>NW_028270149.1:57401411-58038911 GCF_037043375.1 Chiloscyllium plagiosum | reverse complement strand
CTGGGTTCTCTACTTTTTGTCATTTACATAAATGATTTGGATACAAGCGTAAGAGGTACAGTTAGTAAGTTTGCAGATGACACCAAAATTGGAGGTGTAGTGGACAGCGAAGAGGGTTACCTCAGGACCTTGACCAGATGGGCCAATGGGCTGAGAAGTGGCAGATGGAGTTTAATTCAGGTATATGCTAAGTGCTGCATTTTGGGAAAGCAAATCTTAGCAGGACTTATACACTTAATGGTAAGGTCCTAGGGAGTGTTGCTGAACAAAGAGACCTTGGAGTGCAGGTTCATAGCTCCTTGAAAGAGGAGTCGTAGGTAGATAGGATAGTGAAGAAGGCGTTTGATATACTTTCCTTTATTGGTCAGAGTATTGAGAACAGGAGTTGGGAGGTCATATTGCGGCTGTACAGGACGTGGGTTAAGCCACTGTTGGAATATTGTGTGCAATTCTGGTCTCCTTCCTATCTGAAAGATGTTGTGAAACTTGAAAGGGTTCAGAAAAGATTTACAAGGACGTTGCCAGGGTTGGAGGATTTGAGCTATAGGGAGAGGCTGAAAATGCTGGGGCTGTTTTTCCCTGGAGCGTCAGAGGCTGAGGGGTGACTTTTTAGAGGTTTACAAAATCATGAGGGACATGGAAAGGGTAAATAGGCAATGTCTTCTCCCTGGGGTGGGGGAGTCCAGAACTAGAGGGCATAGGTTTAGGGTGAGAGGGGAAAGATATAAAAGAGACCTAAGGGGCAACTTTTTCACGCAGAGGGTGGTACGTGTATGGAATGAGCTGTCAGAGGAAGTGGTGGAGGCTGGTACAATTGCAACATTTAAGAGGCATTTGGATGGGTATATGAATAGGAAGCGTTTGGAGGGATATGGGCCGGGTGCTGGCAGATGGGACTAGATTGGGTTGGAATGTCTGGTCGGCATGGACGGGTTGGACCCTAGGGTCTGTTTCCATGCTGTACATCTCTCTGACTCTGTGACTCTAAGAAGTTGCTTTATCCTGGACAATGATTGATCTTCTTGTGTTTGTTGGAGTTGCACTTATGCAGGCAAGTGTAGAATATTCTATCAAACTCCTGAGTTATGCCTTGCAAATGTTGGGAATCAGGAGGTGAGTTACTGTTTTATGCTGAGTGTTCTCGTAGTTTCAGTGTTGTTTCCATAAACAAAGATTCCTCCACGAAGCAGACTAATATCTAAGTATAAAACCATGAAATATCACATCAAGCAAAGCAATCAATCAAGAATATACAAGAAATGATGCAGTTAGCTTAACATATTAGAATTTCTGCTTCATGTCTTACCAAAAGATAGGGAGACGCTTTACAGAACATTTCCTTAGGAAACTAAATGGGTATAATTAAATTGACCAGTGGATAAATTGTACATGGCCTTTGGAAAAAGTGGGTTTAATTGGTGTCTACTCACACTTTCCATTCTGGTGTATTTGAGAAATTCTTTTTAAAGTTCGTCATTCAGTTCTGAGTTTGTGGGTCAAGCCCTGTTAATAATTACAACCTTATGACTTATTACATTAAAATTCATATATTATACAACAGATTGCACAAAGCCCTCAATCGCACAAGGACAGGTTTAAGTTTCATTCAGATTCAACTTACTTGGATTTCACTCATTTGAGCTACTGTCTTTTAAACAAAACTCAATGAAGCCAATCGTCAAATGAAGCTTAACATTCTGGCAGCTTGTACAAAAACAATTCTATCTCATCAAACAGATGCGGTGTTGGGTTTTTAAATAGTGAGAGCAGTTGGCGCTTTTGTTTGCACACTGTCTAAACCCAGACAGACCGATTGCCTCACTTCTGAAATGTAGATACTTAAATCTACTTCATAATGACTGGTGGCATTGGATTTAATTCAATAAGTACAAGTGGGTAGCTGCAACATTTTATATATCTTATGTAATAATATTATAGGCTCTTAATTCCATTGCACTGGTGGCTAGAATGCTATTCCAGGAAAGGGAATTCCAGTTGCTTCCATCCGTATACTTCCATGTGGTCATCTGATCTGATGTCAGGACTTACATTCTCGTGGGAAGTTTTCTTACTTTGTACTTGGTGTGGAAATGCTTTCCCCAGTGGAAGTTCAATTCAGGAATTTGGTCTTTGATGTGAGCACCAACAGGAGCTCTTTTTATTTTATTCATTCACAGGATGTGGACGTTTATTTCCCACCCCTAAATGCCCAGAGGCCAGTTAAGAGTCAACTACATTGCATTAATGAACCAGATGGAATTTCATACATCCCAGTTTCAAGATCATTATTGGACTCTTAATTCTAGATTTCTTTTTTTGAATTCAAATTCTGGTATGTCAGGAATGTCTTCAGAACATTACCTGGGTTTGGGATTAATAATGTAGCAATAATGCCACAAGGAAATTTCCTCTCCATGTCTAATTGCCACTGAGCAGTTGAACCTGACCTTCTGCAGGAAAATACTTTAGTTTTGCTGGCTTTCATCACAGGCTGATCCTTGGCTGAGGACATAAGCTGTTTTCTGCCATTCCATGCACTTTTAATTTTGCATTACTTTGTCATTCTTACACAAATATTTGGAATCAGATTTGCATTGAACAATTTACTCCTTGCAGAGAATTGAATGCTTGGTGTACAGGAGCCATGGGCAGAAGCGAGTGTACCTGCCTGTTGACAGGCTGGACAATTATTAGCCAGCCAGCAGGAACATGTCTGAAGAGAGGCCGAAGGCATGCCAACAGCCATTTTAAAGAGATAGTGGCAGTTTGCACTAAGATTGAGGATCTGGAAGAGCAGAAAGTCAGCAAGAAAGCGTGAATGAGGTGAAGAATAAAGGAAGTGTGCGTAAGCTTGAGTGAGACAGGGCAGCTGTTTTACTGCACCTGAAGGAGTTTCTAGCCCTTAAGGTTGAGGAGAGATGCACAATACATTGCAGAGAGTCAACCATAAGTCACATCCCTCTGTAGTGGTAGAGAAGCATGCACAGATGCTCCGCTGCTTAATAAGAATGTCCCACTGAACCACCTCCAATCTGTCAGGAAACAGCAAAATTCTACTCTTCTTTTGATTGGCAAGAGGAGATCTCCCAATTTAATCAAGCAACTCAGATGAAGGTGGCAGAGATGGTTAGAGGCCATCTGACTACAAAGCAGAAAAACAGGAGAATCATCTCTAGCTCTGCAAAGATGTGAAGAAGCTAATTGTCAATGTACTCATTTAGATACAGGATGATATTATAGGGTAGAAAGTGTCTGTCATTGGTATGGTTGAATAGTCCCCGCATGCCCACAATAATAACTGAGGTCTTGGCATCCTGCAGTGTTTTTTTTTGGGGGGGGGGTGATGTGTGGGGAATGGTCACCTACCAGGAGAGACGTTCCATGATGACCAGACCAAAAACACTAGAGGTGATGGAGATCTGCTTAAATGATCCATTCCAGTTTGGGACTGATTAATTTACTACAGTACTGTTCTCACAGAAGAGGGCCCAAAGTGCCCATGAAAAATCCATACCAGGTGCTGAAGTGGCCAACTTGGCAGTGTTAGCCTAAATGAAGAGATATTCTGGATCTGACCAGTTTTCAGAGGAGATGGTGCTGGAGCTGGTGAGAATTGTAGAGGCTCTCTTTCAGCAATGTGGGCTAGGCAATTGCAAGGGCAGGGGATGGGATGGTTGTATCTTGTAGTGGAATCGAGATCACTGTATCAGCTCTATGTCACATATGTCCATGTCTGAGAGGAAGCTACTTTCTCTCAATGTTCCTCAACATTGTGGACTCACTGATCTTATTCCTCCAGTGGATCACTCAGCGCCTCACTATACATTGATGCCAAGGGTCTGACTCTGACCTCTGAAGACAATGAGAAACAAGGAGAAACACCGTGAGCGGCACGGTGGTACAGTGGTTAGCACTGCTGCCTCACAGCAACAGAGACCTGGGTTCAATTCCCGCTCAGGCGACTGACTGTGTGGAGTTTGCACGTTCTCCCCGTGTCTGCGTGGGTTTCCTCCGGGTGCTCTGGTTTCCTCCCACAGTCCAAAGATGTGCAGGTCAGGTGAATTGGCCATGCTAAATTGCCTGTAGTGTTAGGTAAGGGGGGTGGTGTGGACTTGTTGGGCCGAAGGGCCTGTTTCCACACTGTAAGTAATCTAATCAGAAAGTGCATTGTCCCATCATTGCTCTGCACGTAGCATCAATTCAGATACTTGTACTTTGGAAGGATTCACTGAGTCAGGTAAAACAGTTGAAAGGGGGTTGAATGCTACACAATTATCAATGCATCTGCTGGAGATTGAGACAGACCTTACCTCTGATGCTCAGAGGAGTGAGGGAGATAAAGTCAATGCTGAGCTAGGGCAGATGTCGAGCCTCTGATGTCACCTGTCAAGCAGCAGATTGTTGGATGTTCAACAAAAGGAGTGAGGAGACTTAGAAAACCTTTCAGACAGTATGTGAGCTCTGCCAGTAGACAGTGGGGTTTATCAGGGCCCTGAGCACGGTGATCGTTTCTTTGGAACAGGTAACTTCATCCATCTTGAAGTAGGTAACTCACAGACAGCCAGACTCCAAAGTCCAACCAGGGTTATACATACCGACCTGGAAGCCCTTATATCATCAATAATCTCAACAAGGTATTACCTGCACAAGAGATGGACTGGACAGACTCTTCAGTAAGGCCTCCACTCTTGCCACTTGGCAATTTGCCATTGGTGAAGCCAATGATTGGCGCTATCTGCCTGCACAAAAGCATTGTCATCACTTTTGTGCTGTGAACATAGAACATAGAAGAATACAGCGCAGTACAGGCCCTTCGGCCCTCGATGTTCCGCCAATCCAAGCCCACCTAACCTACACTAGCCCACTATCCTCCATATGCCTATCCAATGCCCGCTTAAATGCCCATAATGAGGGAGAGTCCACCACTGCTACTGGCAGGGCATTCCATGAACTCACGACTCGCTGAGTAAAGAACCTACCCCTAACATCTGTCCTATACCTACCCCCCCTTAATTTAAAGCTATGCCCCCTTGTAATAGCTGACTCCATACGTGGAAAAAGATTCTCACTGTTGACCCTATCTAAACCCCAATCATCTTGTACACCTCTATCAAGTCACCCCTAAACCTTCTTTTCTCCAATGAAAACAACCCCAAGTGCCTCAGCCTTTCCTCATACGATCTTTCTACCATACCAGGCAACATCCTGGTAAACCTCCTCTGCACCCGTTCCAGTGCCTCCACATCCTTCCTATAGTATGGCGACCAAAACTGCACACAATACTCCAGATGCAGCCGCACCAGAGTCTTATACAACTGCAACATGATCTCAGGACTCCGGAACTCAATTCCTCTACCAATAAAAGCCAGTACGCCATATGCCTTCTTCACCGCACTATTTACCTGGGTGGCAACTTTCAAAGATCTGTGTACATGGACACCAAGATCCCTCTGCTCATCCACACTACCAAGTATCCGACCATTAGCCCAGTACCCCATCTTTTTGTTACTCTTACCAAAGTGAATCACCTCACACTTAGCTACATTGAACTCCATTTGCCACCTTTCTGCCTCCCAAATTCTCTGTGGTGAGCAGAGAATTTGGATATTCTTCATGGATTCCCTGCTGACCCCCTGACAGGTGTCTGAAGCAAAGATATTCAGGGCACCCCTTAACATTGAGTGGCCCAACACAATTTGGTGTGATTTTCCCAGCAATCAGGTCACATTACAGAATTTACTGCCTCTCATAAACAAAACACTAATGCTCACTAAATCCAAATAGCTGGAGTGCTACCTGTGGACTTTGCCAGCAGAGTACTGACACCTGTACTGATGTCCTCACCCATTCTCAACTTGCTGGGTTTCAACCTCCTGCCATTTCCTAAATGCATGTGCGGATGGTAGGCTGGTTGCTGCTGCCCTTGTCCTGAAGCATCCCCCTGCCTTCTCCTTCATGTGATGGTGGATGACCCGCCACTCAAGGGGACAATCCCAACGGCACACTCATAATTAATCTGAGGTAGCCTGTGTGGGAAGAGCCCACCTTGACTGTAGTGTCTGTAATCACTCAGCCTCTGACAGATAACCAAGTCCACTTCACAAGACCAAATACCTTTAAACTCTCCTCACTCCACACTGCTCCTGTGTGGTTTTATTTGTCCTCAAACAATCACTAGCACTTTGCTGTGATCCCTACCCCATCCATGCAGCATTTGTGTGCACCATTAAATAATTTGGATTGATTAGTTCATAAATGGCCATATATGGAGGGTAACAAGACTTACAGTTTTTGAGCTTAAGTGTTGCCAGGGAGGTCTCCCTACATTATTAAATTTTGATTTGTGCTGTGTCAGAAGGGACTTCTACTGGATCAAACAATTCTGCTTCGTGATCTTCAGTAAAAATTTCAAAAAGTAGTCAATGACTATGCATAAAGAAGGCATCGGTTGGAATTGCTAATGGTTTTGAGGGTTAAATTCCATTGGGTGCACAGGTGACTCACATACTTTGAATACAACATGTTGCATGTTTTCTTCTGAATCATCTCATGTTACCTGGGGGCAAGACAGCATCGTCATAACAATTGGTGTTTGTACTTATCTAGATTTTCCAGCTTGCCTTTCTGGAATTTGTGCGTTGACAGTGAATAATCAAACCATTTGCTCGCCTGTAGTGTCTGGGTTTTTGTGGCCCATTATTAAACGTGGATATTAACTAACAGCTTTGGAATGCTTTTAAAAAAAAATATTTTTATAAAGAGAACTTCCTCCTGCCACTGTTATTAAGACACTTTGCTCATTGAAGAATGGACTCTATATCTGCCCAGATTTGATCCTGGAAAGCTTAGCAGTATTTGGTAGATTTAATTCACTTGACTGCCTCTTTCAGTAACAGCTGTCTCTACTTTCACCTGAATCTGAATGGGAGAAGGAGAAAGAACCATTGGAGTGGTGTAGTAGTTCAGTGGTTAGTATTGCTGCCTCATAGCACCAGTGACCTGAGTTCAATTCCAACCTTGAGCAACTCTGGGGAGTTTGCACACTCTCCACATGTCTGTATGGGTTTTCACCAGGTACTCTGGTTTCCTCCCACAGTCCATAAATGTGCAGGTTAGATGGAATGACCATACTGAAATTGTCCATAGTGTTCAGAGGTGTGTAGATTAGATGAATTAGTCATGGTAAATGTGGGGTAATGGGATACCGTAGGGGGCTTGGTCTGGGTGGGATGCTCTTTGGAGGGTCAGTGCGAACTCAGTGGGCTGAATGGTTTCCTTCCACACTGTAGGGGTTCTATTGGCCAACCCTTCTTCTCAGCTCAGATGATGATGGTTCATTTTGTGGAATCTTAGGATTGTTGGGTTATCTGGCAGACTCTGTTGTTTTAGTTGTTTTCCTTGACTTAATTAAGAAAAGCACTTCTTAATCCAACGCAAAATTCGTTCAATTGACATTCACAGAACTGTTGTCTCAAAGTTTGGTTTTGCGACTTCATGAATGAAATGTAATTCATGCATTTATAGTTATCTAATAAATATCTAAATTAACAAATGTTTTACTTATCTCTCCTCTCTAATTCCTAATGGTATTTCACCAAGGTTACCTGACAATTTTGGCAGCAATGAATGACTGCATGAACGTTATCACTATGTACAATGTTTAAAGTTCATAGCTGATCCACAATAAAAAAATTTGGGTTATAAAATGATTGCCTGGCTTGTGGAATTCCCATTGATACATTTCCTTCTAAAAATTACTGTTGGACGTAAAGTGATTGTGCTTTTAAACTCATTCACAACTTATGGGAAGTCTTTTGTAAAAAGATGTATTTACTGACATAATCAATGACTATTGTACATAGCCTGAGTGTGATTATTAGATTGTACGGATTTTAAAAAATTCTCACATAGGGGTAAATGTTCAACATTCACATCACCCATGCATTGAAAATTACAGACTTGCTGCAAGCAATTTTTATGTCAATGATGAAAAATTTAGTTTGTAAGTGTGATCTGTATTTTAGGATTTCAGGCAAAATACTTTTTATGGAAAAACAGACACTTCAAAGTGCAGTAACCCACCACACCCAACCTTACCTGTCTCTATGATTGTTAGTTTTAACTGAATTTACTATTAGGAGAAAGTGAGGAGGCAGATGCTGGAGATCAGAGTGAAAAAGTGTGGTGCTGGAAAAGCACAGCCAGTCAGGCAGCATCCGAGGAGCAGCAGAGTTGATGTTTCAGGCATAAGCTCTTCCACAGGAATGTTGGGGCAGGAGGGGGCAAGGGGGCTAAGAGATAGATGGGAGTGGGGCTGGGAGAAAGGTAGTTTGGGGATGGTAATAGGTCAGACTGGAGGGTGAAGTGGATAGATGGGAAAGAAGATGGACAGGTAGGACAGTTAAAGAGGATGGTGCCAAGTTGGAGGGTTGGATCTGGAATAAGGTGGGAGGAGGGGAGATCAGGGAACTGGTGAAATCAACGTTGATTCCGTGTGTTTGGAGGGTCCCAAGACGGAAGATGAGGTGTTCTTCCTCCAGGCATTGGGTGGCTAGAGTTTGGCAGTAGAGGAGGCCCAGAACTTGCATGTCCTTTGTGGAATGGGAGGGGGTGTCAGAGAGTTTGGCCACAGGGTGATGGGGTTGATTGGTGCGTGTGCCCCGGAGATGTTGTCTGAAACATCCCGCAAGTTGGCGTCCTGTCTCCCCATTGTAGAGGAAACCACATTTAGAACACACAACTCCTTATCCCAGCCTCATCCCCCCACCTTATTTCCAGATCCAACCTTCCAACTCGGCACCATCCTCTTGAACTATCCTACCTGTCTATTTTCCTGCTCACTTATCTGCTCCACCCTCCACTCCAACCTATCACTATCACCCCCACCTCCATCTACTTATTGTATTCCCAGTTACTTTCCCCTGCAGCCCCACCCTCCCCCAATTATCTCTCAGCCCTCTTGCCCCACCCCCCACCCCCCCCCCCCCCCCACCTGGTGGAAGTAAATACAATTACAGCATTTAAAAGGCATCTGGATGTGTATATGAATATTAAGGATTTAGAGGGATATGGGCCAGTTGCTGACAATTGGGATTAGGTCATATTGGGCTATCTGTTTCCATGCTTTATGACTCCATAACTCCATATCCCTATCTTTACCCAATATTCCTGAATATTTTTAAAGAACAAAAATCAAGCTCAGATTTAAAATTCACCATTTGTTTACTATTATTCTCCAATATCTACACAGGCAAATTATTTACATTCTCATCTAAGATTATATTAAAATTAATTATCTTTTACTTCAGGAAAAGATTCAGGGAAAATAAATTATGGAATCTTGGCATTAGAGATACTCCAGTCAGCCAACTGTGAGGCACAAGTTATCCTGAAAACAGGATGATATGTATCAGAACCATGGAGTACCTCTGGACATATCAAATTTTAATTCAACATTGGTGTTTGAAAGACTGGGAATGAAAATTTGTTTGCTGTCTGGAGAGAAAAGATGTCAAAGAACCTTGAAAGGGATGGAGTTAAAAAGGAGAAATGTACTACATACTGAATTGTGATCACCGGGAGTTATCTCAGACTGTTTATGTGGTCAGACATCACCAGGTTATAGTCCAACAGGTTTATTTGAAATCACAAGCTTTGGAGTGCTGCCCCTTTGTCAGGTGACTTCACCTGTTGAAGGGGCAATGTTTTGAAAGCTTGTGATTTCAAATAAACCTGTTGGACTATAACCTGGTGTCATCTGACTTCTGACCTTGCCCACCCCAGTCCAAAACCGGCACGTCTACATCATGCTTATATGATGGAAGAAAAGACAACAGTTTGAATGAGAGATGTGTTTTATGTCTTCTTTCAGGAGCACACAAGGACTGGAGTTGAAAGCTAGTTCAACACTGGTGTGTGTTTGCTAGTGGAAGAAGGTGTGCGTGTGAGCTGAGGTGTCATCTGTGCCATTGCAATGATGACTTATGTGACCCATGAGCCTGGGTTAGACTACTATGTGCTCTGGAGGTCACAGTGAAAGGACCATCTGTCAGAGTCATAGAAATGGAAACAGACCGTTCAGCCAACTAGTCCATGCTGACCATGTTCCCTAACTAAACTAGTCCCCCAAGTCTGCATTTGACCATATCCCTCCAAACCGTTCCTATTCGTATATGTATCTAAATATTGTAACTGTACCTACACCCTGTATTTCATGTAAAGGAATCTCTTGCTCTGAATACTAACATTGAGCAGTCCAATCAAAAGGAAACAGGACAAAAAGATTTCAATTAACCTGCAAAGCCAAGAATCCTGAAATAGATTGCTTGTCTATCAATATTCCATTGCGTATACTTCAGGAACAACCCAGAGGCTAAACTCTATCTTTTAACTTGCTGTCTTTTTTTAGATTCACTTTTTCTTAATCTGTGTCTATGTGGTTGCATTATTAATTCTTCTCAGATTTAGTAACTAGTATACTCACTCATGGTGAACTTAAAAGAACCTTGACTTCGAGATGCCGGTGTCAAAGCACCTAAAAGCTAGCGCTTCCAAATAAACCTGTTGGACTATAACCAGGTGTTGTGTGAGATTTAACTTCAAGAAAGCCTTGCTAAATGCTTACTTTTGAAAATAAATTTATATAGTCTGGGAGAAAGGTATCCACAAGGGAGGGAATCTTTTGTAAATTAATTTTGTTACATCTAAATGAGAGGGCAAGTGAATAAAGATAAGAACCCAGTTCATCCTTCCCCATCCATGAACTTGTCAATTTGGAGTGTCCATCTGGAACCATAATAAATTGATAAACCTCAAACTAAGACTTGTCATAAACTGACCTTGCCCATTTATGGCTGTGATTTGAACTCAGACAAAATTAAAGAATTAGGCTTGTTAAATTATCACGTTAAGAGCAATTTAAAGAAAACTGGAAAAGGTGTTTGAATTTGCTGTTACAGTATAGAGATGTCCACATTAGGAGTGGTACTCCGAAAGCTAGTGCGTCCAATTAAACCTGTTGGACTATAGCCTAGTGTTGTGTGATTTGTAACTTTGTACACCCCAGTCCAACACCGGCATCTCCAAATCATACCAGTGTATTCATAACAGAATTAGGGAAAGTGACTTTGAGAATTTCAAAGTTATGTCCTTCAAACCATTAAAAAAAAACAAAGCATTTGTGATTAGATTGTTTGTTTCTTACAGCCTGAAAACTCAAAATTTCAAAAGGGTTGGCCAACTGTTTACAGATGGAAATTGAAGATGGTGAAATGGATCCAGTAGCAGTGGTGTAAATTAGCATTTTAAGCAAAAGAGAAGGAAGCACAAAGAGATAGAGAGAGAGCAGAAATTGAGTATGAGCGAGAAGTAACAAAGAGAAATGGGAAGGAGCAAGACACAAGTCAGAATTTCAGGAAGAATGGCTGGAAAGGCAGTTTGCATTAAGACATCTCGTGCTGAAGAACAGAATCCTACTTTTCCCCATAAAGACAGAAATGTAAAGGCTCAGACGTAAAGGCAAATCCTACTCAATTTGAACATTTAATTCCTAGGTTTGAGGATGCAGAGGTGAAAACTTTTCTATTTCTTCGAAATGGATGGCAGAGCAATTAAAGTGGCTGTCAACATTGGCCCTTATTCCTGCAGTGTAAGATTTTGGGGTAAGCTCAGAGATATAAGCCCTCTTTGCCTAAGGAAAGTGCCACTGTTAACAAAGCAATTGAAAAGGTTATCTTAAGTTGTAAGAGCTAGTACCAAAGGTAAACCATCAAAAATTCCAATCCCTCTGAAAACCCTCAGGCCTGACCAGACACGTTTGGAATTTGAAAGACTTAAACAGTCTGCTTTTGATGAATTAGTATAGACAATTAAGATGGAAGCCACTTATGAAAGCTTCCATAATATAATTCTCCTTGAGGAGTTTAAGAACTCAATGAATTTCCCAATAAGGATAGACAGAGAGGATTAGAGAGAGACAAGGTCCAGGCAGGATGACCATCAGCTGGCCAAAAACACCCTTTTCCAGAAGAAACCCTCTCCTCATCAACTCCCAACCAAATGGATAGGGTAGAGGTTTGAGAAAGTACAGTTTAGGAAAAAAGTGAGAAGAAGTGAAACATTGCGCCCTGTGTATTTTCACCAACAATAGATAGAACATCTCCAGGCCAACTACTGGGGTTTATAGGAATAACCAGTAGATGTACTGGGCCATAAATACCCTGTGCAGGGAATGAAAGACAAACTATGGATCTGACTGCAGCTGCAAATCCTTGGAATGCACACCAGAGAGTACAGATAAGGTTAGAAGATTCCTTGACAGTTACCGAGATTTTGTATCCAAAGATAGAGTGGCCACATTTTCCCAGGGTGAGACAAGGGAGCCTATCATAATACTGAGGGATACCAACTGAGCCAGCCAAACTCTACTGTTGAGAAACTACTCTGGTTTTTCCATCAGAAAGTGCAGAAAGTACCAAGGTGCTTGTAAAAGAGATTGAAGGATGGTACATGTTATTTTGCTTTTCTGGATACATCTGGCGTACAACCTTATGTTGGGACTTGTGACTATGGGACTCATCCCCATCCTGCCTCTGGATGGGGTCAACCTGCTCCACAGCACTGAGTTGGCAAAATCAAAGATATTAGCATCTTCAGTGGTCTCCAAGACGCCCACTGTGTTCAAGGGAGACTGATCAACTGCAAGCTGTAAGTGTCTAGTATTTTACCTGTGGTCACATAGTTCATGGCCAGTGGAGACCAGGGTGATACTACAAACAGAAGACCCTCTGGTCTGATTATCTGAAATCGTTATTGGGAAAATTGAGGTTCCCAAGGAGGTGATAAATAGAACTTCTTTGGTAACAGCCCAACAAGCTGACCTACAGCTCAGCCAGCTCACAGCTAAAGGTGAGGCAGAAGCAGTCCCCTATTGCTGCTATCTTAACAATTAAGTGCTGATGAAGAAATTAAGGCACTGTCACAAACTGGCAAACAGGAAGTAGACAGTGATTCACCAGGTAGTGGTGCTGCCTAAGGACTGTAGGGAATTATTGTGGCTAAGTCACAAGAATCCAATGACTGAAAGTGTTGGTGTATGTTAAACTCAAAGCTGCCTCAGCCAGCATTTTTCTTATCCATTACTCCACAAGGATGCAATAAAGTTTTGCAAACCTGCCACACCTGTCAGGTTGTGGGAAAATCCAAACCTGTAATAATACCTGCACATATGATTCCCATGCCACCTTTTGGGGAACCATTTGGCAAGGTGTTAGTGGTCCAAAATATTCCAGGAAATCATGGATAATCTAAACGTGACCAAGTGGAAATCTTCAGTGTCTCCCACAGACAGATTGGATGCTAGAACAGTGCCACCAGACCAAAAAAAAATGATTAGGGCAAATTGTCAAGAATAACCCCTCTGCTCAAAACATAAGGTGGGTGAGGGGGGTGGGGTGGAGGGAGAGCTACCAGTCTATCCTTACCATTTTGGACGTGCCTTTTCCTTTGAGACCCATATCCATCAAAGGTGGATGGCTCAGTGGTAAGCACTGCTGCCTCACAGCACCATGGACCTCGGTTCGATTCCAGGCATGGCATTCTGTCTGTGTGGAGTTTGCATGGGTTTCCTCCAGGTGCTCTGGTATCCTCCCATAATTCAAAGATGTGCATGCTAAATTGGCCATAGTGTTCAGGGAGGTGCAGGCTAGGTGGATTAGCCATGGGAAATGTGGGCTTACAGGATACGGTAGGGGTCTGGGTCTAGGTGGGATGGTCTTCGGAGGGTTGATGTGGATTTGTTTGGTTGAATGGTCTCCTTCCATACTGTCGAGTGTTCTATGACTCTATGAAAACAGCCATCTAGATCCATTCACACCAAGGCTCAAATTTCATGTCCAAAATATTCCAGGAAATCATGGATAATCTAAACGTGACCAAGTGGAAATCTTCAGTGTCTCCCACAGACAGATTGGATGCTAGAACAGTGCCACCAGACCAAAAAAAAATGATTAGGGCAAATTGTCAAGAATAACCCCATGACTGGGATAAAGGATTAGATTTTCTTCAGTTCACCACCAGGGACTCACCTCGTGAGTTCACCAGTTTCACTCCATTGGAGTGAGTTTATGGACATGAAATGTGAAACTAATCTGGTGAGATTTTTCAAACAGTAGGAGGAAGACTCCATGTTAGATCATGCAACAGAGTCATCACAATGACTTTGGTGAGCCTACACAATAATGAAGAAACAGGCAAGCAAAAATATCAGTTCCCTAGCAATTCAACCAGAACACTACATATTGTGATCCTACCAATATCAGAAAACGCCAGTTCGGTGATACGTACAGAGTAGCCAAGTAGCTCAGGGAAGGGAATTATTTGATTGAAACTCCAGATCATAGAAAAAAGCAATAGCATTATAAGCCATAGCTGGATAGAAAAGTTGAAATCAGATAATGTTCTTTCCTATTTCCACAGACCTAAAGGATAAGGGTGGCAGCAGGAAATAATTGGAAGGAGACATGGGTGATGTCCACATTGAATCCCCTATAACCTCATTAGTCAAAATGAAGTTTGCCCCCTTACTTGCTCCTTAGATGCAGAACAGTGAGCAGACTTAACCAGGCTGCTCATTACCTTTTATGGTTTGTGCAGCTAGCTCTAATGAGGTGAAACTGGGAGAAGGGCTCCCATAAAGCAAGGTCCCTATTAACTAGGCCCACGAAAGCCGGCCAAGCTGTAGCAGCAACAAATAGAGCATAGCTTCAGTGGCTTGAGCTCCTCAGTTATCTTCTGGCCCAAATCAGACAGATCCACTGGTTCTGCAATGACTACTGAAACGTTGATGTAATGAATGGAGCCGACTGCTACCTGAGAACTCAGCTGAAAGCTTCCCTGGATAGAGTAACTAAAGCTATCTACATTATGAAGAGGGATTTATCCGATGGATACTGGCAGGCATTGTCCCTCTAAGCTATATGGCTGTGTGCTCGTCACTCAGGTTTTGTGCATGGTGAACAGTTTGCTGATGTGGATCGCGGTGTTGACATCCAATCTGGAAGTTGCTGCCACACATGAATCTTGGAAGTTTGCACGAAAGAGAAAAGGATAGAAAGAATGCTGCTGGCAGTTTCCCTTGATTGCTCACACAAAGGACATCTCTGCCCTCATGACACCAGACAGACTGTGTTAAGGTATGCCATTGATTAGAAGACCTACATTTTGGAAACAGGCCCTTTGGCTCAACAAGTCCACTGAAGAGTAACCCACCCAGACCCATTTCCCTCTGACTAATGCACCTAACACTATTGGCAATTTAGCATGGCCAATTCACCTGACCTGCACATCTTTGGACTGTGGGATGAAACCGGAGCACCCGGAGGAAACCCATGCAGGCACGGGGAGAATGTGCAAACTCCACACAGACAGTCACCCAAGGCTGGAATTGAACCCGGGTGCCTGACACTGTGAGGCAGCAGTGCTAACCACTGAGCCACCGTGCTGCCGAGTTCTAAAAATATCCCAGCGTCTTTTCAAAAGCTGACGAACCCATTAGTAGGAGGTTTATCAATTATGTAGTGTACCCAGAAGACTTCCTAGTGTAAAACATGGAAAACGCACTTTTGAGACTCGAAGCCCTCTTATAGAAAATACAATCAGTCGACCTCATGGTCACACTCCCTAAGAGTAAGTTTGCTACATGTGATTGGTCTATCTCGGACACATAGTGAGTTAAGGATGAGAACTAGCCAAAAGTGAGGACCACAGATACTGAAAATCAGAGTCTAGATTAGAGTCATGCTGGAAAAGCACAGCAGGTCAGGCTGCATCTGAGGAGCAGGAAAATCGACGCTTCGGGCAAAAGCCCTTCATCAGGAATGAAGACAGGGAGCCTCCGGGGTGTAGAGACAAATGGGAGGAGCGTGGGGTTGGGGAGAAGGTAGCCAAGAGTACAATAGGTGGATGGAGGTGCGGATGAAGGTAATAGGGCAGAGAGGAGGGTGTAGCAGACAGATGGGAAGGAAGATTGGCAGGTAGGACAGGTCATGAGGATAGTGCTGAGCTGGAAGGTTGGAATTGGGGTAAGGTGGGGGGAGTGGAAATGAGGAAACTGGTGAAGTCCACATTGATGCCCTGGGGTTGAAGTGTTCTGAGGCAGAAGATGTGGCGTTCTTCCTCCAGGCGTCGGGTGGTGAGGGAGTGGCGGTGGAGGAGGCCCAATACCTGCATATTGGTGGATGATGTGGTTTATGCAAAGGTTGGTAGGGTGGAAGGTGAGGACCAGGGGGTTCTGTCCTTGTTACGGTTGGAGGGATGGGATTTGAGGGTGGAGGTGTGGGATGTGAATGATCTATCACCTTTATTCCCACCTCCATCCACCCATTGTATTCTTGGCTACCTTCTCGCCATTTGTCTCTCCACCCTGGAGACTCTCTGCCTTCATTCCTGATGAAAGGCTTTTACCTGAAACGTCGATTTTCCTGCTACTCGATGCTGCCTGACCTGCTGTGCTTTTCCAGCAGCACTGTAATCTAGACAAAGATGAGAACTGTCCAGGACTGCAATAGTACCACTCGTAGGTCAGTTTCACATTCCCCCAACAAAATATGCTATCATGAGATGCGTGGCAATGTGTGAGGTGTATTGAATCTATGTTCCAACTTCATTATAGTAGCCATCTCCTGACATACCTACCACAGAGAAAAGCAAAACTGAGAAATGCCAGAGCATTTGAAAAGCTGAAGGATAATTTCACAGACGAGCCTGTGCTTGTAACTCCAAACTTTAACTAGGCGTCTAAAGTAGCCATCAATGTGAATGACATCAGGGTAGGGGCTGTCCTCCTTCAGAAAGACAAATTTGGAATACGGAGTCCAATCAGGCATTTCAATTAAAAACTAACAAGCATCAAAGGTGTCACTCATTTCAGTTAATGTGCAGGGCAAGTGCAATGACCAGAGGTCATAAACCCCAATCATTTATGGAAATATTGCACTTTAATAACAACGTGGCTCCTTTGAAAAAGGATTGATAAAGCCACGAACATGATGGAAGGCAGCAGTCTGGGTGAGAGACAAGTTTTGTTTCTTCCTCTTTCAAAAATACACAAGAAAAAGGGCTAAAAGTCATTAACTCCGGAAATCTGAGTGTGCTAGTGGAAGAAAGCATGCAACTGAGTTGAGGTGTTCAAGCGTACTATGAGATGAGACACTCATGTGTACCACCCTGGGTTGAGCAATAGTATGCAGTGAAGGTCAGAGTTGAAGAACTACCCAACAGTCATCCCTGAATTCAGGAAAAGGAATCTCTCAATCCAACTGCAAGAAGCCAGTTAGGCACCAACCCCATTACAGGCAAGTATGACAAAGGGATTTCAATGAACCTGCAAAATTAAGAATAGTAGAATTGACTGTTCCACTACCTACTCATCTTTTTTTCTGGACTCACTTATTAGTTCTAATCTGTGTGTTGTGCTATTAATTCTTTGTCAAGTTTAGTAACTAATAAACTTACTCTTCGTTAATTTAAGAAAGCCTGATCAAATTGGCTGCTTTTAAAACATGAACTTATTCGGGTGTGAGAGAATGGTACCCACAAAGGAAATTAACCTTGTGATCAACGGAGTGAGTGAGTTAATAAAGAAGGGGCGCCGATTTGTTGTATCCCACCTGGAACCATAATAAATTGTGGAACCTCACTTGGGCTATAATGCATGTAATTATATGTTTTGATAATAGTGAAATCATTTTGGTACCTGTGAGAGCATAGGTCCAGATTCGAATGGCTAGACTTTCATGATCCCAGTTGGGACTTAAGTGGAGTCAGTGCTGAGAAGAAACAGTGCCATGATTGCAAAGCCAGTTATCCCTCTGTTCCCAATACTGGCTATTCTCACCAGCAAAGTGAATAGAGGCAGGTCATTGTCCCTGGGCTGCCTAGTGTTTAAAATAACCAGCACTGTTTTAAAGGTGAGTGTATGGGCTGAGACCTGGGTGTAGGAGCACCTTTCTTTATTTACAGCTCATTCGTTAAGGGCTGAAATCTGAGATATTTCTGCATCACTCCCAGTCAGAATTGGCCAGATTTTGGATACAAAATGTTAAAAAAAAGATAAATTGGCCTTGATAATTATCTCTTCAAAACCTAATGGTTTTTTGAAGTGCTTGATACATTACATGGTTATTTTGAAAGAAATGAATGTTCCAGGAGGGAGTAAATTTCCAATGGTTTGTTTGGTTAACGTTTTATATTTACACAGATCAATGGGAATTTCAAAGGATTACAAAGTCATGATAAGGCCAAAGATGAATAGTGTGAGGGACGGTGGGTCTGGGATTGCAGTGAGAGAGTGGTAAAGACCAGCATGGGGCTGAAGGTAGAGGGAACTGAGGGGCTATAAAATTGACCTGCATTGCTTTTTTTTTGCGGCATTGACGATGAAGTCAGACCTCGGAACCAGGATGCATCAGCATAAACCTGCCTCCGCCTGTACCATTAAACAAAGTGAGAAGTCACACGACACCAGGTTATAGTCCAACAGGTTTATTTGAAATCACAAGCTTTTGGAGTGTAGCCCCTTTGTTACCTGAGGGTCAGGAAACTTCGTGGCTCCCTGATACTTGCCTTAACCATGAAAATCCAGCCCATAATGTTTGATTGTAAAAATATTTTTATTTTTAGCAGTAAATTATTTTCAATTTTTTTTATTGAATGATAGATTTTCATGCATAGTTTATTTTGCCCTTTTATAAAGTTCACAAAAGTTCTGATTTTCTTCATCACACTGGTCACTTGTTTGCTAGAAACAAGATGTGCTGGAAGTTTCCCCGAATACTAGAGAAGCTATTCAGCCAGTGTCACCCAGCTGAAGCCATGTGTCATTTTAGACACTTACAATAAATAAAGGGAACCCCTATTTACATTTGCAAGTTCAGGAGTGTTACATTTGACAATTCTCACAAGTGATAATTGACTGATGAAGATTTCTGCTCATCGATGAGGAACATCACAATAAAATCTGCAAAGAAAAACAAGAACTGAGCAAGTTAAATAATGAGTCAAAAATAAATTGTGACAGATGCTAACTGAATGAATTTGAGAATTATAATTGGGACAAAATTTATGATGGAACAAATGCAAATGCTCTGTCATGGGTAGTGAGAATAATTACCAGCGTGTGATAACAGTCCTACTCTCCTCCCAACTGAGGTCATTTAAAGATATGAGTAAAATATGTTGAGAACTTGTCAATGTTTTAGGATTAAAGTTTTAAAGGTCCACATAGCTATCTTCAGCTACACAAACTGACCAGCTGGAGAGAGGTGGACAACGAGTGGGGAATAGATAATGGCTAGTCCAGGGCATCACACTCATGAGAGTTGTCAGTGGGCCAAAGCCCACTCAGCACTTGATAAGGATGTTCCCTTGCATTACACAGGTGGCAGAAATTGGGAACAACACTCAAGCTTCAAATAAAGTATGCATTTCCTTGGCAATGCAAGGGCTGAAAAGTAAGGGAAAAAGCTGCGAGAGATAGTTGTGGGTTACCTGCCCAGAAGTAAAGTCCCACCATAAAGCTGGTGATAGGGGCACAACTGTCAGATATTGGCCTAGTAGTGACGAGGTACAACACTGTCCTTAGACAGGAAGATTTCTGACCATGAGGAAGGATTTGGAGAGGAAAGAAGGGCAAGAAAGCAATGGAGATCAAATTCCTGACACAGGGTGTACTGTCAGAGATGACACTTGCTGGAGATGACTAAGTCACAGTGGAATGGGAGACTGCAAATGTCCAGATTTATGGTTATAGACTTCTTCATTGTTGAAGACCCTGTATCATGCAGCACTAGTCACATTCCTAATGAAGGGCTTATGCCCGAAATATCGACTTTCCTGTGCCTCAGATACTGCCTGACCTGCTGTGCTTTTCTAACACCACATGTTTCGATACTGGGGTCACCTTGCCCTGTCGGCGTCTCTCAACATCACTGTAGCCTTGAACTGCTTCATGTCTGACTCCTCCCAATGATCAGCTGGGGACATTATTGGCATTTGCAACTGTCTTTTGCAATAAGACTAAGCTCTGCAGCTGTTCCTGGCAATTCCAGTCCTTGCTCCTTCAGAAATGTGGAGTGTATCTGAAATCCAATTACTGACTCACAGTCAGGGCAAGTCAGTCAAGCCATGTTTTTTTTTTACAGCAGTAGATGCTGTATCCTGTTAAGTTTAAATGTCCCAAAGATATGCATGTATGATTGCTCATTATTCTATTGCTGATATTTCTTTGATCAGTGTACCTACTTCACAAACCCCTCCCCCATAAAGTGATCACTTCTCCGCCCCCGCAACAGCATTCCCCTTCACCCCATCCACCAACTCACCCTCAACATTCTGACTGTTTGGACATTGACCTATATTGGCTCCCAGTCTAGCATTTAACCAATGCCGCAATTTTAAAACTCTCGTCCTGGCTTTCTTCCGGAGCGTCGTCATTTCTTATCGCTGCAACATTCTCTGGGCCTAGACTCTCTGAGATATCTGTGACTATTTGACCAACCTCAATTTTAGTTTCTCCACCATTGGAGGCCATGCGTTCAGTTCCCTTGTACTTAAGATCTGGATTCCTTTCAAGATGCTTTTTAAAACCTGTTGCTTTGGTCAAACTTTCAGTCACTTTCCTTAAAATCTCCTACTTTGCCCAGATATGACATTTTCATTTATAATGGTCCTGTGAACCACTTTGAAACATTTTATTACATTAAGGAAGCTTTTAAGTACAAGTTGCTCTTGAGATGGCTTTCCTCAAAGAAGTCTTATTCCATGTTGGAAGTTATCTACTAAGGCACAAACATTCTCCTTATAATTTTCCACATTGTGTATTTTGAAAAGCACTTTTACTATTATCTTGAGATATACCTTATCATAAGCAATGTCACAGGAGATCAAATAAAGTAACTAAACAAAATATTTCAAGCTCAACAGGTTAAACCATACAGGGTTAACATGTATATTACTTACGTGATAAAGCACAGAAAACCAACAATGGCAACGGCAACAGGAATAGAGTACAGTACTGAACGAGGTATTGCAATTTTGGAGGAATTGGAAAGAATGTCAAATTTGATCTTTCCAACTTTAAAGCGTATTCCTCGCTTTGTTCTGTGATATGCTATAAAAATCAGAGTGAATTACATGGATGCACAGCTATTACATTCAAGAGCAAAAGGACTGTCACAGATTCAAATAAAACATTTCTTCCTTGTAATAATTTATTGGTACCATAGCAACCGCATTCTATGTTAGATTTTCTTTTATTTTTGAATATTGGGTGAAACTGATTGAGTTATACCAGACACAAAGGAAGGTGACCGAAGTCGTTCAATGTCAATCATCTTTTGAGACTGCAGAAATTCCTCAGCTCTAGGACCAACCATCTTCAGCTGCTTAATCAACTAATTTCTCTATTATAAGGTCCAAAGGGGGATGTGTGCTACGACTACACATTGTTTAGTTTCATTCACAACTCTTCACATACTGAATCAGTTCATGTTTACATGCAGCAACACCTGGTCAACATTCAGACTTGGGCTGGTAAGTAGCCAATGACTTTCTTAATACTTTCCACATCCCTTGTCAGTCAATGACATTGCCTTGTTGATTTCCTACCCACAAAATCCTGAGTTAGTAAAGACCAATAACTTAACCGAGCTAAGCAAAAACATGTTAGCTTCAAGAGTGGGCTTGAAGCTGGGTATTCAGGTGTGCAATTCACTTCCTGATTCCCCAAAGGCTTTTTCCATCCACAAGGCACATTTTAAGCATGAAGGAATACTCTTCACTTGCCCGGATGAAAGTGCTCTAACAATACTCAGTAAAAATGAGACGCATTCCAGGATGACAAAACCTATTTGACTGGCATAATTTACAGCAGTTCAAATGTTCTGTCTCTCCACCATTGGCTGCAGTGTGTACCAACAAATATATAAGATGCACTGCACGAATTTGCCACAGCTTTGCACTCCCACTGAAACTTGTAACCTCTACCACCTAGATGTTCAAGGGCAACTGGCATGTGAGAACACCAGCATCTCACAACACGTTGATTTGGAAATATATTACCATTCTTTCACTATCACTCGATCAAAATCCTGGAATCCCTCCCAAACAGCACTATGGCTATACTTATATGACAGACTACAGCTGTATAAGAAGGAGGCTCATCTCATCTTCTCAGGGCTAGTTCGCGATGGAACATAATTAAGTGATCCGTGAACACTATGAATCAATAAAAATAATATTTTTTGTCTGCTGCATGCTCTCTCCTTGATCACATGTCAAACTAGGAAACTCCATTTGTACAAATCTGCAGTCTAGGCTAGTTTCCAAAATAATTCTGATAAAATAATTATAAACACCTTGAATAAACGTAATAAGTGATATGAGTTTCACTCATTATATGAGTCATTCTGAACAAATACAAAAGAAAGCCCATGCAGTAATACCAAATACTAAAGTATCAGTAAACATCATGTCCTGAAGGAGCATGACTATTTTTCAACTATGGTTTCCAGTTAAAAATTTACATACCAGAGCTTTTGATAATATAAGGCTTAACAAATATCCTCATTTGCATACAAACCAACACAGATAAAAGAACTGGAACAGTAAAGCCGAGAGAATGTGATAAGCATGATTGGTCTCTGACTCACTCAAAGAAAGAATATCTGCAGATTCATATGTCAACACTTATTCAGCTTCTAGCATTGAGCTAGAAGATGTCACAGGCCAAATGCTTTTAGAACACACCTCTTTCTAAATAGTAGTACTGGTTACAAGTCTAACACCAGTCCAGCAAGTTTTTACCTACAAGTCTAACAGGCAGGAGAGATTAACAAAACATTTATTTACATAAAAGGAATAATAAAGTCAGAGCTTACAGGTTCCAACTTAATTAAATGTTTTGCATTATGTTTAAAGTATTTCGTTGAACAGATTTACTTCCAAATAGACATGCTACATTTCTCGTCTTATAGGTGTCACTGTGAACTAAAAGTACTGTAAGAGTGCAAAATGAGTTTTAGCAAATGGCGGCTTTAATATTTGTTGGAGATTCAACAGTGCTCTAAGGGTCTCTGCTTTTACCCTTCAAACATTTATATTATTTTTATAAAAGATTTATTTCATGTTACAAATAGCTAAACTGAAAAATGTATTTTTGCTGGCTAATTGCAAATTTAAAAATATTTTGTTGAGTTTTGCAAAGGGTGGTCAGTTACCCTGGGTTCTGGATGTAATGTGAAAAATGTTTTGCTTTGGTGAGCATGGTTAAGGGGAGGTTGGATAGGTAAGATTCTGATTTAAAATATTAAATTTTTAAAGTATTCCTCATGCACTGAAAGCAGGTGTGAGGATGATTTCAGACAGCTTATGGTGGACTAGATTGCTGAAGTGATCCTGGTTACAAAGCAATTTAAAGTTTAGTTAAAGATGTCAGGCTGGTTTTGGTTAAATTACATTATGTTAGTTAGGGTAGGGTAATGAGAGGGATTTAGATAGTTACAAATGAATATATTCTGGTTACTTATTATTTGAACAATTACAAAGTTGACCTAAAGTAGAAAAATAAGTGGTGAATTGCAAGAAATATTAATATTATTTGTATTCGGACCTATGCAGTAAATACTTCATGTTTATGAGGGAATGTTATTATGATTTTTGGTAATTATATTTTAATCAGTATATCTTTTTTGTGAGTTTTAATCACTTTTCTCTGTTTCCTAGTTTGCAGCTTTTGGCCTATTTGAGACAGTGCCCTGTGATCTTTTCTCAGAACTTCTGTCAGTGCTCCAGCGTAACTAGTATTAAGTGTCATCCTGTGATGTTTTCTCAATTCGTCTACAGAAGCAATTAACGGCTATTCAACATCTTCTCC
This sequence comes from Chiloscyllium plagiosum, assembly GCF_037043375.1. Taxonomy (NCBI): domain Eukaryota; kingdom Metazoa; phylum Chordata; class Chondrichthyes; order Orectolobiformes; family Hemiscylliidae; genus Chiloscyllium; species Chiloscyllium plagiosum. Next base: position 58,014,982 of record NW_028270149.1, on the reverse strand, counting down.
CTGATAGCATCTTTTGCTTATGGTAGGAAAGTAATGAAACCTGATTAGGTTCAGATAGAAGAATGTTTCGGTTAGGTTAGGATGCTTGAAATAGCTTCCGCCAAAAGATTGCAAGCAGACTAAGCTTGGATATCAAAATGCAAAGCCAAGTCACGTCACATTACATTTCTATTAGTTTCTTCTTCTACTGATAAATTATAGTTCATGTATAGTCTAGCCACCCCTAAAGCATTCTGTTTGGTACCTTGTAGTCAGCCAGCAGCAGAAACAAATTATACACCCAATATTATTCCCATTTCCTCTGTATGATGGTAATTATCTCCTTAGTACAGCTCAGAAAGTGGCTGAAACTTTATTTTACTCCACTCAGTGGTTCTGAATATTTGTGCTCTAGGCCTTAGCAAGATTAAACTGTTCCAATAAATCACTTTACAGGTTAGAAGGTAACTGCAACTTCTTATAAAACAATAACAACTGAAGAACAAACCTGGTAGAACAGGTGCCTGAGTGAGCTGTGCATACCGCCTCACAACAGCAGTGATGGTCCTCTCTGCAGGTGACATTAATCAAAATGAAAATTAACATTCAAAAAATTTTAACACTAAACAGGATTAAAAGAAGACATATTATTAATAATATTTTTGTAAAGGTTGAAATGCAAAACTAAGAACTTACTTTTGTTCTTTAAATTATTTTTCAGAAAGTTATGTATTTCATTTCTTATGCAGGTAAGAACATTTGCAGCTGGAACAAAAGCAAGTGGAAAGAAATGCAGATCTATTCATCAAACACAGCAACAAATAATTAAACAGATTGCTAATACTTCTGACAATAGACTGGTCAGTACAGGACAATCACTAGCAACAGGATACATGAAAGAAGTTATAATCATTTGATGTTTATTTTGCTTGTAAATATGCAGGCTGGAAAGATCAAATTATTGATCTTTCATCTGCGGCTGAGTCACTACATGTTAGCCAGTGATATAGTTAGCTGCAGTAGTACTGGCCTATCTTTTGAAAGCCAAAGATAAGGGCTCTTGTGTCACAGTTGTAAAGTCCCTGCCTCTGAGCCAGGAGATCTGGGTTCAAGTACCACCTGCTTCAGGGGTATACAGTAACATCTCTGAACAAGTTGATTAGAAAATGTCCACAACATTGACACAGATATGGATTACATTAAATAAACTCTGGTGGATTCACAATGGATATCTGGTGACACCTTGCCTGTGCTATTTCAGTGATGTAGCTTGGTGCCACGGAAATGTGATCACATAGGCGTGCTTGATGCTGGCATAGCATTCCTGAAATGGAAAATCTTCTCTTTACCATCATCAAAAGTTTTCATCTTCACAAATATAAAATGAACAAAAATATCCTTAAAGAGTTAAATCCCATGTGATTTGTGTGAATAATTCTGATAAAAAAGGACAAAAATAAAGAAAAATTGTAATTGGAAGCAGGATAGGTCATTTGGCCCCTTGAGCCTGCTCTGCCCATGAAGAAGATTATGCCTAATACATAAACTCCAACTTTGCAGATTTCTTTGTGGCTATCATCACATAAAGTGCTGAGAGTCCAGAGACACTTAACACTTCTTATTCACAGTTTTTTTTTACAATTAAAAGCTTTACCACAGGGATTGACTTATCTCCTACTTATAGGAAGTGTTATTCAAATAACAGTAATAAATAATAAATAATGTAACTAAATCCCAGCACACTCTCTGATACCAGAGTTCCCTCTGCAGGCACCATTTATCACAATGAAAATGAACTCAGAAAATTAACAACAACTCAACTCCAGGATACAAGTTCTAGAGTAACCAGCTCCCATATTTCAGTTGATTCCTTGCTTCTGAACCTCAAGAATGCTCTGCCTTAAAGGAACCTGGTTCTACATGTTATGAAGATGAGAGTTAAAAGCTACCAGTGACAACACCAAATGTTCTTAATAAGACATAATGTAACATGTGCTCCAGCTACTGGAAGAGCTGGTTGCCTGGAAACGACAAAAAACAGATTCAACTTAGGCCAATCTGTTTAAATTATTCCCCAAAAAACACCAATTGAGTTTATTGACAATTTTAAAAGCCAATGATACAATCCGATGCTCTGGGGTATAAGATCGGGGGGAAATTGAACAGTTGGGAGGAGAACTGCCAAGTCCCAGCGGGTAAAAGACTGCCTGGAAAAATAGCTCTCTGAAAAGTACCTTTTTCGATCAGTAACCTGTGACACAGAAATTCCTAAGAAGAAAAGAATACACAGGAAGATCCAAATAGAAGATCTGAAAGCTGCCTGATTTTGAGGTAAGAAGTGTTGTTTTGTAAATTTTAATTGGGAGTTGTTTCCAACCAGTATTATATAAGGGAAGGTAAGAGATAGGTTAGAGTAAGGACTTGTGCATAGTTGTTAGTTAATTATTCTCTGTTCTACTTTAAGAAATAAAGTTTTTAAATTTTACTTTAAATAGTTCTTGGCCACTCGAAGGTTTAAAGATTACAGTACGGGATAAATCTTTTCTGTGTTGCTGGTTTTAAATTAAGTAGGAGAGTTTACCCCATGTCATAATATGTTTCTATAGTACAACCTTGTTTGGTACTTACATTATGCAAAGAATATGCATTTAACTGAGGCCACAATTTTAGGTGTTTATTCAAATTATAAACTGCATAGTCTTTGCCTCTGTAGTACATGCTCTGCTAGTACTTCAGTAATTGTATAGAACGTATATTATCTCTTGGTACCACAGATCCTGATATTGGAATATTTTATTGTAAAGATATGGAAATAAAATTAACATTAGCATTTTCTCCGAGTTTACTAAATTGTCAAAACCCTAACTGAAAGAATGCTAGGATAGACTTTTAAATCATCATAAAACATTTGTAACATATGCCCATCCCATATCTTTTGATATAATTGTGCCCAAAAAGTCAGTCAACCTCAATTTTGAAGATGCTCATTAACAAACAACTAAAACTGTATCAAACACAAAACACCAGAGAAACTCAACAGGTCTGGCAGTATCTCCGGAGAGAGGGCAATTTCCCCTCCGACGTGGTCGACGATGCTCTCCACCGCATCTCCTCCACTTCCCGCACCTCCACCCTTGAACTCCATTTGCCACCAGGACAGAACCCCATTGGTCCTCACCTTCCACCCCACCAACCTCCGGATACATCGTATAATCCTCCGTCATTTCCGCCACATCCAAACAGACCCCACCACCAGGGATATATTTCCCTCCCCACCCCTATCAGCGTTCCGGAGAGACCACTCCCTCCGCGACTCCCTCGTCAGGTCCACACTCCCCACCAACCCAACCTCCACTCCCGGCACCTTCCCCTGCAACCACAAGAAGTGCAAAACTTGCGCCCACACCTCTTCCCTCACCCCCCTCCAAGGCCCCAATGGATCCTTCCATATCCATCACAAATTCACCTGCACCTCCACACCTTTACTGTATCCGTTGCACCCAATGTGGTCTCCTCTACATTGGGGAGACAGGCCGCCTACTTGCGGAACGTTTCAGGGAACACCTCTGGGACACCCGCGCCAACCAACCCACCGCCCCGTGGCCGAACACTTTAACTCCCCCTCCCACTCCGCCAAGAACATGCAGGTCCTTGGCCTCCTCCATCGCCAGACCCTGACCACACGACGCCTGGAGGAAGAGCGCCTCATCTTCCGCCTAGGAACCCTCCAACCACACGGGATGAATGTAGATTTCTCCAGCTTCCTCATTTCCCCTCCCCCACCTTATCTCAGTCCCAACCCCTGGATTCAGCACTGCCCTCTTGACCTGCAATCTTCTTCCCGACCTCTCAGCCCCCACCCCCTCTCCGGCCTATCACCCTCACCCTCACCTCCTTCCACCTATCGTATTCCCAGCGCCCCTCCCCCAAACTCCTTTCCCCCTACTCTTTATCTCAGCCTGCTTGGCACACCAGCCTCATTCCTGAAGAAGGGCTTATGCCCGAAACGTCGATTCTCTTGCTCCTCGGATGCTGCCTGGCCTGCTGTGTTTTTCCAGCACCACATTTTTCAACTCTGGTTTCCAGCATCTGCAGTCCTCACTTTCTCCAGAGAGAGAGTCAGAGTTAATGTTCCAAGGCCTGTATGACTCTTATTCAGAACTCTGAACAACTAAAACTGAATTAGTATGTTGTGAAGTGCAAATAATTCACAGGCAATTTCAAATTAAAATTTCTTATAAGCAGTTGGATTAACTGAAACACAATTCAGAGTGAGGGAGAGGCGCTCATCCTTTTTTCCGTCATTCTTAAACAAATTTATAAGATGGCTAGAGAAGAATTGGAGGCTATTACCAAATGAATTGTCTCAAGCAAAAGAGAGGAGAAAGGATTTTTATTAATTTTTTAAAAAATCAGAACACTATTTGTAAAGATTTACCTGCTGGAATGAATTTAATAGGATCTGCAATTTCTCCAGTAAAGTAGGAGGATTCATGTCAGAAGCAAAGGCGTAATATGGCTTTAACAAAGATCCTATGACACCCCATTTGCGTCAGTAATTACCCCAAGATTGGAGCAAATTGGATAACATCAAACCAGCCAGGCAGGCAAGCCATTGTAGCAGTCAGAGAGACCGCTACGTTTCTCATCTGCCTGAAACAAAGTTAATCGGGGAGGTACAGGATTAGGGTTATTAATTGACCACTTCAGGGCTTTAATGGAAAGATTGATCATGGGCTTTCACACCCAGAACGTAACTGCCAAGGTCACTAGAGAATTGATGGTATCTGTCTGGTGCCACACTGCCCGATTTTATTCCCTTCTCACCACTTTCACTACCACTTATAGAAGAGAGAAAATCTGGGCCATTAACTCTATTTCTGTCTCCACAGATGCTGCTCCTGCTCCTGCTGAGTACTTACAGCATTTTCTATTGTTGCTATTTTTAACATCTGCCGAATCTTGCTTTTGTATCATAAGTAGCAAGCTTTTCCACACTCAATTCTCTGCTGAATAAATATTATTTAAATGCAAATAGATTTCACAGAACTGAAACAGCCTTCAGCCCCCATAAGCACAATCATATAATACTGAGCATAATTCTACTGCAGTTCCGTACTGCAAATAAGTTTTAATTTGCTCTTCTCACAGAGCATTTAGACACAATCTAGAAACAGATGCAAAGATTATTTTAAAATGGCGTTCAAAATTTAACTGGTACAACTGGTTTCATAGTTGAAAAGTGTGGTGCTGGAAAAACACAGCGGGCCAGGCAGCATCCGAGGAGCAGGAGAATCGACGTTTCGGGCATAAGCCCTTCTTCAGGAATCCCGGCCAGGGAATGAATGCTGCATTTAAAAAAAAAAAAGAGCTTATGCCCGAAACGTCAATTCTCCCGCTCCTCGATGCTGCCTGGCCTGCGTGTTTTTCCAGCACCACACTTTTCAACTCTGGTCTCCAGCACCTGCAGCCCTCACTTTCTCCACAACTGGTTTCATAGTACTGATGGGATTACCATAATTTCAAAACAACCAAATGTGGGGCAGCACGGTGGCTCAGTGGTTAGCACTGCTGCCTCACAGCACCAGGGTCCCAAGTTCGATTCCAGCCTCGGGTGACTGTCTGTGTGGAGTTGCACATTCTCCCCGTGTCTGCGTAGGTTTCCGCCAGATGCTCTGGTTTCCTCCCACAGTCCAAAGATGTGCAGGTCAGGTGGATTGGCCATGCTAAATTGCCCATAATGTTAGGTGCATTAGTCAGAGGGAAATGGGTCCGGGTCGGTTACTCTTCGGAGGGTCGGCGTGGACTTGTTGGGCCGAAGGGCCTGTCCCCACATTGTGGGGAATCTAATCTCATACCTGCTCTCTAAATATACAGCAATGTTTAAAATCTGATGCATTGACACAACATAGTAGTCCATTCCTGAGGCAGTAAATTATAAACGAATTCCTTCCAATTATAACAACAGTACTTACATAACTCCATAAGGTTGGGCAGTTCCTTTTGAATGTTCTCTGTTAACTGCAAGTTATGTGAAACTGCGGGCAGTTTCTTCCCTTGAGGGAAAGCATTCATGAAAGTAATGATGTGATTACTACCTTTTGGATATAGTTGGATCTGGTAGTCAATGAGTTTCAAGTTGGACTGAATTTTCTTTTCACATTTCAAACAGGATGTCTGCACTATGGACATTGAACATAACCCAAAGACAGAGATCCAGAGTAAAACTAGATGGCCAGTGTTAAAAATGATCATCATCTTCTGGTCGTTCTGAGCCAGTGGATGCAACTACATTAATGCTGTATACCCCAATATTAGGTCTACGTGAATTAACTTGCTCCTGTCTATTGTTTCTCTTTACCAATCTATAACCTAATCACTGGGAGTTGTAAAGCTCCATGTTACTGAATTTGATTTAAATACAGCCTTAGTCTTGTGCTTTCCCACGAATATTAAGAGTTGACCAGCCTTAGTGAATCGCTGGGGAGTCGGCGTCCTCCGAACCTGGGCACAGGGCACGCGGTCCGCTGTGACGTCACAGAGACCGAAGGACGAACACCAGTGGATCAAACCATTCCGATTCCAGAGGGGAGGGGACAGACAGAGAGTAAACGTTTACCCCAGGGTGGCATTTTCGTACTTCTATTTGCCATTAGATCTTAATTTATTGGACAAAAACTTCTTGTCTTTGTTACAGTCGTACACTTCCAGAAGGCTTGCTTCGGCAAATACAGGTTTACCATTTTCTTCTGTGCCCGGCTCTCACCCACACCTCTGGTTTGTCCCAGAATGTATCTAAAGCGCGGGTTCTGGGCAATGTTTCACGTTGAATAGCTGCATCGGGAGGAGAGTGGGCACCAGGTGAGGAAGATTGGCTCTTTGCTGCTGATACTAAACGCTGCTCATCTCCTTCAGCCAGAGGGAACAGGTAATTGAATCAGCACAAGTTAGAGCAGTTTACCCACGCTCTGCATTTAGCGGACATTAAGTTTGGAAACCAATTCACTTTCAGTACAGAAAGTCTGACTAGTTATCTCAAATATAAGAGGCAGGACTGAACGATGCGTTGGATTTGTATACTATCTGCCAGAAACACTAGAGCTTCACCAAAGATCTTCAGACTGCACCTTATACACCCATGACCACTTTCATGTAGAAGGGCAGCAGCTACATGGGAACATCACCACCTTTAATTTCCCCTCCAAGCGACTCACCATCATGATTGGAAATGTATTGCTGTTCCTTCACTGTCGCCGGGTCAAAATCCTGGAATTCCAGAGATGCCCACATTTCCACAAATGTATGAAAAAATTTGAGAATGCCTGTATTTTTGTTAGAAGAAACATGCTTAGCAGTAATATATAAAGTGGATGGTGTTTTTGGTTATGCTGAATTTTAGTTTGTGATGACTAATCCATGAATTGTGACAATGTTTCAGGAAGAAGGTATGAAATAGACAGAAATAAATTATCTATAATACTGCTGTAGACCTATGATGTTTAGAGTATCAGGATGAAACACTTCCTATGATCCATGTATGATATCCTGGAATCAAGAAAACACAGCCATCGTGTAGCAAATTGCTGTCTGTCTTTTCAATAAATTAAAACTAATCCAGAAGGTCACATGGGCTGATATTATTGTTAAATATACTTACCATCTGTGTGATATATCAGCTGTCATCAGGAACCAGCCAAAACCTTTCTTGAAAGCCATCACACTGCCAGACAATATATTCCATTGGTTTCCTACTCTATGAAAAGAGCATCCAGTCTGTTCCTTTCCTTGTTTAGTATATCACAATTATGGCATGGTCTGACCACCTTTGTTTGGCTTGTCCTAGGATGGATGTGTTGTTCCAGTTGGCTGGGACAACACATCCATCCTAGGACAAGCCAAAGACACACACGAGAATTCCTAGAAGCATGTCATTCCAACCGGAACTCTATCAACAAACATGTTGACTTGGACCCCATTTACCACCCCTGAGAAAAAGAACCGGAAATGACATCACAATAGGAAATGATGTCACCACAGGAAATGACATCCCCAACCCAAGGCAACTCAAACATATAATTAGAAAGTGGGCTATACCACCATTGTTTCATTCGAAGGCTCACTGAAGATGTTACCTAGTATGGTGACCAAGTGTGTGAAAATGAACCTTCCAGTTCTGCGAACAAACCTACATCCTCCCCATTATCCCTGATAATCTCGAAACCCTACAGACCTTACTCATGGACCCAGCACGACTTGAACCTTATCCTCCTGACTAACCCAAAAGACCCCAACTTGCACCCCCCAAACCCAACTTATCCTAAGCAAACATTCACTTACCTGCCACCCAAAACTTATCCACTTTGCATTTGAGCCCTTATCAAGTTGGCACCTTAACCTCAATCCTCCTGATACCATACCCCTTACCCACATGTGAGTCTACCTTCTATACATTTACCTTCTTTTCTCAACTATCAAAGTGGCTGCAAGATGTTCTAAAGCAGCTAGTGTCAAAAAAGAGGGGCATGATTTCAAAACCAACCTACTCCACTGCAAGTATGTAGATTCCTGGCCTGCACTAACCTGCTTCAAGGACAATAGTCCCTGGCCTAGAAATTCACATGGAGAACTCCAAAAAATTTTTTCTCTGATCGGGGTTGGAAATAGGGTTTCTGACCTTGATTAAATGATCCAGCCAATGTCAAAGATAATAACAGTTTCAGGAGGAAATAGGCTGGAATGTCAGAGCTGATGGAATTTAACACAGAGGTCTGAAGTGATTAGTTTTGGTAGGAAGAATGAAGAGAGACAATATATGTTGGATGATATAATTTTGAAGTTGCCGTATGAATAGGAATACCGGGTGGGAGAATGTACATAAATCTTTGCACATGACAGGACAAGTTGAGAAGACTTAAAAATTATATGTGTTTCTTTGCTTCATTCATAGAGGAAAACAAAAACAAGGTAAACCCTTATAAGACATGAGTTAGGCTTGCCTTCAAGTATTTTTTCAGATACTGCACTTTCAGAAGAATATAGAGATCGTGGCAAAGTGAATTATTAGACCCGTTCCAGGAATGAGGGACTTCAGTTAACTAGGCAGACTGGAGCTATTCTCCCTCAAGCAAGGTTATCTTATAGATGTATTTAACACAATGAAAGGTTTTCATAAAGTGAATGAAAATAAACTATTTCTAATGGCAGAAAGATTAATAACAAGAGGAGAAAGATTTGAGGTATTTTTCAAGAGAATCGGAGATGAAGTAGAGTTTTTATAATGTACTGAATTATTGTGATAAAGAGTGTACTACTGAAAATTATCATCAAAGTGGATTCAGTGCATTCCCTGCCCTGATGTTGAGATTGTACTGGGCATTAGTGAGGCTACTTTTGGAATTCTGTGTACAGTTCTGGTCGCCCTGTTACAGGAAGGATGTTATTAAACTGGAGACGTTTCAGAAAAGATTTACCAGGACGTTGCTGGGACGAGAGGATTTGAGTTATAAGGAGAGGCTGGATAGGCTGGGACTTCTTTCACTGGAGCATAGAAGGTTGAGGGAGACCTTATAGAGATTTGTAAAAGCATGAGGGTCATAGATAAGATGAATAGCAAAGGTCCTTTCCCTAAGGAGGGTAAGTTCAAAACTAGGGGGCATATTTTTAAAGGTGAGAGGAGAAAGATTTAAAACGGACCTGAGGGACATATTTTTCAAACAGAGAGTGGTTCATGTGTGGAATAAACTGCCAGAGGAAGTGGTAGATGCAGGTACAGTTACAACGTTAAAAACATTTCGACAGGTGCATGAATAGGAAAGGTTTAGAGGCCTATGGGCAAAATGCAGGCAAGTGTGAATAGTTTAGTTTGGGGAATTTGATTGGCATGGACAAGTTGGACCTAAGGGTCTGTTTCCGTGCTGTATGACTCTATAAATGTATAACATTTGCAAATCTTCAGTGCTTTGGCACCACACCCATTTCTGATGAGGATTGGACGATTGTGACCAGAACCATTCTTTGTCCATCTTTTTTAAACTCTTGATAAGTTTATAAAAAGTATTTTGGGTTCCCTTTTCTGTTACCTACTGGTTTATTTCATGCATTATTTTTGCCCCTTTTTCCCTTTGTCCATTCATGTTAAAACTTGCTGTTTTCAGCTTAGTTTTCCAACTATTAGGAAACTAATGTTGTAAGAATCCCTTATCTATTTCGTTTTAATCACTATGGGCGGCACGGTGGCACAGTGGTTAGCACTGCGCCTCACAGCGCCAGAGACCCGGGTTCAATTCCCGACTCAGGCGATTGACTGTGTGGAGTTTGCACATTCTCCCCGTGTCTGCGTGGGTTTCCTCCGGGTGCTCCGGTTTCCTCCCACAGTCACAAAGATGTGCAGGTCAGGTGAATTGGCTATGCTAAATTACCCGTAGTGTTAGGTTAAATGTAGGGGTATGGGTGGGTTGCGCTTCGGCGGGTCGGTGTGGACTTGTTGAGCCGAAGGGCCTGTTTCCACACTGTAAGTATTCTAATCTAATCTAATCTAATCTAATCTAAACTTTAGTAATCTTGGGGGCCGCTATCTCTGGGCACCCCTTCTTTCCTCGTAACAAAACAATGTAACTCGTGTATTGTTTGCCAGCCTTTCATTGAACTTTTGCAGATTTACCTTCCAGTCATTAATTACAAACCATTTGGGCCAGAAACCATTTCTCCTCAGTGAAATTAACTCTTCTCTAAGTGAGTCTCTTTTTTTCCACATTCAATTGTTCCCTGTGATTTCCTTACTCAAACTGGAAACTCAACTTTTGTCCACTATGTTTCTGTCATTCATTACATCCTTTATGTTCATGCCCAGACATACAATGAAAAAAGTTTCATATGCAAACATCAGAACGACAACTTGGGTTTTCATTACATCATGGAGAATGTACTATGACAACACAATACAGAGGAACCTCGATTATCCGAAGGAGATGTGTGAGCAATATTTCGTTCAGATAAATTGATTATTCGGTCAATTGATTCAACGCCTCTCTTCTGGGGCTCGGAGTTTTCTGAAGTTTCCTTTTTTCTCGCTTTGCCTGCCTTGCTCCCTCTCTCTGTCTCAGGGTTTGTTTCTGAGCAGACACACTCTTATGTGTAAGGCACCTGCAGCATTGCTGAAGTCTCCTGCGTGCCTCCCTCCTGCCCCCCCCCATCAGTTCAATGGGATTGGCACAGTAAGCATTTGCTAAGTCTGCTCCCCGTTCAGGAGACTAGGCAGCAGCACACCGCACGTGAGCCCCTGCGCCCCCCCGCCCGTTTGCCTCCCGTCTGCCCCCACCTTGCATCCGTCCGCCCCTCAACCCCGTCCAACCCTGCCCCCATACGCCCCCACTCCTGCCCGTCCACTCCCAACTGCGCCATCTTCTGACTAACACAGTGAGCAAATATCCAGTACAGGACTGGTGGGACAGAAACTCTGGGAGGCAGTGCAAAAAGCTGAAGTGAAGCTATACCAGAATGATAGGGAGGCTTTGGAGAGGTTACAGAAAACGGTTTACCAGGATGTTGCCTGGTTTGGAAAGTATTAGTCATGAAAAGAGATTGGACAAACTTGGCTTGTTTTCACTTAAACATCAAAGGCTAAGGGGTGACTTGATAGAAGTTTACAAAATTGTGAGAGGCATGGACAGAGTGGATAATTGGAGCCTTTTTCTCAGAGTAGAAATGTCAATTACAGTGGTACATAAGTTTAAGATAAAAGAGGAAAAGTTTAAGGGAGATGTGTGAGAAGCACCTAGACAGATCATAGAATCCATGCAGTGAGGAAGCAGGCCATTTGACCCATCAAGTGCACACCAACCCTCTGAAGAGCATCTGTTCAGACCCACCCTATCCCTATAACTCTGCTTTTCCCATAGCTAATCCAGCTAGTCTGCACATCCTTGGACACTATGGGCAATTAGAACAGCCAATCCACCTAACCTACCCATCTTTCGACTGTGGGAGGAAACCTATGCAGAATTGGCAAGAATCTACAAACTCCACACAGATAGTTGTTTGAGGATGGAATCAAACGCAGGGCCCTGGCAATGTGAGACAGCAGTGCTGAACCACTTGAGCCACTGTGCCACCTTAAATGCAGTAGGCGGGGAATAGAGGGATATTGGACTGCATAGAGGCAAGGATTTTCTTTTAGAAAAGCATCATATGTTGGTGCATCCCTTGCTGGGCTGAAAGGCCTATTTCTGTGCTGTTCTATTCTTTGTTCTTATTGAATCTTTTGAATGCTTGAGCAGAACTTTCAGCGTGTCAATTTAGAGTCATAGATAGAGTCATAGAGATGTACAGCATGGAAACAGACCCTTCGGTCTAACCCATCCATACTGACCAGATATCCCAACCCAATCTAGTCCCACCTGCCAGCACCCGGCCCATATCCCTCCAAACCCTTCCTATTCATATACCCATCCAAATGCCTCTTAAATGTTGCAATTGTTCCAGCCTCCACCATATCCTCTGGCAGCTCATTCCATACACGTACCACCCTCTGCAAGAAAAAGCTGCCCCTTAGGTCTCTTTTATATCTTTCTCCTCTCACCCTAAACCTATGCCCTCTAGTTCTAGACTCCCCGACCTCAGGGAACAGACTTTGTCTGTTTATCCTATCCATGCCCCTCATAATTTTGTAAATCTCTATAAGGTCACCCCTCAGCCCCAGCCTGTTCAGCCTCTCCCTATAGCTCAGATCCTCCAACCCTGGCAACATCCTTGTAAATCTTTTCTGAACCTCACAGCGCCAGGGTCCCAGGTTCGATTCCAGCCTCGGACGACTGTCTGTGTGGAGTTTGCACATTATCCTCATGTCTGCGTGGGTTTCCTCCGATTGCTCCGGTTTCCTCCCACAGTCACAAAGATGTGTAGGTCAGGTGAATTGGCCATGCGTAATTGGCTATAGTGTTAGGTGCATTAGTCAGAGGGAAATGGGTCTGGGTGGGTTGCTGTTTGGAGGGTTGGTGTGGACTGGTTGGGCCGAAGGGCCTGTTTCCATACTGTAGGGAATCTAATCTAATCTAATTTGGTAGATCACGTGGGATTCAGGAACAGCTAGCCAACACTCCAAAACTGTGCAGGTTAGGTGAATTGGCCATGCTAAATTGCCTGTAGTGTTAGGTGAAAGGGTAAATGTAGGGGAATGGGTCTGGGTGGGTTGTGCTTTGGCCGGTCAGTGTGGACTTGTTGGGCCGAAGGGCCTGTTTCCACACTGTAAGTAATCTAATCTAACCTAAAAGTTTCACAACATTTAACGTTGTTTTTCACCCATCTTGTAAGATTAACTACATTGTGAAAAGTTCTTGATGTTGTGAAAGGCCTCTCTACGAAGTAGAATCAATTGACAATTGGTGGTCTTTTTCATATTTAAGGAAGTCATTCTTTATTTGGTTTACATAAAGCTGTAATGGTCCTAGTATCTTGATGGAGTTGTGATTCTTGCAAACTACAGCATGTCCCCATTGATAAGTAGCTGCCATCCCTCCAGCAAGGCCAGGAGGAATGGGACAAGGTGCATTGGAAGTGCATTTTTAAAAAAAAGTAACCACTACACATTAATCCATCAATTAGAACAGATTAGGGTATTTACTTAATGAATGAAATATTTCAACACATTGTTAGGTCACATCTGACCAGATGACCTGAAGGAGCATCATCTGTCTATGCATTTGTATATTTATGATACTAAATTATGCACTGTGCCCATAGATGGAAATGAATTCACATGTATGTTGGGATAAATGCACTTCATTTGGACAGGTAAATACAAAAGACTCTATATAAATTATGACAGAAAGTCAATCTTGCGAGCCAGATAGTTTTAATGGCTTATATACACCTTGAAATAGTCAAACAATAGCTTTTGTTTGCTTCTGACTTAACTCAGTGGAATGTATCCATTACTATATCCATTCACCCATGATGTCCTGAGTTAATTAAGCTAATTAAAATTCAGATACCATAATCTTCCAAATAAAAAGGCAGCAAATAATATTTTGGTAAAGGAGTACAGAGCTTTACTGGAGCTTTCCAAAGGGGAGTGTGATATATCAAACTGATTGCCATGAGGTTGTATGTTTTATCAGTGAATATTTACGACCAATATTCCCTGATTAAAAAGAATTTACTTTCTGTCAGTTCCTTAGCACTTCATTAAATATTACCAATCTTGGAACAGTGCAATGTGCAGGAATGGTTTCAGTGGCAAAAATCAAAGAATTTTGAAATTATCAAAGTGCAGAAAGCTGGGGAGTGAGTAGTATTTACTTTTCCCAAATAAGGGGACTTTCCAATCAACATTTGAAGAACAGGGAACAAACTTGAAGTCTTCTTCAGATGGCAATGGAGGAAGATGAAAAAGGTAGAGGAATATCAGTTACAACAAGGGATTGTACAGCACTGTTGCTGCTGCAAGAACCTGATCTTCCTGTCACACATGTGGATCATGAGATATTGTTTAACCGACCGCAACTTCACTGTGGCTGCATGAGAGCAGCTTTCAGTGCAGCATCACTGTATACTGATCCTGGTAAACGGTGATTCCACGAAGAAATCCCTGACACCCATCTGATCAACAGTGCTAATAGCTCTCATTCTAATGTAAAAATCAGCAATACAATTTTGCTTAAATTAATCTAAATAGATGAGTGTGAGAAATAGATGTGGAATGAAGTTTCAAAACAATGTCATTTACCAATGAAGATAATCAGACTTTGTTTCTTAAGAATTACACAGGTCCTTGAAGAACATAAAAATGGAAACTTGCAGGATTATCTGGTAATATTGATATTTGTAACTCGTACTTTAATGATTAGTATTCCAGTTGCTGTTATTCTGGGTGGAGACAACAAGTAAATATGTAATAACCTTGTGGGTAGATGAATAAGTGATCATATTGATAATCTTGGATAAATGTGAGGTATTGCATTTTGGGAAAGCAAACAAGGGCAGGACTTACACAATTAATGGTAGGGCCCTGGGTAGTATTGATGAACAGAGAGACCTAGGGGTTCAGATACATAGTTCTTTGAAAATCATGTAGACAGAATGGTGAAGAAGACACTTAGCATGCTTGCCTTCATTGCTCAGATCATTGTAGCAGTTGGGATTCATGTTGAGGTTGTATAGGGCATTAGTGAGACCACTTTTGGAGATCTGTGTACAGTCCTGGTCACCCTGTTATAGGAAGGATATTATTAAAATAAAAAGGGTTCGGAAAGATTTACCAGGATGTTGCTGGGAATAGAGGGTTTGACTTATAAGGAGAGGCTGGAAAGGCTGGGACTTCTTTCACTGCAGTGTAGGAGGTTTAGGGGTGACCGTATAGAGGTTTATAAAATCATGAGGGACATAGATAAAGTGAATAGCAAAGATTGTTTTCCCTAAGGTGAGGGAGTTCAAAACTAAAGGGCTTATTTTTGAGGTGAGAGTGGTTCGTGTGTGGAATGAACTGCCTGAGGAAGTGGTGGATTCAGGTATAGTTATAACATGTAGAAGACATTTGGATAAGTACCTACATAGGAATGGTTTAGAGGGATATGGGTTAAATGTAGGCAGGTGGGTTTAGTTTAGTTTAGTTTAAGGACATGGTCAGTGTGGACAGGTTGGACCGAAGGGTCTGTTTCCATGCTGTATGACTGTATGACTCTATCACAGACTCAAGGTAAAAGTGCCACATCTACATATATACATTGACGTGATACACTGGAAGAGAAGCAGAACCTAAAAGTCTGGCTATCTAATTACATTTTCTTTCAAAAATATTTAATATATTTAGTTTTACTCATTTTGATACATTATTTTGTCTTTAAAGTCTCTGTTCGGTCTCACATCCCAATACCTCAACACGTAGGGCAATATTTTGTTGCCAGGTTTTTGGAAAAATTCTCAAGTACTGAGCAAATATGGGAGGATCAAAGGTGTTCTGAACTTGGCCTTTACTGTCCACATTCCCTTTGAATACCTGTGGGAAAAAAATGTTCAAGGTAAACACGAGCATTTGATTGAGGAACATGAACCTTGCAGGGGAACTGGGAAGAATAGCATATTATAGCTAGTTGTGGAAAAAAAAATGTATATACTGCCTTCACAGTATCAAGACATCCCAAAGTACTTTACAGCCAACTAAGTATTTTCAAGTGTAGTTGGTTATGTAATGTGGAAATAGGGCAACAAATTTACACACGATCTGCTCCCTCAAACAAGAATTTGAAAATAATGAGATTTTCTCTTTTTCTGATTAAGGTTGAAGGATACATTTAGTCAGGTCCCTGGAAATAATTCCCTTGCTCTTACTTTGTGGTATTTGAAGCAACAATCATCTTACTTATTTAAAAGTATTTTCATTTTAGTATTATTTCAGTGCCTCAATGTCCCACCATTAGATTAGATTACTTTACAGTGTGGAAACACCCTTCGGCCCAACAAGTCCACACCGACCCGCCGAAGCGCAAACCACCCATACCCCTACATTTACCCCTTCACCTAACACTACAGGCAATTTAACTTGGCCAATTCACCTGACCTGCACATCTTTGGACTGTGGGAGGAAACCGGAGCACCCGGAGGAAACCCACTCAGACACGGGGAGAATGTGCAAACTCCACACAGTCAGTCACCTGAGGCGGGAATTGAACCCGGGTCTCTGGCGCTGTGAGGCAGCAGTGCTAACCACTGTGCCACCGTGCCGCCCACAATATGAGAGACATGAATAAAGCAAAGAACTGTGAATGCTGAAGAACTGTAGAAGGGTCAGTGGACTCAAAGCATCAACTCTGTTTTTTCCCTTCACAAGGTATTGCTGGAGCTGCTGAGTTTTTCCAGCAATTTCAGTTTTTGTTTGTTTTATAAGGGATATGAGTCATGGGGATGGGAACACCTTGTCACTGTCACAATAAGTTTTAGTACATTCCTGAGGCTACACTTAGCAAACATTTTGGCATAATTTAATCAAAAGGACCTTGATTAATTAGGCAATGCTTATGAAAGTTTAATGAGTATGAATCCAAGGCCTGGGTAATAACAAAATCTCATAGCAATAATCTTGTTTTTGCTAAGACTAGTTCATGAGGCAATATCATCCTAGGTTTGTTTTTAAAATGATGAGAATTGATAATGTGATTGAAAATACCTTCATTAGCTGAACGTAAAACTTGTTTTGACAAATTATGTTAGCACAATTTGAATTTGAAACCAGTATTTTCCATCCAATCACTCGTAAAGAATGAATCCTCAGATTATTGTGGGGGTTATTGTGTTATTAAAAATTGTGTTATTGATGCATGAGTATCTGGCTAGGAAAAGGATTAAAGATAGAACAAATGCAGAAGACATAAGAAAATTACTGTATGAAATATGGAAGTTCTGAAATGCTGTGATCTCTTTCAGAAAGGGGTAGGGTTCTTGATGAGCACTGAAGGCATGAGAATGGATACTTTGAATATGTTTTTGCCTCAATTACTTTTGGATGTGGGAAAACATTTCTTGTCAGCTGTTCATGATAGAATTGAGGAGAAAGTGAGGTCTGCAGATGCTGGAGATCAGAGATGGAAATGTGTTGCTGGAAAAGCGCAGCAGGTCAGGCAGCATCTAGGGAACAGGAGAATCGACGTTTCGGGCATTAGCCCTTCTCCTGAAGAAGGGCTAATGCCCAAAACGTCGATTCTCCTGTTCCCTAGATGCTGCCTGACCTGCTGCGCTTTTCCAGCAACACATTTCCGTTCATGATAGAATTGTCTGTCCATAATCTGCAAAAGAGTGCCCTTCGCGAGGAGTATAATATTGTCTTGTATAGTGATCAGTTAAAAGTTATCTCTATTATATTTATCTGACATTTTCAGGAAAGTTGGAATATTTATCCAAACTATTCAATCTATCCAAATATCTATCTTCTATCCAAACAAATACAAACAAAGTGGAACAGTTTTCACTCCAGTCAAGACCTCTTTGAATGGGTTTTCTAAGTTAGTTTCAGTTTTGTTAATGTATGGAAAGCCTTGTATTCTGCCCAGAGGTATCAAGATTATAATACTTGGTAATAAAAAAAAACATTATTGTCTAAAAATGGACTCAGTATGGTGTGCAAACAGTTTACACCCATTGCTTACAGTCAAGTTGATAGGCAAACGTCATGTAGCCTCCTCATATAAATGTTTGCATTTTGCTGACTGTACACCTGCTGACAGGCTGCACACCTGAGCAAAGGACACAATGTCATGAGTGCCTAGCATGAGTTCAGGCTAGATTGTGCCAGTGAAAAGTCAGCCTGCAGCTCCTAAAAGGGAAGTACATTCAAGCTGGAACATGTGCTAGGAGTCATTCCAAAAGTTAGTTTGACCTGGGAAATATACAGGGTGGCAGCGAGTGAACTCCAATACAGCACCAGGTGCCTTGGTGCAAAAGGTGGACAGGAAGGGAAATGTCCTGTATCCATGGGACCAGAATGTCACTGTGCCTTTCTTCGTTCAGATATTCAGGAACTACATTTGGCCAACTATAGGTACAGGAGCATGAAGTGGAAAAGGAAGAAGTGATGGTACATTGTTAGGCCCAGCAACAAGTCTCTTGTGACTGTCAAGGAACCTGAAGAATCCCAGATCCTTCTTTGCATGTGTCTTTGAATAAAGCTCGGAGGCATCTCTTCCAGTGTGGGAAGACATCAACAATAATGCATACTCTGGAAGTGAGTATCAATACTTCCATTGCGGCTCAAGTAGACTGTATGATGAGCGCTGCAGTGAATACTCAGACTAATATCAGGCAAATTCAGCTTGTTGGCCCACAACCTCAGTCTGCTGCTTGCACGGCTGTGGATATCAACATATGAAAGAGGTTTGCAGGGTGTGGCAGCAGTCTAACGATTGATCTAGGGGTAAGGCAATGGTCCAAGCAGCACATATCTGCTACTTCTTTCGAGAATACAACATTCATCCTTCCACCACTGCCACTCTACTTTGCTGTTTCCTGCCTGCATTGACTTAGTAAATATATTTTTAGTATTATTAATTCTCAAGAAGGAACCAATTTAGTTTGAGATAGTCAGGCAATCATTATCTTTTCTGTCTGGGATGGTATTTGGCATAAAGAGAACTTCATATGACAACAAATAGGTGCATTGGCAGTGATTCAGCGATAAACAATTTCAAGTTAAAAATAATTGAAGAATGATTTTGTCTGATTTAAAGGAACTAGTTTTGGTAGGACAATATCATGTATTGCCCAGCTAATTTGTATTAATCAGGTCCCAAAATGTTTCAATTCCAGTAATATTATCACACAGCTCAATTAAACATATAGCTGGTACAGTACTACTGATATATAGTTAATAATAGAACCTACATTCACATTTTCAATTAAATCAACAGTGATTAAGGTCCCTTGAATGTTCACCATTGCTCATTGCGGGGAGATTCAAGATGGCGGCGACCCAGTAAGTCTGAGTCTGCAGTTCTCTGCTTAAGACTCGGGCAAAGTGGGGCACCCACCTTCACCTCACCCTTTAAATCATTTAGGATAGCTTTTGCCCAGCGTACTCAGTCATTTTACATCAAACGTGGATAGTTTGGTGTTTTTTTAAAAATGACTAAGGGCAAAGACTCCCGCAGTTCGCAAAGGCAGGGATCCCTCCCCACCCCCTCCCACAGCAGCAGAGATGTCCGCGGCTGCTTCGGGGGACTTAGCTTCAGTGGTGAGCCTGCTCTATGGGATCACCAAACTTCAGGAGAAGATCAACCCTTTCATCAAGGAGACACGGTCTAGGTGGGATCAGTTTCCTCATTTCCCCTTCCCCCACCTCACCCTAGTTCTAAACTTCCAGCTCAGCACTGTCCCCATGACTTGTCCGGACTTGTCCTACCTGCCTATCTCCTTTTCCACCTATCCACTCCACCCTGTCCTCCCTGACCTATCACCTTCACCCCCTCCCCCACTCACCCATTGTACTGTATGCTACTTTCTCCCCACCCCCACCCTCCTCTAGCTTATCTCTCCACGCTTCAGGCTCACTGCCTTTATTCCTGATGTAGGGCTTTTGCCCAAAACGTTGATTTCGAATCTCCTTGGATGCTGCCTGAACTGCTGTGCTCTTCCAGCACCACTGATCCAGAATCTGGTTTCCAGCATCTGCAGTCATTGTTTTTACCAGGTGGGAGTCAATCTTGGTCATTCTGCAGAAGCATGACCGAGAGATCGAAAAACTTGAGCAGCGCGTCGGAGGGGCGGAGCAACGGACCGCGGCATCGGAGATGGCTGCCGAGGCATCCGTAGGTCAGGTCCGCGCTCTCGAGTAGCGAATCCAGATCCTGGAGTAGCACATCGACGACCTTGATAATTGGGGCCGTCCGAAAAATATCGGTTGCTGGGCCTTTCTGAACGGGAAGAGGAAGGCCAGTTGGTGGACTTTTTGGAGCAATGGCTCCCACAATGATTGAAGTTGGAGTCGGGGCCGGGCCGGTTGCGGGTGGAGAGGGCCCGGGTTGGACCAGTGCCGCTGCCCGGTTCTGATCCGATTCCAATGCTACAAAGAAAAACAAATGCTCCTGGAAGCCTCCAGAGTTCTGGGGAAGGATCCCCAGGCCATGATGCAAAAGGGTTCCAGGATAAAGTTATTTCAGACTTCTCCCCAGCCGTGGTCCGCAAGAAACGTGCATTTAATGAGGCGAAGAAGCGTCTAAGAGACCTAAATATTCAATACTCCATGCGTTATCTGGCAACGCTGCGCCTCACCCATGGAGGATCGTTTATAACTTTGGGTCACCAGAGAAAGCAAAAGAATTCTTGGACTCTCTTAAATAGACTGCGGGACTCGAACCGTATGGATAATGACTTTGTTTTGCTCCCCCCCTTTGTTTACCCTCTTTTTTTTCTTCTTCATCTCTCTTCCACTCATCTTTCCCTGGGGGTGGGGTGGTGGGCTTGTTCTTTACTCTTCCTTTGGTCTCCTTTTTATATAGTTCGTGTGGCTTACTCGATTTGTGGGGGAGGGGAGTTTGTTCTGTCTTGCTTTGTTTTCTAGAGCAGGATTTTCCTCTTTCTTCATCTTACTTAGTTGCCTAATACTTGCTGGGATTGTAATTTTGTAACTTTATATATTTCTATTTTGTATTGTGTTTGTTAAACACACCCAGGTGTTGGGAGTGGGTTACTCACTTTTGACTCTGGTTTTATAAAACACTTGAATTTGTTTACTCCATTTTATAATGCCTGGGCTGAGGGCAGGGCCCTAGCTCGGAGAGGTTATAGTGGGGTTAGTGATAGGTAGTTATGCCCCTGGGAGCAAGGGGGAAAGTCTCCTTTCAAATATGTTTTGCGTTTTTTTTATTTAGGAGTAGTTTTTAATTGTGTTGGTTTAAATGTTTTAAAGAATTTTTGTATTCGTGAATTATCTATGGTCTTTATTCAAGGTCTTTTGGATGGGGTTCTTCCTCCTGGGGGGTCTCGTGCCTGTCTGGATGATCATGACTAGCTATTCATTTAGGTGGTGCACCTGGAATGTCAAGGAGAGCAATTCACCAATCAAAAGGAAAAAGATATTATCAAGTCTTAAAAAAGAAAGGGTCGATGTAACTGTCTTACAGGAGACGCATCTACTTGATAAAGAACACTTAAAACTACAACAGGGTGGATTTGATCAGGCTTTCTTTTCATCTTTCAGTTCAACAAGTAAGGGAATAGCCATTCTTAATTGGAAGAATCTTCCTTTCCAAATGTTAAGCCAGATAAAAGATGAGTCTGGACGGTATATATTCATCAAAGCCCTAAAATAAGGAGAGGAATATGGAATTTTGAATCTTTGTTCACCACCCCCGCCCCGGCACACCCTTTTAAATTTGTAACAGAAGTGTTCTCGAAGTTGATGGGTTTTAGGGTCCGCCATACAATTATAGGAGGAAATTTTGACTGTATTATGGACCCAGAGATGGATAGGATACCTAGGAGCACTACGGGTTTATCTCTGAGATCTATACAACTGGTGGATCTGAATAAGGAGCTATGGCAAATAGATGTGTGGAGGTGCCTTCACTCCCAGGGTAGAGACTTTACTTTCTACTCTAACCCACACAAGTGCCATACCAGAATTGATATGTTTTTTTCCCCCTCGATCCTTCTGAATTCAATACTTTCTTATAAAATAGGTAATATAGCTATTTTTGATCATGCCACAGTATATGTGGAAGTCAAGACTAGGGATGATGGGATAGGCCCCCGACATTGGCGTATGGATCCCTTCTTATTGAAGGATAGCAAATTTATAAAGTATTTTTCACAAGAATTCAAAACCTTCTGGGAAATTAATTCGGGCACGGCCAGTAGCCCGTCGATGATGTGGGAGACCACTAAGGCATATGCGCGAGGCTGGTCATCTCATATTCTGCGACTCGGAAAAGACAAAAGGGAGAGCAACAGCGCCTGCTCGAGGCTCGCTTGAAAGCAGCTGAGACAGCGTACCTTAGCAGGCCTTCCGTTACTAAGCTACAAAGGATCACAGCCCTTAGGGTAGCCTTGAATACTGCACTTACCCAAACAGCAAAGAGGGAAATATTATTTGCAAAGCAGAGATTGTTTGAATATGGCGACAAGCCTGGCAGATATCTAGCGTATCTTGCTAGAAAGAAAAAGACTCCCCAAGCCATTATGTCCATTAGAGAAAGTGCTGGTACCTTGACTTGTGATTGTAAAAAGATCAATACAGCCTTTAGAAAGTTATATTTTGAATTGTATAAATCGCAGGACTGTGAGGATAGATCTGGGAAGATGGAATCCTTCTTTAAAAATTTGGCCCTTCCAGCTTAACCTCGGAAAAGGTGTCAATCTTGAATGCCCCCGTGACAACCCAGGAAGGACTGGACGCGGTTAGGCAGCTTCAGAGTGGCAAAGCACCTGGGCCAGATGGATTCCAGGTTGAGTTCTATAAAGAATTTATAGGGGAACTGGCCGGGCCACTCATAAATTTGTACAATTACTCACATAGTCAGGGCCGACTCCCGCCTTCGCTGAGAGAAGTAAATATCTCTCTCATTCTTAAAAAGCGAAAGGCCCCAGAAGATTGCTCATCATATAGACCCATATCCTTGCTAAATGTGGATTTTAAAATTCTTTCCAAAATGTTAGCATTAAGACTGGAGAGGGTCTAACCATACGTCATAGAAGAGGACCAGATGGGGTTCATAAAGGATTGCAGGTAAACTAATAATATTGGAACGGTCTTAAATATGATACCAGCCTGTCAACAAGGAACAATACTAGGTTTAGTTATCTCCTTGGACGCAGAGAAGGCATTTGATTGGGTAGAATGAACACACCTTTTTTATACACTGGAAAGGTTCGGTGTCGGAGAGGTATTTACTAAATGGGTTTCAGTATTATATAATCATCGCAAAGCAGCGGTGATCACCAATGGTTTAGGTTCAGATAGCTTTAGTGTTGGTAGGGGCTGTTGTGAGGGATGTCCTCTCTCACCATTATTATTCACGCTACTGATTGACCACTAGCGGATGCTATATGAGCTGAGATGAAAATGTGTTGCTGGAAAAGCGCAGCAGGTCAGGCAGCATCCAAGGAACAGGAGAATCGACGTTTCGGGCATGAACCCTTCTTCAGGAATGAAGCCCTGAAGAAGGGCTCATGCCCGAAACGTCGATTCTTCAGGGCTTCATTCCTGAAGAAGGGCTCAAGCCCGAAACGTCGATTCTCCTGCTCCTTGGATGCTGCCTGACCTGCTGCGCTTTTCCAGCAACACATTTTCAGCTCTGATCTCCAGCATCTGCAGTCTTCATTTTCTCCTCGAAGCTATATGAGCTGACCCTAACATAATGGCTCTGAGGGTTAGATCGGGCAAACATAGAATCATTCTATATGCGGATGATGTCCTCCTCTACTTAAGTGATCCTTTGATATCCGTGCCCCGCCAAACTCAAGTGATCAATTTGGTATGATCTCAGGTTATAAAATCAGTTTTATGAAATTGGAAGTCATGCCATTGGGAGGCCTTGCCAGTGTATCCAACTTACCGGACGGATCTTGCTTTCCCTTTTGGTGGTCACTGGAAGGTTTTCTATACTTAGGTATTTTTATCACCCCAGTATTTGGTCAGCTGTATAAAGCCAATTTGTGCACTTATTAGAAAAAATAAGGCAGGACCTTCAGTTTTCAGGAGATCTCCCAAT
The DNA here is from genome assembly GCF_037043375.1 of Chiloscyllium plagiosum. Taxonomy (NCBI): domain Eukaryota; kingdom Metazoa; phylum Chordata; class Chondrichthyes; order Orectolobiformes; family Hemiscylliidae; genus Chiloscyllium; species Chiloscyllium plagiosum. Next base: position 57,990,812 of record NW_028270149.1, on the reverse strand, counting down.
ATCTTGGTTAGGCAGAGTAGTTTTAGTTAAAATGAATATTCTACATCGTCTTCTATATCCTATGAGAATGCTCCCCCCGGTGCTGCCGAGACAGGCGTTGCATAAGCTCTATGGCTGGCTCGGCTCCTTTATTTGGAATCATAGACGGCCCCTTATCAAATTAGACAAGCTGCAACTTCCACAAGCAAGGGGAGGACTGGACTTTCCAGATTGAGCTCGTTATTATCCTGTGTAGCTGATTAGGTCTCTTGTGACCCCCAATCAATCTGGTTAGATATTGAGACCTCCCAAGCAAAATGTTCCCTCATCAAACTTTCATTTATAGACAAGATGAAAGCTATTATGGACTATTGTAAAAATCCTATTGTATTAAATACAATTAAAGCCTGGAGGATAATGCGACAAGATGAGGGTAACCTGCAAAAAACCTCTCCTTATACCCCCATAGTGGGAGCACCGGGATTTTAGCCAGGGATGACAGATGCTCCATTTAAAACTTGAAAGTCCAGAGGTATCTCCTGCTTGGGAGACCTGGTAGATGGGGAGTTTATGATGTCCTTTGAGCAGTTGCATCAGAAGTTTGGACTGCCTGACAGGGACCTCTTTCGGTATTTCCAAATATGAGACTTTATACAAAAGAAGACCGCACTGATAGTTAACCCCTACAACTCGGATAGGGAAAGGAGAGTGCTATGGCCAATGGGGCCGCCCTCGGTCAGTACTCTTTATCACTCATTATATAATAAAGTATCCAAGGACATGGAACGATTATTTAAAACCTGGAATCAAGAATTAGGGTTGGAAATCTCTTTAGAAATGTGGGAGGACATCTGGGAAAATGCGAGAAAGATCTCTATTTGTAACAGAACACAGGCTATTCAATTAAAGATACTTCACAGGCCTCATATGGCACCTGAACGACTTGCAAAATTCAAGGCAGGAGCATCCCCAATGTGTCCTAAATGTAAAATAGAAGTTGGCACTCTCACACACTGTCTACGGACATGCCATAAGATCCGCAGGTATTGGGATAGAGTAGTGAATGTCTTGACAGAGAACCTGGGTATGCAGATTAGATTGGATCCAGTGTCCCTACTTCTGGGCTCTTCAGATTTTCCCTCCCTGAATGTGTACGGGAGGAAATTATTTGCCATTCTCTCCTTTTATGCAAGGAAAAATATTTTAATGAATTGGGTAGCTGAAGGCCCAATTGGCATAGGATAGTCATGGAATATATCCCCCTTGACTTCGTCACAAATATGGTGCACCAAAAAACGGAATTATTTTATAAAACATGGCAGCCCTTATTTAACTATATCGACACAAATATTTTGGCCTTACTGTTCCAGGCTTTTGTCTAGCTGTGGTAATGGTTCTGGCTGGTTTGGGGACTCCCAGGAGGAGGAATCCCGTATAAATACGGGGTTTATTGTGTCTTGATGTAAATCTATTTTGAGCATGTATCTAGTTATTTAATTATTTTGTTGTTTACTGCTAGTAATGTATGGTATCCTATTTTATGTTTTGGTTGTTTGTAGGATAGATTAGTAGTTAGTTAGGTTTTTTCTCTTTTTTTCTTCTTATTTATTTAATTTTATGTTGGTGCTTATACTTGTTTGTATTACTTTTGTAATTTAAAATCTTAAAAATTTTCTTTTTTCAATAAAAATGCCTATTAAAAAAATGTTGCTCACTGTGGTAATTTTCGGAAGGTGGGTTTGCTTCCTTGCATTGAACTCGCTCCCTTCTGCTGCATTCGATGGGAGTGGTGGGAGGTGAAAATGACAATAAAGAGGGAAGATATTCTTTTGAATTTAAAAGTGTAATGAGTATATGGCGAAAGCTTCAGACTTAGAATACTGAAGGAATTTATCAGAACATGTCCACTTTTTAATCATGAACTAAAAAGCATGATCAACAATTAGATTCACCTTACATAAATAGTTTTTCAAAACCTACCTTTTCCTTTAAGGTTTGCCTATCTTTGATTACTGTCCAGTTGTTACGATTATCACTGTAGCAGACAATAAACTCCTTCACAAACATAGCCCGCCTCAGGTGACTGGCACCCTGGGTTATGATTCCTGTAATTTTTTTCCTATGTTGGAAGTTGATCTGGAACCATTCGTGTGGGTTGTTCCTCTGTGAATAGAAAATAGCTTATCATAATTGGACTTTGCAAAATTGCCCTTTTTTGATTGTAGATAGCAGCATAAATAATATATTAGCAACACAAAATTGAATGAAAATTTGTAGGACTCTATCATTATAATCCACTGGAATAATTTCATAAGATAGCAGCATCTAACTCACTCCTGAGAATCTAAATTCTTTAGTTGTTACCTTTGGTACCCATGCATTTGTGAATCCTTCGTTGTTGAGGCGAGCCAATGATGGAGTCCAAGCACTAACGCTAACCCAGAATGAAGAAGCACTGAGTTGGTGGTCTGCAATGACTCTGCTCTCCATCCCTAATGGCAAAGAACAACCTGGGAAACATAACAGAAGACAGTCTGAAACACAATTTTCTGGTGCTACTCAGAATGGCCCAGCGGAATCTTCAATTTTCTAGCCAATTCCTTTGGAATCTGCTATAATTGGGATTCCGCAGGGTCCCCATGTTCACCTACCATGTGTATTGGAATAACAACTGAAAATTCAGGCCTAGGTTCTTAAATCTGACCAAAACAAACTACATAGTAGTGTCAAGCATGTTGGTTAAGGTAGTCAAGAGTGTGATGCTGGAAAAGCACAGCAGGTCAGGCAGCATCTATGGAGCACGCAAATCGACTTTTCGGGCATAAGTCCTTCATGAGTCATTCCTGATTAAGGGCTTATGCCAGAAAGGTCGACTCTCCTGTTGCTTGGATGCTACCTGACCTGCTGTGCTTTTCCAGCACCACATTCTTGACTCTGATCCGCAGTCCTCATTTACTCCATGTTGGTTAAGGTAGATCAGCAAACTTGATTAAAATATATGACTATAGATAAACATTGGCAAGCATTTAAAATAAAAATATCAATAATTGTCAATATGCATGCCCTAAAAAGATAAAAACTTTGTGGTTAAAGTGGTCCAGTGCTGGTTATTGCGAAGATATTGATGTAATTTAAAGTAAGAGGCTTACAGTGTTGTCAAAAAAATGAGTACTAGGACTGTTGATTGGGATGATTTTACAGCTCAGTAAAAGATTCCAATGAAATTGTTCAAAGGAGAAATAATGTTCATGATCCTTCCATTCACGCCTTTTCTGGGCTCATCTTTTCCTTCTTGTCCCACTTGCATAACATTTGGCTCTGCACCACCAATCCCTTTACAATTTGTCTCATTTGCCTCCCACCTTGTCTATTTCTGCTTTAGCTGTTTCAGCATTATAGGCGAACATCTGCATTCTGCTACTGTTTATATGGTGGGCGGGAGGGGGGGCGGGTAGCTAAATCATTCATGAGCTGAAATGGTAAACCTAATAATGAAAACTTATGTCCTTGGATCACCACAGACTTTACTTTTGTTCTTGTCCTCTCCCACTATAGAAGGGTCTGTTACTGTGCTGTACATCTTTGACTCTGAGTCTTAAGTTCTTGCAATTCATTTTGTGTCTCTTGTTGGTTTGTTCCCATTATATTTTATCCTTTGAACATTTCATTGTAATCTTTTACTTAAAACCCTAACTTCTCCCGGTGCAAATGAAATATTAGCTCTCTCCAGAAATGCTGTTTGACATACTGTGTATTTTCATTATTTTTTGCTTTTGATTCAGATTTTGCACATCTACAATATTTCACTTTATAAACCTGTTTTTCTTTACTCTTAATTCTGACCATTCAGGGATGAATTTTCAAAATTACTGGGAATATGTCCCTGAACTTACTCTGTAGATCACAACCCAGCAGCTCCATTCGAAGTGCTGATCGTCCTGTGCTTGGCCTTGGGTACACTCTGATATACTGAGCAATGATTGGTGGATTGAAATAGTTTTTCACTGTTCCTGTTGCATCAATGTTTCCTGGAAAGATCTGGAATTAAAATGTGGAAATATGAAGTCCTGCCAATATAGTTATATACTTCATAGCAATGATTAAAGAAAACTCTTTAAAAATAAGAATATTGTAAAATCAATCCACCAAGGATTTGCACTATATTTAAATCACATTGTTTCAAAATAATTTACAATTCATATGTTGCTTACCCACTCAAAAAAAGTCCATTGTAAAATATCAGAAGAATTAATTTCCTTTTCCCCTCGTTTCATTGTCTATCAGGTTGTAATATGACTGCAAGCATTTTAATTATAACTATGTTGGAACTGAGTCTTGTTTGTGTGACCACCAAACGTCACCAGACTTTTAAACTATTTACTGCACTCATTTCCAAAGGGATTGTGGGAAAGTTTAATTATTCACCCTTAGTCTAGTTACTCTTTTATCCTGAAGACAACTTGGGCTTCAGGGCCTTCTCATCAGGCTCAAATGGGGTTTACAAGGTTACAGGTAGCTCTGCCACTATCAATGTCTCTGGAGACCTGGTGACACACTGGAAAATTCTATTTGGCCACCCTTATCAAGCCTTAACACTCCATTAATCAGCTGAATTGGTTATCTGCCATTTGTTGGTGGATAGCCCTGCTAACTGCACCCCAACCTGCCTCAGACAGACTTGAAAAGTGGGATATTAAGGTAATGAATGGATTTTACCTTCAGTGAGTCTACTTTCCAATAATAAGGTGATAGAAGAATTGTAATACTACAAATATTTGAGAAAGATGAAATTCTGATTCTACCTGAGGATACTATTTGTTTTATTTTCATTGTAAGCAAAGAATGTGACTTACTTTAATGTCCAAGGTTGAGTTGCCTTTGTAGTTTTTCCAGGTATAAGCGTCCAGGCTATAAGCAATATAATAGTGGTCAACATAGAGATGTTTAAAATAGTGGCTGGCTCCTTGTGTAATTATTCCATGAATGAGCATTGACAACTTTAAATCAACCTGGAATTAATCATCAAATTAACAGTTAAAATTCAATCAGTAAATCAAAAAGCTATATTTTATTAAAATGTTTGAAAATATGAGGTACTAATTTATGTGTAATGTAGCAGTAAATGCTTATCTACAATACAAATGGAAGGAATGCAAAATTGAATGCAAAAATGGCATACCTAAATGTTGCCATTTTAAAAAAAACCCAACAAAAGTAGGGGAATGGGTCTGGGTGGGTTGCGCTTCGGTGGGCTGGTGTGGACTAGTTGGGCCGAAGGGCCTGTTTCCACACTGTAAGTAATCTAATCTAATCTAATCTAACCCTCTTTTCAAAGAATCTATACTTAGATCTCATAATAAGACACAAACAGCAAATATTCTTCTATGGTTAGTGCGTGGAATATAATGTGGAAAATATGACGTTATGCACTTTGGCAGGAAAAATAAAGGAGCTGAATATTATTGAACTGGAGGAAAATTACAGAAAGCTGCAGTAAAGAGGGACTCTTGGGTGTCCTTGTACATGAATCACAAAAAGCTAGAAGTTCAGTTTAGCAGCTAATAGGAAAAGAAAATGGATTTTTGTTTCAAAGGGAATGGAGTATAAAAATAGCAAGGTCTTGCTAAACCTGTACAAGGCAGTAGTTAGACACCCTAGAATACTTTGTACAGTGTTGATCCCTTACTTAAGGAAAGATGTACTGGCATTAGAGATGGTTCACTCGGTTGATCCTGGGTATGGAGGCATTTTCTTTTGAAGAGAGGTTGAGTAGTTGGCCCTGTATTCATTGTAGCATCCAAGGAACAGGAGAATCGACGTTTCGGGCATAAGCCTTCTTCAGGAATGAGGAAACTGTGCCCAGCAGGCTAAGATAAAAGGTAGGGGGGAGGGGCGTTGGAAATGCAATAGGTGGAAGGAGGTCAAGGTGAGGGTGATAGGCCAGAGTGGGGTGGGGGTGGAGAGGTCAGGAAGAAAATTGCAGGTTAGGAAGGTGGTGCTGAGTTCGAGGGATTTGACTGAGACAAGGTGGGGGGAGGGGAATGAGGAAACTGGAGAAATCTGAGTTCATCCCTTGTGGTTGGAGGGTTCCTAGGCGGAAGATGAGGCACTCTTCCTCCAACCGTCGTGTTGCTATGGTCTGGCGATGGAGGAGTCCAAGGACCTGCATGTCCTTGGTGGAGTGGGAGTGGGAGGGGGAGTTAAAGTGTTGAGCCACGGGATGGTTGGGTTGGTTGGTCCAGGTGTCCCAGAGGTGTTCTCTGAACCGTTCCTCAAGTAGGCGGCCTGTCTCCCAATATAGAGGAGGCCATATCGGGTGCAGCGGATGCAATAGATGATGTGTGTGGAGGTGCAGGTGAATTTGTGGCGGATATGGAAGTATCCCTTGGGGCCTTGGAGGGAAGTAAGGGGGGGAGGTGTGGGCGCAAGTTTTGCATTTCTTGCGGTTGCAGGGGAAGGTGCCGGGAGTGGAGGTTGGGTTGGTGGGGGGTGTGGACCTGACGAGGGAGTCATGGAGGGAGTGGTCTTTTCGGAACGCTGATAGGGGAGGGGAGGGAAGGGAAATATATCCCTGGTGGTGGGGTCCGTTTGGAGGTGGCGGAAATGACGGCGGATGATCCGCTATACATGGAGGTTGGTGGGGTGGTAGGTGAGGACCAGTGGGGTTCAGTCCTGGTGGCGTTTGGAGGGCCGGGCTCAAGGGCGTAGGAGCGGGAAGAGATGCGGTGGAGGGCATCGTCGACCACGTCTGGGGGGAAATTGCGGTCCTTGAAGAAGGAGGCCATCTGGGTTGTACGGATTTGAAACTGGTCCTCCTGGGAGCAGATGCGGCGGAGACGAAGGAATTGGGAATATGGGATGGCGTTTTTACAGGGAGCAGGGTGGGAGGAGGTGTAGTCTAGGTAGCTGTGGGAGTCGGTCGGTTTATAGTAAATGTCCGTGTTGATTCGGTCACCCGAGATAGAAATGGAAAGGTCTAGGAAGGGGAGGGAGGAGTCTGAGACGGTCCAGGTGAACTTGAGGTCTGGATGGAAGGTGTTGGTAAAGTGGATGAACTGTTCAACTTCCTCGTGGGAGTACGAGGCAGCGCCGATACAGTCATCGATGTAGCGGAGGAAAAGGTGGGGGGTGGTGCCAGTGTAGCTGCGGAAGATGGACTGTTCCACATATCCTACGAAGAGGCAGGCATAGCTGGGGCCCATGTGGGTGCCCATGGCTACTCCTTTGGTTTGGAGGAAGTGGGAGGATTGGAAAGAGAAGTTGTTCAGGGTGAGGACCAGTTCAGTCAGTCGAAGGAGGGTGTCAATGGAAGGGTACTGGTTGGTACGGCGGAAAAGGAAGAAGCGGAGGGCTTTGAGTCCTTCGTGATCGGGGATGGAGGTGTACAGGGACTGGATGTCCATGGTGAAGATAAGGCGTTAGGGACCGGGGAAGCGAAAATCATGGAGGAGGTGGAGGGTGTGGGTGGTGTCCCGAACGTAGGTGGGGAGTTCTTGGACTAAGGAGGACAGGACCATGTCGAGGTATGCAGAGATGAGTTAGGTGAGGCAGGAGCAGGCTGAGACAATGGGTCGGCCGGGGGAGTCATGTTTGTGGATTTTGGGCAGGAGGTAGAAACGGCTGGTGCGGGGTTGTGGGACTATGAGGTTGGAGGCGGTGGATGTGAGATCCCCTGAGGTGATGAGGTTATGGATGGTCTGGGAGATGATGGTTTGGTGGTGGGAGGTGGGGTCATGGTCAAGGGGCAGTAGGAGGAGGTGTCCGCGAGCTGGCGTTTAGCCTCAGCGGTATAAAGATCGGTGCGCCAAACTACTACCGCGCCTCCCTTGTCTGCTGGTTTGATAGTGAGGTTGGGGTTGGAACGGAGGGAGTGGAGGGCTGCACGTTCCGAGGGTGAGAGGTTGGAGTGGGTGAGAGGGGTGGAGAAGTTGAGGCGGTTAATGTCGCGGCTGCAGTTGGCTATGAAGAGATCGAGGGCGGGTAAGAGGCCAGCACGGGGTGTCCAGCTACACTGGCACCACCCCCCACCTTTTCCTCCGCTACATTGATGACTGTATCGGCGCTGCCTCGTGCTCCCAGGAGGAAGATGAACAGTTCATCCACTTTACCAACACCTTCCACCCCGACCTCAAATTCACCTGGACCGTCTCAGACTCCTCCCTCCCCTTCCTAGACTTTTCCATTTCTATCTCGGGCGACCGAATCAACACGGACATTTACTATAAACCGACTGACTCCCACAGCTACCTAGACTACACCTCCTCCCACCCTGCCCCCTGTAAAAATGCCATCCCATATTCCCAATTCCTTCGTCTCCGCCGCATCTGCTCCCAGGAGGACCAGTTCCAAATCCGTACAACCCAGATGGCCTCCTTATTCAAGGACCGCAAATTCCCCCCAGACATGGTCGACGATGCCCTCCACCGCATCTCCTCCACTTCCCGCTTCTCAGCCCTTGAGCCCCGCCCCTCCAACCGCCACCAGGACAGAACCCCACTAGTCCTCACCAACCACCCCACCAACCTCCATGTACAGCGGATCATCCGCCATCATTTCCGCCACCTCCAAACGGTCCCCACCACCAGGGATATATTTCCCTCCCCTCCCCTATCAGCGTTCCGAAAAGACCACTCCCTCCATGACTCCCTCGTCAGGTCCACACCCCCCACCAACCCAACCTCCACTCCCGGCACCTTCCCCTGCAACCGCAAGAAATGCAAAACTTGCGCCCACACCTCCCCCCTTACTTCCCTCCAAGGCCCCAAGGGATACTTCCATATCTGCCACAAATACACCTGCACCTCCACACACATCATCTATTGCATCCGCTGCACCCAATGTGGCCTCCTCTATATTGGGGAGACAGGCCGCCTACTTGCGGAACGGTTCAGCGAACACCTCTGGGACACCTGGACCAACCAACCCAACCACCCCGTGGCTCAACACTTCAACTCCCCCTCCCACTCCACCAAGGACATGCAGGTCCTTGGACTCCTCCATCGCTAGACCAAAGCAACACGACGGTTGGAGGAAGAGTGCCTCATCTTCCGCCAAGGAACCTTCCAACCACAAGAGATGAACTCAGATTTCTCCAGTTTTCTCATTTCCCCTCCCCCCACCTTGTCTCAGTCAAATCCCTCGAACTCAGCACCGCCTTCCTAACCTGCAATCTTCTTCCTGACCTCTCCGCCCCCACCCCACTCTGGCCTATCACCCTCACCTTGACCTCCTTCCACCTATTGCATTTCCAACGCCCCTCCCCCAAGTCCCTCCTCCCTACCTTTTATCTTAGCCTGCTGGGCACACTTTCCTCGTTCCTGAAGAAGGGGTTATGCCCGAACTGTCGATTCTCCTGTTCCTTGGATGCTGCCTGACCTGCTGCGCTTTTCCAGCAACACATTTTCAGCTCTGATCTCCAGCATCTGCAGTCCTCACTTTCTCCCTGTATTCATTGTAGTTTAGAAAAATGATCGGAAACATGTAAGGTTCTTGGGGGCATTACTGGTAGATGCTGAGAACTTGTTTTCTAATGTGGGAGAGTCTCTGAACAGAGGGCACAATCTGAGAATAAGGGGTCACCATTTATGAAAGAAGTGAGGAATGTTTTCTCTCAGAGCATAGTAATCTGTGGAATTCTTTGCTGCACAAGACCGTCTGGTTTGGGTCATTAAGTATGTTCAAGACTAAGAAGACATTTGTAATCAGTAAGGGAATCAACAGTTATGGTCAAAAGGCAAGAAAGTGGAGTTGAGGGTTGAGAGTTGTCAGATCATCCATGATCTCATTGAATGGTTGAGGAGACTTGATGGGCTGAATGGCCTACTCTTGTTCCTACAACTTATGGTATTATCGTATTCCTGTGTGAGCTAGGCTTTCGTATCTAAACGTTCACTTGATACATCAGGAGTACCCACAAAGTTACTAACACAAGCAGCACAGAACTGATGCTTGGACTTCGTGCTTGTGTTTTTGTCCAACAAGACTTGTTTCTTTTCACGATTTATTTGGATTAGCAAATTATTGGACATAATAAATTTTCTATTGAAACTTACTGTTTCTATAATTCAGAAGTTGCTGCAACTTGTATGAGCAATCTGGAATATTGAGGCCATCTGCCCTCAATAACACAATACTGGATGCATGCTCATATTCTGTGTCTAAGTGCAGCTTCACATGAAATAAATTCAATAACATCTCCAGATGGCAGTTGTACCTGAATCCATGGTCGACTTCCTTTGCCCCGCCATGCATTGGTGAATCCAGATTTTTGTAATCTTGCCAACTGGGGTCTCCATTTCCCTACAAAATCCAGTAAGAGTGAACCTCAGTAATCTGTGACTATCTTACTATCTTACCCAACTTGTGTTAGTTGGCTAAAGATGATAAAATGGAGTTAGGTAACAAGCTTCCTCTTAAACCACGTATAATTGACACAAAGGTCATGTTTGTAATTTTAAAGGTAAACAATAAGGAAATGGAGTTAAAGGAACAGGGACCCGATTTTGAGTTCACTCCAATTTTCTAAATGAGTATCCTCTAGTGATTGTTCAACAGAATTATAATTGTAATTGCATTTTTGGTAAAATCAAAGTATTTCTCAGCATTCTTGATACAAGTTGAGTACACTTGACCCTCATATTTGTTTATTTCAGTCTGATATATTGACAAACCTATTTTCTTTGGCAAACGTGCCACTGTTTAAGAAGGGTGGTAAGGACAAGCCAGGGAACTATAGACCATTGAGCCTGACGTTGGTGGTGGGCAGGTTGTTGGAGGGAATCCTGAGGGACAGGATGTACATGTATTTGGAAAGGCAAGGACTGATTAGGGATAGTCAACATGGCTTTGTGCATGGGAAATCATGTCTCACAAACTTGACTGAATTTTTTGAAGAAGTAACAAAGAGGATTGATGAGAGCAGAGCGGTAGAAGTGATCTATATGGACTTCAGTAAGGCGTTCGACAAGGTTCCTCATGGGAGACTGATGAGCAAGGTTAGATCTCATGGAATGCAGGGAGAACTAGCCATTTGGATACAGAACTGGCTCAAAGGTAGAAGACAGAGGGTGGTGGAGGGTTGTTTTTCAGACTGGAGGCTTTTGACCAGTGGAGTGCCACAAGGATCGGTGCTGGGTCCTCTACTTTTTGTCATTTACATAAATGATTTGGTTGCGAGCATAAGAGGTACAGTTAGTAAGTTTGCAGACAACACCAAAATTGGAGGTGTAGTGGACAGTGAAGAGGGTTACCTCAGATTACGACAGGATCTTGACCAGATGGGCCAATGGGCTGAGAAGTGACAGATGGAGTTTAATTCAGATAAATGCGAGGTGCTGCATTTTGGGAAAGCAAATCTTAGCAGGACTTATACACTTAATTGTAAGGTCCTAGGGAATATTGCTGAACAATGAGACCTTGGAGTGCAGGTTCATAGCTCCTTGAAAGTGGAGTCGCAGGTAGATAGGTTAGTGAAGAAGGCGTTTGGTGTGCTTTCCTTTATTGGTCAGAGTATTGAGTACAGGAGTTGGGAGGTCTTGTTGCGGCTGTACATGACATTGGTTCGGCCACTGTTGGAATATTGTGTGCAATTCTGATCTCCTTCCTATCGGAAAGATGTTGTGAAACTTGAAAGGGTTCAGAAAAGATTCACAAGGATGTTGCCAGGGTTGGAGGACTTAAGCTATAAGTAGAGGCTGAACAGGCTGGGGCTGTTTTCCCTGGAGCATCGGAGGCTGAGGGGTGACCTTATAGAGGTTTACGAAATTATGAGGGACATGGATAGGATAAATTGTCAAAGTCTTTTCCCTGGGATCGGGGAGTCCAGAACAATCTGGCATAGGTTTAGGGTGAGAGGGGAAAGATATAAAAGAGACCTAAGGGGTAACTTTTTCACACAGAGGGTGGTACGTGTATGGAATGAGCTGCCAGAGGAAGTGGTGGAGGCTGGTGCAATTGCAACATTTAAGAGGCATTTGGATGGGTATATGAATAGGAAGGGTTTTGCGGGATATGGGCCGGGTGCTGGTAGGTGGGACTTGATTGGGTGGGATATCTGGTCGGCATGGATGGGTTGGACCGAAGGGTCTGTTTCCATGCTGTACACCTCTGTGACTCCATGACATAGGTACTTTGTCTAAAATTGGCTTCTCTTCACATTCAAATTCACAAATGGTGAATGCTCGTAGAATGTGAAACTTCTAAGAGTAGTAAGCAATAAGGAAGATAGTAATAGGTTTCACACAAATGAAAAGCATGGGAGATACACTTTGGTGGGAAGAATGAGGAGAGACAATAAATGTTAAATGATATAATTTGAAAAGGGATACATGAAGAGCATCCTGGAGATGCTTGTGGGTGCATTTTTGAAAGTTACAAGACAGATTAGCAAACTAGTTATTAAAGTTTATGGCATCCTGGACTTTATAAAAAGAGGCATTGGACATAAAAATAAGGAAATTATGCTTAATCTATGTAAAACACTAATTGGAACCAAATTGATGTATTTTGGCTAATTCTGTGCATTACACTTTAGGAAGGATGTCAAAGTTTGGAGAGGAGGGGACAGAATAGATTTCACAAGAATGGTTCAAAGCTGATGGATTACATTTGTGTGATGTGGAGGAGCCAGTGTTGGACTGGAGTGGACAAAGTTAAAAATCACATAATACCAGGTTATTGTCCAACAGGGTTTTTGGAAGCACTCGCCTTCAGAGCACTGCTCCTTCACCAGCTAGTGTTGTGTGATTTTTAACTTTATATTTGTGTGGTTAGACTGGTTGTTCCTGTTGGAGCAGTAAAACAAAAATGAAATTGGAAAGCAGTGTTCAAGTCACGTAAGGTTCCAACGAAGTAAATGATGAGAGAAGATTTGAACTGGTGAGTTCAAATGGCTGTGTTTATTGCAAAAGAATGCTAACAATGTGGATTCAGTTCCTGTCCCAACTGAGGTAGTTCTCGGGGCCTGTTCTTTCTCATATTGCCTGTGGTTATGTTATGACATGAGTCATAATTATGAACCTGTGGACAGTGAGGGCAGTGCATGGAGAAAAGAGAGGGAAACTGTTTACAATAGTCAATAGCCAAAGAGTTACAAGGAGAGGCTGGATAGCCTGGGACTTTTTTCCCTGGAACTTAGGAAGTTGAGGAGTGACCTTAGAGGTTTATAAAATCATGAAGAGCATTCATAAGGTGAATCGCAAAGGTCTTTTCCCTAGGGTAGGAGAGTTCAAAACTAGATAGATTTTTTAAAGGTGGGAGGAGAAAGATTTAAAAGGGACCTAAAGGACAACATTTTCACACAGAGGGTGGTTTGTACATAGAATGAACTGCCAGAGGAAGTATTAGATGCAAGTGCAGTTACTACATTTAAAAGACATTTGGACATGTACATGAATAGGAAAGGTTTAGAGGGATATGAGTCAAATGCAGGCAAATGCAAATAGTTCAATTTGGGAAACTGGGTTGGTATGGACAAGTTGGACTGAAGGGTCTGTTTCTGTGCTGGTTGACTCTGACTCAAACAGTCAGGGCAGGCAGGAACAAAGAAAAGAACAAGGCAGGACTGATAAATTAAATTCCATTTATTTCAATGCAAGATGCCTAGCAGAGAAGGCAGATGAATTCAGAGCATGATTAGGAACATGGGACTGGGATATTATAGCAATTACAGAAACGTGGCTCAAGGATGGACAGGACTGGCAGCTTAATTTTCCAGGATACAAATGCAGTTGGCAGAATAGAAAAGGAGGCAAGAGAAGAGTGGGAGTGGCATTTTTGATAAAATATAGCAATACTGCTGTACTTAGGGAGGATATTCCTGGGACGGCATCCAGGAAAGTTATTTGAGTGGAACTGAGAAATAAGAAAGGGATGATCACCTTATTGGGATTGCATTAGAGACCCCCTAATAGTCAGCAGGAAATTGAGAAACAAATTTGAAAGGCGATTTCAGTTATCTGTAAGAATAATAGGGTGGTTAGATTAGATTCCCTACAGTGTGGAAACAGGCCCTTCAACCCAACAAGTCCACACCGACCCTCTGAAGAGTAACCCACCCAGACACATTTTCCTCTGACTAATGTACCTAATACTATGGGCAATTTAGAATGGCCAATTCACCTGGCCTGCACATCTTTGGACTGTGGGAGGAAACCAGAGCATGCGGAGGAAACCCACGTAGACACTGGGAGAATGCGCAAATTACACACAGACAGTTGCCCGAGGCCAGAATCGAACCTGGGACCCTGGTGTTGTGAGGTAGCAGTGCTAACCACTGAGCCAGAGCAGGTGACTGAGGTGTCAGTGGAGGAGCACTTTAGGGCCAGTGACCATAATTCTATTTTTAAAATAGTGATGGAAAAAAAATAGACCAGATCTAAATGTCGCTGTTTTCAATTGGAGGAAGGCTAATTTTGATGGTATTAAACAAGAACTTTCAAAAGCTGACTGGGGGCAGATATTCGTAGGTAAAGGAATGGCTGGAAAATGGGAAGCTTTCAAAAATGAGATAACGAGAGTCCAGAGACAGTATATTCCTGTTAGGGTGAAAACAAAGTTGGTAGGTGTAGGGAAAGCTGGATGACGAGAGAAATTGAGGCTTTGGTTAAGAAAAATAAGGAAGCATATGTCAGGTATAGACAGGAGGCATCGAGTGAATCCTTAGGAGTATACTTAAGAGGGAAATCAGGAGGGCAAAAAGGGGACATGAGATAGCTTTGGCATATAGGGTTAAGGAGAATCCAAAGGGATTTTATAAATATATTAAGGACAAAGGGTAATTAGGGATAGAATAAGGCCACTTAAAGATCAGTGAGGCAGCCTATGTGTGGAGCTGCAGGAGATGGGGGAGATACTAAACGAGTACTTTGCATCAGAGTTTATTGTGGAGAAGGACATGGAAGATATAGAATGTGGGGAAATAGATGGTGACATCTTGAGAAGTGTCCAGGAGGAGGTGCTGGGTGTCTTGAAAAGTATAAAAATGGATACATCCCCATGACCTGATCAGGTCAGAGCACTGAGTGTAGGAGTTGGGAGGTCATGTTGTAGATATACAGGACATTGGTTAGGCCAGTTTTAGTATACTGCGAGTGATTCTGGTTTCCTTCCTATCGGAATAATGTTGTGAAACTTGAAAGGCTTCAGAAAAGATTTAAAAGGATGTTGCCAGGGTTGGAGGATTTGAGCTACAGGGAGAGGCTGAAAAGGCTGAGTGTATTCCCTGGAGCGTCGGAGGCTGAGGGATGACCTTAGAGAGGTTTCTAAAATCATGAGGGACATAGATAGAATAAATAGACAAGGTATTTTCCCTGGGGTGGGGAGTCCAGAACTAGAGGGCATAGGTTTAGGGTGAGAGGGGAAAGATATAAAAGAGACCTAAGGGGCAACTTTTTCACACAGAGTGTTGTGCGTATCTGGATTGAGCTGCTAGAGAAGGTGGTGGAGGCTGATACAATTACAGCATTTAAAAGGCAGCTGGATGAGTATATGAATAGGAAGGGTTTAGAGGGATATAGGCCAAGTGCTGGCAAATGGGACTATGGGTTGGGACATCTGGTCGGCATGGACGAGTTGGATCAAAGAGTCTGTTTCCATGCTGTACATCTCTATGACTCTAGCCAAGAGGGCACAGATTAATATGATTGGCAAAAAAAAAGAGGTGGCAAGAGGGATAACGATTTTACACAATGGGGTGAATTTTACCAGCTCACCTGAGTCAGGAATAAGATAGACGAACTAATAAAATTGGGGGGAGCTGTGAGACAGCTTTGCTCCCACAGTCAGCAAGTTCTGCTGATGGTGACTAAGGGAATAGACAGTTGCCCACTACATGAAGATGGGAGCGAGATTAGATTGTGTCACACTCCTGTGAGGACCATTTAACCAGAGTGTCAGCATCTTGCTGATTGCGAATCAGTCTCTGGCTGGGGGAGGAGGCCACTGGCTGGATGTCGATGGCCTTCCAGCAGCAGATGGGGAGAGGAAATGAAACTTTTTTTAACATAAGAGCAACATTGGGCAGGGAAGGCGGCTTCAGTGCTTTCCTTGGAGGAGTGTCCACTCCATCAGTGCTAGCTTTTTATAATTATCTTTCGCCTATCTTCTGGAGGGTGCAAGGAGCACTCCTGTCCTCAGCAGTTGGTGGCACCTGAGCTACAAGCCAACCTTTCTGAGACGAGTTTCCTCCTGTGTGAAGGGGGAGGGTGAAGTCTTGTCTTTGTCCAATTGACACTGGCTGTGTTTGTCAGCAGCCCTGCAGCAATCAGGTAGGATGCATTTCCTGCCAACTTTTCCAGTTGGGGGGTGTAACAGCAAACTAAGCCAATTGAAAACTGCTTCCCACTGAACGGTTGGGATGTGGGCCGCACTGCCTGATGGGCTGGTGCATTTAGATTCAATAGGTGTTTTCAAAAGGGTATTGGGCAAATATTTAAAGGATAAAAAAAATTGTAATGTTGTGGGAAAAGAGAGTACTAAGGCTAACTGGTTTGTTCTTTAAAAGATCTTCACTGATGTTGTGGACTGAGTTGCCTTTCTATGTGTTTGATTCTATGATTCAATTTTATGTTTTTAAGAGAAACCAAGCCAGCCCTGAACAATGCTGTTTTTTAAGAGTGATACAATGAAGTACTGGCTGGTTTTGAGCTCCATGGTAGAACTAGAATTAGGTTTATTGTCACATGTACCCAAGTTACAAAGAACAGGAGTACAGTAAAAAGTGTAGACTGTTGCAAACACACAGTGCCATCATAGGTACAGTGTACCTAGGTACAAAAATAGACAAAATAATGAAAAAAGTTACAGCACAATACAGATTTACATGGTGTATATATAAGATACTGCTACCAATTTAGGAATTGAACATTTCTCGACCTTAATGTGGCTCAGTTCCTATGGCATATTTACTACACTTAAGAAAAGTATCCCAAGAAAATCTTGAGTGGGTGGCTTCTTATATTTGTTCAGCTAGTGTTGTGATTAAGCTTATAAATGCAGTTATCCAACAAACAGAAATCACAACACTCATGCAATATTGTATTTATTTTTTGCCTTCAAGGCACTACTAAAATAATAGCTCAAAATAAATGAGTTGTGTAAGTGCAAAGTTTGAGTGGGTTTTCTGCACAAAACTGTGGTTATTACTTTTTCTGTCTGGCTACAGCAGCAAGATGCCAAAGGGGTTTTAACTATTGGGCCTGATTATTGTGATGCTAGTGCATCTGGAATGAATTGCCTGCTCTGGCCCAATGGAAACATAACGAGAATTTGATTGATTTTGTCAGACGCTGATGAGTATGTTGATATTTTCCCTGGCTGACCTGTTCAGAGATGTTGCTATACTCTAATGGACTTGAACCCAGGCCTCCTGGTTCAGAGGTGGAGATGCTATCACTGTGCCACAAGGATCATTTTGCTAATTAGCACATTTATAAGGAAAATCTACAGGCTTCATGTGAGTGTCTTTTACACCTATCCAAAAAGGCAGGTTAAAAAGCCCAGATTCAAGTTCCACCTGCACCACAGGTGTGTCATAATATGCGTGGACTGGTTAATTATAAAAGAATAAGTTAAATCAGACAGGTGGTGACCAGTTGGTTGTCGAGTAGATAGGTAATCCAGGCCATTTTAATTGTCCACTGTAGGGCTGGGAAAGTAAGACCGAACTCTCTCCTCCACCACTTCCCACCTATGTATGTCAGTGCTGAAGGTTCAAACTGGTCAAGTTAGAAGATTGCAATAAAGTTTTACAAACCTATATGTCCTGAAGCTGTGAGCTGTGAATCTGCTATTCTTCCAGTGACCAGACCCAGGGGTACTCTGCAATCTGAAAGATGCAGAATACTGTTACAGTCTAACCACCAATGCATTATGATATTTCAATCCAAGTCATGTTTTACTTGTCGAGGAGAAACCCATATATATTCACAATATGATTAAAATTAATTTTTCTGGCATAATTCTGGAAACTGATTCCCACAATTAGGAAGCTTAATGGCAGTATCCACTCCAGTCAGGGAGTTAACAAATTTGTGCACAGTTACCCCGAAGGTGAATATGACCTTGTCATTCTTTTTGATGTCCAGAATCTGTTAACGCATGAAAGCATTCCATTAAAACAATTGTCTTTGTATAGAGTATGGGTGACATCAATTCAGGAAGTGTTCAAACCAGACTTTCAACAGTCCTGAATGCTAAAGGCAAAAACTGTCTTGTAATCTGCCTTGACATCTGGTGGAATACTCTCAATTGAGGTAACAACATATGGGTTGTAAACACACATCAGACTTTCTGGTTTTGTATGACAAACAAACTACTGGCTGAAATATCAATGGTTACCACCAGGGAAGGTGTGCTTGTATAGCAGCATGTCAGTCTGTTAATCAATCTGTACGTTTTCCTAACTTTATCCTGTTCTCTCTGAAGAACCACTGTTGTCCTTTTATCCTAGTCCAATGAGAGTTTATGGTGTTAGCATTTACCAAAAATAAATAAATATTACTGCACAATTCCAATGTTTATTGTTGTCTTAAGTGCTTTAACATGTATGCGCTCTACCAATGGTGAATTGAATAAACTTGTTTCTAAACAATTAAGTGTTTGATTGAAAATTCTGAAGTTGAATGTTCTTGTTATTTCTATAATTCCTTTATTTAATTAGCTGCAAGTACAGATATTTCAACTATGCTGATGTCTTCTGGAATCTTGGGCTCTTTTATGTATCACTGAGCTGGACAAGTAGCAGGAAGATGGCCAGTGTTCTGTGCCTTTAATTGATTTAAACTACTTGCACTCCAAGATACTTCTGTGTCCATTTGGAATTCTTATTGCTATCCCTACCCCTATTGTCTCTGATCTATTGGCCTAACAGCTGAGAAGGAGGCCGATTGGCTGTTTTGAATGAGGCAGGTCCTTGCTCTGAAACTCATCCCACTGCCCTAGCTCTTGGCATACCATTGGATTCTCCTCTGTTTCAAACATCTATCTACCTTTCCTTAAAAGATACAAGTCTGTCTTTGCTCTGCACTCTTTGTGATGAATGATCATTCCTTAGACAAAGGAAGTTGTATTTCCCTTTTTACTGTGATAAAATAATCTATAACTTTCCAACAATTTAAATTTTCTTTTAGCCAGGAAAAAAATTCCATTGCTGGAATTTTGCGGAGACAGGCCAATTCTGATGGCCTTTATAAAAACGGTGGGTGGGTCTTGGATGCAGTTGTCCCACAGTGGGTCTTGTATCCAGATTTCCTGCAGATCCCATTTTTGCTTGCAAGGGAAGAGACTGAAGTTTGAATCGCAGGCAGGAAACCAAACCTCAGAAAGGTCATTTGAAACTGATAATTAGTTCACACATTATTATATTACATATCTTAAATTAGAAACTTATGAAAATGTCATAGATGTTGTGAAACTTGAAAGGGTTCAGAAAAGATTTTCGGGGATGTTGCCAGGGTTGGAGGATTTGAGTTATAGAGAGAGGCTGAACAGGCTGGGGCTGAGGGGTGACTTTATAGAGGTTTACAAAATTATGAGGGGCATGGATAGGGTAAATAGGCAAAGTCTTTTCCATGGGGTCGGGGAGTCCAGAACTAGAAGGCATAGGTTTACGGTGAGAGGGGAAAGATATAAAAACGACCTAAGGGGCAAGCTTTCCACACAGAGGGTGGTACGTGTATGGAATGAGCTGCCAGCGGAAGTGGTGGAGGATGTTACAATTGCAATATTTAAGAGGCATTTGGATGGATATATGAATAGGAAGGGTTTGGAAGGATATGGGCTGGGTGCTGGCAGGTGGGATTAGATTGGGTTGGGATATCTGGTCGGCATGGATGGGTTGGACCGAAGGTCTGTTTCCATGCTGTACATCTCTATGACTCTATGTGGACATTTGCTAGCAAGTCCAGCATTTATTGTAGATCCTATTATCTTTGAGAGGAAATGAAACACTGCCTTTGTGAACCCTGTTGTCCAAGCAATGTACTTACCCTACAGTGCTGTTCGCAGGGGAGTTCCAGCAACAGTGAAGGAACAGCACTATAGTTCCAAGTCAAGATGGTAAGTGGCTTGGAGGGGAACTTACTGATGGTGGTGTTTCTATGCATTTGCTGCCTTTGCCTTTCTGTGCAGTAGAGGTCAGGGATTTGAAACATGCTGCCTCTACCTTGGAGAGCTGTTGCAATGCATCTTGTAGTATACTGATGCCACTGTCGTTTGATGATGGAGGGAGGGAACGATGAAGGTGTTAAATTGGATGCTAATCAAGCGGCCCCTTTGACTTGGAGGGTGTCCAACTTAATGAGTGTTGTTGAAGCTGCACTAATCCCAGCAAGTGGAGAGTATTCCAACATAACCTTGATTTGAACCTTGTGGATGGTGGCTATGCTTTGGGGAATTAGGAGGTGAGCTACTAATCACAGAACTCCGAGCCTCTGACTTGCTATTCCACAGACTAGTTGAGCAAACAGTCCAGCATAGTCATTCTCATTGCATTGTATCTACAGTGTCCCAGACATAAATCATTGTTCTTGCTATGACCTGACCCAACAGCAGGACAGACCCACCAGACGTAGGAGTGGACTGCAGTCAGAAGAGTGATGCCATTAGTGATTTACCTTTCAAAGGAGACTTCTGTCCACACACATACATTTTCATTAAGGAACTGAATAGTGATTAGCTACAGAATCTTTGATTAAATTATCTCCTCCTTTAAAACTTAGTCTCTGGGCAGTGGAAAGTCAGTCATCTGCCATCCTGGTTGTGATCAGAAAACTAAGCATGACTCAGGATCAACTGTATGATCTTTAGTCATTATTACTAAGATAAAACTCTGAAGAATGATTGCTGATTCATTGTTCTTTGAATTAAAAATCACACACCACCAGGTTATAGTCCAACCAGTTTATGTGGAAGCACTAGCTTTTGGAGCACTCCTCCTTCTTCAGGTGGTTGTGAAGGAGGAAAGGCATAAGACACAGAATTTACAGCAAAAGGTTATAGTTTCATGCAAGTAAAATGATATATTTAACAAACCTAGATTATTATTAACTCTTTCATCATTTAGAATGGGTTACAGGTTTTGGTTCATTAATATGTAAATCCCAGAACTTCTTTTAAGTCACATTCTCAAGATAAGGTTTTATAAAAAGAAGTGACATCTCAGCTCAGGTAATGCATTAAAGGTGTGAGGTCAGAGTCTGTCAGTACCCCAGTCTTGACTCAGACTGGTTCTATTTACAAAATATTATATGGATTGACTGTCTGCATTGACTGTCTACTGGTTGTATTTTTTGAGCAAAGTAGGATGTATCTGTAAGTATAATTCTGCAAATACAAATTTGTGGGGTGTGTGTGTGAGTTTAGAGAGAGAGAGTGTGAGTTAGTGTGTGCATGTGAGTGCATGTGAAAGAGTGTGTGTGCAAGCTTGGAAACATGAATGTGTGACTGTGTTGGAGTTTAAGCCTGTGAGAGGGGGTGTGTGTGTGAGTGTGTGGGGTGTATGTATGTGTGTATGAGAGAGAGCGAATGTTGTGTTTGAGAGAGAGAGAGAATGTATATTGGTGTCACCTGTAGTGTGACATGAATCCGAGATTCCGGTTGTGGCCATCCTCATAGCATCTGCTTGATCTCGCCAATGTAACCTGGATTGTGGCAAGGTTACCCCAAGGCATGGTACATTGGCGAGACCAAGAAGACACTGTGAGGATGGCCTAAACTGGGACTTTGGATTCATGTCACACTACAGGTAAACCCACTACACTATGCACTCTCGCACGCACACATACAAGCACACATACACACACATTCTTACATACTAACACACTCACGCAGACCCTCTCTGATACACTTGCACTCTCTCTCATGCACACACATATACGTCCCTCCACACTCACACCCACCCATGCACCCTCTCTCAGGCATGTACCCCATCACACACACACTTAACCAAGTAAAAAAATCACACAACACCAGGTTATAGTCCAACAGGTTTAATTGGAAGCACACTAGCCTGGAGGCATGGTACATTGGGGAAACCGAGCAAAGGCTACGACAACGGATGAATGGGCACCGCACAACAATCAACAGACAGGAGGGTTCCCTCCCAGTTGGGGAACACTTCAGTGGTCCAGGACATTCAGCCTCGGACCTTCGGTGACCATCCTCCAAGGTGGACTTCAGGACAGGCAGCAGAGGAAAGTGGCCAAGCAGAGACTGATAGCTACGTTCGGTACCCATAGGGAGGGCCTCAACTGGGACCTTGGGTTCATGTCGCATTACAGGTGATCACCATTGCACTACACACACACACACACAGATATTCCTGCACACACACACACACACACACACTCTCACATGCACACGGACACAGATACACACAGACGCGTACACAGACACCCACATACACCCTTATAGACACACAAACTCCCACACATGCACCCCCTCACAGACTTAA
Source organism: Chiloscyllium plagiosum (assembly GCF_037043375.1). Lineage (NCBI taxonomy): Eukaryota > Metazoa > Chordata > Chondrichthyes > Orectolobiformes > Hemiscylliidae > Chiloscyllium > Chiloscyllium plagiosum. The sequence continues at coordinate 57,968,383 of NW_028270149.1, read as the reverse complement.
GACACTCTGCACTCACTACACACACACCTTCTCACACTCACAACCCCCACCCCAGACAGACACACACACAGACAGACAAAGACCCACATGCACATATTTTATGTGGTGAATTTTTTTGTACTTGCAGAGTTACATTGCACTCTGCTCAAAAACTGCATACATTCATGTAGAACTCTGAGCTCAAAAACGGCATGAATTTATGTAAAACTCTGTTATCTCACTTTTTAGATTGGAATCAATCTAAACATCAGGTCATAGACAGAGAACACAGGGGGCTAACACCTACACATTGTCTAGCTATCACCATTGTTAACAGCTAACCCGAGAATGCAACTTAAAAAAAAGGGTTTTGTGATTTACACATGAAAGAAGTGAAACTATCACTGTATTCTAACAGATGAAAGGCTTAACAGACATTCAATTCTTCAATGTATAATTTCAGTTACATCACACTGTAAATTTTTGCTATAAATTCTGTGTTACGATCGAGCCCTCCACAATCACCTGATGAAGGAGCGTCGCTCCGAAAGCTAGTGTGCTTCCAATTAAACCTGTTGGACTATAACCTGATGTTGTGTGATTTTTTACTTTGTACACCCCAGTCCAACACCGGCATCTCCGAATCATGACACTTAACCAAGCTTGCATTCACACAAACACACACTCTCTCACATGCACTCACACACACACGTGCACACTCTCTCTCTCCTGCCTGCGCACACACATATAAATCTATGGGGTGAATTTGTATTTGCAGAATTATATTTATAGATACATTTTATTTTGCTCAAAAAATACACAGCAGCAGGCAGTCAATGCAGACTGTCAATCCATATAATATTTTATAAATTCCACTTTGGAAATATAACCAGTCTGAGTGAAGATTGGGATACAGACAGACTCTAACCTCACACCTTTAATGCATTGCCTGAGCTGAGAGATTACCTTTTTCTAAATAAAACCTTAACTTATCTTGGGAATGTGACTTAAAAGAAGTTCTGGGATTTACATATTAGATTAGATTCCCTACAGTGTGGAAACAGGCCCTTTGGCCCAAAAAGGCCACACCAACCCTCCGAAGAGTAACCCACCCAGACCCATTTCCCTCTGCCCATGCATCTCACATTATGGGCAATTTAGCATGGCCAATTCACCTAATCTGCACGTCTTTGGACTGTGGGAGGAAACCCATGCAGACACAGGGAGAATGTGCAAACTCCACATAGACAGTTGCCCAAGGTGGGAATTGAACCCAGGTCCCTGGCACTGTGTGGTAGCAGTGCTAACCACTGAGCCACCGTGCCGCCCAAATGAACCAAAACCTGTAACCCATTATAAAAGATGAAAGTCTTAACAACAATCGAAGTTTGTTAAATATGTCATTTTACTTGCATGACACTGTAATCTTTTGCTATAAATTCTGTGTCTTATGCTTTTCCTGCTTCACTAACAATCTGAAGAAGGAGTGACAATAGACAATAGGTGCAGGAGTAGGCCATTCTGCCCTTCAAGTCTGCACCACCATTCAACATGATCATGGCTGATCATCCTTAATCAGTATCCTGTTCCTCCAAAAGCTAGTGCTTCCAAGAAAACCTGTTGAACTATAACCTGGTGTGTGATTTTTAACTTTGCCCATCCCAGTCCAACGCTGGCTCCCCCACATCATTGTTCTTTTAAGATTCACAAAACAACTGCAATGTTTATTATAACTATTTAAGAAACCTAGATGGAATGTGTAGATAATCAGCAGTGTTTCATCAAAATGTATTTACTGCTCTGTCAAAACACTGCAGTGAACCCTGTGTTATGAAGAAGTTGGTCATGCTTCATTAAAAATGCTGTGATTTTCAGATTCCTATACCCACAATGGGCTGGCCAGGTCAGAGTGCAGGGTGTGGGCTCCTTTACCCTGCTTCAGCGAAAGTTGCTGGCACGGGGAATGGAGGTGGAAACCTTGGAATCAAATCCTTTCTACCATTTTTAAACAGCTGTAGAGTCATCCTAATTCCACAAAAATCCAACCTAAAACCTCCCTCAGCTGACTCTTGTCTGATAACTTCCAATCTTTTAAAACTGAATTTTAACATCTCCAATAATTTAATGGTACTGCAAACTTTATTTTAACTGGCATGTTATGAACTGGCACTCTCAATAAACCAGCAAAAATGATATACCTTAAATACCATGAAGTTTACTGTCCAATTATTATAGTTTTTTAAAATGTATTTACTTTAATGTAAATATACTTGTTCAATCGAATTGTCACAGAATATATTAACAGTTGATTCAATTTCGAGTCAATTTCTCCTTAGGTACCATGATGATGAGTAGTCAATTGAGGGTATGAGTGAGATAGTTTTATTTAAGGCAAATTAGTGAGGGTACGAGAGAGTAAGTTATGTTTAAGGCAAATTTGAGTTATTATTTATGTGGTTTATGCTGTAAATAATGTACACCAATGATATGTATACTCCCTGGTTGATGTTTCTATTAATAAATGTGTTTTTACATTGATTATGTTGACTTTTTGATTATCTGGAATATCTGATCAGCCAGCACACTCGTGATCCCATAGACGCTGGTTAATAAAAAGACTGCTGTGCTTGGAGTTTGGGACTTTCTTCTTGATTCCTCAGTCAAATTCCTGAGTCTATTCAGATAATTATTTGTGTCTTTTGCAATCTGTTAATTGATGTAGTGTTATCTAATTATTCTTTATGTATCTCCCACATCCATGATTCACAAAGGACAATAGTACTTACACGGATTGTATACCAGGAATATGGCACGCATCCCTGCCTGTTGATGTTCAGCAGTCTCACAGTCCACAAGCCAATAGCCCACTTTAGTTGGAAGCATTTCAATTGTACCAAACGAACCTAAGATAACGATCATATTAAAGAAAGTTAATATAGAAGCAGAAAACTACAAAAAAAGCTATTGGCCAATTACTTCAAGAAAATAAGTGTTGTTTTCCTACTCTGATTTCCTCCTCTGCCCTGTTCTTCTAAGCCCAGGGCATAGTTTTCCTCTCATTCTTGTCCAAATTGTCATTATTTTTGTGTGAGTGTCTGAGCATTATTCAATCGGAAGGCGTAATGTAACAATGATTGATCTTGTCCACCAGTGGCTGCATTTATTTTAAATGTGGGCCTCTCTGGCTTGGGCAGTATTTATTGTCCATCCCTAATTGTCCTCTGGACAATTAACAGTCAATTGCATTGCTGTGGCTCTGAAGTCACATGTAAGCCAGACCAGGTAAGGACAAAAGATTTCTTTCCCTAAAGACATGAGTGAATCAGATGGGTCTTTCCTGCAACTGACAATAATTTTATGGTCATCATTAGACCCTTAATTCCAGATTTGTTATTGAATTCATATCCCGCCATGGCAACCTGGGTGGCCAGAACATTACCTGGATGTTAATGAGTTTTGAGAAGATTTGTAGCTCAGGTTGAGCTCTGGATGTAAGTTTGCTCGCTGAGCTGGAAGGCTTGTTTTCAGATGTTTCGTCACCATACTAGGTAACATCATCAGTAACATTACCTGGGTCTCGGGATTAATTGTCTAGCGATAATACGATTGGGCTATCACCTTCATTCCCAGTGCCATTTGCACATCTTTATTTTTGGTAACTTCCATGGGCACTTGAAGTCCAAATTTGGCTCACCTGCCATTGTGGTAATGATGATGTAACTCAGCCTGAAATGATTGTCCTTTTAAGGCACAGGGAAATAACAAAATATTTAACACTGCCAATCTAGGGAAGCAAATGAAATGTGTGGAAGGTCAGCAATGTGCTATTAAGTATCATCACTGCTGTACTAAAATGCTATGTTGCCCGATGCCATATCATTGTGATCTGATATATTGGGACCATTTTCCTGCATATGTTAAGACAAGGATAAATAAACTACTTGTTATTTAGCATAGATACTTGAGGAATAGACAACCTCATGTAAAAATTGACACTCAAATCTAGTTTAAACTCTTAGTGAGAGACAAAAAGAACTGTAGGTGCTGGAATCCAAAGTAGATAAGCATGCGGCTGGAAGAACACAGCAAGCCAGGTAGCATCAGGAGGTGGAGAAGTCAACGTTTTGGGTATAACTCTTCTTCAGGACTGGGGATGGGGATGAGGGTAGCTGCAGATAAAGGAGGGGTTGGGTGGAGAGAGGATGGCGTGAACCAAAAAGTGATGATGGGACCGGTCCTTGCATAAGGCAGGGAGTGGGTGGGAGGGGAAGATCTTCTTGGTGGTGAGGTCTAATTACAGTTGGCAGAAGTGTTTAAGGATGATTCATTGAATACAGTGTTTCCCCTGCCTCTACTATCCAGGCAGCCCTCCACCGCACCTCCTCCATTCCCTGCTCCACTGGTCTAAACCACTCTCCCAAATGTAATAAAGATAGGGCCACCTCTTGTTCTCCCCTTACACCCCACCAGGCTCCCCATCCAACATATCCACCCGCAAGGACCGCTCCCTTCACCACTCTTTGGTCCACAGCTCACTCCCCACCAACCCCCCCAGAACTGCTGGTACCTTCCCTTGCAACTGTTAAAGATGCAAAACCTGCCAGCACACCATCCACCTCACCTCCATCCAGGTGAGGCAGAGGTTCATCTGCCTCTCCTCCAACCTAGTTTCCAGTGCTCCTGATGTAGTCTTCTCTACATCAATGAGATCAAACATCAGCTAAAGGCACATATTGCCAACCATTTCAGCCAGGCCTGTAGGGGCTGACCTGACCTCCTAATCATCACCCATTTCAGTTCCCCTTCCCATTCTGACATGACCATCCTTGGCCTCCTCCATTGCCACAGCGAATCAGACCGTAAATTGGAGGACCAATATCTCATCTTCTGCCTGAGCAGCCTACAACCCGGAGAACTCAACATTGAGTTCTCCAATTTCAAATAACCTACCTTCCCATCTCATGACTCCCTTTCCAGTCCCTCCTACTCCCTTCCATTCCACTTACTGACCCCTCCTTCCAGCCACCAACCAAACTCATACTGCCCATCAACCAACCAGGCCATACCCTTTACTTGTGTTCACCTATCCCTACATCACCACTCTGGCCCTCTCCTCACCCAAAACTCTTGTCCACCCACCTTTTATCTGCAGATCCCCTCAACCCTACCCCCAGTCCTGAAGAAGGGTTACACCCGAAATGTTGACTTCTCCACTTCGTGATTTTGCCAGGCTTGCTGTGTTCTTCCAGTCTCCTACCCGTCTACTTTTCTCACTTAAGCAATCAAAAAAGAAAGCCTGGGACAGCATTTCCCTGTTGAATCCAAAAGAATGGATTTCATCTGCTTCAAATTCTGCTTGTCTGTGTCAACCCCTTCCTTTTGATTTGAAATTTGGTTTTAAAACCTCAAAGTTTACACCAGAATTTGTGATAATGCTACATCGTTTAGCAAGCACAGAGAGGGGCAGACATTGCAGTTTACAGGAAATAACCATTTAGTATATCACAAGTGGATGATGACAGAAATATATCTGTGGTTTAGACTCTTAGGAAATAGTAATTAATGTATAGTATATCCATCTGTACCAAGTGAGGAGCGTAGAATACATCAGGTTGTCTTATGATAATTAGTGTTGTGTGTATTGGAGATTGCTACATGAAGAGTTGAAATCTGGAAGTTATATTTTGAAGTACTTACCAGGGAATAGTGTGTAAACACCCATCCTGTGCTCCTTAGATCTTCTCACTATAAAAGGTTGGCCATGAAAATGCACTGTGTAAATATCAGCTGATCCACCCATGTTTATTAGATACCAGCGCACCAAGCGGTTCTGTGCCATTACCAGCCCAGGCAGACTTTCTGCCACATGCCCATTGATTGCTGCAAGAAAAATAAAAGACTAAGGAAATGTTGGTGGATCACTCTAAAAAGCTTAATGGTTAAGCATCTTGGACATTCAACAACTTATACCATCTCTACTGTCTTTGATCCATTGAAAGCTGACTAATCCCGGATGAATTGGATTATCTGACTTTCTTCTCTCCAGGGGGAAGGCATGCACCCAGTTGAAAATTAGTCTCTTGGAAAAAAAAAACAGAAACATCTTCTAACATTCGTAAAAGATGGCTTGATTTGCAAACCATCAACAAAGGACTACAGAAAAATGTTTAGCAACACTTATCTGGCTTCTTTGTGAAAGGCTTAAATCCTTTGTAGTAATTGAAAAAAATCCTTGGCGAGTCCTGGACACAATCCTCAGACTGAGGCTTCAGGCCTTGCTGATGTCAAGAATGGAGGTGGTCAAGGCCTGAAGATTCCTGCTTCCAAACCTTGTTCCTACTGTCAGCCATTTGTGCATCATCCCCACCCAGTATGAGACAGAGAAGTAATTCTGATCATTAAGTCCCTTTCTAAAGTTAAATTTAGGAGGCCGACTGTGATATTTCAGTTGCATTCCCATTTCCTGTCTAGATTGTGGAGGGGTTGAGGAAGGGGATAGGGACTGATGGTGCATATTGATTGTTGAGGTGGGTACAGAGCATCATTCCAAGTCTTCCTGCCTGACTGGAGATGTAGCCAAAGGTCACTGTCTAAGATATGCTTCCCTGCTTGTTCTAATACCCCTCTCGGGAAATCATGTCAGAATTACTGTGTATATTTTCAACAATAATCTTAGCTTTGCATGCACTAATTTTGTTTCTTTAGGCAAATCTGAGAGTAACTCTTCATTATTGATTAGCTTTAAACCGTGAATTGCAATTGGTTGTGAAAGCTCTGTGAGTTAGAAGTATGCATAATACATATCAGAGACCTTCTTTAATTTCATCCATTGCAAAAAAAGTTGTATTAAGCATGGAAGTCAAGAAAAATTTGTATTTAAATCAATGGAACCTTTGGAGAACTCCTGAGTTGTGGTGAGTAGTTCAACATTGAGAGCAAATCAAGGATAGGCATTCCTACAATCTCAGTTTGTCAATGGTAAGAATATTATAAAATATAGTCAATATTTTGTTGCACTCTCTGAATTCTGACAGTTTGGAGATTCTTTTCCCTACTAGCACGTAATGTTAGATGCAATCTCTGACTTTCAGAGCTGACTTGTACAATCTGTTCATTAAATGAATGAGAAAAAACAGGTTAGAATAGAAATGGAATGAATAAAAATATGAGAACAAAATGATCTATTAGAGATTTCTTTTAGAGTCATAGAGATGTACATCATGGAAACAGACCCTTTGCTGACCAGATATCCCAACCCAATCTAGTCCCACCTGCCAGCACCTGGCCCATATCCCTCTAAACCCTTCCTATTCAAATACCCATCCAGATGCCTTTTAAATGTTGCAAGTGTACTAGCCTCCACCACTTCCTCTGGCAGCTCATTCCGTACACATACAACCCTCTGCATACAAGGTCTCTTTTATATTCTGAATTGTCTGTAGTACATCCAATTGCTTTTGGCAGGCATATTGACATTTATGGGATTTGCTCACGATAGGCTTTGGTGGGTTAACCTCTCCACCTTTTTGGTGGGTTAACCAAGACATTGGTTTGGCGCATTTAGAATACTGTGTACAGTTCTGGTCACCACATTACCAAAAGGATGTAAAAGCTTTGGAGAGGGTGCAGAGAAGGTTTACGAGGATGTTACCTGGTATAGAAGGTGCTAGCTATGAAGAGAGGTTGAGTAGATTAGGTTTGTTTTCATTAGAAAAAAGGAGATTGAGGGGGGACCTGATTTGAGGTTTACAAGATCATGAAGGGTATAGACAGGGTAGATGGAGATAAGCTTTTTCCCACGGTGAAGGATTCAATAACGAGAGGTCACGCTTTCAAGGTGAGAGGTGAAAAGTTTAAGGGGAATACACGCGGCAAGTACTTTACACAGAGGGTGGTGGGTGTCTGGAACGCGTTGCCAGCAGAGATGGTAGAGGCAGGCATGGTCGATTCATTTAAGATGCGTCTGGACAGATGCATGTGTAGGTGGGGAGCAGAGGGATACAGATGCCTGGGAATTGGGCAACAGCTTTAGATAGTAGATCTGGATCAGCTCAGGCTTGGAGGGCCAAATGGCCTGTTCCTGGGCTGTAAATTTTCTTTGTTCTCTTCTTTATCTATAACACTCAGAAAAAACTCAGATGTCAGTTTAATAGCTTTGATGATAAAGTATCAACAGCTACATGAAGAAAAACATCTTTCAATATCCAGTGATTCAATCATGGAAATGTGAAATAATTTTGGATATCTTAACATATTCTATAGCTGGATGCTTGCAGCAAACAGAAAGCTAAATTATGATGAATGAAGTAGAGTTCTAAGGAGATCTTAGTGAAGAGAAATAATGATCTGATGGCTGCACTGTGCTTTGAACTTTAAGGATGTGATATTGCCCCAAATGCTGAGAAATGAAGCTGAAACAAGTATAGACTGACTCTGCTGACACAGCATGACTGTAAAGGGTATACTTCCTATGATGACTTCAAATTCGGTACAAATTTGTGGATGTGGATGAGCCATTGATTCAAAATCTGCATGATTAAAGTATGGATAATAAAATAACTTATTCCAAGTTAATCGAGCTGGAGAATTTAATGGTTAGTGGAGCTTGAATCCTTTTCAACTTTCCCCACAACTTGAAGTACTTATAGTGAAATGAGGAAAATGCTGGAGGAAACATTGTTACCAGTCAACCAATGGAACTGAGGGATGGCAACTGCCATGGTTTGGGTGGAGCAATAGTTTGGAAATGGAGGACAGTCATGTAGAGTCAAAAGGGTAACGAGATGGCAGAAGGAATGGGCTAGTAGATAGTGGGATGGCATTGAGTGACATTGCTTGATAGAGATGTCAAACCATCCCAGCATCCGCTAACTTATGTGAGCTGGGGGATGCAATGTGTACCACTATACTTGTTCTTGTTTAACTGGCCAGCTAATGTCATGCGTTACATGTGAATCATATACAATTGGGAATAGAAGTGAAAAAGAAGTAAAAGCATGCAACCCCTTAAACCTGTTTGGAGAGTCAATTACATTGTGGTTGATATGTATCCTAACACTGACTGCCTTATCCATCAATTCCCTTGGCCTCCAAAAAAATTATCAATTTGAGTTTTGAAATTATCAATTGAGGAAATAGTTATCGCTTTTTATGGCAGCAAATCCTTTTGGGAGTTCTCGAGCATGAATCACAAAATGTTAGCATCCAAGTTCTGCGGGTAAAAGGGTTGGCAAATGGAATGTTGACCTTTATATCAAAAGCGAATGCAGTATAAAAGTAGGAAAGTTTTGCTAAAACCATACAAGGCACTGGTCAGACCACAGCTGGAATACTGTGAACAGGTTTCAACGCTTATCTAAGGAAAAAATATACTGGCATTGGAGGCTGTCCTGAGAAGGTTCACTCGGCTGATACAAGATATGGAATTTAGAGGAATGAGAGGCAAACCTATTGAAACTTAAGGGAACTTGACAGGGTAGTTTGTTTCCTTTTGTTGGAGAGTTTGGACATAATCTCAGAATAAGGGGGTTGTCCATTTAAAATAGTGATGAGGCAGAATTTATTTCTTAGATTACTTACAGTGTGTAAACAGGCCCTTCGGCCCAACAAGTCCACACCAACCCAGACCCATTCCCCCTTCACCTGACACTACGGGCAATTTAGCATGGCCAATTCACCTAACCTGCAAATTTTTGGACTGTGGGAGGAAACCCACAGGGAGAACATGCAAACTCCACACAGTCAGTCACCTGAGGCGGGAATTGAACCCAGGTCTCTGGCGCTATAAGGTAGCAGTGCTAACCACTGTGCCACCATGCCACCCATTCTCTGCGACTGTAGTGAATCTATGGCATTCTTTGCCCCGGAGGGCTATCAAGGCAGGACCCTTAAGTACATTTAAGGCTGAGATAGACAAGTTTTTAATCAGTGAGAGAATCATAGGTTATGGAGAATAGAGAGTAAAGTGGAGTTGAGGAATATCAGATGAGCCATGATCTCATTGAATGGTGAAGCAGACTCAATAGGCTGAATGGCCTACTTCTTATGGTCTTTGCATGAGGAAGTGTTTCCACCTTCTTTATTGAATGCTGTGGCTCTGATTTTAAGGTTACATCTTCTTATCCCAGATTCCCTCACCAGCAGAAGAAATATTTTCTCTTTCTGCAAGTATCAGTATCTTTCAACATCTGTAAAGGTCAATTAAATTATACCATAACTTTCTATATTCATGAGATTACAAGTGTATTCTGTGTGTTCTGTAAATTTCAGATCAATCTGTACTGCATGCCTTCCAAAAGACCATACACAGACGTCAAATCCAATCAGTGTTGCAGCAAAACTCACCCATGCCTCATTTTCTAACCCTCAAATTATAAAAGATAACATTTCATTCATTTCTTTGACCTTTTATTTTACCCATTACATTTTAGTGATATGTATTCGTGCCCCTTAATCTTCCCAGATTTTCTGTGTTCCTACTTTTTTCTATTTAAATGAAATGCAGATTGAATTACTTTTGGTCAAAATGTTTGATATCATACATACCATTGGTAAAATGAATAAGTCGTAGTTTTGCCCACTCACTTCATATTTCAGTATCTCCCCAATTTTATACTATCGTCGACTTACTTTCCTTCCAATCTCTATATCATCAGAAAACTTGAAATGTTTTTCTATGGCATTGTGAGTCATTTATAAATGTAAAGAAAACCATAAATTTCTTTGCAACACTACAAACTACTTCTTTCCGATTTGAGTGCACACCCAGGAACCAGGTTCACGGCCGTCCATAAGTTGCTTTCAATATGAGCCTTAATTTTAGTCGACAATGAGTTGCACTTTAATGAGGTGCAAACTCCTGAGTGAATAGCTGTTCCACTCTGAGCACTGAACACTATAAGTAGAAACATTGTAAATGACCATGATTGCAAATAGATGGGATGTTTTGGCCAAATTAAACAATGGCCAGATTGAAACAAGGAGACAGTAGCATTTTATAATCAAAGCTAGTTGATAGCTTGAGTCTTGTCTTCAGTGTCTGTTGAGGGGAAGTACAGGCATGATCCTGTGCTGGAACGCTCAATGGCAATCCCCTGCCCAAGCCAAACATTTTATATGCTGTCAAAAGCTGAAATCAGTTTATGGACTCTTACCGTGAAACCTATTGCTGTTTTGGAATACAGGGTCCTCAGCTCTGACACTACAAGGGTACTTGCAGAACGTTTTGATGTTGTCTTCCAAGTACCAGCTTTTGTTTTCATCAAAAGTCATGAAAAGCAAAGAGAATTCCTGAATCTTGAGCTTTCCACTAGAGATCTGGTGCAGCATCCCTCTTCTACAGATGATTAAAGGACCAATCAAACCTGAATGGATGTCTCGTTCCTGATTAGAAAAACAGCACAATGTAACTCTATCACAATGCAACCAGCTTCATATAACACTTTAGATTTACAGCATCATACCTTCTATATTCAGCAGTATGAGGCAAGAGGATATTTAAATGTGAAAAGTAGTAGAGTCAAATTTGGCTTAAAAGAGTTAAGTTAAAAATTTTAAAAATAATTTTCCTAAAAATCCAAAGGTTGGAATAAGCCCAAAATTCAGTACATACCACAGAGAGCTCAACTCAAATAGAAATGTTTGCAAACTTGGATTTTGCCTTACCGGGTTGACATCAGAATAATAGATCCAGGCTCTGCAATCAAAGTCCTTATCTGTTGGTGCTGATCCCTTTGTTACATGCCAAATGTAAACCTTTGTTTTATTTGGGTAAACAATATCATCAGCCTTCCGAGGCCAGTCTATCACCTTCTCCTCTTCATATTTGTATTCAAATGGTAACTCACGGGGCACTCCATGAGTGTGAATGGAAAAAGGTCTGGAGGCCATATTCTTGAACTTCACCTGGATGTATGGAATAATTGTACATCAAGGAAAGGTGTAGCTTTCAAACTATATCTTGTTAATCTGGTAATTCTGTTGCCAGATTAAATCTTTTTAAGTTTGAATCTTGTTTTCCCTGAATAATTTGCAAGCATCTATTTTCCTGAATTAGCAATTAAATCACAAAATCTTGTAAAGCAAAGCAATAATGGCAGCATGATTATTCTAAGTTGTGGTTTCCAAAAATAATTAGGCGTCACCAGTCTGTAAAAATGGCAAGTGTTTGAATTGGGAAACAATGATTGATAACCAGAGAACACAAGCATAAACTGATTGGTAAAAGAGCCAGAGATGACACAAGGAAATCTTTTTCAACATGAACTTTTGAATGCATGGTTTGGTAGTGTGTCGACAGATTAAATAGTAGTCTTGAAAGTAAATTTGGATAAATACTTTGAAGGAGAAAAATATTGCAGGGGCATAGACAAAGAGCTGAGGAGCGGAATAACTGGATTTTTCTTTGAAAAACTCAGCAGAGACGAGATACCTCCTTCTATGCAGCAGTATTTTATGATTCTTTTTGGTGAGCCACCTTGGTGCCTTTGCAAACAAATGTTGTTTTAACTGGCACCCAAGAATTGGTGCTCCTGATAAACTGGCAACATCTTAAATACTGAAACTTGTTGTAGTATCGCGATCTGCTGAGGGCGCGTGTAAGAAGGCTCTCTGCTATTAAGTTTTATTTAAGGCAAAGTCGCATTATTATTTCAGTGATTTATGCTGTAAATGAAGTGTAACTGTGGTGCATAGACTTCCTGCATTAAATTTCTATTACATTGTCTGTGTTTTTACATGATTATGTTGACCTCTTGATCAACCAGTATATTAAATATTAACCGGCACATTCTGAGTTCCAAGGCACATACATAAGTATCTGGACTGGAACTAATTGGATTGGTGACCCCCTGACGTCCATTTAATGCGAAACTAAATTATGAGCCTAAATGTAGCTGTGCACTCAATTTACAAAACTTCGATTTAAATTCATATATTGTTTTTGAAAAATTGGTGACTCACCACAATGATATCATTGACCTCAGCACTGATAACAGGCCCAAGAATACCCAAATGTTCCTCAGCTTCTCCACGGACTTTGCGATGTTTAAATGTGTTGTCCTTGTATTGCAAAAATATTGCCTTCTTGAATTTGCTGCCAAGACCCTTCCCCTGTGATTGCTGTCTCTGCCTATATGAAATTGACATTAATTTAATATCATAATGAGCTGATGATATTTATCTCAGAAACTGCAAAATATCAGTTTCTTGCAAATAGAATATAGTTCTGCACCCAAAAAGTAATACAAGTATTCAGTACATACTCAAAATACCCGAAAAAGCAGATAATTGCAGCGCTTAACTCCTTAAGTCAACGGATGCTGCAATACTTACTGTCTGACCAGACATGCATTAAATAACAGTAAAATAACACACCCCAAAACAAGCTCAGTAACTGAGGTGATGTCTCATAATCTCTTAAATAAAATGTTGATTTTTTTTTGTTTTAACTTCATGAATTATTGTTTTTGCTGCTTTACACCTTTAATCCCTCTGCATTCTCCAGTCAATAATCTGAGCATGTTACATCTGTATTTGTATTTGTTCATATTAGTATTTGTTCATTTTATCAAAATAGCCCTTGACAGCTACAATGAAAGCATACTGCAACTCCTCTAGAATATCTGCTTCTTCCAGAGGGAAAATCAATTTAAGAAAACTCAGCAATACTTGGAAATGACTGGATTGGGTGTACTGGAGCACCATTTTGTAGCATACATGTTGAATCATGCCAGTATATGTCACATGCAATAAAAATCGAAAGAGCTGCTGTAATCAGAGAAAACTCCAGAAAATGCTGGAAAAACTTAGCAGGTCCTGCAGCTTTTGTGAAGAGAAATCAGAGTTAATGTTTCAGGTCAACCCCAGGTTAGTTCTGAGGAAGGATCACTCAACCCAAAATGTTATCTCTGATTTCTCTCCACAGACCTGCTGAGCTTTTCTAGCAATTTCTGTTTTTGTATGTCATATGCAAGTTTTACTTGAATTTTCCCTAAAGCCTTGCAACAACCTTCAAAACCTTCATGGAATTTCAGTATTGCTGTCAAGATCAATATTGATTGCCCATTCCAAATTGCCCCTCAAAAAGTAATTGTGAATCACCTATTTGAACTGTTGCAGTTCTGGTTGTGTAAAAATATCAACAGTGCTACTACAGAGTGAATACCAGACTACTGACCCAGCAACTGTGAAGGAACACTATATGTTAATGGTCAGGATGGTACCTTGATAGAAGTAGATTTGGAAAAAGCTTTCAAAGGATCCTTTGGTGAGTAGCAGCTTATGTATGGTACACTTTGTGCTAAAGGTGAAGTGAGTGGATTGGGTGCTGATCAAGCAAGCTGCTTTGACCTGGATGGTGTAGTGTCTTCTAAGTGTTTATGGAGCTTCTCTCCTACCATGCAAGTGCAGAATATTCTCCTGATTTGTGCCTTGTAGATGATGAGCAAGCTTAGGAATGTCAGGAGTTGTGTTGCTTGCTGCAGAATTCCCATTCTTTGACTTGTTTTATGTAGGATTTTATGCTTGTCCAAAGTTAAAAATCACACAACACCAGGTTATAGTCCAACAGGTTTATGTGGAAGCTTGTCCTGTTACATTTCTAGTCCCTGGTGATTCCTAGGTTACTGATGGTGATGGATTTAGTGATGGTAATGTAATTGGGTGCCAAAGGGAGATGGCCATTGCCTGGTTGATGTAGAGCATGAATGGTATTTATCACTTATGAGCCCAATCAGGTCTTGATGCATACAAACCCAGACTAGTTCAGTATCTGAGGAGCTGTAAATGGTGTCGATCAGTGAACATCCCTCATTAATAAACTTATGATAGAGGGAAAGTCATTGATGAAGGAGCTGAAGATAGTTGGGCCTAGATACTATACTGAGGAACTGCTGCAGTGAAGCATTAATACTGAGATGATTAGCATCCAACAACCATAACCACCTTCCTTTGTGCTAGGTATGATTCAAACTAATGGAGATTTTTTCCTTGATTTCCATTGACTTCAGTTTTATTATGTCTCCTTGATGCCACACTCAGTCAAATACTCTCTTGATATCAAAGGTAATCACTCTCAGCTCAACATTGAAATTTAGCTCATTTGTTCATAATTGTCAAGACTGTTATGGTGACTGGAGCTGAATGGTCTTCACAAAACAGAAAACTGGGCATCAGTGATCGGGTTATAGAGTCATAGATATGTACAGCACAGAAATAGACCCTATGGTCCAACTCGTCCATCCCAACCAGATATCCCAACCCAATCTAGTCCCACCTGCCAGCACCTGGCCTATATCCTTCCACACCCTTCCTATTTATATACCCATCCAGATGCCTTTAAAATGTTGCAAATTTATTAGCCTCCACCACTTCCTCTGGCAGCTCATTCCATGCACGTACCACCCTCTGCATGAAAAGGTTCCCCGTTAGGTCTCTTTTATATCTTTCCCCTCTCACCCTAAACCGATGCCCTCTAGTTCTGGACTCACCCACCCCAGGGAAAAGACCTTGTCTATTTATCCTATCCATGCCCCTCATGATTTTATAAGCCTCTATAAGGTAATCCCTCAGCCTCCAACTCTCCAGGGAAAACAGCCATAGCCTATTCAACATCTTCCTATAGCTCAATCCTCCAACCCTAGCAACACTCCTGTAAATCTTTTCCGAATCCTTTCACAACATCCTTCCGATAGAAAGGAGACCAAAATTGCATGCAATATTCCAACAGTGGCCTAACTAACATCCTAGGTATAGCCTCAACAGGATCTCCCAACCCCGTACTCAATACTCTGACCAATAAAGGAAAGCATACTAAACACTTTCTTCACTATCTTATCTACCTATGACTCTACTTTCAAGGAGCTATGAACCTGCACTCCCTTCAGCAACACTCCCTTACCATTAGGTGTATAAATCCTGCTAAGATTTGCTTTCCCAAAATGCAGCACCTCTCATTTACCTAAATTAAACTCTGTCTGCCACCCCTCAGCCCATTGTTACACCTGATCACGATCCCGTCGTAATCTGAGGTAATCTTCTTCGCTGTCCACTACACCTCCAATTTTGGTGTCATCTGCAAACTTACTAACTATACCTCTTAAGCTCACATCCAAGTCATTTATATGAATGGCAAAAAGTAGTGGACCCAGCACCGATCTTTGTGGCACTCCACTGGTCACAAGCCTCCAATCTGGAAAGCAATTCTCCACCACCACCCTCTGTCTTCTACCTTTGAGCCAGTTCTGTATCCAGATGGCTAGTTCTTGCTGTATTCCATGAGATCTAACCTTGCTAACCAGTCTCCCATGGGGAACCTTGTTGAATGCCTTACTGAAATCCAAATAGATTACGTCTACCACTCTCCCCTCATGAATCCTCTTTGTTACTTCTTCAGAAAACTCAATCAAATTTGTGAGACATGTTTTCCCATGGACAAAGCCATGTTGACTATCCCTAATCAGTCCTTGCCTTTCCAAATACATGTACATCCTGTCCCTCAGGATTCCCTCCAACAACTTGCCCACCACCGACGCCAGGCTCAAGTGGTCTGTAGTTCCCTGGCTTGTCCTTACCACCTTTCTTAAATAATATTTCTCAGGAAGTGCTACTTGATATCACTATCACCCACAACCTTCCAACACTTTGATGATTTTGTCCTACACTATGTGAACATGATATGTACAATTTACTACATGTCTTTATTTAATATACATGTACAACTGCTAACAATACTTTAGCCAATATTTTCAATGGTTGTTACATTAAATTTGACTTATTGGATAAATACCAGAGTTGTGGATGTACTATCAAACATTTCTAGGGATATGGATAATTCTTGAGCGTAATTCTTCAGTATTAAATCTGGGAAGATATTGAGATCTGGAATCTCTGCTGTGTCAATGGGGTGAATTGCATTTGCTGAAGACTAGCATCTGCAATGTTAAGGAAGCCAAGATAAATGACCCATTCCGTGTTTGCCATTCAGAATGTGCTTTTGACCCTTCAGCCATGTCTTTGGCCATGTTTTGGCCTATCATGTCATTCAATGTGGTGATGTTCATTCGACCTGAACCTCTGCTTTACTGTTAGGTTCTGAAGAAGGGTCACTGGATCCAAAATGTTAACTCTGCTTTCTCTCCAAGGATGCTGCCAGACCTGCCTGAGTTTTTCCAGCAATTTCTGTTTTTGTTTCTGTTTTCCAGCACCTCAGTTCTTTGGGGTCTTTCTGTTCATTGTTTTGTTATCTGGGCCATTTACGATTGGATGTCATAGGGCAACAGAGCCTTATTTAACCTGTTCTCTGTAACTCTGTCTGTAATGTACTGTGTTTGGTGTTTAAAAAGTTTGTTGACTTGTGCTTTACCTGCAACAAGTTGGTGCCTTATTTATATAAATTTCAAAAGTAGTGGACTTGAATAGAAATGCTACATGTGCAATCTGTAGTTAATTGACTAGATATTGTTATCTTTTTTGTTATACTGCCCTTCTGAAGCAAAATTGATATTCACTTACCTGTGCTTAAAAGCTTCATTTGTTTGCTTGGCCGCATAATCCCATATCAGTTCCTCAGCTGCAATGTAATAGTATTTAGACTGCGAATTAGCTGTTCGTGGGGTCAGCCTTGCCTCTTCCTCTGGGCACCACTCTCTGTTAGAGAAGTCTCCAGAGTTAACATTATGGAGATCTTTGTAGTTGGACTCATCGTCATCCCCACTGTTAATGTCATCTGCATAGTCATCATAATCAATTGACTCTTCATTGGATTGTTGAGAATCGATTATAGCTGGCGTGGTTGAAGTTCCGTTAAATGATGTGTGATTAGATGTCATACTGTCAGATTCCCTAAAGGTTGCAGCTGTATCATTGTCCAAGAATTTAGCCCCAGTTGTTCCGTTGCTAAATACCTGCTCCAATGTCAATGTTTTGTGAAGATAGCTTTTTGCATTAGTCCCATGGTCCAGTTTTTGGCTTTGATTCAATTTCAATTTGTTGGTTGATATAACCTCTTCTTTTTTAAGAATCTGATTTGTGTATAGGGAGTCTAGTTTTCTATCTGTTCCTGCAAAGGTCAGGTTATGTTCTGGATGATCATGCAATGGCATCTCTCCCATTCTGCCTTTCCAAACAAGATTATCTGAGCTATGATCTGTTTTAATTAACTCATCGATTTCTCCTTTATTGTGTTTCTTAACTCTGCTGCTTTTAGTGATGGAAGAATTATCAGGTTCTTTTGCAATTTGCTTGTTGCTGGTTTCAGTTGTATGAGAGAAATCCTTCCTAATACTTTGATTCAGTTTCTTGGAGTCTTTAGATAAATGATTGATATGATTTGTATAATCATTTCCTTTTTTTTCCTCAGTGTATTGCTTACGTAATGTATGATTTGGCCTTGGTCTACAATGTGACCAGATTTGATCTTTCTCAGTCATATTTTCCACTTCATTAGTGATATTCATTAATTCTTCTAGTTCAATTGCTTCATATAGTTTTGTTATGTTGTTGTTGTGCCTTTTGAAACCGCGGGGTGTGAAAATAAATTGCTCTGTTTCTTCTTGAAGTATATTCCCATATGCCTCGTCAGGATCAATTTCCTGAAGGAATTCTTCAATGGTTTCTGGGTCATTGTCACAGTAACGAACTCTGAACTTTGCCCTCATGCCCTGAACTTGATAATGATAATTGAGGGGTTCAAGGAACCACAAACCTGAAGGTTGAGAGATTGACGTGAAAATTAGTAACTAAATAAAATAATAAAGCTAGAAAGAATCAATCTTTACATAAATTTAAGTGTAATCATACATAATCAGTTTAATTTAGTAATTGAAGTGAAAACAAGTGTTGGAAAAACTCAGCAGGTCTGGCACCATCTGTGGAAATTGAGACAGAGTTAACATTCCGAGTCCAGTGATTCTCCTTCAGAACTAGGAGTTCTCCCATTTTGAATGTGATTTTAGCTGGGATGTCAGTCCTAGACTATAAGGAAGAGCAATTCAGATAGTTTTTTTTAATGCTTTCTGGATGTGGGCATTGCTGGCTAGGCCAGTATTTATTGGCACATCCATAATAGCCCTTGAGAAGCTGGTACAAAAACATTAGTTGTTGAAAAATCTCAGCAGGATAGCATCTGTGGAGAAAAAATCACTTAACATTTCAGATATCCAAATTAAAAATCACACAACACCAGGTTATAGTCCAACAGGTTTAATTGGAAGCACTAGCTTTCGAAGTGCTTCTCCTTCACCAGGTGGCACCATCTGATAAAGGAGCAGCGCTCCGAAAGCTAGTGCTTCCAAATAAACCTGTTGGACTATAACCTGGTGTTGTGTGAATTTTAACTTTGTACACCCCAGTCCAACACTGCCATGTCCAAATCATTTCAGATCCAATAACCTTCTTCAGAGCACTAAATGTTTTCTCTGCACAGATGCTGCTAGACCTGATTAGTTTTTCCAACAATTTATGTTTTTTACAGATTACTTACAGTGTGGAAACAGGCCCTTCGGCCCAACAAGTCCACACCGACCCGCAACCCACCCAGATCCATTCCCCTACATTTACCCCTTCCCCCCAACACTATGGGCAATTTAGCATGGCCAATTCACCTAACCTGCACATTTTTTTTTGGATTGTGGGAGGAAACCAGAGCACCTGGAGGAAACCCACGCAGACACGGGGAGAATGTACAAACTCCACACAGAGAGTCACCTGAGGCGGGAATTGAACCTGGGTCTCTGGCGCTGTGAGGCAGCAGTGCTAACCACTGGGCCACCATGCACCGTGCATCTGCAGTTCTTTTGTTTTTTTTCTTGAAAAGATGATGATGAGCTGCTTTCTTGATCTGCTGCATTCCATGTTATTAGCAAAGGAACATGCAAGTGGTGGTGTTCCCATGCATCTGCTGCACTTGTCCTTCTAGGTGGTACAGGTCACCGATTTGGAAGGTGATGTTAAAGGAGTCTTGATGAGTTGTTGCAGTGCATCGTGCAGATGAAACACAACTGCTGCCACTGTGCATCAACAGTGGAGGGAGTGGGTATTGAAGAAATTGAATGTGCGCTGCTTTGTCCCGGGTGGTACCAAGTTTCTTGAGTGTTGTTGGATTTGCAATTATCCAAGCAAGTGGACAATATTACATGACACCCCAAAGTATATTATAGATGGTGGACAGATTTTGGGGAGCTAAGAGGTGAGCTACTTGTCATAGAATTCCCAAACTCTGACCTGCTTTTGTAGCCATTATATTTATATGGCTGATCTAGTTCAATTTTTGGTCGATGGTGTTCCTCAGGATCTTGTTAGTGGGATATTCGACAATGATGCAATCATTGAATGACCTGACAAGATGATTAGATTCTCTCTTGTTAGAGGTCATCATTGCCTAGCATTTGTCCAGCATGTTTGTTACTTGCTACTCAATTGCACAAGCCCGATGCTGTCCAAGTTGCGCTGAATTTGAACATGGACTATATTAGTGTCTGAGGAGTTGTGAATGGTGTTGATCAGTGAACATTTCCCACTTCTGGCCTTATACCGAGCGGAGGTCACTGATGAATAAGCAGAAGATGGTTGGCCAAGGACATTAACCTGAGGAACTCCTGCAGTAATGTCTTGGAGCTGAGATTATTGCATTTGATTTGAACTAACATTTACTAGATTTTTGTGACATACCTTGTAAAGGGCAAAACTGATAACTATCATTATGTGCTAATATCTTTAAAGTTCATGGAGTGGAACCAAAAATAGACCAGAGCCTTTCTCATCTAGAAGCTCCGATTTACCAGGCTAGTAAGTTCCAGCATGTTGACTTCGAGGTAGTCCCAGTGGATAAAGTGGTCTGGACTCTGCCCAAAGTTAGGGGGTAGGAATGTCTAGATTTACTTCCTTTGTTGCCTTCAAGAATTATGATTGGTTCATATTTTCTGACTGCATGAAACAGATGATGCTGGACTTTACAACTCTTAGTATCTGCTTGCAAATTTGACATCACCCCACTGATATCATACACTCAGGGGGGAATATGAGCTGAACCGAACCAATGCTAGGATCATGGATAGAGGTTTTGTGGCGGTCCATATGTTTCATTTCCCTGTAAACTAAGTATAAGATTCTGTATTACTGACCAATGTTATCCATGTTCATGTGGATTGTTTCACTGGAAAGTGGGAAGAGAGTTAACACATCTTCATACACCCCGTCATGTTTAAATGTTTGTCCATGGAAATAAATTGAAAGAAAGTTGTCTTCAGCACCAACGATTACATGCCAAAAAATCACGTCATCCTCACAGAATTTCAATCCGGGGACATTTTCATAGACAAACCCGTTAATACCTACAAAATAACAAGCAATCATACAGATCAGTACCTGAAATATAACGTTGGTATATGTTAATAATACAGACAAGTGACAAATGTGAAAAAAAAACTGGGCTAGGATTTCATTTCCTGGGTCAGAGACTTCAGCATCATATTCATTTCTGGGTTCCACACATTGCCTTTTAATTGATAGTCAACTTAATTGACCCAAAGTCACATTCATTGCTCGTAGTCCAATTAGCAACAGCAAGCAGAGGAAGGAGGCAATTCAGAAGAAGCAGCAGGCTTGATTTAAAGGGCAAGCGACAATTATTGCTGTGATTGCTATTTATCTCAATAGCTGAAAGATGCTTTGAACAGAGGGCAGTGAATAGGAGAATTCAGTAACTCCACACCATTTCTCTAACTCCTCACTCGATATATGTTAATCGTGGTGACAGCATGGAGAAGCGTCTACTTAATTGTGAATGACATGAGAGGGCCTGCATGGCAGATGCAAAATATGGCTTGAAATGGCACAGGAGTCAAATGGCAGAGAAGAGTTGAAGAGGATTTGAGTCCAGTGCAGGAAACATTTCAATGACTTTTGCATTTCTGGCTGAGTCAGTCCAAACATAGGCCCACTAGGCAAGCATCCTGGTGAGCAATCATCAAATGCAAAATATTTGGGGATCCTGAAGCTATGTTCAGTTCTGATCATAGGAGAGCAGCACTGAGAACCCGTAAGCAGTGCTAATGGACAGTAGGCAATGGGGAAGTCAGAAACACCGTTCATGAATAAAAATCTGCAATTGGGTGAAGGAGAGAGCTATTGTTTTATGGAATTGTTCTTCAGCTTGTGGGCCAAACAGAGGCCAAATAACAATGCTAAGGTGAAAGAGAACACGTTCATGTAGTAGGACACCCAAGAGCACACAACAGGTCCATTTTGAAGATAGCTGTTGATCTGGCCATAGTGTCTGGAGCATTGGCGATGGCAAAACAAGAACCCAACATGGACACGACTGAAAAAATCTGAACACCGCCACGTCCTCTCCGAACAGTGAATTGTCATTTCATTATCTTAAGCAGCTGAAGCTTGCATTAATTGTGTTGAGATCTCATGACTACCTTTTCTTATATGTTTCATAGGGCCAACTGCAGAGGAGGAGGAGTTGACACGAAGACAACAAATTCCAGCGGAGGAAGATACAGTCGGGTCTATCTCCACCATGACATCTTCCTTGTGCACACATGGAACCTCTGAGTCCTCACACCTTGGTAGAGATGTGTTATAGAGATGTGAAATATATTTTCCCTTTTAACCCATCTTTCAAAAAACTGCAGCTGGGTGCATTTTTTTGAAGAGTATTTTTACGTCTTTTGATGTGACTTTAAAGTCAGACAGACTTCCTTATAAGTTTAAATCAGAAAGGCAAAAGTTTACTTTCAAGAACACTTGAAATATGCTCACAACAACACTCCAGATTCAGAGAAGACATGTATATACACACAAAAGAAGAACGAATGCTAAAATGTCACATGCACTTAGATTTCTTAAAGTGCAGGAAATCATTAATACTCTAATTCTTCAAGAAGTTGTCAGAAGATTTGCAAGCCCGAACACTCTCCATTGGTTCACTGAAAGAAAGATTTACATTAAAGCCTCGGGTATGAACTCATGGTTTAAGCAGCAGCAGGTTTTGGCTTTTTCAAAGTTGTAGTCATATCTGATCAGAGCATTTCTAACCCTGTGGCTAAAATAAATTAGCTCCACTTAATTGCCTCCAGGGCATTTTTGTGGCACAGTCTTTCCCTTTTACTGGGTGAGACGTTTTCACTTTGACCTTTGTATCCCAGACTGACTGCTGTGGGTTCTTTATGAATTCTTAAAGTATTTCCTCTCCTGAGCCTGTTTCTATCATATGACTACAGTATCAAAGATTCCATTCTCAACCCAAATAAGTTGATGCTGAAGCAAATTGTCATGCAATGGAGGACGTTTGTTATCCCATCAATAGTCCAGTTATGAGTAGTCTTTGAGTGTCTATATTTATACTTCCTTCTTCATAGGCCACTAAGTCTATCAGATTTATTACATATTCTCTTCAATTTAAATGGAGAAGGGTGTTTATCAATACCTGGGCAGATTATTTATCTTCAACTTTTCCGATATATGCTGAGAAATGTCTGCCCCGTGTCTGTACAAAGCGTATAAGAAGTCACCTGACCGCATGGACACCATTTTATGTCAAGGTAAAGTGTTCTTTTAAAACATTAGCATGTTAGTCTTTTTAAACATCTCTGGCCAGATGTGAAAGAGTGTGAAATAGACATCAGATCAGAGCTGGAGAATAAAGCAAAGTTCAAGTTCTGGACAATGAGAACGGGCTTAGGCCAGCAGAAAAGGCAGAGATGCAGATCTTTAGGGGTCAAGTGGCTCTGTCTGGAGAACCAACATGAGATGCGTGCAGGGCCATGAGGTAAGAATGGAGGCATTAACTTACCTCATCTACTTCATTGTGTCTCACTTTAACTGGGTGAGGTCGTCCATCTAAAAAAGTGGTCAACCCCATGAAGAACCATATGCAGCACCACTCAAAGTGGATGTAGGAACAATACACTGACATTCACAAAATGTATGCTGCAGTCAGTAACTTTGACCAGTCAAGCAAAGCATCAGGGTGGAGGGGCACCTGTTACCCACTCCCCAACCAGGGGTTCCTTCCAGCGTTCAAGTGTGCCATGGAAGAGCTGAGGAAATAGTAAATGGTGATGAGGGACCACCTCATGAACCTCCATGAGAATCATCCGTGTCATGGAGTCTCTTATTGACAGACATATCTGTAGAGTCATGGCATCTTGTGTCCTTTAACCTAAGAGCAACTTTTGATAAATATCTAGACGTTAACAACAATATTCACATATGCTTCAAAGACTATGAAAGGTTGATGGCTTGTAATGATCACCAAAAGATGTTGGATGTGCTGCTGAAATATAACATTGACGGTACAGATGTGAGATTCATCCAGAGCCTATATCAAGATCAAGTAATGAGTATTGGGTTAGATGATGGATGGTTAATATGTGGATAGAATATGACAAGGCTGTGTATTGTTGTCAAAATTATTCAATCCATGCATGGAGCACCTTTCACCTCAATCATACAATGATGTCCTCCACTGCTGTGAGGTGCCATTGGTGTGAGATGCCACCAGTGCCAGTTGCCAATTCTTGGATGGAGCTGGTTGAAGAGAAGTGCAAGTTCTTTGAATGTTACAGTCATGGGAAGTCTTTGGCAAGGCTTCCTGTGGGTCTTTAGATGACCCTTATGAGGGCGCTTAGATGTTGTCTTCTATGGCACTAATGCTGTGGCATGTTCCCCCACCACTGCTCAGGGATCTGCCTGTATCGATCTGATCTTTCGGGTAGCATTTCACTATTTTTTACAATGTTCTTTCTTCCTTTTCATCTGGAACGTGGAGTCAACCTGAACTTCAGTGATGAATGTCTATGGTCCATATGTAGAAAGACATGTCCACCATCAGAACCATTCCCTTATACAGCCTTATGAATTATGTTGCAAATAATTCTCTTAACACTCGATGGCCAGTTGCCTTCTATGTGCTTTTCCCTTATCAGTGATGTCTGTGGCTACTGTTCCAACATACTGACTTATTTTTCATTGTTTCATTGCTTTGACCTCCTAGTTATGGACCCTGAATGCACCTTGTGTTTTATAAAGAAATTGGCTTCGGCCATCTGACAGGTTTATGAAGAGCCTCACCTGGCCAATTATCCATTTCAGGCAGGCTGCCTGATCCCTCTCTTCTTGGAATATTTTAAGCTTTGAACACATCACTACATGAAGAAATGAGCATGCCAGTCTGAAGAGTAGGTTCACGCAACTGCCCACCTCCCATGCTATTCTGACATTTAATCCAAAAGCTTATCCTTATTGTCCAGAAATGTGTACATCTTAATTAATTGTGTGTATGTGATGAATACGCAGACACACACCCAAAGATATAAAATTAAAGGTCTTCCCTTATCATATGTAATAATAAAGATTATGGAGATTGTCTGTTACCAAGTGGAATACTTTATTGCTCATTCTTTCTGTATCGTACCAAGGTGCAGTTTCCCTGATGTAAGTTACAAGCACTTGTCCCACCATTTCCATACTGAAACCCATAAAACTAGGTCTAGGACTGCCCTGAGGTTAATCAGAAGCAATCTAACCCGGAAGCTAGAAAAAGTCAATTGTATGATCCTCCAAACATCCAAATACTGCTAATATTAAAGTCAGATGCAAACTTCAGTTACATATCCCTTGAAAGATATGTAAAAGATTATTTAGGGCTAAGTTGGATGTCTTGTGTTATTGAAACATTAACAATCACTTACTGTGCATGAGGTTGGAATCATAAAATTTGGGATCACTTGGGTTCACCTGTGATGGATCCTCACAATATTTTTCAATATTATCCTTTATGTACCAGCTTTTATTCTCATCAAAGATGGAGAAGAAAAGGTATTTGGCTCTGTCAATTTTTACCTGTGAAGAAAATAGAAAAAAAAATTTGGCTCAATATTGTCACAGTGGAGATATGTTATTTGCCTTATCTTGTGAGTTCAAGATTTACAATTCTACTTGCAGCTTCTATGCATCCTGCACCCGAAATGTGGCTCTCTGAAGAGAATTTTGTGTCTACTCCAGTGATTGCCAAATCATTGCAGTCATTCTAAATATGTAAAAACATTTTTGTTGCATTGTCATCTTATATTTTAATTTTCTCAAGGGTTTTGAAATCTTTTTGGAAATTCTGAATGATGGGCTAAAAATATGACCAATTATTACTTTATTTTTCTTAACTTTCTCTTCAAAGTTAAGATGACTACAAAAGAAATTAATAGAGCATTTAGATTTTTTAAAAATGTTGTAAATTACAGGAAGGTGGGAAGATCTCAGGTGACTAAAATGATCCAAGGAAGGAGTGAATTTAGATTAGATTTCAGATTAGATTTTATTGTCACATGTAGCTGAGTACAAGTGTACAGGCATACAGTGAAAAGTGCACAGAATAGCCACTCTGACACCATCTTAGAATAAATTAGTTAGAATTTAAAATAGAAGAGCTGAAATTAAAGGAACAGAAACATAAGGGAAAGAAAATGTCCAGATCACCCTCGCTGCCATCACTACCATGAAGTTTGAGCCAGGCTCACCAATGCTGACTACTCTGGACCTACCAACACCAATTTGAATGGGTTTGTTGCAATCAGTCTTAATTTCAGAGCTGTACAGTCAGAGAACAGTAATGTTATTCAACTTATTTGGATGTTAGAAAGCACAGAACAAAAGAAAAAGCGCATTCTAAGTTGGATGTATTGAAAAATAAAATTTGTATCAGAGGCACAGTGGTTAGCATTGATGCCTCTCAGCGCCAGAGACCCAGGTTCAATTCCCGACCCAGGCAACTGTGTGGAGTTTGCACATTCTCCCCGTGTCTGTGTGGGTTTCCTCCAGGTGCTCCGGTTTCCTCCCACAGTCCAAAAACGTGTGCAGGTTAGGTGAATTGGCCATGCTAAATTGCCCGTAGTGTTAGCTAAAGGGGTTAATGTAGGGGAATGGGTCTGGGTGGGTTGTGCTTCAGCATGTCGGTGTGGACTTGTTGGGCCGAAGAGCCTGTTTCCACACTAAGAATCTAATATAGAAGTAGCAGAAAAACAAGCACCATGGATTGCTTTCCCTTCAAAATATTAAAATGTCTCAATTTCGACAAGGAATTGTCTCAAGCTGAAATCGAACAAAATGATAAAATCACTGAGTCCAACAATCAAGTCTGTACCTTCTAGAGTGCAGTTTTAATGTATTTCATCTTTCTTTTATATATAACTAGTTTAATCTTTGGCATATTCCTCCTACTATGTTTCTGCCTCTTGTTCAAGATAAAATAAAGTTCCAGAAGGACATCAATCCAACCTAATATTCAATGTTACCCATCTAACCTTTTTTGGCATGTATTTTATCACTCCATGATGTAGCCTGTCAATTCATTGTTAGACCTGACAGAAATCTATTAGTTTAAAAGAGTGGCATACTATTCTGCATTTCTCTACGGTTTCCAATTTGTCTTTTTTTCTGTAGGATGGAAATCTTTAATTATAACTGGTTCTTCATTCAACATTTTCATTTCTCCAAAATTAGGAAATATTGCAGGCAGCTGGTAAATTTTAAATTTTAAATAAAACATTCAGTTAGTTTCTCTATTTCCAACAAAGTGGAAGTGAGTAGTTGGAGAGCCTTTATTTTGAGTAGTAAGGTTTATTAATAGTAGCAATGTTTATCATTTAATAGTTGGAGGAATGTCAAGGCAGTTCTGACCCCCTCAATTGAACATTTGGTCATATGTGGGAATTCTAGGGAGCCTCTTGTGTTCTGGGTGACAATTTGCACAGGAAGTGTTGTCAGTTGCAGCAGCTCTAACATGGTGTTTCAGAGCTTTAGCAACAGCGGGCATCCAGGAGGTTGAGTGCTTTCTATATAACAGGTTTATAATGTAGTCACCCTGCAGCTACATACTGCAGAACTTTCAGGAAACAATGAATTGCTGACCACTGGGCAGTCAAGTATAAACTGATGAAAGTGATGGTTCCTCTGGGGAGTGCAGCCAAAACTATGACTTGCTCAGCTGTGCAGAGTGCACAAAGAAGGCCCAAAGGCAAATGGTTCTGGGAAATTTGATATTTGTGAGAACAGACAGGTGCTTGTAGTTACAGATTTGAATCTAGGGTAAAGTCCTTCCTGGTTTGGGTGTCAAGGATGTCACTGAATGACTGTGGAATACGTTCAGGGGGAATTGGTGAAAAGCCAGACATCATTTCCATTTTGGTACCAACAACAACATATGAAGTTAGGTAGGAAATTAACAAAGAGGATCTTAAAGGTAGTAATCTCTGGATTACTCCCAGTGTCACACACAATAAAACAGGAATAAAACAGATGAATGCATATCTGGAAAGACAATGCAAGAGGGAGGGATTTAAATTTGTGTGAAATTCAGGCTGGCAGTGGGTAGAGGGATATACACAGGCTGAGATGGATTTCAACCTAAGCAGAGCTAGGACCAACTTCCTTGCAGTGTGATTTTTTTAGTGTTGTTGGGGAGGGTTTAAACTAACTTGAAAACATGTGGGAACTTGGAGATGATACTAGAGAGAATATCAAGATGCAAAGCATATTGGAAGAGAGAGGTGGCACTGGAATCAGAAAATAGTAAAGTTTTCAGTGGCAAAAACAGAAGTTGCTGGAAAAGCTCAGAAGGTCTGGCAGCATCTGTGAAGAGAAGTCAGAGTTAATGTTTCGGGTCCAGTGACTCTTCGAGTCCTAGAGATGTACAGCACAGAAACAGACCCTTCAGTCCAACTCGACCAGATATTCCAACCTAATCTAGTCTCACTTGCCGGCACCTGGCCCATATCCCTCCAAATACTTCCTATTCATGTACCGATCCAGATGCCTTTTAAATGTTGCAGTTGTACCAGCCTCCACCACATCCTCTGGCAGCTCATTCCATACATGCGCCACTCTCTGCATGAAAAAGTTGCCCGTTAGGTCTCTTTTATATCTTTACCCTCTCACCCTAAACCTATGCCCTCTAGTTCTGGACTCCCCCACACCAGGGAAAATACTTTGTCTATTTACCCTATCCATGCCCTTCAAAATTTTATAAACCTCTATAAGGTCACCCCTCAGCCTCAGACGCTCCAGGGAAAATAGCCCCAGCCTATTCAGCCTCTCCCTGTAGCTCAAACCCTCCAACCCTGATAACATGCTTGGTAATCTTTTCTGAACACTTTCAAGTTTCACAACATCCTTCTGATAGGAAGGAGACCAGAATTGCGCACAATATTCCAAAAGTGGCCTAACCAATGCACTGTACACCCTGCAACATGACCTCCCAACTCCTATACTCAATACTCTGACCAATAGAGGAAAGCATACCAAACGCCTTCTTCACTATCCTGTTCACCTGCGACTCTACTTTCAAGGAGCTCCTCAGGTCAAAGTCTTCAATGGGTTCATCATAAAAGAGAAAGTAACAAAGTCTAAATTAGGAGTGAAGTATATTTATGTGAACGCACGGCATGCAGTAAATTATATTGATGAGTTTCATATGCAGATAATTATGTTGAAAAATGATGTTGTGATAACAGTGAAAGGCAGCATTGACAACTAAATGTCCTGGATGCAAGGTGTCCAGGAAAGGAAGGAAGGGGAAGTGTGGTATTACCTAATACTTATGGAGAATAATCTCAAATAATTAACACAGAGCTTCTCCTCACCATTCGTGCATTGATATCCAGCATGTTTTTTGCACAGATCAACAGAGGGCCAATAAGTCCTGAGGCGATATCACGATCCATATCCAGATTACTGAAGTAAAATCGAGTCAGGCAGCCCAGATCAGAGTCGGTTGGTCCATCATTTTCAGTCACATTCCAAAAGTAAGTGACTGTACTATTGGGCTTAACAATATGGTTTCTTACATTGTAACCTGCAGATAGAATCCAACCGGAATTTATACAGCGTGCAGAATCAGTTCCAGAAATTGAAGAATCTTAATAAAAACACTATTAATACCATTAATCTAACAGCCATAATGCTTACAAACTTGTTATTCAATAATCTGTTCTGAAGTACATTCAAGTGAGAACTTTGTCCAGCAGAGCACATAAAGGAGACATTTTGATAAAGATTAAATATGGATGCTGTGCAAGGTGGAACAGTTCTGGTTACCATTATATAATAACTCAGTTGAAATTTGTGTATTCTGCTTGGAAATAACATCTTTGTTCTTAATGTTGTTCCAATCCAGATTGTAACATTTTTCAAACAGAAAGGTTTTAAAATGAATGAAGTGCCCAGGGATCTGAGTTTACTATTGCATGAATTAGAATATAGGTACAGCAAGTTTTTAGAAAAGCTAATGGAATGTTATCATTTATTGTGGGGGGACTTGAAGATAAAAATCTGGAGGTTATGCTTCAGTTTTACAGGGCACTGGTGAGACAATGTCTGGAATGCTGTCACATTACAGGTGATCACCATTGCACTACACACACACACACACACAGATATTCCTACACACACACACACTCTCACATACAAATGGACACAGATACACACAGACTCGCACACAGACACCCACACACACCCTTATAGACACACAGACTCCCACACATGCACCCCCTCACAGACTTAAGACACTCTGCACTCACCACACACACACACACACATTTTCTCACACTCACAACCCCCACCCCAGACAGACACACACACAGACAGACAAAGACCCACATGCACACATATATATTTTGTGTGGTGAAATTTTTTGGTACAAAGCTACATTGCACTTTGCTCAAAAACCACATAGATTCATGTCGAACTCTGAGCTCAAAAACTGCATGAATTTATGTAAAACTCTGTTATTTCACTTTTTAGATTGGAATCAATCTAAACATCAGGTCATAGACAGAGAACACAGGGGGCTAACACCTTCAACACATTGTCTAGCTATTACCATTGGTAACAGCTAACCCGAGAATGCAACTTTTAAAAAAAGGGTTTTGTGATTTACACATGAAAGAAGTTAAACTATCACTGTATTCTAACAGATGAAAGGCTTAACAGACAATCAATTCTTCAAAATATAAGTTCAGTTACATCACACAGCAAATTTTTGCTATAAATTCTGTGTTACGATGGAGCCCTCCACAATCACCTGATGAAGGAGCGTCGCTCCAAAAGCTAGTGTGCTTCCAATTAAACCTGTTGGACTATAACCTGGTGTTGTGTGATTTTTAACTTTGTACACCCCGATCCAACACCAGCATCTCCGAATTATATTTAAAGAAGGATATGAATGTATTGGAATTGGATTAGAGATGGCTAAGTGGAATAATATCTGAAATGAGTGGGTTATCTTATGAGGAAAGGTTGGACAGGCTAGGCTTGTATCTACTAGAGTTTTAAAAAGTTAGTGGTGATTCAATTGAAACATGTAAGATGCTGCGAGGTCTTAACAGGGTAAATGTCGAGAGGATGTTGCCTCTTATGGGAGAATCAAGAACGAGGAGTCATTGTTTAAAAATCTGAGGTTGCCCATTTAAAACAGAGATAGGTCGAAAAGTGTGGTGCTGAAAAAGCATAGTAGGTCAGGAAGCATCCAAAGAGCAGGAGAATCGATGTTTCGGGCATAAGCCCTTCATCAGAAAGGGCTTATGCCCGAATCATCGATTCTCCTGTTCCTCAGATGCTGCCTGACCTGTAGTGCTTTTCCAGTGCCACCCTTTTCGACTCTGATATCCAGCACCTGCAGTCCTCACTTTCTCCTAAAACAGAGATGAGGCAACTTTTTTTTTCTCTCAGTGTGTGTCAGCCTTTGGAACTCTTCTCCTGAAAAGGTGTTGAAGCAGAGTCCTAGAAGGTTTGTAAGGCAGACATAAATAGATTCTTGTTGAGCAAGGGGATGAAAGGTTATTAAGGATAGCCAAGAATGTGGATTTGAGGTTTTCCAAAAACAAAAACACTTGATCAGCTGAATATCTTTAACATTGCTCATATTTGGAAAGTCTTTGACCTTTGCGAGACAAAGCTCATATGAAAAGATCATGTTACCACTCAGTGGACAGGTTTTGTAATGCCATTTACAAATATGTAAGCAATGTCTTTTTCATAGTTATGTGGTATAAATTGTCTCCATTAATGTCCTCTTTATTTATAGAAAAGTTTTCTTCCTAGTTCTGTGATAAGTATGAGGTAAACATGGATAATATCTGCTACTAAGCCTCAGTCAGAAACAATAACAGAAATTGCTGGAGAAACTCAGCAGCATTTGTAGAGAGAAAGCAGAGTTTCAGATGCAGTGACCCTCCTGATTGTAGCGAGAAAAGGTTTGGTATATATGCTCAAAAGACAGGTTTTGGGGTTGTGGAAGGGGAAGGAGTAAGCGTTAGATGGAGATGGAGCCCAGAGAGAGAGAAAACAGTAATTGTGCAGATAAAGGAATGGATAATGGTAAGCCAGTGAGAAAGAAAAGCTGCCAATGGGGTACCTGAGTGAGTGAAAATGGAGAAAGTGAGGACTGCAGATGCTGGAGATCAAAGCTGAAAATGTGTTGCTGGAAAAGCGCAGCAGGTCAGGCAGCATCCAAGGAGCAGGAGAATCGATGTTTCGGGCATGAGCCCTTCTTCAGGAATGAGGAGAGTGTGCCAAGCAGGCTAAGATAAAAGGTAGGGAGGAGGGACTTGGGGGAGGGGCGTTGGAAATGCGATAGGTGAAAGGGGGTTAAGGTGAGGGTGATAGTCCGGAGTGGGGGTGGGGGTGGAGAGGACAGGAAGAAGATTGCAGGTTAGAAAGGTGCTGCTGAGTTCGAGGGTTGGGACTGAGACAAGGTGGGGGGAGGGAAATGAGGAAACTGGAGAAATCTGAGTTCATCCCTTGTGGTTGGAGGGTTCCTAGGCGGAAGATGAGGCACTCTTCCTCCAGCCGTCGTGTTGCTATGGTCTGGCGATGGAGGAGTCCAAGGACCTGCATGTTCTTGGTGGAGTGGGAGGGGGAGTTGAAGTGTTGAGCCACGGGGTGGTTGGGTTGGTTGGTCCGGGTGTCCCAGAGGTGTTCTCTGAAACGATCCGCAAGTAAGCGGCCTGTCTCCCCAATATAGAGGAGGCCACATCGGGTGCAGCAGATGCAATAGATGATGTGTGTGGAGGTGCAGGTGAATTTGTGGTGGATATGGAAAGATCCCTTGGGGCCTTGGAGGGAAGTAAGGGGGGAAGTGTGGGTGCAAGTTTTGCATTTCTTGCGGTTGCAGGGGAAGTTGCCAGGAGTGGAGGTTGGGTTGGTGGGGGGTGTGGACCTGACAAAGGAGTCACGGAGGGAGTGGTCTTTTCAGAACGCTGATAGGGGAGGGGAGGGAAATATATCCCTGGTGGTGAGGTCCGTTTGGAGGTGGCGGAAATGACGACAGATGATATGATGTATATGGAGGTTGGTGGGGTGGTAGGTGAGGACCAGTGGGGTTCTGTCCTGGTGGTGATTGGAGGGGCAGGGCTCAAGGGCAGAAGAGCGGGAAGTGGAGGAGATGTGGTGGAGAGCATCGTTGATCATGTCTGGGGGGAAATTGCGGTCTTTGAAGAAGGAGGCCATCTGTGTTGTGCGATATTAGAACTGGTCCTCCTGGGAGCAGATGCGGCGGAGACGAAGGAATTGGGAATATGGGATGGCGTTTTTACAAGGGGCAGGGTGGGAGGAGGTGTAGTCTAGGTAGCTGTGGGAGTCGGTCGGTTTATAGTAAATGTCCGTGTTGATTCGGTCGCCCGAGATAGAAATGGAGAGGTCTAGGAAGGGGAGGGAGGAGTCTGAGATGGTCCAGGTAAATTTGAGGTCGGGCTGAAAAGTGTTGGTAAAGTGGATGAACTGTTCAACCACCTCGTGGGAGCACGAGGCAGCGCCGATACAGTCATCGATGTAGTGGAGGAAAGTGTAGCTGCGGAAGATGGACTGTTCCACATATCCTACGAAGAGGCAGGCATAACTGGGGCCCATGCGGGTGCCTATGGCTACTCCTTTGGTTTGGAGGAAGTGGGAGGATTGGAAAGAGAAGTTATTCAGAGTGAGGACCAGTTCAGTCAGTCAAAGGAGGGTGTCAGTGGAAGGGTACTGGTTGGTACAGCGGGAAAGGAAGAAGCGGTGGGCTTTGAGTCCTTCATAATGGGGGATGGAGGTGTACAGGGACTGGATTTCCATGGTGAAGATAAGGCGTTGGGGACCGTGGAAGCAAAAATCATAGAGGAGGTGGAGGGCGTGGGTGGTGTCCCGAACGTAGGTGGGGAGTTCTTGGACTAAGGGGGACAGTGAAAATGGATTCCTGTGATGAAGGCAACCCATGTGTGACATAGTTAAAGGACATGGAAAGAGATATTCCAGCTCGAAAATTGTCATAAAGGCTGCAGGGTCCCAAGACAGAAAATGTGATGCTGTTCTTCCAGCTTGTGCTGACCTTCACTGGAACACTGCAGCAAGCCTGAGACAGAGATGTTGACCAGGGAACGTGTTGGTGTGTTGAAGTGGCAGGCAACCAGAAGCTTGGGGTCATTTTTGCTCACAGAGCGTAGGTGTTCTGCAAAACTGTCGCCCAGTGTGCATTCATCTCCCC
Source organism: Chiloscyllium plagiosum (assembly GCF_037043375.1). Lineage (NCBI taxonomy): Eukaryota > Metazoa > Chordata > Chondrichthyes > Orectolobiformes > Hemiscylliidae > Chiloscyllium > Chiloscyllium plagiosum. Next base: position 57,933,888 of record NW_028270149.1, on the reverse strand, counting down.
TGTGTAGAGGAGACCATGTTGTGAGCAGTGAATACATTAGACCAGATTGAATGAAATGAAGGTAAATGGCAGGTTCATCCAGAAGGTGTTTCTAGGGCCTTGAATGATGCGGAAGGAGGAAGTAAATGGACAAATTGCTTGGGAAGGTGCTGTGGATGGTGTTGAGAATGGAGGAGGAGTTGACCAGAATGTTCCAGAGAGAACTGTCCCTGAGGAAGGCTGACAAGGGAAGAGAGGGGAATATGTGCCTGGTGGTGGCATCCAGCTGGAGGTAGCCAAAATGGTGATTTATGATCTTTTGGGTGTGGATGCTGGTGAGGTAGAAAATAAGGACCTAGAGAACCCTATTGGGAGTTATCTACCAGCCCCCAAACAGTAGTCTGGATGTCGGATGTAAGTTAAATCAGGAGCTGAAATTGGCCTGTCGCAAAGATGTTACAACAGTTGTTATGGGGTATTTCAACATTCAGGTAGACTGGGAGAATCAAGATGGTATTGGACCTCAAGAAAGAGACTTTGTGGAGTGCCTCCGAGATGGATTCTTAGAACAGCTGGTGCTGGAGCCTACCAGGGAGAAGTCAATTCTGGATCTGGTATTGTGCAACGAAGCAGAATTGATCAGGGACCTCGAAGTGAAGGAGCCATTGGGAAGTAGTGACCATAATACAATAAGTTTCAATCTGCAATTTGAGAGGGAGAGGGTACAATCGGAAGTGACAATATTTCCGTTGAATAAAGGGAACTATGGAGCTATGAGGGAGGAGCTGGCCAAAGTTCAATGGTGCAATACCTTAGCAGGGATGACAGTGGAGGAACAATGGCAGATATTTCTGTGTGTAATGCAGAAGATGCAGGATCAGTTCATTCCAAAAAGGAAGAAAGATCCTAGGAGGAGGCATGATGAGGGAAGTTAAGAAACATATAAAGTTAAAAGAGAAAAAGTATAACATAGCAAAGATAAGTGGGTAACAGAGGACTGGGAAGCTTTTAAAGAACAACAGAGGATTACTAAGAAGGAAATACGCAGAGAAAAAATGAGGTACGAAGGTAAACTGGCCAAAAATATAAAAGAGGATAGTAAAAGCTTTTTTAGGTATGTGAAAGGCAAAATAATGGTTAAGACTAAAATTGGGCCCTTGAAGACAGAAACAGGGGAATATATTACGGGGAACAAAGAAATGGCAGAAGAATTGAATTGGTACTTCAGATCTGTGTTCACTGGGAAAGACACAAGTAATCTCCCTGAGGTAACAGTGGCTGAAGGACCTGAACTGAAGGGAATTTATATTTGCCAGGAATGGTGTTGGAGAGACTGTTAGGTCTGAAGATTGATAAGTCCCCGGGGCCTGATGGTCTACATCCCAGGGTACTGAAGGAGGTGGCTTGAGAAATCGTGGATGCGTTGGTGATTATTTTCCAGAGTTCGATAAATTCGGGATCAGTTGCTACGGATTGGAGGGTGGCTAATGTTGTACCACTTTTTAAGAAAGGTGGGAGAGAGAAATCAGGAAATTATAGACCAGTTAGTCTGACCTCAGTGGTGGGAAAGATGCTGGAGTCTATTATAAAGGATGAAATTACGACACATCTGGATAGTAGTAACAGGATAGGTCAGAGTCAGCATGGATTTATGAAGGGGAAATCATGCTTGACTAATCTTCTGGAATTTTTTGAGGATGTAACTCTGAAGATGGCCGAGGGAGATCCAGTAGATGTAGTGTACCTGGACTTTACAGAAAGCTTTTGATAAAGTCCCACATAGGAGGTTAGTGAGCAATATTAGGGCTGAAACTGTGTTGCTGGAAAGGCGCAGCAGGTCAGGCAGCATCCAAGGAACAGGAGAATCGATGTTTCAGGCATAAGCCCTTCTTCAGGAATGATGAAAGTGTGTCCAGCAGGCTAAGATAAAAGATAGGGAGGAGGGACTTGGGGGAGGGGCGTTGGAAATGCGATAGGTGGAAGGAGGTCAAGGTGAGGGTGATAGGCCGGAGTGGGGTGGGGGCGGAGAGGTCAGGAAGAAGATTGCAGTTTAGGAAGGCAGTGCTGAGTTCAAGGGTTGGGACTGAGACAAGGTGGGGGGAGGGGAAATGAGGAAACTGGAGAAATCTGAGTTCATCCCTTGTGGTTGGAGGGTTCCTAGGCGGAAGATGAGGCACTCTTCCTCCAGCCGTCGTGTTGCTATGGTCTGGCGATGGAGGAGTCCAAGGACCTGCATGTTCTTGGTGGAGTGGGAGGGGGAGTTGAAGTGTTGAGCCACGGGGTGGTTGGGTTGGTTGGTCCGGGTGTCCCAGAGGTGTTCTCTGAAACGATCCGCAAGTAAGCGGCCTGTCTCCCCAATATAGAGGAGGCCACATCGGGTGCAGCAGATGCAATAGATGATGTGTGTGGAGGTGCAGGTGAATTTGTGGTGGATATGGAAAGATCCCTTGGGGCCTTGGAGGGAAGTAAGGGGGGAAGTGTGGGTGCAAGTTTTGCATTTCTTGCGGTTGCAGGGGAAGTTGCCAGGAGTGGAGGTTGGGTTGGTGGGGGGTGTGGACCTGACAAAGGAGTCACGGAGGGAGTGGTCTTTTCAGAACGCTGATAGGGGAGGGGAGGGAAATATATCCCTGGTGGTGAGGTCCGTTTGGAGGTGGCGGAAATGACGACAGATGATATGATGTATATGGAGGTTGGTGGGGTGGTAGGTGAGGACCAGTGGGGTTCTGTCCTGGTGGTGATTGGAGGGGCAGGGCTCAAGGGCAGAAGAGCGGGAAGTGGAGGAGATGTGGTGGAGAGCATCGTTGATCATGTCTGGGGGGAAATTGCGGTCTTTGAAGAAGGAGGCCATCTGTGTTGTGCGATATTAGAACTGGTCCTCCTGGGAGCAGATGCGGCGGAGACGAAGGAATTGGGAATATGGGATGGCGTTTTTACAAGGGGCAGGGTGGGAGGAGGTGTAGTCTAGGTAGCTGTGGGAGTCGGTCGGTTTATAGTAAATGTCCGTGTTGATTCGGTCGCCCGAGATAGAAATGGAGAGGTCTAGGAAGGGGAGGGAGGAGTCTGAGATGGTCCAGGTAAATTTGAGGTCGGGCTGAAAAGTGTTGGTAAAGTGGATGAACTGTTCAACCACCTCGTGGGAGCACGAGGCAGCGCCGATACAGTCATCGATGTAGTGGAGGAAAGTGTAGCTGCGGAAGATGGACTGTTCCACATATCCTACGAAGAGGCAGGCATAACTGGGGCCCATGCGGGTGCCTATGGCTACTCCTTTGGTTTGGAGGAAGTGGGAGGATTGGAAAGAGAAGTTATTCAGAGTGAGGACCAGTTCAGTCAGTCAAAGGAGGGTGTCAGTGGAAGGGTACTGGTTGGTACAGCGGGAAAGGAAGAAGCGGTGGGCTTTGAGTCCTTCATAATGGGGGATGGAGGTGTACAGGGACTGGATTTCCATGGTGAAGATAAGGCGTTGGGGACCGTGGAAGCAAAAATCATAGAGGAGGTGGAGGGCGTGGGTGGTGTCCCGAACGTAGGTGGGGAGTTCTTGGACTAAGGGGGACAGTGAAAATGGATTCCTGTGATGAAGGCAACCCATGTGTGACATAGTTAAAGGACATGGAAAGAGATATTCCAGCTCGAAAATTGTCATAAAGGCTGCAGGGTCCCAAGACAGAAAATGTGATGCTGTTCTTCCAGCTTGTGCTGACCTTCACTGGAACACTGCAGCAAGCCTGAGACAGAGATGTTGACCAGGGAACGTGTTGGTGTGTTGAAGTGGCAGGCAACCAGAAGCTTGGGGTCATTTTTGCTCACAGAGCGTAGGTGTTCTGCAAAACTGTCGCCCAGTGTGCATTCATCTCCCCTGTGTAGAGGAGACCATGTTGTGAGCAGTGAATACATTAGACCAGATTGAATGAAATGAAGGTAAATGGCAGGTTCATCCAGAAGGTGTTTCTAGGGCCTTGAATGATGCGGAAGGAGGAAGTAAATGGACAAATTGCTTGGGAAGGTGCTGTGGATGGTGTTGAGAATGGAGGAGGAGTTGACCAGAATGTTCCAGAGAGAACTGTCCCTGAGGAAGGCTGACAAGGGAAGAGAGGGGAATATGTGCCTGGTGGTGGCATCCAGCTGGAGGTAGCCAAAATGGTGATTTATGATCTTTTGGGTGTGGATGCTGGTGAGGTAGAAAATAAGGACCTAGAGAACCCTATTGGGAGTTATCTACCAGCCCCCAAACAGTAGTCTGGATGTCGGATGTAAGTTAAATCAGGAGCTGAAATTGGCCTGTCGCAAAGATGTTACAACAGTTGTTATGGGGTATTTCAACATTCAGGTAGACTGGGAGAATCAAGATGGTATTGGACCTCAAGAAAGAGACTTTGTGGAGTGCCTCCGAGATGGATTCTTAGAACAGCTGGTGCTGGAGCCTACCAGGGAGAAGTCAATTCTGGATCTGGTATTGTGCAACGAAGCAGAATTGATCAGGGACCTCGAAGTGAAGGAGCCATTGGGAAGTAGTGACCATAATACAATAAGTTTCAATCTGCAATTTGAGAGGGAGAGGGTACAATCGGAAGTGACAATATTTCCGTTGAATAAAGGGAACTATGGAGCTATGAGGGAGGAGCTGGCCAAAGTTCAATGGTGCAATACCTTAGCAGGGATGACAGTGGAGGAACAATGGCAGATATTTCTGTGTGTAATGCAGAAGATGCAGGATCAGTTCATTCCAAAAAGGAAGAAAGATCCTAGGAGGAGGCATGATGAGGGAAGTTAAGAAACATATAAAGTTAAAAGAGAAAAAGTATAACATAGCAAAGATAAGTGGGTAACAGAGGACTGGGAAGCTTTTAAAGAACAACAGAGGATTACTAAGAAGGAAATACGCAGAGAAAAAATGAGGTACGAAGGTAAACTGGCCAAAAATATAAAAGAGGATAGTAAAAGCTTTTTTAGGTATGTGAAAGGCAAAATAATGGTTAAGACTAAAATTGGGCCCTTGAAGACAGAAACAGGGGAATATATTACGGGGAACAAAGAAATGGCAGAAGAATTGAATTGGTACTTCAGATCTGTGTTCACTGGGAAAGACACAAGTAATCTCCCTGAGGTAACAGTGGCTGAAGGACCTGAACTGAAGGGAATTTATATTTGCCAGGAATGGTGTTGGAGAGACTGTTAGGTCTGAAGATTGATAAGTCCCCGGGGCCTGATGGTCTACATCCCAGGGTACTGAAGGAGGTGGCTTGAGAAATCGTGGATGCGTTGGTGATTATTTTCCAGAGTTCGATAAATTCGGGATCAGTTGCTACGGATTGGAGGGTGGCTAATGTTGTACCACTTTTTAAGAAAGGTGGGAGAGAGAAATCAGGAAATTATAGACCAGTTAGTCTGACCTCAGTGGTGGGAAAGATGCTGGAGTCTATTATAAAGGATGAAATTACGACACATCTGGATAGTAGTAACAGGATAGGTCAGAGTCAGCATGGATTTATGAAGGGGAAATCATGCTTGACTAATCTTCTGGAATTTTTTGAGGATGTAACTCTGAAGATGGCCGAGGGAGATCCAGTAGATGTAGTGTACCTGGACTTTACAGAAAGCTTTTGATAAAGTCCCACATAGGAGGTTAGTGAGCAATATTAGGGCTGAAACTGTGTTGCTGGAAAGGCGCAGCAGGTCAGGCAGCATCCAAGGAACAGGAGAATCGATGTTTCAGGCATAAGCCCTTCTTCAGGAATGATGAAAGTGTGTCCAGCAGGCTAAGATAAAAGATAGGGAGGAGGGACTTGGGGGAGGGGCGTTGGAAATGCGATAGGTGGAAGGAGGTCAAGGTGAGGGTGATAGGCCGGAGTGGGGTGGGGGCGGAGAGGTCAGGAAGAAGATTGCAGTTTAGGAAGGCAGTGCTGAGTTCAAGGGTTGGGACTGAGACAAGGTGGGGGGAGGGGAAATGAGGAAACTGGAGAAATCTGAGTTCATCCCTTGTGGTTGGAGGGTTCCTAGGCGGAAGATGAGGCGCTCTTCCTCCAACCGTCGTGTTGCTATGGTCTGGCGATGGAGGAGTCCAAGGACCTGCATGCCCTTGGTGGAGTGGGAGGGGGAGTTGAAGTGTTGAGCCACGGGGTGGTCCATCCCAACCACCCCGTGGCTCAACACTTCAACTCCCCCTCCCACTCCACCAAGGACATGCAGGTCCTTAGACTCCTCCATCGCCAGACCATAGCAACACGACGGTTGGAGGAAGAGCGCCTCATCTTCCACCTAGGAACCCTCCAACCACAAGGGATGAACTCAGATTTCTCCAGTTTCCTCATTTCCCCTCCCCCCAGCTTGTCTCAGTCAAATCCCTCGAACTCAGCACCGCCTTCCTAACCTGCAATCTTCTTCCTGACCTCTCCTCCCCCACCCCACTCTGGCCTATCACCCTCACATTGACCTCCTTCCACCTATCGCATTTCCAACGCCCAACCTCCCTACTTTTTATCTTAGCCTGCTGGACACATTTTCCTCATTCCTGAAGAAGAGCTTATGCCCGAAACGTTGATTCTCCTGTTCCTTGGATGCTGCCTGACCTGCTGCGCTTTTCCAGCAACACATTTTCAACCCTGATCTCCAGCATCTGCAGTCCTCACTTTCTCCGCAATATTAGGGCGCATGGTATTGGGGCAAAGTACTAACTTGGATTGAGAGTTGGTTGGCTGACAGGAAACAAAGAGTATTGATAAACGGCTCCATTTCGGAATGGCAGGCAGTGACCAGTGGGGTACCGCAGGGATCAGTGCTGGGACCGCAGCTTTTTACAATATATATTAATGATATAGAAGATGGTATTAGTAATAACATTAGCAAATTTGCAGATGATACTAAGCTGGGTGGCAGGTTGAAATGTGAGGAGGATGTTAGGAGATTACAGGGTGACCTGGACAGGTTAGGTGAATGGTCAGATGCATGGCAGATGCAGTTTAATGTGGATAAATGTATGGTTATCCACTTTGGTGGCAAGAACAGGAAGGCAGATTACTACTTAAATGGAATCAATTTAGGTAAAGGGGCAGTACAAAGAGATCTGGGTGTTCTTGTACACCAGCCAATGAAGGTAAGCACGCAGGTACAGCAAGTAGTGAAGAAGGCTAAAAGCATGCTGGCCTTCATAACAAGAGGGATTGAGTATAGAAGCAAAGAGGTTCTTCTGCAGCTGTACAGGGCCCTGGTGAGACCACACTTGGAATATTATGTGCAGTTCTGGTCTCCATATTTGAGGACAGACATTCTGGCTATTGAGGGAGTGCAGTGTAGGTTCACAAGGTCAATTCCTGTAATGGCGGGACTACCTTACGCTGAAAGACTGGAGTGACTGGGCTTGTATACCCTTGAGTTTACAAGACTGAGAGGGGATCTGATTGAGACATATAAGATTATTAAAGGATTGGACACTCTGGAGGCAGGAAACATGTTTCTGCTGATGGGTGATTGCCGAACCAGAGGACACAGCTTAAAAATATGGGGTAGACCATTTAGGACAGAGATGAGGAGAAACTTCTTCACCCAGAGAGTGGTGGGTGTGTGGAATGCTCTTCCCCAGAGGGCAGTGGAGGCCCAGTCTCTGGATTCATTTAAGAAAGAGTTGGATAGAGCTCTCAAGGATAGTGGAATCAAGGGTTATGGAGATAAGGCAGGAACAGGATACTGATTAAGGATGATCAGCCATGATCATATTGAATAGTGGTGCAGACTTGAAGGGCAGAATGGCCTACTCCTGCACCTATTGTCTATTGTCTATCTGTGCTGTGGGAGGGAAGAGAAGGGTGAGCGCAGAAATGCGGGAGATGGGTCAGACATGGCTGAGGGCTCTGTCAACCATGACAGTGGGGAATCCTCAGTTGAGGAAGAAGGTAGACATTTCACTGTTATCCTTGTCAAAGTTGGTATCCTCAGAACAGATATGATACAGATGGAGAAACTCAGCAGTTGTGCAGCATCTGTGGAGAGAAAGCAGAGTTTCGAGTCCAGCGCAGTCCTGTTCGTTACAAAGTACACTGATTTTTGATCACAGAGTAGTCTTGCAAGTTCTTAGTGGGGACAATTGGAGCTCTTGTAGTGTAGTGGTAATGTCCCTCCCTCTGGCCAAGAAACACAGGTTCAAGTCCCACCTCCTCTATAAGCGTGTAATAACAATCCTGAACAGGTTAGTTAGGGAAGTGCTTCCCCATTGGGGCTGCGTCGACTTTGTCACTCTAACAGAATATCTTCCTACCTTCAGTGTTGTCCACCCTTATTTCTGTCAGTCCATGTGGATTAATATTGTATGGTCTGCTCGCAAGATTCTTAAAGATGATCTGTATCATGTGGAAAAGAACAACATTTATAGATGTAGTGTGCAATTGCTGTCAATAATGTTTTCCATAAAACAGTTTTCAGTGGGATCTCCCATTAAAAATGAAGACAATGGGAAATGTGCGATAGGACTCTGAGAATAATTGACCACAGCATGAAGTTAGAGATTGGAGGCTGATGACATTTAGGTAACATGACAGCACCGGGGATTCAGATCTCAATTAGTTGAGGTTAGGGTGTGTTCATCTTTTCCTTGCCAATTTTCTGTGGCTGTGAAATGGATTCAATGCCACCTCCAGGTGGTGCAAAGAGCATGCATGTGCAAAGAGGAAGCAGTCATCATTCAAAAGTGGTGACTGATACGTGGAAGTTTATCAAATGAAATGGGAAACTGGCTGTTTCTATTGTCACCAGAATTATCTTGCCAAGTTATTTGGCTATCAATTTGGAAATTAATTCCTGAAGTCATGAGGAAAATTAACAACCTCCAAGTTTAGCAGAAAATCATCAGAGCAGAAAGGATTTAATAAAGCTCTGCAGTGAGTTCGACAATTAATTTTTTAAAATTGACAAAATGGAGAACCATCTTTGAAAGGGAACAAAACAAATGGCCTGAGGTAGCAACTGGCACGACTGCCTGTCCTACGCCTCACCCTTGAATGAATCAGCATGTGCGAGGAAGTGCATAAGGAAGTGTCCAAGTCAGCAAGAGGAACTGATTGTCACTTTTTAAAAATTAATTAACGCAAAATAAATGTGGCGCAGTCTGTGTATGCATCAGCACTGACATCACTGCACACAGATGATCTCAGCAGCAGCGTGTGCACTGATGCATTCTGATGTTTCTCACATGACAGCTAATGACACTGGCCCCATCTGCACATACGCCATCTTATTCACCAGTTTGGAGTAATTGCTCTGACTTTCAGGTTGTGGGAAATAATGCAGATATCAGGAAGTATGGACATTTCCAGTACTGATGGACTCAGCAGGTTGGAGTTGACATGACTAGGATATCTTGTTAATCTTGTTAGCCTACGGCTCTCTGCCTATATTCCTGATGAAGGGCTTTTGCCCGGAATGTCGATTGTACTGCTCTTCAGATGCTGCCTGAACTGCTGTGGTTTTCCAGCACCACTAATCCAGAGCCTACGACAAACACAAGTTGCATCAGAAAGTAATTGAGCAAAGCAGGCAATACATCAGCGAATGTGACAGGCATGGACATGAAGATGTTCCACAGTTTTGTGGTGAAGATTGTATGCGGTGTGATCATTGTTGGTGTGTGTTACAGAGTGGTACTTTATATTTGATTTTTGGGCAATCTATAGCCAGACATTTGTTTAACTAGTGCTAACTGTGCTCCTTATAGGCAGCTTATATATACCTGGGAGGGTGGAAAATTTGACTTGCTACTTAGATTCAGCCTGCAGCACACAAGGCACATAATTCAAGAAAGAATTAGAGGGGCCTGGTGTTATTGGCACCGTGTAACAGTATTCACAGCCTTCACATTCTCTGGAGCACATATTGAGATGTTTGTGCTGTGTGAGATAGCAGAGGCCCATTAAATCTACCATCACAAGTGGAAAGGAGTAGCTGGTAAGATCAATACCAGCTAAATTGCTCCAAGGACCAGTGCAAGAAGGAATGGATTGGCATGACCAGGATTGTCAAAGTAGGATTTCCCATTATAGCTACCTTATTTGAATTGTTTGACTAATGGTGGCCATGCCTTCAGCTGTCTGATCCTAAACTCTGGAATTCCCTTTTTAAATCTCTGTCTCACAAACTCTCTTTTCTCCCTTAAGCCACTTCTTAAAATCTCTGACCAAGATTTTGGCCATCCAACCTGGTATCACCTTTTAAGGACGAATGTTAAATTGTATTTGGTAACATTTCTGTGTCGTGACTTTTGACTTTTTAATCACATTAAACACATTAAATCAATGCAAGTTGTTGTTAAGTGTTGCAGTTGTCCTGCAATGAAAATGAAGTAGTTTGCCCTCTCTCAGGATGACAGTACAGCTGCACCTTCAACAACCACAAGCAGTGCCCATCACGTTGGTGCTAGAAGGCCAGTTGGCCCGAACATCATTGAGTAATTGCAGACTGCAGAAGCCTTAGACTACCATTGTGGTACAATAGTGATAAAGTATGGGCTATCAATTTTTGAATTACATCATCTGTTTTTAATACCTGGGACTTTCTAATACTGAAATGGTTTCAAAAATGAAAAAAAACTGATGTAAAAGCAGCTGTCATTATCTGACTTCAGGTTAATCCAATAATAAGTAAGAGCCATTCTGAACCAATACTAACATTTTTATCAAAAGGGACTGAAACTAACCAGATGTGAAGAAACCTGCAACTCTTACCATGATTTAGACCGGTATGATATATTTCACATGTTAGAGATGAAAGATATTGCTTGCAGTTATACAGTTTGAAAACAAAAATCTCAAACATTGGAACGTACAAACCAATTGTATTTCAGAGAGCTGCTTTTGATAGGAGAGATGGATTTGTGACTAGAACTGAAGAAGAGTCTCTGTCAATCTCTCTCTCTCTTTCTCTCTCTCTGTCTCTTTCATCCAGGAAGGACAAATCCCATAGCCAAAGTAAATTGGAAAAGCATTGTAACATTGGGAATTCAAAGCTATTCACAATAACCACAGCTGCTGTTAATCCAGAACACCTCTCAGCAATCATGGTCACAGGTTAAACTTTAACACCTCAAGGACATATTGTAAACGTTAAACTACATGATGTTTTATCATTTTTGGACTAGACACTATCCTCTTGTCAGATTTGTATGTGTGTATTTGTAGTTGTGCTTTATTATTTTCCTATATATTAGCAATGATTAAAATTGCTTTTCCTATTATTCAAGAAAACCTTGGAAATGGCACCTTATTATTTCTGCTGAAACAGTTTATTGCATATTAATAGGAGTGAGATATAACTGAGGTATAACTAATTCGAACATATATTTGTGGCAGCCAATGGAGGAGATTGACAAGAAAGATACCAATTCATTCCTCCTCAACTGGACTTAACAATTGCCAAAACAAACTTGGACCTAAAAGAAAATTCCAGCAGAAGTACTGACTCAAGCCGAAGAATGGCCTTGGGTGTTCACCTAGTATGGACTTGTTTGATTCAGTAGCTAATTTCTGTGTTTCAAGGTAACTTTAAGATTTCCTTAAAAACTGTTTCTATCAATACAAAATATAAACTAAACATGAAATAGATTTTAAAAAAGCGCTGTTATCATAATTTCAGTTGACACGTGCAGAATGCTCCATGCCATAACATTTCACTTCTATCACAAACTACTCAAGTATAATGGAATACTTTACCTTAAAGCGATCTCCAACCTCTCCACGTAAAACTGGACCCAGAATCCCCTTTGACGACTCTGGATTTGGCTTGTGTTTTACAACCGTGAAGGTGCTGTCAGTATACTCCACGAAAACAGCCTTTTTATATTCCTTTCCAATTCGGTCTGGACCCCTTTCCAGAAACTTGCGTCTTAACTCACTGAAGGAAGAAATAAGCATGAAAAGGATATATTTGGAAGTAGATTTCATCAATAAATGCTTCTTTCACCACAATCCTTGCCGTTAGCTGTTTCTTATTTTAATTTAGTTTTTAGTGTTTTTCTGTTGTAATGCTTATTCCAGGGCTGAGACCAGACACGAAAGGACAGTTCCTAAAGTCTGCCCAAAACTGTTTAATGCCAAACTGTTGGGACATAGACAAAGGGGAACTGGAAAGATGAGAATCTGCTGAATAGGTTTAATTTACCTTCACTCAGGACCCTGGTCTCCTTTTCTCACCAGCCCTTGCATGACATGGACAGTGGCAAGTAGGTTGGGAAAATCAGAAAAACAAATTTCTGGTGTTGAATTAAAAGTTTGATTTTCCAAGCAATGTTTTAGTGTCCAGACAAGAATCCCATTAGTGAGCGGTGAGGCCTATTTACATGTACTAACATCTCATTATTACCTATTCTCATTTCATTTATAGGCAGTTTGCTATTGTACCAAACAGAAGGGGGAAACCAGAGTTGAAAATTCCCAAAGTCAGAGCAGGTACCTAGCAGTTGCCGCTCACCACTTGCTCCTTTGTGCCTCCATCTTGTTCAGCAGTCACCAATATAGGATACACTCCACGTACAGTGATTCCTGCAAAGCCCATCCATCAGACACATAGCAGCCTCAACACATCATCATGGCACATCTCTAACTCATTTAGAATACTTTACTCCACTTTGACACTTTTCATTCTAATGCTGCTGCTGGGCTTCTATCCATGCAAGGAAGGCACCCATCTCATGCAACAGGGCAATATGCATTTCACAACTATTCACTTGTTTTCTTAGTGGCCACTATTATGACACAGAGTAAACTCTCCTGCTTAATTTAAACCAGCAACACAGAAAAGATTTATCCCGTGCAGTAATCTGTGAAAATTCGAGAGGCCAAGCACTATCCCAAAGGTCACTATTTAAAGTAAAAAATCAACAACTTCATTTTTTAAAGTATAGCAGAGAATAATTAACTAACTTACAACTCCTTTCTCTAGCCTTACCTTCCTCTTCTACAGCACTAGTCCGATAAAACCCCCAATTAACATTTACCAAAAATTCAAATTTCATAACCAGCCAGCTATTGAATCTTTGTACCTTCCTCTGTCTTCTTTTCTCCTTCTTAAGGATTATCTTTCACAGGTTACTGATTGATAAAGGTACCTTTTAAAAGAGCTATTCAGCAGGTAGTCTGCATGTGTTGGTGGCTTGGCAGTTCTCCCTCAACTGTTCAATTTTTTCCAGTCTTATACCTCCAAAGCATCGGATTGTGTCATTGGCTTTTAATATTGTCAATATGCTAAATTCAAACTTGATTGGAGTTTGGTATTTTTTGGGGTATAATTTAAACTGATTGGCCAAATTCAAATTTTTGTTTTGTTACCAGGCAACCATACTAGCTGCTGGATCAAAGGGTTACATTGTATCTTGTTCAGAACACTTGGCGTTGTCAGGTAGTTCTGCTAGCTTTTACTTTTCTTAAAAGTACAGTACAGTCACATCTTCATAACAGTCAGTCACTTTACTCCTACTTAGATGCTCATAGCATCTTTGCTTCTCCGTTTTGCACTTTGCTGTTTCTGTCAGAACTTACAGGCTCACAGTCTTTCAGTCTTGCCTTGTTTCTCGAGCAGACACAAAACCAGGCAGCTTGTCATGCTTGTCAGCAGTGTATAGTCAAGGAGGTGGGCATGTTGTTGTACTACACCATGCTACCTCAACATCACACCTATAGCATGTGTCTGCAGCTCATACAACAAACACACTGCATATACTTCAACCAAATGGCCATATCTCAAAGTCTGAGGGGAGTAGTCCTCAGCCAAATCAAGGGATTCTATTCCCAGTCAGGGGATTCTATCAGGGTCAGCTCAGGAGCATGGACATGGTCAGTCAGATGCTTGGGCAATTGAGGATAGAGGTTCTGCATCCTTACAGTTAACATTTTCATCTTTTTGAAAGTTTTCCAATATGTTATGCTCCCACATTGGATAATGGCAAGATTTTATATTATGTTATGCATTAGGGAAACAGTAACACTCTGTTAGAAAGAGTTCTAACCCTGGTACAGTTTTAAGGATTGGTAACCTATGTAACTTCATTACATAGCTGCAGTAATAATGACAGTTGATCTGGTAGGTGATGATATAAAGTAGCAATATATTTATGAATGTGAGATTTATTTTCCAATGAAGTATTACCCACGACACCTCTGTATCTCAGAAGCTTTATCACTTCCCTCCCACTGTGTGTACTGTTTACGGCTATAGGTGGCTGGCAGGGATTGACCTAGGGCACAAATAGACCTCAAAAATGGTACAAATTCTGGAAGGTCTCAGCAGTGGACAATACTTACAATCCTGGTTATTTTAGGATGATGCAAGAGTGGAACCATAGAGGCATTGTCGACACATAATAAACTGAGCAACAAAGAATCGTGTAAGATAACTCACGAGAGTGCACAGAGGGGAGCTCATCATGAAACACTTTGAGATGTGGACATTTCTCAACTACCTTCTGAAATGGCCATATAAGTATTCAGTTCAAGGGACAATTATGGGTGGCCAATAAATACTGCCCCACTCATTGACACCGACTTATTATGAATGAATTTTTAAAAACTCCTTGAAATTGAAACTCAACCAATTTTTAGTAAAATTCATAAAACCTGTTGTTCCTCATTTCCTCATGGGAGGTGATGGTCTCACGATATTATTGTTGGACTTTTAATCCAGAGATCAAATAATGTTCTGAGGGCGCAGCCTTAAATCCTGCCATGGATTTTGGAACTTGAATTCAGTAATAATCTGGAATTAGTAATCTAATGATGACTATGAAACTATTGTCTGCTTATTTAGTTATTTGCTTTGCCATCCCCAATGATCACTGATATCCCAGACCCTGAAGTTGGGCATTCTGTACAAGTGTCTCCAACTGAACACTGACCTACTCTTGAAGACTCCTTGCTGAAGACTTCTTTCAGAAGGAACCATTATTAGGGACATTGCTGGAGATATGTTGATTAAACTCAGCTCTACTGGTGATATTCTTGCAGGTAATGACAGTTTTGAAAGCACCCAAAGGATCACCAATGATAATAAAAGGACTGTACCTGTTCATGTTGTCTGGGAGAGTTGGAGCATAATCCCATTCACACTCCACAGCAGCAATATAATAAATCCATTCCATTGACCTGCTTTTGGTTACAGTTGTTCGTGGCAAATAGTTAATTTGTATATGATTGACCTCCTCATCTTCAAATTCAAAATAATCATAACTGTAATTCTCGTCTTCCACTTCCTTAGTTTTCAAAATTGAAACGTTATCTTCTTCACAAATTCCTTTGATGTTAACGTAGGCCTTCATTCCAGCTGTTGTACAAACAACAGCAAAGAAAGACGTGAGAATTTGTTATTTACTTCCAATATAGCAAGCAAACCATTCTCTTGAACAAAATATCCCTATTAAGTAATCCACAATCATTGCATTTACATTGATCAGTAACATCAGCTAGCTTGTATTTGGTCATTTGAAGAACTGAATTAGCCCACTGTAGTCCTCACAAACCGGATGCAAACTTTTGTGAAATAATTCCATTCATCTTAAAGTTTGTGGATTTTTCTTAATAGATTTTCAAGTCTTTCAAATGCAAAATGCTCTCAAATAAATGGACTAAATCTCATATTTTCCTAAATGCTGAAAACACAAGTCTTCGTAAGTATTTGGACATTTGTTATCCTTCAAAGTGACTCTATGGGCAAGACAATAAAGGCTGAATACTGATCTGCCATTGAAAGTGCAGTGGAGTGGGAAACTGACCCTCTGCTAAACCCTAACAATAAATTTATTTTACGTACTTGTGCTGAGCAGCCTGGTGTTGCCCAATCCGAAAAAGTATTCAAAAATCAGGAAAGCAGAGTGCTTATCCTGCGACATGTACCTAATGTCTCACCAAGATATGCAGGTGGGAAATTTAAACACCCTCCTCCCTTAGCTTGCATATGAACAGAAATCATGGCAAACGAAATCCCAATCCACATTTTTGTTCCCCTCATTTGCCCTCCTTAAGCCCATAGCCTCTTAGCATTCAGAAATGATTCATCTTCTTGGTTTTGAGTGTAAATTCAATTTCCTCATATTGACTGTTTATTGTACTCACCCAGGTAAGAGATGGGAATGTTGGGGATTTGAATACATTCAAGCCTGTTAAATAGCAGCAGAGAAGGTAAACACCGGCTGTACAATATCCATTAAAATCTGCACTGTCCTATTAAGCACCTTTTGGTCTTGTGTTAGAGGCAGAGTGAAGGACTTTAGACTCTGTCTCATTTGCTATAACCTGAGCAACAGATGAGCATCAATACAACACTTGCATTTCCTGTATACTCTACCTTTCTGATGTGTAAGCGGAAGTGCCAGTATTTGCTGCATTATGAGCAGTTATGGGTTTCTTTCTTGGATTGCCTCAAACTGATTTCATGTAGATTCTGACTTTTGAGTATAGGCATTTGTTTTATTCTTCTAGGTAATATTCAGACTCCTGTACTAAAGCTGAAAGGATAGAGCACTGTTGCAAAATCAATTACTGTTCTTACTAAAGATGAAAACTTTTTAAACTTTACAGTTCCTTTACAAGCTGTCATAATTATGTGACTCCTTTTGTTTAAGGAACCGGCAGTTTATTTGCTGATTTTATATACTGGCATAGCTATCATGGCATAAAAGTGCTATAGTTCTTACCTTGTTGATGGTTTGGGTTTTGGCTGCTCAGTAGCCATTTGCTTTCATAACTTGGGATCATTTCTGCTGTCACAAATGCAGCTGGAGCCAATTCAACTGAGACAACTCTGTGATCGCGCAGCAGAAGCCCATATCCACCAAAATAAATGGAGTACAACTCCGAGTTTGAGCCCATGGCTATTAGGTGCCAGCTGACGACTTTGTTTTTGCAAATATTCAGATCTGACAAGCAGTAATACCAAAATAATAAATGTCTTTTGAAGGCAGATAATAAAAATATCAAATCTTAATGCATTATATTTGTTAATGTTTTAGGTTAGAGTCAGATCAATAACAAATAAATCAAAATGTATTAAACTTGAGACTGAACTTCAAACTTTCCCAACACCTATTTCCAGCAATGAGACCAAACAAAATTCTTAGCATAAAAAGAATCTAAGTGGAATCTTCCCAATCCCGAACAACATGATGGGAACTTGAAAATGAGGTCTGACGTGGCCAGCAAGGAGCATCCCAACATCAAGATGAAAAAGGTCAATTTTTCAATAAAATGTTGTACAGCAAGATGAGATTCATCCTTGTGAGTGGTGAGAGACCCATTTTTATTAAGACCTCACCATGTTGTCATCTCACCTAATTGATATGCAGTTTTCTCCTATGAGCTGGATTATGTCAAACATCTTGGGTGTTGTTGATTTGTGGACTGTCTAGGTATATGCAACATGAGTCACATTTAAACAGGACAGTTCCAATAATTTTCAATCATTATTCAGACACGAACAGGTTTTGATATTCTTATTTAGTATGACATTAAAGTGCTCAGAACAAATTTTTATAAAGCTGCAATACAGGAAATTCATGTGGAGTAAATCAGTGAATAAGAATATTTAACTCCAATAGAACATAGAGACTGTCAGCAAATTTATTGTTTGCTCTATAATTCAGAGAGATTAGGGCCATTCAGCAGCTCAGCACCATGTGTCCATCTTTGATCCATTTCCCTGGATGGCTTTCAATCTGACTAATACAAATTCCAGTCATCCCAGCACCTACAGCCTCTCAGAGCAACAATTTCAGAGTACGACCATCTTTTCTGTGGAAAGTTGTTGATTTCTCTCCCGAATTGTCAAGTTCTAATTTTAAGATTTTTGTGAATTCCCACACCAGAAACTTTTCCATTGTATTATATACTTGATACCAGATCACTCCTCATCTTTCAAACCTGAAGGAATACAAGCCAGGCTTATTCAGCCTGTTCTCTTAATTTAACCCTTGACACCCCAGTATCATTCTGGGAAATGTGCACTGTACTCCCGCAAGTTCAATATGACTTTCCAGAGATGTGGAGACCAAAACTGAACTCAGGTCCAGATGGGGTCTGACCAAAACACTGTCCAATTCACATCATTTTTTTTCACTTCTCTATTCCCATACCCTTGTAATAAATTCCAATACTTAATTAGGCTTTTTTTTGTTTAATTGTTGTGTTTAATTATACATTAACAACAATCTGCCTTCATGAATAACTAAGCACTCAGCTTTAAGGAATGTGTTTATACTCACCTGGTAAGGAAACATTGGTATAACCATTTATTGAGTACATCCTCCCTTTGGCATTCCTAGGGCCAGGAAGTCTGTATCTGATCCTGTCTGTTTCAAGATACAGGCTTTTACTTTCATCAATGACTGAGAACAAAAGCACTAACTCCTGCCGATCCATTTGCTTTCCAAATTCGTCTAAAGATCCTGAAGTGACAAAATTTACAATTCAAATAACATCATGTTTTATTTGAAGATACAGAACAAGTTAAAGAAAAAATGTTGGATAAGTTACATATATCAACTTAGAAAATAGGTTGCAGTAACTAACTATACCTGTGTATATGCAGTTTAGGTTAACTCAGTTGGCTGGATGGCCAATTGATTCCTGAAGAAGGGCCTGTGCCCGAAACGTCGAATCTCCTGTTCCCTGGATGCTGCCTGACCTGCTGTGCTGTTCCAGCAATAAAGTTTCAACTTGGATGGCCAATTTGTAAAGCAGAGTGATATGAACAGCATGGGTTCAATTCCTGCACTGGCTGAGGTTACCATGAAGGATTCTCCCTCTCATTCTCCTCCCCCCCCCCCCCCCCCCCCCCCACCCCCCACCTTGTCTGAGGTGTGGTGACCCTCAGGTAAAACCACCACCAGTTGTCTGCCTCTAACAGGAGAGCACTTATGGTGCAGTAAGACTATGGTGAGTTTACCTGTATGCAGCAAGTCGAAGGCAACAGACTATACAGTCAAAAATAGCTTTAGTAATATTACTCAGTAAAGCAGTAGAATTAAAGAAGATTAATTAAGTTTAACAATAATAGTGTTAGAGAATGGGAGAGTCAAACTCTGCTAAATCAGTTTCATCAGATAATATGAGCAAATGAGACTCATGGTCTTTGCTGCAAAATATCACTTGGAATAGACATACAAGGTTTGACAGAGGCAATTGAATATTGGCTGGAATTTTACATCCATTCCAGGAGCTAACAGGCAGGCAGGCAGGGAGTAGGCTGGGTTGTTCAATTGGGTGCCACAACATGGGGTTGCTGTGCCCGCAATCCTCTGTTGCAATTTAACAACTGGCTTGTTTGGTGGTAGGTGGCCTGCCTGCCCTTGGCCCAATGGAAGTCCTTCAATGCCAAATTAATGGCCACTGAATGTTTTCCTCCTTGCTCTGCTGGGAGTCCCACAGTATGTGGCTGCTGCGTAGACCACGGTGACCTGGCTGGGACATGAGATGTTTGGGTGGTTGGGGGCATGGGGCGCATGTGTTGCTGTATCTGAATGGCCAGCAGCTCTGAGATGAGGACAACTCCAAAATTACAGCAGCAAGCAGTTTTTATTCTGATAGTTGTAAAATCTGGTCAGAGCTTCCTAGACAGGCAGAGGCTGGTTCAATTCTTTATCTGGACAGAGTGAACGGTCATGGTAATGGTGGTGGTGGGGAAGGGGTGTGGTTTGGAGTGCAGCACCACCCCTTAATGCAAATTTCTGTCTTATTCCTGCATCTTATTCACACTCACCTTGTCTACATACAAGCATGGCTCCAATTAAACCCGAATTGAAATCTCTCACAGGATCCACGTATGAAGAGTAAGCATAGGTAAGACAATTGGAATCACCATTCATTGGGCCAAGGTCCTTAGTAATTTCCCAGACGTATACGTATTCACCTTTGGGTGGCACTATGTCATCTTTCTTTTCAGGCATGGATGTGTGGTCATTGTATGAAGCTCCTTAGTAAAGATTATTCTTAATTAGTTATAACTCACAAAAAGATATACAGAAAGTCTGGAGCAAAGCAACTGTAATAGTCAGTTTGTTAATGTGTAGCAAAATGTCCTTAACTATTAAAGTATCAGGTTACATTGAAAATATTTATTTAATTACCATGTATAATGGTTTATGACATCCTTTTTATGCTTATATTAAGGACTGCGACAACTTAAACGCCTTGTATTGTGATCTGGATTAGCCTGATTGAGTGAACTTAACCCAATCTTGTTTCAATATTGCCAAGAACACAACAGTGCTATATTTAGCATCGCTGTGCTAATGAATAGACTTGTTCGTTTATATTGAATTTCATTATCATTTAGTCAAATGGTGGTGTGGAGAAAATGAAAGTATAGAATCAAGATTTTTGTAAGTGGTATTTGGGAGTGAGGTAATTATTCCATTTGCTGGTGGTCTCGTAGGGTGGGTGCATTTACATTCCATGGCTGTTTATCTGCATTATTTCATACTGCACTGAACAGAGCCATGATTCTTTCTATAACGGAAAACTTACTCCTATAATTGGTATTAGGATATAAGGCTTAATATGTAAAGATAGATAATTTCTTTGTGTTTGTTGATTCTCATATATTTGCCAAACTGGAAGACTGGTGAAAGATGACAAATGTTCCTGAATCTAAGACTCTGACACACACTATTATAGAAAGTAGCATTAGTAGTAGGGTATAGGTTTACAATAGTTTATATTCTTCAAGTCCAACCAACGTTCTATACTTTTGGTCTTGGAAAATTATGGGGCAATTTCAGAACATTTTCTTGGTTACTTTTGAAGAAATTGTGTGCTCTTGTAAATATGTATATTCTTTTATGTTAAACATTTTCAAACTATTTTTGATATTATGAATGCAATTGTCACAAAGTCACATTGACATTTGTTGTTGTGTCAGCTTGGCTCGGTCAGGAGACTATGATTTCAAGCCGAACTCCAGTACTCGTCCACAAACATTTCAACACAAGACGTCAAAGGCATGAATGTTTTTTGGAGCACTGCCTCATAATAGTGATGTGAATCTAATTTATTGTCACAGTTTTGAAACCTCAGATATATCTCTTATTCATTATCTATTATTACAACAGTAACTTTGCTTTGTTAGGCCAGTTATATTGATGCTGAAGAAGGTGAAAATGAGTTTTGTAGCAATGATTTCCCTTCTTGGTTTTCAATATACAAATATTTAAATATATAAGTGAACTGAAACTTATAAATATTCATATCATGGATAAACTACCATTATCAACTTTGTGGCTAATATCTTTTATTGGCAACATTGTATACATAATTATCTGAAAGCCTATCAGAAATTATGTTGGACTCACCTTCCGACATCTTCCAGTAGGAGATCCCAAATGGGTGAATGCTGAGAGGCCGCGAAGCCAAGTTCTTAAAATGGATTATAACTTTGTCATTGACTTCAGCTCGAATTGTGGGACCCAGAATCCCTAGGAAATACAGATACCTATGTTTTAATTGGTGTATTTGACTCCTATATTGCTTTATTTTATATGTTGTTTTGGATCCATAGGACAATGTCAAATGAGTAAGCAGGTAGGACTTGGGATGTCCTGTGTCACCAACAAGTGCCTTTGTCTGAATAAAACCTTTAATATATCAAACATTTTCCCATCAGCTGTAATGAAATAAATTAAACCAAATAGAATGTATTGTTGATATTGTGTAGGGCTTGTGAGGAAGGTGCTGCAAAGGACCTGCTTCATGGGAAATCAGAATAATAAACAACAAACAATCTGACGGAGTGTGAAACAGAGCAGTTAATTGGGATGAGTGAGCTTGTTTTACTGCTCCTTTCTCACTGAGCAATCAAATTTTCCAATGTCCTCGTAGGTTTCTCTCAGTCTCACCTTTGCTGAACTTTTCTGAAAATAACCAGCGGACATGCAAATTATTGCGTGTTGGAAGAGAACAGATATGTTTTCCTAACCTGGGGCACAAATACAGATCATGGGACTCAGTATCCGAGTCCAAGTCAAAGAGGAAATACTTTCCAAATTCCAGAGGAAAAATATCTGTCATATTATGGCACAGATTCAATACCATGTGCCGTTAAAACAGTTACTTTATATCACAACATACGAGGTTCCAGCATGGATGCATCTGCCTCACCTTCATCATTCACCTTGTTATAGAGTCAGTGTAGTCAGTTGGTTGCATGTGTAACATAAAGCAATATCAGTAAGCATAGAACTCAGACTAGATGTGTAAATCCATAACTTTGCAAGTAGTTAATTTTGGAAATAAACTTCAAATATCTAACTGAAGAAGACCCGAGCTATCTGTGGAATATGTTGTGTGGCAGTATATGGGTCTTAGAAGACAGTGGCAGTCAGTGTGTAGTAAAATATAGTCGTTACAGCCTATTCACAGCAGTAAGTAAAAGCTGAAAAAGTAACAGTGCCGCAAGAAGTTGTGAATTATGTTTTCCTAACAATCATCCATCAATCTGTCCAGTACAGAGCTACATTTATAACTATAGCCATAACTAAAGGCTACAAACCTGTGCTGGAGTGCAGACTTTTTACCGGAAGCAAGACACATCTGTGAGTACTCTCTCTTTCCTTAAAGGAATCAAAAATGGGAGACATACCTGACTCTATTTAAAAAATTAGTTTTTAAAAAGGACCTGAAAGGACAGCACAGAAGTTCTTCTAGAAGAAAAGACAGCTTGTAAACACTGATAAAGCAGTTTCTTACATTAAAAAGGCTTGCTTGTATATAGCCATCTGGTGATTCCACCATTTTTCCTTTTCAAAGTGAAAATAGAAGAAAACACATCTGATCCAGTATATAGCTTTGGAGGAGCCTCAACCAGCGCCTATATCTAATAGATATGACATTCATGCTCCTTGGATAGTGGTGCAGATTGCAGTGAAGATGAGCAACATTATGGTACAGAGTACCATTCAAGTGGGAGGACAAAAGAGAAATGTAATAAGAATGGGCGATGGGAATAGTATGGGAATAGACACTGTTCTCTGCAGCAAAGATATAAATCCCAAAGGCTCTGTATTGCCCACCTGGTGCCAAGGTACAGAATCTCTTCGGGGGTGTGGAGAAACTTGAAGTGGAGGGAAAGGATCTAGTCAATGTGTTCCACATATTTACCAATAATATAGAAAGGATGAGGAAATAGCTTCTACTGAGGGATCTCATAATATGTAATGAGGCAGGATTAATAAGAAATTAGATTACATCTAATTACATTAGATTGCCTCATTACACATTATGAGATCCCTCAGTAGAAGCTGTTTCCTCATTAGATTACCTACAGCCCAACAAGTCCACACCGACCCTTTGAAGAGTTACCCACCCAGACCCATTCCCCTACCCTATATTTACCCCTGACTAATGCACCTAACACTATGGGCAACTTAGCATGGCCAATTCACCTACCTGCACACCTTTGGATTAACCACTAAGCCCCCATGCCGCCCCAAATGTAGCTAAGGATACTGTAGGGGGTAGCAACCATAACAGGGTAGAACTTCAAATTTAGTTTGAGGGAGAGCAACTTGAGTCTCAAATAATGGCATTTACTGAAATAAGGGTAATTACCGAGAAATGAAGCAAGAGTTGTCTAAAGCAAGCTGGAAAAACAGACTAAGGGGCAGGTGAGTAGATGAGCAGTGACAAACAAGTAGATATTTCATAATGCTCAAAAATATTATTCTGGTCAAAAAGAAGGAACTCAATGAAAAGGATAACCCAACTGCGGTTACCAAAAGTGTTCGAGGAGAGTATTTAATCAAAAACATTGGCAACAACTCGTGTTGGGTCTGAGGATTGGGAATTTTTTTTTCGATCTAGCAACAGATGACTAAATAGTTAATAAAAAAGGAAAAAAATGACTATGAAAGTCAATTCGCAAGAAATATAAAAACAAATAGAATGTGTTTCCAAAGGAATATAAAGAGAGTTGCGAAAGTGAGAGTGGGATCCCAGCGGATGTGGCTGGGACTTGATACTTGGAACAGGAAAACAACAGAAAATTTAAACCAGTATTTACCTCAGTTTTCATTGTGGCGGACATTAAGCATCCCAAGATGTAAAAGATAAGCAAGGTGGTAATGGAAATAACAGCCTCTATCACAAGGGACAAATATTTGACGAGCTACTGGAATTAAAGACAGACAAGTCACTAGGACCCAATAGCTGGCAGCAAAGGAATTTAAAAGAAGTGGGGACATTGGTAGAAACACTTCAGAACTCGCTGGAATCCTGGAGGGTTCATGTGGATTGGAAACCATCAATGTGACATCCTTGTTGAAGAAGGGAGGGAGGCAGAAAGCAGGAAAATGTAGGCCAGTTAGCCTAACAACTGTCACTGGGAAAATGCTAGAGTCCATTATTAAGGAGGAAATAACAGGATCTTTAGAAAGAGTTAAAATAATCAAACAGAATAAACATGATTTTGTGAGAGGGAAATTGTGTTTGATAAATTTGTTAAAGTTCTTGAAGGATTTAACAAGCAACGTTGATAAAGGGAAACCAGTAGATGTAGTTTATTTTGATTTCTAAATGGCATTCTATGAGATGACATTTAAAGGATATTCACAAGATAGGAACTCACAGTTTTGTTTTGGCGGCCAATGTATTTGCATGGATTGAAGATTGCTTAACATACAAAAGATAGAGTCAGAATTATTGGGTCTTTTTGAGGATAGAAAGACAATAAATTGTGTGGTGTCTCAAGATCAGTCCTAGGACCTCAGTTATTTATTATTTATATTAATGACTTGGAGAAGAGGCAGAATGTAATGTATCCAATATTGCTGATCATACAAATATAGTTGGAAAAGCATGTGATAAGGATTGGAATTAAAGTAAAGAATTTGTAAGGGAATATGGATGACTGAATGAGTGGCCAAACATTTGGTAGGTGGAACTTAATGTAGGAAGGTTTAAGGTCATTCACTTCGGTAGGAAGAATCATAAGGGCAGACTGTTATTTAAACGGTGAGAGTCTCCAAAAAAAGTGCAGCACAGAGGAACCTGGAGGTTCTTGTCTGAAACACAAAACGTTCGCATACAAGTGCAGCAAGTAAATAAGAAAGCAAATGGAATTTTGCTATGATGTTGAAGTTTCAAACAGGGAAGTTTTGTTACAACTGTACACTGTTATTGAAGCTGCACCTGCAGTACCGTGTATAGTTTGGTCCCTTGATGTAGGAAAAGATATACTGCCACTGAAGATGGTTCAAAACAGATTCTGTAGTCTGATTCCCGTGATGAAGGCATTGATCTATTGATAATGGTTAAACAGGTTAGATAGGTTAGACCTTTATTCATTAGGGTTCAGAAGAATGAGGACTGACTTTGTTGAATGAATAAGATCCTGACAGTAGATATTGACAGCATAGATGTTGAAGATGTTCCCACCAGTGGGGGAGTCTTTAAGTAGGCGATATAGTTACAGAATAAGGGGACACTCATTTAGAACTGAAGTGTGAAGGAATTTCTCTTCTCAGAGGATAGAATGTTTGGAATTCTCGACAACAGAGAAGGAGGCTAGATCATTGAACATATTTCAAGGGGAGGGAGATAAATTTTTGAAATACCACAGAATTGAGGGCTATCAGAAACTGAGATAAAAGAGGAGTTGAGACACGGGACAGGTCAGTCATGATCTTTAGAATGGTAGTGCAGGCTTGAGGGATTGAATGGCCTCGTCCTGTTTTTCATTTTCTTATATTCTTGTGATATCATCAATCTGCTTTTATCATGAATGCCATCTTTAGGCAGAAAATTGCTACTACAAGATTGCAATTTTTAAAGAGACACTAACATAAATTTTAAAAAGAGCAGAAAAGCTGACAAAAACTTAGAAATACGCTACTACATAACACCAATTCTCACAGTGGCACTTTAAGGTGCAAAGAGATGGAAAGCAAATATGAATCGGTACACATTTGAGCTTCTATCACAACTTCAATTGTTCAAAGAAAGAACCAAGCTTTATAGATCGGCAGGTAACTGATAAAGAATAACAATCAGTCAAATTTTGTTGTGCTTTGGACACTAATGAGTTATGGAGAATTTAATCCTCTGGTGCCTCTGATGATGAACACAAAGACCCTAGCAATTTTTTTTCAAATTTTACATAATCAATTTAAAGTTCAGGCAAGTTTCAGGATGCACAGACTTGAGATGATGTCCTACCATCTTTAAACAGGTGAAACAATCCACTGGTTTGTAGGCAGCTGTTGATCGAATTTGACTTCATGGAAGCTACGTTAGCTGAAAGGCTATTGGGACTTGTCATTTCTCCTGCATCTATCCAATCTTTTCTGTAATGCACTTCAGGACAAACATAAGGAGCATACCAAGACACACTACTACACAAAAAATGAGGTTCAAAACAATAGCAAGTGCCTGACTCTGGAACAACTACCACAGCCATCAACATGTTCACTGGAACTTGCAAATCCTGCATGAACTATGGCTTGTTTCACCCATCAAGACAGTATCTGGAAATATTACGATCTATGCAACTTATTGGGCTGAAATGTGTAAAAGGTCCAATCACCATAGAAACTCATAGAGCATCAGAACACTTCACAGCAGAAAGTGAGGAAGAGTCCACATGCATGTTAATGAAGTAAAAGAGGTAACAATGTTCCAGCTTGCAGACACCAATTGGCATGTGGTCAACCTGACAAAACATATGGCCATCATCAGAAAGGTGGAAGCATTTCCCTCCAGCCCAAATGATATATTCCAGAAGGAATGGAAATGTGCACTGAGTGCCGGTATTGACACTGGTATAAATCCAAACATCAACCCTTAACATATATATGAGATATACTCAGGAAACTGGAAAAATATGGTATAATCCACACAGCAGAAACTAACTGCTAACAACTGGTCCAACATCCCAAATGTGAGAGAGCATCTTTTGTCCTTTTTTTGTGACTTTAAAGTGACATGAGAGTTAAAAAGCTATAAGAAAAACCAGAAGAGATTTTTCAACTTAAAAATTCAAGTGTTACATTTTGTTGAACTGTGCAACGCAATGTTGAAGCAGTGAAAGGGAAAATTTGAAATGGCGTGAGACAGAGAATCTTACAAGGTGAGGCAACTTTGCCTGACAACAGCTCTCTGGTTGAGTTACAGTCTGTTAAAAAGCTCTAAGTGCTAGGAGGAGGAACATTTCCACAACTTGTGGACAGAAAGCATCCATCTCTCATTTGGAAAAGACCAAAAAAGCTTCAAATCTAAAATAAGAAGAAAGCCTGGGTCCATGTGATCAACCATTGAATGAAAGAATGACAATCATTCTGTAAACAATAGCATGCCATCATTGCAAACATCAAAAGGACTGTGAGAAATTAACTGTCCATCTTTTGGTGTGGACTTTGGATCTCTGAAATTTTCTTCAGATTGTCTTTGTTTCAACCCATAGTGCACGTGTTAAACAGTTTGTCTTTTGTCTGTCTTAATTGTGATTGAACATGTGTGTATTTGGGATTTTGAGAGGGTATAGCTGAAGTTGCATAAATTAGCAACCTTTCATTTCCCTGTCATTGTGAAAGTTAAATATATTACAATAAGTAGAGGTATTTTTCACTGTTACTGAGGTAATCCAATGTGAATTGCTTTGGCCTGAGTAGCAGTCAGTCAGGCAGATAGGTCATTTTGGTAGTTTCATTGGGATTTATACAGTTATATATTTTGGATGGCAATATGATATGATTTTTGTCACAATCTTCCCAGTTATGTTGACACATACATTGCCGTTATCCATTTTAAATCCCAATGTGGATCCGTGGGATGGATATCCGAAACATTTTACCCGGATGAAACCAATTCACTAGCTATTATTGGTCTAATGCTATGTCTCCGCATTGTTGGGACTCTATGATTCATTCTATGGGTCACAATCAAATAGTTACAATAAGAGAAAAGTCCCATTGATCAGAATGTTTTAGGACAAAACTAGTTGATCAAGTCACATTCCTGAAAGCTCCTTATCTCTCAGACTGAGGTTCATTGTGCTGCTTTTTTCATATTGAATTCTTTGGCATTTTTTGTAAAAAAAGGGTTGAATAAGCATTTAGTTGAATTGGCTGATTACAGCCAACAAGTATCAGCTAGATCTATATATTATTATGAGCCATGGGATGACAAGTCTGTCAGTTGCAACAACAAAGATTCCGCACTGAAACATTGATCTCATACATTTTGTGACAACCAAACAGAGCAGATTCAGCCAGCTACATCAGATGTTGGATAGCTGCAATACCTCAAAAAGACAATTGTCAGTAGATGACCTGAATGCATCCAAAAGGTACCCAAGTTAATACATTCTCTATGCCAATCAGAGATGAATTAGGACTCTCTAAGAATATAATCTTCAAGCCCAAATGAGTCATAATTGCACAGACATGCTAGACCATGCACATATAGATTACATGGGTGCAGAAAAAAAAACAAGAGACTGTCACATGAAACTTGATATCAGTGCGGACTTGATGGGCCAAATGGCCTGTCTCCGCATTGTTGGGACTCTATGATTCATTCTATGGGTCACAATCAAATAGTTACAATAAGAGAAAAGTCCCATTGATCAGAATGTTTTAGGACAAAACTAGTTGATCAAGTCACATTCCTGAAAGCTCCTTATCTCTCAGACTGAGGTTCATTGTGCTGCTTTTTTCATATTGAATTCTTTGGCATTTTTTGTAAAAAAAGGGTTGAATAAGCATTTAGTTGAATTGGCTGATTACAGCCAACAAGTATCAGCTAGGACGTTGCAATAGACCTATAGGCTGAAGAGACAAAAATGAGCTCAGGTTTCCTTTCCTAGTCAATATGCAGTGATCCTGTTAGAAATGCATGGTTGTTGTGCAGCACAATAACTTCAATATTCCAATTACCATTGTGTAGTTGATCAACAATGCACAGTTCAGATATGTGATCAATGGCTTTACAGGTGTTGACCTTACTTCTACAAATACCAATGATGTGTTGAAAATTCACAGATCTGGGCAGGTTTAGGTTTATCCGTAATCTCATATTTGATTAGATAAACAACAATAGTATTTAGGGTTAAACATTGACCACTTATGAAGGATATTCGAGGGCACATAGTGTAAATTGAACCACATCCTAGTTAATGTCTACACTTTCAGGCCAGGCAAGGACAAAATTTGAGGGGAACGGAAAGGGTCTGACAATAACTGTCGGATACTGTATAAAAAGAAATTCAATTCACATGGAAAAAAAATGTCATAATATGACCTTCCCAACATCTTCCAGCAAAAATGTAACTATGTATTTGAGTTATTATGGTTATTGTTTCGAGCTACTTTGAAAGGAAATGCTGTAATTTGATGGATCTACCTGATAGCTGACTATGAATAGCAGGAGACCAGAGCTATTGTATTTGGCAATGGCCTTCATGAAGAGTTGAGTGACATGGAATAGATTGTGAGACAAGGGATAAGGTTGTGCTGTGAAGATTTCTGAGTGCATGTGATAGATTTGTGTTGTATAATCTTCTCTGTATCATTCTAATTTTAGTATAATGTGATGCAGAAATGAGCACTATGTATTTTCATACTGAAAGTGGTTTCACACAAACGTACATATGTTCACATCAGGACGCAGCAAATTCTGGAAGTGTACTGAAATCATTGTTGGAGAAACTTTCTCACTTAGAAATGAGAACACAGTCAAGAACAGAAATATCCAGGCAGTGCCATGACTTAAATACATTGGGGAGACAATACTGCCTCATGGATTGGGAAGTCTGACTTCTGTTGCTCAGTTACTTATCTCAGTTGTATCAGGGAACACAGTGAGCTCAACGGGGTTGTTTTACCTTGGTAGAGAGAGGGTAAAGAATAGTAGAGTTCTCTGCCTGCTGCCCATTCCTCCTAATGAATAATTAAGAGATTTCTTTGTAATGCTTGAGAGCAGGTCTCACAACTTCAGTTCGTGTGCAGCCTGAAGTGAATAGAGGAAAATAAGACCTAGAACATCCTCTGAATCAACAAAAGATGTAAAAACAATTAAAAAATAAAAATATCCTGAAGTGGACTCTAACTTTTCTTTATGCCATACAGAGCTTTTATATAGAACCATGTAAAAGTTATGGCTCAGGAAGAGGCCATCATATCTGTGCCAGCTGAATAAACTAATCCCACTCCCAGTACCTAATCTTTAGCCTTACAGGTTACAGTGTTCCAGATGCAAATCCTTTTAAATGAGATGAGGGTTTTCACCTCAACCGTGAAAATTGGGCAGCGAATTCCAGAAACCAACCTGAGTGAAAAGGATTTTCCTCTAATTCTTCTACCAATTGCCTTAAATCATTGACCCTTGGTAAATAACCTATCCACTCTACCCAGATTGTTCATTAGTTTTAAAATATAAATCTTTTCAATCTTTCCTCATAGTTGAACTTTTAAGCCCTGGCAATGTGATGAACTTTGATTGTTGAAGGTTTCTTTTCAAAATTAGATAGAATGAGAAAGGAGATTTTCTTAGTAATTACTTCTTCTTTCTAACCAGTCCTTGTCACTCAATTCTTCTTCACCTAACTTAATTGGCAAAACTCTCCATTCCCTTCTCCTTGGTATGTTTATCTCTAACTTCCCCTTAAATGTACCTATCTTATTTGCCTCAACTGTTTCCTGTGGCAACAGTTTATTAACTTGTTGCAGCACTCCTCGGTTTTGACAATCCCAATTTAGAATCACCTGATCATTCATAAATTTTGTTTTTGATTCCAAAATCTACATTGTAAATATGAATTGTGGCCTCAACACAGGATCTTATGAGCTACCTTTGGTTTTGCTGAATAGCTACTTTTTATCTAGATATGACTTTATGATTAGGAGCAGGACTAAGCTGTTTGGTGCCTTGAGCCTGCTGTGCCATTCAATAAGATCATTGCTGATCATTTGACGCTTCAGCCCAACACTTCCACCTTCCCCCAATAACCTTTACATCCCTTATTAGACAAGAATCCATCTGCCTCTGTCTTCAATATATTCAATGACTGTGCCTCTACTGCTCTTTAAGAAATTCATGACCCTCAGAAAAATTAAAGTTCCCTGCAAACTCCATCTTAATTGGAAATCCCCTAAAGTTAAATGTCCCCTGGTCCTAGCTTCTCCCACAAACTTTCAGCAACCATCCCAGCAAGTCCCCTCAGAATCTTATATTTTTCAATAAGATCACCTTACATTCTTCTAAAGTCCAGAGGATACAGGAGCACACTGTCCAATATTTCCTTAAAAGAGAACTGTTTCTGACATATTTGTATCTTTTAAACAGGTAGACCAAACTGGTAGTCCAGATATGATCTCACCGACACAATGTACAATTGTAGAAAAATATCACTGCTTTCACAGTCCATTCATGATGCAATAAATAATTGCCAATTCCAATCCTAATCATTTGCTGTACTTTTTACTTCATTCATGGAACATGGGTGTCTCAGGCAGGCCAGCATTTACTGCCCATCCCTAGTTGTTCACTAACTTTTATGATTCACGGACCAAGACGTGAACTGACAAGTGGCAATTGATGTTCATTTCACGCAAGATACAGGCAGCAACCATCTCCTACAAGGGAGTTGTCATCAGCCAGTGATATTCAACGGCATTATCATTGCTGAGAACTCTACAATCAACATCTTAGTGATTACCATTGACCAGAAACTGAACTGGGCTAGCCATATAAATACTGTGGCTTCATGAGCCCACATACCATGAATGAATAAAAAAAATTCAAATCCCACGGTACCTCGGATTTCCATAATCTCAATTCTTTGTTCTCTGTTCTGCAGTTTTAATTATCCGTTCTGCTACTTGCTCCTGACTCTGTAGCTCTGATTTTATTAATTTGCCTTTTACGTGATAATTTACCAAAGGTTTATTTGGAAATCTTGATATGTTATGTAGATATTAGTTTACCCTTATCTATTCTATCAGTCATCACATTAAAAAAAATGGTGTTGGTTAAGCACGACTTCCCCTTTTGAAATCCATTTTGAGTATTAATTCTATATTTTGAGTTTTTACTGTTACAAAATGGAGTGTTTAATGTTCAGAATACCAATGTTATAGGTGTTATTTTGGTTGTTAAGTGATGTCTGTATCATATTTCTGGTGTCAGGCGTGCTGGGTGTTATTGTGAGTCAGGTCTTAGTTTGCATACAGGAAGCCTGCCCTACACAGAGTGAGCTGTCAGTAAGAATGTTATACTTCTTTCCACTTTCTTTTGCAGATAACGCTCCAGCTAATGCCCTCTTTCAACCTTGCACAGTTGAACAATAGTGTCTGGAAGGAACTCCACCCACCAGCTCATAAGAATAATATTAATATGAATTATCAATTATCAATTCAGTTTAGTTATATAATAAAACAAAAAACTTTGGATGATGGAGATCTGAAACAAAAACAGAAATTGCTGGAGCAACTGAGCAGTTCTGGCAGCAACTGTGAGAAGTAAGCAGAATTAACATTTCAAGCCCAGTTACTCTTCATCAGAACACTGATTTACTTTCAGCTTAGTCCCAGATTGTTATCTTTTGGCTCTTGCTGCATATGCACAAGTGTTTGATACTTTGTACTTTTTAAAAAAATCTGTTGAAGTCTCCAGGGAACGGGGTGCAGCACATACCAAAGAAATTTGTTCTGACCACAAGACTTCTGAACAGTTATGGGTGCAATAGTT
The DNA here is from genome assembly GCF_037043375.1 of Chiloscyllium plagiosum. Classification (NCBI taxonomy): domain Eukaryota; kingdom Metazoa; phylum Chordata; class Chondrichthyes; order Orectolobiformes; family Hemiscylliidae; genus Chiloscyllium; species Chiloscyllium plagiosum. The sequence continues at coordinate 57,901,213 of NW_028270149.1, read as the reverse complement.
TGGCCTACAGCATGTTAGGGAGAACAAATAGAGGCAACCCAGAGGAGGACCAGCCTGTTGGAAGAAGGGGAAAGGGAGAAGACCTGTAAGCTGGAGAATGTACCTGTCAAGGGTCTTCAGGGGTGGATTCTCTTACCTCGAATCTCAGCAAGGAACAGTGTGTCAGTAACTCTATTTTACTGATGAAATATGCCACTTGTTTTCACACATTTGCACCATCAGAGCAAGGTGAGGGCAGCACTGCCAGTGGATGTGAGAATGATTGCAGTGATGAATCATTGTGTGTCTGGCTCCAACCAGGCTGGAGCAGGCAAATTTGTAACATCTGCTTGTTTGCCATCTATCGCAGCATTGAAGAAAATAAATTGAAACTCTGTGTGCAATGAGAGTTAAATGTACTTCAATTTCTCTTAACATGGACAAGCAGACAAAGTAAAAGCGCATCTTTCCCTAAATTATTAGCTTCATTGTGATGCCCTATGTGGCTTAAAGGAACAAGAGGAATACTTAGTAGTCAAATCCAAAGTTCAATGAAAACAAAAAAAGTTGCTCTTTTCTCATTCTAGCTGAATATATTTTACAAAATTGGAGCGACTATTCAAGATTGTCAGAAAGAGCATTTCCAGAATTTTCTCAATCAGCAGTCTACAATATCGCACAAACCAACAAAGCAATCCTACAATAACCTGAGAGATTAAATTTGAGTATATTCCCCCACTTGCTGAGATACAAAAAACTATCCAACAACGGGTTCCGGATAATATTCCTGCAGCAATCAATAAAGCTGGTGGTCAAAAACACTTGCTCAAAGTTTGCAGATATTTCCGAATATCTGAGAAGAAGAGATAATTATGAATGACTTCCACACTGCCATCACTGTTTCACTTTTCAAAGAAGGTGCTAAATCAATTTGTGGAAATTATAGAACCATATTCCTTTATTCATGGTGTGCATCCAGAACAGCCTCCTATTAGTCAAATATTCCATATTTCCAGAGATCCTGTATAGTTTCCAGCCATCCAGAAAAAGCACTGACATGATCTTTGTAACTTGAAAAATCCATGAAAATGTCTGCAGCAGCATGAAGAGCTCTATGCCGCCTGATGCTAATCAGTAAGCTACTCCCACTGTCTTTTCATTTTTAATTATCTTTCCTGTAGATCCTATAATCTTGTATATTTAGTTCCCAGACCTGCCTATCTTCCAACCAAGTATCATGCCATAATCTCAAGTTGCATTTGTGCTTGCATTTCACTCATTTTATTTATTATACTCCATGTGTTTGGACAAAGAAGCTTATTCGAGCAGCCCTTCAACTTTAACACATTTTTTGCATATTTCTTATTTCTTTTACTGGGTTTAATGCTTTACATTCTTAAAAAATTTCCTTCACTTGTAATACGTACAGCACAATTTTTGATTGTTATTCTATCCTCTTCCCTTTTGTTTGTTCTTGAATTATCATATACCTTTTCCCTTTCCAGTATTTTTTCAAGCTAGTTTATGCTTGTACCTGGCAGGCAAGGTGCCACATGTGACTTTTAATCCTTCTTCAAGTGATTGTTCCCTAATTGTCGAGTCCTTCACATCTACCAAATTATATTTCTCATCCTTTTCTTTGCTTTGGACAAGCTCCTGCTCTGAGATACCAAGAACTACATTCTGGCGTTTCTCCAGACAGTCATGATGTTTACTTTCACAGTTAGCAGGTATTTTGTATGTATTGAATATGATGAGGTTCTGCATATCCTCATTGTCTGTCTTACTTAGATTTCCTTCATACTGCTTACTGTAGGTTACACCAACCAGGTTCTGAACCTACATCTTTCTACAAGATGTGACCAAGGTCTGAAATTGCTCAAATACTGTCTCCATCCCTTATGTGTTAGAGTCTCTCCAGCTCAATGACACTGAGGCAGACAATTTACTTTTGGAATATATACTGGAGATGTGTTCAATATGGATAGTCTCTATCTCCACAATTTCATGAATCACACTGCCCAGGCACAAAACATGCCATGCCATAACTCAGCTTAGATTATTCATATCTACCTTTTAAGTTATTGTAGGTTGTTTTATACACTAATTTGCAAATAAGCACAGAATTCCCATTTCTGACCAATTTGCCTATGATTGATTGCAGTACCGGTGAACACACCTCAAAATCACCAGTCACTAATCATATACTTAGCTTTCATACTGTACGCTTTCTCATAATGTCAAAACTCCAACAAAACTAACATTTCAAACTAAATTTATAAATCAAAAAATCATTATTCCAACAAATCATCCTTGTACATGTGCTCAGTATCTTCATTCCATGCATCTTTGCTTGTCCTTGTGCTCCAGTGCAGCGTTATCCAGTGGCTGCAGCATGGCAGGTGGACACCTGCTGACTTGCAGTGGAGCAGACTGCAGGACAATATTGGGAAGCTGAGGCCTGAGAGAACCTGGACAGTTTGCACCACAACGGCGTGGGTGGCAGTGATCTCGGCCGGCAGACTTGCTGATGGGCATTGATGGAGCAGGAGCCATGGGAGCTGCCAACCTGATAGAGGACAACACATTACTGCTGCCTCCTAACATTGCCACTCCATTGGGATGTCATAGCAATATGTAAAAGGACAGGTAGCTGCACTGCTGTGGCATGTTGCTAACCCCTTTTCACCTTTACATCGACAGCTATGATGACAGCAGTCTGAGCTTATGTGTCAGCAAACTGAGGCTGTTTGAGAACAATCTGGGCTACTACGCAGCAAGTTAGTCACATGTTTAGCACTGAGCTCCGTATTATCATCATTAAAATGAGCAGGCAACTTGAAATGTGGAATGTTTTCTGCTAATTTTCAAAGGATTTCAATGTTAACCCTCACCACACCTGCATCCCAAACTTGACTCCTAGATCTTTCTTTTCCTTTATTGCGTTAAATTGCTTTTTGTATTACCACGGTGAGCTGACTGATAAGTAATTCCCTGGGTGTGTTCTATACACCTTCTTAAATGCAGATACTTATCTACAATATACCTTTTTGTAAATCTATTAATTGTATGCAACATTGCCTCTTCTACCTCTTCCCTAGGTTATTTTAAAACACATGGATGTGATCTGTCTGGATCAGAGAGGAATCTGGGATCCCTGACACCAACCAATCAGTATGGTATGTCCACTGCAGTACTGGTTAAATGGCAATTCCTCTCCATCAGGGAGCCCACTGCTGCAGCTACATTCAAAAGACCCATGAAAATCTGGAGCAGAAGTAAAAAAAGAACACCGAAAACTTAATAATGACATATTGATATTGAAATGAAGACATTTCTTACCCATCCATTTGGGCTTTGGTTCTGGTGTGAAGAATGAAGAATCTTTGAATTCCACAAAAACTGCCTTCCTGTACTGAGGGATCGTTTTGGAGGAATAAAATGACCTGTGCAGAAATCAACATTTCAGCATTTATTTATTTAATCAAATGATTGGATTTCTTTACCATCTCTGATTATCTTGTGACTACAAATATTGCTGTAAACCAGGCTGCAAGAATGTTAGCTCCAGACAGTTTTTCCCCTTTCTTTATTCTGTGTCTCACTAAGATACCATGACAGAGATCAGAGTTCAGGTTACTACCACAACACTATTGAGTGCTCTACACAAACAATATTTATTATAAGTTAAACTTTATTGCAAAATGTCTAATCAAATTCTTAACTAATATGAAAAACACAAAAAACCATGGATGCTAGAAATCTGAAACAAAAACAGAAATTGATGGAACAACTCAGTAGGTCTGGCAGCATTTATGGAGAGAGAACCAAAGTTAACATTTTGGGTCCAGAGACCCTTGTTCACAGAAGCTGCCAGATCTGCTCGGTTGATACAGTAATTTCTGTTCTCTATATTATGTTTGTCCGTAGGAGGATTTTGAAGTGGTGTAATGGTATACTTCAGTATACATGGCTTGTAGCTCAAGCAAACCTTGGACAGGTTAAAAAAAAATTAGAGTTTTTAATTCAGTCTGTTAGACTGCCAATCAGTGTGGAAATTTGCACTTTTCTCCAAGGGAAGAATTCAGAAGTATGAATTCAACACCCACCACTGAGTATCAATAGCTCGAGGGAGCATTGCAATAGGATGATAATAGTTTACAAAAAATTGAAAATTCTCACCTCACATTTCCAGCTCCTAATCCTAGTAAAAGATCACTGCTTCTGTAATCCCAGTTAAACTCCACTGCTGCAATGTAATGCTTCCTCACAGTTGCTGAAGAATCTTTGATAAGGAGAAGGACCAAAAACACACAGAAAGCCAGTGTTCTCATTCTGTGTTTGGCAGTTAATGCTTGGAAAATGGTCCCGTCTATGGCACAGTTTCCTATTTGTCTGCTAAGTATGAGAGTCACACCACAATCAATTAAGAATAGATTACGGAAAATAACACTGATTCCTTGAAGAAAGCAAAACATCCCCAGGAAAGAAACCTAATGGCAGGAACTCTCAAGGAACATTGGGTCAGCATTTTGGCCTCAGCTCAAAAAATATTACACTTTGCAATTAGCAAGAAATATTGAGAAATTGACTAAAGCCACCTGAAACTGTCTAAAACATTATTGCACACACTATTGATCAAAGAAAAGAACGAAGAAAATTTACAGCACGGGAACAAGCCCTTCGGCCCTCCAAGCCTGCGCTGATCCAGATCCTCTATCTAAACCTGCTGCAAAGACCCCTGAAACACGCTTGCTATGGTGCAAAAAAGAGAATTAATACATTTCTAGCTGAAATTAGGAATGTAACCAGGATCTGTTTAGTCAACACGTCTCAAAACGTTAGGGGTTTAGTTAGCTCAGTTGTTTGGTCAGCTGGATTGCAATGCAGAATGATGCTAATAACTTGAGTTCAATTCTTGCATCAGCTGAGATTGCCATGAAAAACTCTCCCCTCACCTGAAGTGTAGTGATCCTCAGGTTAAACCACCATCACACATTCTAATGAGAGAGCAGTGGTATGGTTTGGTAAAATTATGGCAACTTCACCTTTCCAAATTAACAAGCAAAGAACTATCCTGAGGATTTTTCTTTTTCTTGAGTTTACTATCTGTCTTAATATAAACAGGACAGGGGCAGCTGTGGCCTAGTGGTATTATTCCTGGACTGTTAATCCAAAGACCCAGGTAATATTCTGGGCACCCAGGTTTGAATCCCCCATGTGATAAAAATCTGGAATTAAGTGTAAAATGGTGACCATGAATCCGGTGTCGATTATTGGAAAAATCCGTCTGGTTCACTACTGTCCTTTAGGGAAGGAAATCTGATGTCCTTACCTGGTCTGGCCTACGCATGACTCCAGACTCACAGCAATGTGGTTGACTCTTAACTGCTCTCTGGACAATTAGGGATGAGCAATAAATACTGGCCCAGCCAAAGACACCCACATCCTATGAATGATTTCTTTTTTTAAAAAACTGTTGAATTTTAATGCTATGGAAGCAAAATTGATAAAAGTGAATGCAGATAAATTTGATTTGTTCAGTATCCAACCAGAGCTAACTCTGTTCTTCATTGGTTAAGCTCATCAGAAATATTACGAGTGAATAGCACCATTCAGATCACTGTTCTGAACCTGTGGAAACGCATAGCTTCATGAAGTTGTTGAGATGTACAGCACAGAAACAGACTCTTTGGTCCAACTTCTGGATTAGTGGTGCTGGAAGAGCACAGCAGTTCAGGCAGCATCCGAGGAGCAGTAAAATCGACGTTTCAGGCAAAAGCTTGATGAAGGGCTTTTGCCCGAAACGTTGATTTTACTGCTCCTCGGATGCTGCCTGAACTGCTGTGCTCTTCCAGCACCACTAATCCAGAATCTGGTTTCCAGCATCTGCAGTCATTGTTTTTACCTTTGGTTCAACTTGTCCATACCGACCAGATATCCTAAATTAATCTAGTCGCATTTTCCAGTATTTGGTCCATATCTCTCTCAACCCTTCCTATTCAAACACCCATCCAGATGCTTTTTAAATGCAGTAATTGTACCAGCCTCCACCATTTTCTCTGGCAGCTCATTCCATACACACCACACCCTCAGCATTAAAAAATTGCCCCTTGGATCCCTTTTAAATCTTTTCCTTCTCACCTTAAACCTATGCCCTCTAATTTTGAATTCCCCTATCCTGGGGAAAAGACCTTGACTATTTACCCTATCCATGCCCCTCATGATTTTATAAACCTCTGTAAGGTCACACCTCAGCCTCCGACGCTTGAGAGTAAACAGCCCCAGCCGATTCAGCCTCCACCCTATAGCTCAAACCCTCCAACCCTGGCAACATCCCTCATAAATCTTTTCTGAACCCTTTCAAATTTTGCATCATTCCTACAGTGGGAAGACAGTCTTCCACAACTTCCATCAAAGTGCTCACATCAAATCTTTGACCCCAACAAAGTGCTTTGAAAAGGGCATGCACTGCTTGCTGCCATAGACATACTGACACTTTGGAGTATGTCTCACTTTACCTCAATTTGTTAAGTCTTCTCCTCCTTCACCATACTTTGCATCTTCAAGTCACTGTATTCAAGAAGCCTCCAATGGGTTCTTTCATTGTGATTTTTCAGCCTTGCCTTGTGATCATTTATCTGCCCCTCCGGCACTTCAGGTTCCTTTGAACAAAAGACAATTGTGTCTCCATTGCTATGACCATACTTGAGCATTGATTCACTGAATCTTCATATAAGATCAGAAATTAGCTAGCTGATAAGAAATGTCATCCTGGAATTCAGTTACTAGTGGTGTTTCACAAGGATCTGTTTTGGGGCCACTGCTGTTTGTCATTCATAGAAATGACCTAGATGAGAGCGTAGAAGAATGGGTTAGTAGATTTGCGGATGACATTAAGGTCGGTGGAGTTGTGGGTAGTGCTGAAGGATGTTGCAGGGTAAAGAGGGACAGAGATAAGCTGCAGAGCTGGGCTGAGAGGTGACAAATGGAGTTTAATGCAGAAAAGTGTGAGGTGATTCACTTTGGAAGGAGCAACTTTAGAAGGAATAAAGAGTATTGGACTAATGGTAAGATCCTTGGTAGTGTGGATGAGCAGAGAGATCTCAGTGTCCATGTACATAGATCACTGAAAGTTGCCACCCAGGTTGCTAGGGTTGTTAAGAAGGCATACGGTGTGTTAGCTTTTATTGGTAGAGGGATTGAGTTTCGGAGCCACAAAGTCATGCTGCAGCTGTACAAAACTCTGGTGTGGTCGCACTTGGAGTGTTGCGTACCCTTGGATATTCAACTCCCAGTTCTGGTCACTGCATTATAGGAAAGATGTGGAAGCTTTGGAGAGAGTGCAGAGGAGATTTACCAGGATGTTGCCTAGTATGGAGGGAAGGTCTCATGAGGAAATGCTGAGGGACTTGAGGCAGTTTTCATTACAGAGAAGAAGGTTGAAAGGTGACTTAATTGAGACATATAAGATAATCAGAGGGTTAGATAGGGTGGGCAGTGAGAGCCTTTTTCCTCAAGATGGTGATGGAAAACATGAGGGGACATAGCTTTAAATTGAGGGATGATAGATATAGGACAGGTGTCAGAGGTAGTTTCTTTACTCAGAGAGTAGTAGGGGTGTGGAATGCGCTGCCTGCAACATTTATAGACTCGCCAACTTTAAGGGCTTTTAAATGGTCATTGAGATAATCATATGGTTGAAAATGGAATAGGGTAGGATAGATAGGCTTCAGATTGGTTCCACAGGTCAGTGCAACATCGAGGGCCTGTATTGTGCTGTAATGTTTATTGTTCTAAGATCTGGCCAAAATTTTGAGTTACTTCTAAGCTACAGTTTTTAATGGATTATAAATGATGATAAGGCTACAGAGCAGCACACTGTGTTGTCTTGAGAAGTGGTTACAGGGAGACCAGGTCTGGGAGTTGAATATCCAAGGATACTCAGTGTTTTGGAGAATAGATAAAAAGGAGAACAAGTTGGTGTAACTTTGTTAGTGAAGGATCAAATTAGTACTATAGTGAGAAATGATTTTGGTAATTAGAATCAGTCTGGGCAGAAATAAGAAATAGCAAGTGAAAGATATCCTTCAGGGAAGTAATCAATAAGTCCCTTAACAGTTCCACAGAAGGACATGATATAAATGAGGGAATACTGGGCTTTTATAAGCAAACCATGAAAATAATCATGGGTGATTTTGATACACATAGACCAGATCAATCAAATTAGCAAGGATAGCCTCAAGGGAGAGTTCACAGAGTAATAGTGATTATTTCTTGGAGTATTAAGTTGGGGAACCTTCCAGGCTATCGCAGATTTAGTACTGTGTAATGAACTGGGATTAATTAATAGTAAAGGATTGTCTAGGGAAGCAAGATCAAAGTATATTGTAATTTCAAATTCAATTTGAGGATGAGAAACTTGGGTCCCACACTAGTTTCCCGTGTTAAACAAAGGTAATTACGTAGGCGTGAGGGTAGATTTGACCTGAGTGAACTGGCAGAAAGACCATAACTTTCCAAATGTCCCTTTAATATTTCCTTAATAATGGATACCAAGAATTTCCCAGTATCAGACACTGGTCTATAGTTTCCTACTTTCTGCCTCGCTCCCATTTTTAATAAGCACTTTTAGCATTTTTCCAATCCATTGGAATCGTTCCAGATCCAGGCAATTTTACCATACTATAGCAATCCATCTCTGCTGACACTTCCTTTAAGAATCCAGGATGTAGGCCATCAGGTACTAGCGACTTGTCTCTCCTTAGTCCCAAATTTTTGCTCTGTAATTTTTCCCTAGTGACACCGATTGTCTTAAGCTCGTCCTTTTCTATAGCCTCTGCGTTACCTGTGTGCACTGGGATTCAGGCAAAATGTTCTGTGACTTCTTGTTTCCTATTAACTCCCCAGCCTCATCCTCCAATGGGTCAACATTCACTTTAGCTACACTCTTTATTTTTATATTTGTATGGAAGTCTTTGCTATTTTTTAAAATATATTTTATGCTATCTTTCATTCAGAAATAGTTCCCGCTTTTAAATTTTTTTAGTAACTCTTTATTGGCATTTAGAAGTTTCCCAATCATTCAGCCTGCCACTATCCTTTGCAACATGGTATGCCTTAGGTTTTGCCTTTATATCATCTTTGCTTTTTCCCCTTCTTGCAATCTTTGTTCCTCTCTGGAATATATTTTAGTTGGGAAGAACTAAACATCTCCTTAAAAGTTTGCTATTGTCCATCATCCTTATGTGAGGCAGCAGTGCTCACCACTGAGTCACCATGCTGCCCCAAGGTTAAGGTGCGGCACAAAAGATTAGGAAACGATGTAAGATCATATGGGATTAGGGATACCTTGTTAGCTTGGGTAGAAAGTTAGCTTTCAACTGAAAACAGTGTTGGGGTAAATGGGTCTTCTTTTGGTTGGCAAGCTATAACTAGTGGGGTGCCACAGGTTCTGTCCTGGCCTGCAACTATTTATAATCTATATTAATTAATGACTTGGGTGCAGGGTGTAGTGATTGTAATGAGGTCTGCCAGGTGGATCTCATAGAATATGAGTTCTCCGATTGTGGCTGTTAATCTGGTCCAATCAGGGAGCCCTGGCTGGCAGATAAGAACAGGAATGTCAAACAAAAAATATGAAAATGTCCATATTACAGAGGAGGAAGTGCTGGGTGTCTTGAAACTCAAAAAAGTGGATAAATCCCCAGGACCCGAACTCTGTGGGAAGCTAGGGAACTGATTGCTGGGCCTCTTGCTGAGATATTTGTATCATTGGTGCCAGAAGGCTGGAGGTTGGCTAACATAGTGCCACTGTTTAAGAAAAGTGGTAAGGTCAAGCCAGGGAACTATAGACCAGTGAGCCTGATGTCGGTGGTGGGCAGGTTGTTGGAGGGAATCCTGAGGGACAGGATGTATATGTATTTGGAAAGGGAAGGACTGATTAGGGATAGTCAACATGGCTTTATGCATGGGAAATCATGTCTCACAAACTTGATTGAGTTTTTTGAAGAAGTCACAAAGAGGATTGATGAGGGCAGAGCAGTAGATGTGATCTATATGGACTTCAGTAAGGTGTTCGACAAGGTTCCCCATGGTTAGATCTCATGGAGTGGCAGATGGGGTTTAGTTTAGATAAATGCAAGGTGCTGCATTTTGGGAAAGCAAATCTTAGCAGGGCTTATACACTTAATGGGAAGGTCCTAGGGAGTGTTGCTGAACAAAGAGACCTTGAAGTGCCGGTGCATAGCTCCTTAAAAGTGGAGTTGCAGGTAGACAGGATAGTGAAGAAGGCATTTGGTATGCTTTCCTTTATTGGTCAGAGTATTGAGTACACAATTTGGGAGGTTATGTTGCAGCTGTACAGGACATTGGTTAGGCCACAGTTGGAATATTGTGTGCAGTTCTGGTCTCCTTCCAATCAGAAAGATGCTGTGAAACTTGAAAGGGTTCAGAAAAGATTTACAAGGATGTTGCCAGGGTTGGAGGATTTGAGCTATAGGGAAAGGCTGAATAGACTAGAGCTGTTTTCCCTGGAGCATCGGAGGCTGAGGGGTGACCTTATAGAGGTTTATAAAATCATGAGGGGCATGGATAGGATAAATATTCAAGGTGTTTTTCCTGGGGTAGGGGAGTCCAGAACTAGAGGGCATAGGTTTAGGGTGAGAGTGTAAAGATATAAAACAGACCTAAAGGGCAACGTTTTCACTCAGAGGGTGGTATATGTATGGAAAGAGCTGCTAAAGGAAGTGGTAGAGGCTAGTACAATTGCAACATTTAAGAGGTATCTGGATGGGTATATGAATAGGAAGGGTTTGGAGGGATATGGGCTAAATGCTGGCAGATGGGACTAAATTGGACTGGGATATCTGGTCAGCATGGACAAGTTGGACTGAAGAGTCTGTTTCCATGTTGTACATCTCTATGACTCTATAACAGGAGTGTCAGATGTTCTATTCACTGAGAGCTGGCTCAGAGGAAGCCAGACCAGTGTCAAGTATTATGCATGGGTAAATAAAAGGTGACTTGATGATGGAATACCGGCCTCTGTGGAGTTATTTCACAGGAATTGAATACACAATAGCCAAATTTGCAAATGTCACTAAAATAGGTAGGAAAGTACATTGCAGTGAAGAAATAAGAAATTTACAAATGGGTATGGATAGGTTAGGTGACTGTGCAAACATTCCGCAGAAATGGACAGTGTGGATAAGTCTGAGGTTATCAATTGTGGTCAGAAGAATAAAAAGGCAACTTAATATCTAGATGGAGAGAAACTACAAAATGCTTTACTGCAGAGATCTGGGTGTTCTTGTGCATGAATCACAGGAAGTTAGTCTACAGGAACAGCAGGTAATAAGGAAGGCACACTCATTTCACAGCTTACCATAGAGGCACATCCATATATCCATTAAAACCCTATCTCTACATCTGTCATATGAAGTCCTATAGACTCTTACAGTTTCAAACAACTGTAGAAAGTACCAAATACTTGCAAATCATAGCAAGCGTGAGAAGAAATTGACGAAAGCCTATGTAAGTAAACATGTTGGTGGATAAGCGGGGAGGAGCCTTCATGCTGCTGAACATATGTTTAGCTTTGCAAAATTAACAGCAGGCATTAACAGGCACATTGAACTCTGAAATAATACTGCTGGTGTCAAATCAGTATTGCATATTGATCGACGTCATGGTCTGTTGGCTCTGCACAATAACAATGACATTCACTGGTATTAATGGGTGCATAAATAGTGTGTTCAGTTTAGTTCACTCCATAAGGATGCTTGTGCATAGAAATGGACACAAACTTTCAGCTTTAAAGCAATGGGAGCCCTCAAAAAAAATCAACCATTCATTCAATTTCTCATCATAGAACTCGGAATTTTAGATTGTAATTTATAACTACTGACTCTAACTTATCTGCAACTGTTTACCATATACATTATCTGTTTTGTTCTATACTGCATTTTATTTCATTCTTGTTCAAGTGACTTCAACATGACAAAGTCAGCACTTCTGGACACTGGAAATTTGTAGTTACAAACAGAAAATGGTGGAAATATTCAGTAGGCCAGGAAAAGTCTGTGGAGAGAGTAACAGAGCTAATGTGTTGTGAAATGATGTTTTTAATAAGTTAATTGTAAAATACTTACCATACATGTGGTCTCTAAATATTTCATTATATGCAACATCTTCCTTTACACTTTTTATGGTAGGGTAGTGGTTATGCTATTGGTTGAGTGTTCCAAAGATAATGGCCCTGATTTAATGGTCATTGGTGAAAGAACAGCACTCATTATGATTATTTTTAATTTTTCATAGGATCTGGAAGTTGCTGACAAGACAGATTTATTGTCCATCTTTTTGTTTTTGAAAGATTGGTGGTGAGCTGATTTCTTAAACTATTTCTTAAACTCTTATATTAAGAGCTTGCTGGAAATCAAAGCCCACTCTTCCCTGAGTCATCACAAAACTTAAAAACTTTACCAATGTATGCAAAGTCCCTAATTTGCCTGTCGGATAGACCCAGGTTCACAGAGAACACATTTCTGTACTTAACAGGAACGACTATATATTACAACTAAATAGATTCTCAGCACAAGTAAACAGTTATGTACAATCAACATGTGGTTCTATTGGATAAACACTGACCCTCTTCTAAAGCCCTTACACAAAAGTGCAGACAAACAAAAAAAAAATTGGTTTTATGGTGAAAGGAAAAGACGACTGGGAACCACAGTTGGATAACACCAATCCACAGGGTTCACTGGGATGGTCGTTTTGCCTCCCAAGATTTCCTTTTTTTTCCTCAAGGATATTTTCACTTCCTTGCAGGAGGCACAGGCGATTTGTACCATAACTGCAAAGTCTCTTAGTTACTGGTTAAAGGCCACAGTTTAGAACAACTCAGGAAAAAAAACTGACTTTTTCAGACTTCAAATATTTTTGCTGCAGAGAATCACACTACCTCTCCTTCCAGAGATCCAGAGACCACTGTATTGCTAACAACAACAAGCTGTTTGTCAGACTAGGAACCAATCAGAGAGTTGTTGTCAGGCTGATGATCCCTGACATCTGTAACTGGTCACAATTCCACCAACCAATCAACCACAAACCTGCTTCCATTTGAATCTTCCTTTGTATACACACCCTGGTGCCATGCCATCACCACTTACATTTCTCCCCCTCTGCTTGCAAAGCAATGGTATAAATGCAACTTACAATAAGTTTCAGTAACCTGGCTTTTAAAAGTATAGCAATTCCTTCCTCAGCCTTTTGTTGGAAAACAGAACTTTCCCAATTCAGTCCACAGTCAGAAATAAAACAAAATAAAGCAATGTGATCTTTACACATTGGAGTCCATCTTGTGTGAGTACTCCCATAGTGCTGTTAGGAATGGAGTTTTATTTATTCATTCAGAGGATGTGAATGTCACTGTCTAGGCCAACATTTGTTGCTGCCATCCTTAGTTGCCCTTGGTGTTGGTCGTCTGTCTTCTTGACCCGTTGCAGTCCATGTGAAAGGAGTTCAAGAATTTTGATCCAGTGACAGTGAAAGAACAGCAATAAGTTCCACGTCAGGATGGAGTGTGGCTTTGGGGTATCTTGTAAATGGCGGTGTTCCCATATATCTGTTGTCCTTCTTTTCAGTGGTAGAGGTCATTAGTTTGGAAGGTTCTTGGTGAATTCCAGCACTTTGATCAGCAACCGTAAAGAAATGATAAATAATTCCAAATCAGGATGCTATGTGGCTTGGAGGGGAACTTGCAGGCTATGGTATTCCCATGTGTCTGCTGTCCTTAGTTCTTTCAGATGGTAATGATAGTGGTCGGCGGTTTGGAAGTTACAATCAAACTACCCATGATATACTGCAAAGCACAAGTCAAGAGTGTAATGAAATATTCTGTACTTGCCTGGATGAGTATATTATGGGTACGTAGGAACAGGAGTAGGCCATTCAGCCCATCAAGGCTGCCTCACCATTCTGGATCATGGCACTCATCGCAAGTTTTCTGTACCATCTCCATTGCCATTTGATTTCATTAGTCTCCAGAAACCTATTGATTATTTCTTAAATCTGCTTAATATTGAACATTCACAGCCCTCTGAAGTGCAAAATTCCAAAGATACAACTTTCTCTGAGTGAAGAAATATCTCCTCATCTCCGTCTTAAATGATCTACTCTTAATTCTGACATTATGTCCCCTGGTTCTGGAGTCACCAGGCAGGGGAAGCACTCTATATTACCCTGTAAGAAATTTGAAAATTTCAATGAGAACACCTCTCAGACTCATTCCAGAGAATACAGACCCAGTTTCCTTAATCTTTTCATTTTATACACGCTCACAGTGAATTAATCTGGTGAACGTCTGTAGTACTTTCTTGAGAGCAAGTATATCCTTCCTTAGGTCAGGTGACCAAAATTGTACCTTCTACTCCAGTTGCAGGACACCAGTGGTAGAGGGAATGAATGCTCTAGATGGTGGATGGGGTGTTGATCAAACAGATTTCTGTGTTCCAGAAGATCTAGAGCCTGTTGAGTGTTTTGAAGCACTCATCCAGGCAAGTACAGAATATTTCATTACACTCTTGACTTGTGCTTTGTAGGTGACAGACAGATGTGGAGGGGTTAGAAAGTGAGTTAATCACCTCCGTATTCCTAACCTCTTTTAGCCACAATATTTATATGGCTGATCCAGCTCAACTGTAGCCTCAGGATGCTGATAGTGTGGTATTCAACAGTGGAAATGTCATTGAATGTTATGGGTGGTGGTTAGATTTTCTGTTATTTGAAAAGACCATTGCCTGACATTTATGTGGTGCACTTGTTACTTGCCATATAATAGCCCAAGCCTGAATATTGTACAGGTTTTGCTTCAAATGGTCATAGGACTGAACATTGTCTAATCATCAGTGAATATCCCCACTCCTGACTTTATGATGGAGGCAGGTCATTGATGTAGTAACAGGATCTCGGACGCTCTCCTGAGGAACTCCTGCAGAGATGTCCTGGAGTTGAGATGACTGATCTCCAACAATTACACCTTTGTGCTAGGTATGACTCCAACAAATGATGGGATTTCCACATTCCTATTGATTCCATTTACTAGGGCTCCTTGTTTGATGAAATGCTGCTTTAATGTTGAGAGTTATCACCTGGCATCTGGTCTTGAGTTCAGCTTTTTAGTACAGTTTGGACCAAGGCTGAATTAAGGTCATGAGTCATTTGGCTCAGGTGGAGCCCAAATGAGTGAGCAGGCTATTTATGCTAAAAAAAAGTTCTGCAGGCATTTGACAGGAATTTAGGGTTTTAAAATATTGTTTTCAGCATAACATTTTCTAAGGGAGATCTGTGGCATGTGTGAACAGGATAAACAACAGCATGGTGTTTGAATCAATCGTTTGAAGAATCCTCATGGAAACCAAACCAGGATAGAATTCAGAAAGTTTAAATTCACTGTAAAACAATGTACAGAAAGTGAACTAGAAAGGGGAGTTAGGAGTTAAGGGAAATAAGAAACAGGATGAAAATGTTAAGAAAAAAATTAAAATCTCAACCCTAATTAAATTCTGTGTGAATGAAATTCAGAAATTCTAAAATTACACTTATTAATTCCAAAATTAAATCCATATCTTTCACTAAGCCTCTTAGAACCAAGAGGCATAATTCTGTACATGTTCAGCGTGTAAATTATTCTGAAACAGAATGTATATTGCTAAACCTCTCATTATCCAGCAGAGGGTGTGCTTTTAACCTCAATGGTTCTATACATATGAAATATCACTATTTTGCCTACACAATCACAAGACAGCAGCATTGTTGGGAATGCTATAGATCACTATTGACCAAAAGAGCTTGTCAATACACATGTCAAGGCTCTCCCTTTCTACCACTGTCAATATATTCAAACCTAATTCTGAACTGGAGTCCCACTACATAACCTTGCTGTTTGCTTCCTAAGTGTAGGCCTTGCCTTCAGTTCCCAAAGGGTCAGCTTTATCATGGACTGCAAAGGTGTGACAATGTGAATAACTAGTTAGGTTTTATCAAGTTCCTTTATTTTGTGTTATGTCTTTTACTATCTGTTCAAGCATGAGAGTGTTGCTAGCAACGTCAACATTTCTTGCCCATCCCCAATTCCCTTGATAAGCTTGTGGTTAAATATATTTTTCAGTTGCTGAAATACACGTGATTAAAATACTTCCACAGTGTTGTTCGGTAAGGAGTTTAATTTGGTAATTTTTATCAGTGACGATAAAGGAATGGCAATGTATTACCAAGTCAGAATGGTGAGTGTTGTATATTGCATTGTCTTTGAAGAAATAGGAGCTAATTAACCAGGAGCCAATTGTATGTGTAAGTGTTCCAGTGGCAACACTCATGCCAACACTGAAGATTCAGCTGTTGTGTAAAATAATACTGTTGTTTTGACAGAATAGCATTTCTACTAAACACAAAGAGCTCTAAACTCTCAGCGTTTAAAGCATCAGTCATCAGGGGACTAGATGGTAACCAGAAGATTTAACAGTGGTATATTCTCAAATGAAGATCACATGTAAACATTATTACAAATTGTGACAAACTGTTCTCAAGAAGCATCTCCAGAATATTGTTAAAAATCACACAACAGCAGGTTATAGTCCAACAGGTTTATTTGGAAGCACTAGCTTTCAGAGCGCCACTCCCTCATCAGGTGTTTGTGCTGTATAAGATCGTAGGACACAGAATTTATAGCAAAAGTTTATAGTGTGATGTAATTGAAATTATATATTGAAAAAGATCTGGATTGTTTGTTAAGTCTCTCATTTTTGAGAATGGGCATGTTGGTTTCAGTTCTTTCATATGCAAATTCCAGAACTTTCTTAAAGTTATGTTCTCAAGTGAACTTTAACAATAGGTGCTATGTTGGCCCAGAAGGTGTGAGGTGCCTGGTGTGAAGCTGTTTGTGCTCCAATAGTCAGACTGATTCTAATCTAGAAAAGGGATTTAAAGAATCTTACATGGATTCATGCAGTTCTTGAGAAAAATAAAATGTAATTCTGCAAGTACAAATTCACCCCACAAACTTGTCCATGTGTGTGTGCGTGCGCGCGCGCATTGAGGGGTATGAGTGTCTGTGAGAGAGTCTGTGTATGTGAATGTGTGTGATTGTAAAGAGGTATAAGTCTGTGAGAGTGTGTGTGTGGGAGTGTATGTGTGACCGTATGAGAGAGAGCTTGTATATGAAAGAGGGTCTGCATGAGTGTGTGTGTGTGTGTGTGTGTAGTGCAGTGGGGTCACCTGTCATGTGACATGAACCCAAGGTCCTGGTTGAGGCCATCCCCATGGGTACCGATCTTGGCTATCAGCCTCTCTTCGGCCACTTTGCATTGTTGCTGCTCCCGAAGTCCGCCTTGGAGGATGGTCACCTGAAGGTCCAAGGTGAAATGTCCCTGACCGCTGAAGTGTTCTCCGAATGGGAGGGAACACTCCTGCCTGGTGATTGTTATGCGGTGTCCATTCATCCATTGCTGTAGCCTCTGCTCGGTCTCATCAATGTACCATGCCTCAGGGCATCCTGGCCTGCAGTGTGTGAGATAGACAACGTTGGCCGAGTCGCATGAGTGCTTGCCACATACGTGGTGGGAGTGTTCCCAAGTGTAATGGTGGTATCCATGTTGACACTCTGACTTGTCTTGCAGCGTCTACCGTGACAAGGTTGTATGGTGTTGTCCTGAAAGCCAGGCAGTTTGCTGAAAACAATGATCTGTTTGAGAATATGAAACATTAACTCTGTGTTCTTTCCACAGATGCTGCCAAACATGCTGAGTATCTCCAGCAATTTCTGTTCTTGTTTGTTTAGATCTCCATGATCTGTAGCTCTTTGTTTTAATTATATCAGGTTCGGGGAGGCTTCCCTATCTGCTGGATACAGTTGGGGGCTGTAGGGACATACGTCTCTCCACTTTTGGGAGGAAAAAAACAACAGTTCTCACCAAAAAGGCATGGTTGGAGATTCTTGACAAAGTGAGCAGTTAATTTTGTCACCAGTCTTGGATCAACGTAAAAATGGTTTAGTGATTTAATCCAAATAGGAAAATAGAACATGTTTGATCTACATCATGTGGTGTACAAAACATCCTCTTACTCTGTCTTATCAAGGGTACTCCATCATATTCCTCACTTTCATTTAGGTTTCTGCAGAACTCATCCTTCACTTTTGACTCACTTCTTCATCTACCATTAATCCATCCACCATGCTACTCACTGCACTCCTGATGTAATGTAGTGTATCTAACTCATAGGCATTCCCATTAAATACATTGCATTTCTCAGGTAATACCTGACATCCAATAACTCACCAGGCTGTTTTCTCACTCCTTGTGCGCAGAGAAGAGGTATAGACTGAAAGTGGGCTACTACAAATTGTCCACTACACAGATGCAGAGGAAAATTCTTTGAAGATAAATGGTACATCTGTGGCTCTCTCAATCAGAAACATAGAGAAAACACATACAGATAGCTGGTTACAGGTCTTTGATAAACATTCTGAGTTGATTTCATCAATGATTTATCTGTAGGAATCATGAATGTGGTAACTGTCTTATTTGTTCATTTGCCACAATTAATTCATATCTCTTGTTTTTTTTTCCTTCCAGGGTCTTGTTGGTATTGTCGGAAAGGCATGAGGTTGATTTATCCTAGTCCTTCTCGCTGTTACAGGATTTACACACATGCACCTATGCAAATCCTTACACATCAGAAGGGTCGTGTTAAACGGTGTGGCAAGTGCAGCACTGGAGAGTTAAGGTTGGGATAGGAAGGAGGGTTTTATCTATGAAGACTTCAAGATCCTGGAGTAACCACATGATAACATCACAGGGCTTCACATCATGAAGTATAAATAGCACTGTGTGGATGGAGTTAGATCATTTGACACTGGACCAAACAAAATCAGATGACATTACTCTCTAAAAGACTCACATGAGGACATGGGCATGAACACACAAGGAAAGTAAAGCATGTATAGCAGTGCTAAGCATTAAAGTACAATATATTGTGCTGTGTTGAAGTCTAAGTATGAAGACAGTTGTTGACTTTGCGTTGTCCTTGACCAGTAACATTGAACCACCTTGTGAGGTATTTCCAAATGTGGTATCCATGCCATGTATAATGGTAGAAAGGATGGAGGAATCCCACTTAATCATGTGTGGATTCTATATCGATTTTGGGGTTTACAAGATTGTTATTTTTTGGAAAGTAATTTTAATTTAGATAAAATGATTTTAAGTGATCTTTGCTGAAATCTTCTAGGTGGCAGGTTAGGTGATGTAGCTGCTAAACATTAAAGGAAGACGTAAAGGATTGTTTTGATGGAAAGAATGTGTAAGGTGTTCACATTTAAAGTCAATGGCAAGAACATTCACGTTTGCAGTGGTCAGACTGTTTACGTCCAAGGCCCCAGGAAGGACTGGATAATGTTTGGATGTAAATAAACTTTAAACTGTCCAGTTACTTACTTAATAAAAGAGAGTTGGTGTCTCAAAGACACCATTTTCTACATTTTATAATAAATATGTGATAGCAAGGTTTTTGTGAATGTTAAAAAAAATTCTGTAATTTAATGTCTAAGTTGCCTCCCCAAATAGATTGTTGTCAATAGTACTTTGAGTTTGCTTGTTTCCATAAAAATCTTAAAATGTGAAATCATGTTGTGTTCTCTATTCAATTATTAACATTAAGTTGAATTTCTTTTTATTACTTGTCAGACTCTACGTAGATCAAGCTGCAAACTGGTTTAGTCAGTGTTTAAAGAAATAAGACTTTGCAATGACTTTTCCTATAAATATTGAGAACATTAAATGAAACAGTGACATAACTGCATAATTTCCATGAAAGCATGTGACCCAGACAACTGCCAAACAGGATACATGTAGTGTTACTGGATGGAATGTTTATACTGCTGAGTTTACAACAAGTCATTGCTTTAGCTTTTGATTTTATTTCAGAAGAATCAAGAGCTCAGATTCAAAGGAAGAGCAATTTTCCTCTGAGCAGAAGAATGAACTTCTCAATTTTGGGGCATCACTAACCTGGTGGAAGTGGCTTCAGTCTGTCTGAGGCTCTGTTCCAGCTATCCAAACTTAAAATAGGTTTAAGTCATCAGTTTTGAAAAACATTCATGGTAGTAGACTTGGAAAGAAGTTATATAACTATCTCAGCAGTCTAAGGAAAAGAGTCAGTTAAAGAAATGATAGAGCTGAGATAGAAATGTTATTTCTCTGCTATTGAGTATCTGTAAAAAGTTATTGTTGGAAACAAATGGAAACTTTGATTTGTTGAACACATTAAGATCTTTCTAATCTGTCTTATAGGTATAACTTTGATTTTTCCCTTTTGTATAATAGACTTGTGTTCTGTTGTAGAACATCTGTGGATAAGTAAATCTGTTTCTGTCTCTAACCACCACATTTAACTGCTGCAAAAATTAAACATATGATCTTTGAAGCCAGGTTTCATTCTGGGATATCACTTTCCCTGTACTACCATCATCTGGGATCAAAACAGATTGCTTATAGAAATAGCTCAAATAGATAATCCACTTTGGATACTGTTGAAGGGGTAGTCTCTCAGAGAAAACTAG
The DNA here is from genome assembly GCF_037043375.1 of Chiloscyllium plagiosum. Taxonomy (NCBI): domain Eukaryota; kingdom Metazoa; phylum Chordata; class Chondrichthyes; order Orectolobiformes; family Hemiscylliidae; genus Chiloscyllium; species Chiloscyllium plagiosum. The sequence goes on along the minus strand of NW_028270149.1, from coordinate 57,880,611 downwards.
AATCTTGGTCAGATCTTGGACAGGAAGAATGAATCTTATGTTAAGCAGGGTTAGTCAAGATTTAAAAGATTAATTGTTACAGGAGACTCTCCTGATAGAGGCACAAACAGGAGATTTTGCGGCCATGACTGTTATCCAGGATAGTATATTGCCTTCCTAGTGCCAGGGTCAAAGATGTCTCAAAACTGTTGACACACATTGTCAAGTGGGACAGTAAGAAGCCAGAAGTTATTGCACACATTAGGAAGAACAATATGGTTAGAGAAGGAGGGTAGGTAGAAGGTTAAAAAGTAGAACCTCAAAGATAGTAATCTCTGATTTACTCCCGGTGCCATGTTCTAGTGAGAATGGGAATAAAAAGATAGGACAGATAAATCAATGGCTGAAGATATGGGGCAATGTGTAAGGACTCAGATTTGTGGATCTTTGGGATCTCCTCAAGGGCAAAAAAGACAGGTTCAAAAGGGATGGGTTTTGCCTGAGCTGGAAATGGACCAGTATCCTGGCAGGGAGATTTGTTAGTTCTATTTCAAGCACCTTTAGTTAGGTTGGTGGGGAGCGGGGGGGGGGGAGGGGGAGGGGGGGGGAGGGGGAGGGGGGGGGGGGGTGGGGGGGAATCCTGGCTGTAAAAATGGAAAGACAGATGAGGATATTCTGATTTAAAAAAGAGTAAGTTAATTCAAAAAGAAAGAAAAGATTAAGTCAAAGAATGAGGTAACTCTGAAGACTTAAATTTGACCTTCTCTTGGGAAATAAGGCAGGGTAGGTGACTGAAGTGTTAGTGGGGCAACTCTTTGGGACTAGTGATGATAATTCTAATTGTTTTAAAATAGGTGTGGAAAAGGATAGGCCTAGTCCATAAGTTAATGTTCCAAGGTAAAGGGATGTCTGACAAGTGGGAGGCTACTGAGAGTTCAGAGGCATTATGTCAGAGTTAAAGGGTAAGGCTGGTAAGAGTAGGGAACAATGGATGAATAAAGATAATGAAGTTTGGTCAAGTAAAAGAAAGAGTCATGTATTAGATCTATTGACTTATTGCGCCAGAAGCCCATGAGTGAAGGTATACCATTAGGGAATGCCATTAGGGAGGGAATTCCAGGGTTTTGACCCAATGACAGTGAAGGAACGGTGATATATTTCCAAGTCAGGATGGTGAGTGGCTTGGAGGGGAACTTGAAGGTGGTGGTGTTCCCAAACATCTGCTGCCCTTGTCCTTCTAGGTGGAAGTGGACATGGGTTTGGAAGGTGCTGTCTGAGGATCTTTGGTGAATTTCTGCAGCACAACTTGTAAATAAACATACTGCTGCTATTAAGCATCGGTGATGGAGGGAGTGGATGCTTGTGGATGTGGTGCCAATCAAGTGGGCTGCTTTGTCCTGGATGATCAAGGTTCTTGAGTGTTTTTGGAGCTGCACTCATCCAGGCAAGTGGGGAGTATTCCATCACACTATTATTTGTGCCTGTACATGGTGGATTGGCTTTGGGGAGTCAGGAGGTGAGTTATGCTGCAGTATTCCTAGCCTCTGACCTCCTTTTGTAGCAACTGTATTAGTGTGGTGAGTCCAGTTAAGTTTCTGATCAATGATAACTCCCAGGATATTGATAGTAGGGGACTCAGTGATGGTAGCACCATTGAATCCAACAGGGTGTGGTGGTTAGATTGTCTTTTGTTAGTGATGGTCATACCTGGCATTTGTGTGGAGTGAATGTTACTTGCCAATTGTCAGCCCAAGCCTGGATATTGTTGCATTTGGACACAGACTCTTCAGTGTCTGAGGAGTTGTGAATGGTGCTGAACATTGTGCAATCATCGGTGAACATCCCCACTTCTGCCCGAAACGTCAATTTTCCTGCGCCTCTGATGCTGCATGACCTGCTGTGCTTTTCCAGCTTCACTCTAATCTAAACTCTGGTTTCCAGCACCTGCAGTCCTCACTTTTGCCTATCCCCACTTCTGACCTGATGATGGAGAGAAGATCATTGATGAAGCAGCTGAAGATGATTGGGCCTAGGACACTATTCTGAGAAACTCCTGCTGAGATATCCTGGAGCTGAGATGCCTTGTGACTTTGTGTCTGTGCTAAATGGCAGGGCAATACGCAGTACAGTGAGGCTGCTTTCTCTGGCAGAGGAGCAAAGTGCAAAAAGGCAAGGAAAGGCCAGGCAGTGATGCTGTGAGCATCCAGATGGGCTGAGACTGAGTGAGCTTGAAGAGAGAAAGCAAACAACCTGGAGCTGCAGCCTGGCTGAGTCTATGTGCTGGGTGCATACCCCTGAGTACACAGTATCCTTGCTGCAGCATTACAATGAGAGTTGACTGTGTGAGGTGCAGCACTGAAGTACAGAAGCCGACTCTAAATGGATCAGATATGTGCCAAAAGGACTCAGATGATGCCAAGGCCCATCGATTGGGGTGCATGTGACCAATGCCCATGGGATATGCCCTGAGATGTCAGTGCCTTGTATCCAAAATGACAGTCTTTTGGAGCAAGCAGCAAGCTGGAATCACCAGACCGGATTTGACTTGCATGTTGAGAATTTTCAATGTCTAGTTTGTGTGTGGCAGATGTTAGAATATAAAACTGCAAATTAATGAGGTGAGATTCACAGTTAGTCATTAGCAAACAATCATCCCTCTTAATAAGCAACTCACTGCTGCCCAGCAAGAATCTTGTCTTGGCATCCAGAAATTAGTCAAAAAATGCAACAGGTTGGTCTCAGAGTTGAGAAAGGCTTCACTGGAGTTCTCACATGACTCTACCAGAATTCTTATCATAGCTCACATCCTTCAGGCCCCTATATATTTCTGCCTACAGAGTCAAAGGAAGTATCAGGATACACAAAAGAAGATTAACTGGAAGAAAGAGGTGGGGAATATTTAATTACACTCATAACTTGTGCCTTGTAGATGATGGACGAATTCTGGGGAGTCAGGAGGTTATGTTACTCACCACAGTAATCATAGCCTCTGACCTGCTGTTGTAGCCATTGTATTTGTTTGGTGAGTCCAGTTGAGTTTCTGGTGAATGGTAATCCCCATGATGTTGATAGTGGGGAATTCAGTGATGGTGACACCTTTGAATGTCAAGAGGTGTTAAGATTATCTCTTATTGGAGATGGCCATTGTGTGGTACTTGTGTGGCACGAATGTTACTTGCCATTTGTTAGCCCAAGCCTGGATATTGTCCAGATCTTAAAAAGCTTAGCAGTTTTGGCAGCATCTGTGAAGAGAAATTAAAGTTAATCTTTCAGGTCCAGTGACTCTTCCTCAGAACTGGACCCGAAACACTGGTACTGGTATGTTGAGCTCTTGCATCATTGAAGATGGGAATATTTGTGGAGCCCTTCCTCCAGTTAGGCATTTAACCGTCCACCATCACACATGACTGGATGTGGCAGAACTGCAGAGCTTAGATCTGATTCATTGGTTATAGGGACCACTTAGTTCTGTCTATCACTTGCTGCTTATACTGTGTGGCATGCAAGTAGTCTTGTTTGATACCTTCATCAAATTGATACCCCATTTTTAGGTATGTTTGATGTTGTTTCTGGCATATCCTCCTGCACTCTTCATTGAACCAGGGTTAATCCCCTGGCTTATTGGTAATGGTTGATTGGGTGATATGCAGGGCCATGGGGTTGCAGATTGCATCCAACACAATTCTTCTGCCATTGATGGCTCTCAGCACCTCATGGATGCCCAGTCTTGAATCACTACACTTATTAGAATCTGTCTCATACATCATGGTGATAGTGCCACACAACATGATGGAGAGTATTCTGTATGTGAAGGCAGGACTTTGTCTCCGCAAGGACAATGTGAAGATCACTCTTGGCGATATGTCATGGACTGGGGTGATGGTTGAGGTGGGAAGCCTCACAACTTTAAAACTTATTTCGATGAGCACTTGAAATGTCATAACATTCAAGGCTATGGACTAAATGCTGGAAAGTGGGGCAAATGTAGATGTAGAGTAGCATTTTGTCCATGCAGACTTTGAGGGGCCAAAGAGCCTCCTCTCTACTGTATGATTTGATGATTCTATGATAGATTATTTGGAGACTACCACTAACAAATGATAGGGAGAGAGTGCGGGAAAGTGGCATTGAGATAGAATCAGCCATGATCCAATTGAATGGTGGGGCAGGAAAGAAGGGCTGAATGGCCTGCACGTCTTCCAATGTTCTTAATGAGCAAGCATGACTTGGTGTCAATTAGATCATGGGCAGCAGTAATGTATTTACTCGGACTTACGTAGACCAGTCAGGAGTGCTTGGAGTAGATATGAATTTTGTAAAATATTCTGCCATGGCTTGTACCTTCCAGTAGAGGTCATTGGATAGTGGTCAGGAATAGAAACTTCAATTGACCATTTACCTCTATACTTGTTCGAATCTGTCTCATATATCGTGGTGATAATGTAAATGTAAAGGACTTTGAGCTTCATTGTAATAGATCATTATATTGAGCACTGCTGCCTCACAGCGCCAGAGATCCGGGTTCAATTCCCGCCTCAGGCGACTAACTGTGTGGAGTTTGCACGTTCTCCCCGTGTCTGCGTGGGTTTCCTCCGGGTGCTCCGGTTTCCTCCCACAGTCCAAAAAATGTGCAGGTCAGGTGAATTGGCCATGCTAAATTGCCCGTAGTGTTAGGTAAGGGGTAAATGTAGGGGTATGGGTGGGTTACGCTTCGGCGGGTCGGTGTGGACTTGTTGGGCCGAAGGGCCTGTTTCCACACTGTAATGTAATCTAATTTCTGAAATGAGCCAAACTGAATTTAAAATATTCTGGGTGGAGATGAAGTCTGAAAGTCCCTAAATACTGTAATTCTTTGGTTTCCTTTCCAAATCTTGCTCAAAGAGGACATTTCTCAATGTGGCTGAACAGACGGCTTGGGTCAAAATGTTGCTTGAACTTAAGTCATGTGGGAGTGACAACATCACAGTCTCTTGCAATTTCATTTTCAGTCACTTCTTGTTGGAAGCAAGTGAATTTGATGGGCAAGAGTAGCTTTCTGTCGTCTGATTAAAACACAGTCATTTCCTCCCAATTTAGAAAGGAATGAAGGGGGCTAAAATGGGATATCAGATCCTTTAACCTTCATCCTTTTTAGTCTGTCTCCTTGCTCCCAACCAGAATCTAAAAGGTTACAGATACTGTGGGAGAAGCAGAGGTCTATGTTTACAGTTATTTCCTGTGTGGCTGTGACACAATGTTTCCTCATCCACTTCTAACTGCAAAATGATTCACCCAGAAAGAAACTCAATGCAAATTAGGTGTGTGTTTCATTTTAAAGAATGAGTAACTTTGACATTCTAAATCACTTTGATTTTTCCTACAAGTGAGGTCATTGATTCTAAAAATATCAACACACCTATAGCTGAGCATGTGTCTAAGAAACCCCCCTTCCCTCCCCATGTGTGACTCACCTGGTTTTGCGGATTGTGAAATTCCACTTAAACACTATTTACAAAGATGTTAATCACATTGGCAGCCTCAGGTGAAATAAAGCCATTTTGAATCTGTTCTTTCATCCTTTGCACATACACTGGACATGTGGTTCAGGTATCTCAGCCTCTATATTCTTGCTATTGGTTTCAGAGTCCTAATAAGCAGCTTGAGCGTGACTTTGTGGTTACATTGTGACAGCCATTACTCATTACTGTGCTGCTTGCTGCCGCCTAACCTCTTCCTGTAGCTGTGAGTAAGATTGATGATAGTTCAGTGTTGAATTGCTGGGAAAGTCCTGCCAGGACTATAGAACATAGAACATTACAGCGCACCTCTAGTAATCTCTCCAACCTTATGCTCTTATCCGTAAAATTACAAACAGCGAGTCACCTAACTTCAGAAATGTAGTTTACTTGTGTCTGCAGGTTAGATTCCTGGCACACCTATTTAGCAAATTAATTCTCTACAGAGTGAATGGGCCTCTATGTAATACAAATCATCTCATGTTCAGAAATAGTAGGATGCTATCAACAACAATTTGCATTTATAATAGCACATTTAATGTCCTTAGCAAGAGCATTTTTAAAGCAAAATCTGAACTACACCACATAAGGAGGTATTAAGGCTAATGGTCAAATGCTTAGTCAGAAATATGTTTTAAAGAATATTTTAAAGGAGAAGAGAGAGAGAGAGTTGGTGAGGTTGATGCAGGAACCTTCAGAGTTTAAATTTGAGACTGTTCAAGAGGCCAGATTGAGAGAAGCACAAATATCTTGAAGTTTTCTCCAGTTAGCAAAGATATAGTGATTGGAAGGGAGTAAATCTGTTGATGGATTTGGAAACGGGATAAGAATTTCAAAATCAAGTATTTAACCAGGTGGCAATGTAGGTCAGCAAGGAACAGGACAATTGATGAACTGAATTTGGTGCAGACTTGAATAGCAGAATTATAGACCCTTGAATTTATAGAGGATAGAATAAGGGAGGTGGTCCAGGAGTATACTGAAATCATCAAGTCTGGTCATATCAATGTGAATGAAGGCTTCATTATTATTTACACTAATACAGAGGTAGAGTTTGACAATGATACAGGCAAAGAATTGATGAGTTTAGTGGTTAAACAGCTATTTGGTTGGAAGTGATACTGAGCTTGGCCCATTAAGCTACGGGAAAGGAAATGACTGAGGCTGCTGTTAGATGGTCTCAAATGAGAAAGTAAAGAACTCTATGAGATTCCTGCATTTGTTGAAAGTGAGAATGAAGGAAGTAGGGGAGAGGGTTTAATAACATGGTACGTGGTAGAGAAGAGAAGTCAAGATTTTCTTTGCATATAAACATATGAAAATACAAACAAGAAACAAGAGTAGACCACTTAGCTTTTCAAGCCTCTTGCTCCATTCAATAAGATCAGGGTTGATCCAATTGTAACCTCAACTCTACATTTCTACATACCATGGACAATCTTTCATCCCTTTGGTAATCACAAATCTATCTACCTCGGCCTTAAAATATTTATAAATTCTGCATCCACTGCCTTTTGAGGAAGCGAATTCCAAAGGCTCACAACCCTTGGAGAGATTTTTTTTTCACCATCCCTGTTTTAAATGAGTGCCTCCGCCCCCCTTTATTTTTAAACTATGGTCCCTAGTTCTAGATTCTCCCACAAGAGGAAACATGCCTTCAACATCCACCAGGCTTAGTCTCTCTGATATTATATGTTTCAAATAAATCACCTCTGTTTTTTCTAAACTCCTAAGGATACAGGGCTAACCTGTTTAGGCTTTCCTAGGCATCTCATTCCATTCAAGTAAACCTTCGCCGAACTGCTTTCACTGCATTAACATCCTTCCATAAATATGCACTGAATTCCAGATGCAGTCTCAGTCTTTGGATTTCCTTGTCATAGACAGCTTTTGGGCAGACTTCTCATGCATATTTAAGGCTGAAATAAATATATTCTTGAACAGTTGGGGAATCAAATGTTATAGGGAAAGGGCAGGAAGGTGGGCATGAAGAGTGTCAGAGCAGTTGTGATCCTATTGAACAGTGGAGCAAGCTCAAGGGGCCAAATGGTCTAATCTTGTGCTGATTTCTTATGGTCTCATATCTGCCTTTCTCACTATGGCTGTTCCCCCAGTAGGCATTCAAGAGAGCACCTAAAATAAGGAGCAGCTTTGGCAAACAAGAATGTGTTCCAGCCAGATGTGTTGTGAAAGGTTAAACCAGTGTTTCAACCTATCCGTCCAACCCTGTATCATTTGGATTTAAGTAAGAAGAGATTACAGTTGTATCAGGGGAACAGAGGTGGGTGAGAGAGACAGTAATGGACTTCTTGGGGATTAGGGCATAAAAGGTGGAGGTAAGGATGTATTTGAGCAAATCAGTAGCTGCAGAAATGTCATGGTCAAAGGGTCAAATTTTGGAATGTTGAAAGTGTAGTTGCAAGTAAACTGGGGATGAGTTCTTTTCCCCAAATGCTGAATACAGAAGGATATAAGGTTTGTTTGGAGAAGGGAGATGTTGTTGGTAATTGATATGAGGAAGGGATCAGAAGTCACCTCATCTGTGATTGTTGTTATAGGTATAATGAATGATGGCAAAATCAAGGGTGTAACTCTGAATATGAGTATTGAAGTTGACAGGGAAGGAAAAACTTGGGCACAATAAGGTGACAGTGAACTCAGAGACAGCATGATGAGTTGAAAGTTGAGAAAGATGTACTGGCATTGGAGACGGTGCAGAGGAGATTCACTAGGTTGATTCCAGAATTCAGGGGGTTGCCGTAAGAGGAGAATTTGAGTAGAATGTGACTAATTGGAATTGAGAAGAATGGGGGAGGGGATCTTATAGAAACATATAAAATTATAAAGGGAATAGGTAAAACAGAAGTAGGGAGGTTATTTCCACTGGCAGGTGCAACTAGAATTAGGGGGCATAGTTTCAAAATAAGGGGAACAGGTTTAGGGCTGAGTTGATGAGGAACTTTTTCACTCAAAGGATTGTAAATCTGTGGAATTCCCTGCCTAGTGAAATAGTTGAGGCTACCTCATTGAATGTTTTTAAGGCAAAGGTAGATTTTTGAACATTTAAGGAATTAAGGGTTATGGTGAGTAGGTAGGTGAGTGAAGCTGAGTCCACAAAAAGATCAGCAATGATCTTATTGAATGGCAGAGCAAGCTCGATGGGCCAGGTGGCCTACTCCTGCTCCTATTTCTTATGTTCTTATGAGTTCAAAGGGAGTTTAAAATAACTGGCACTGAGCGTTTGTCCATTGCAGAGATTAACAGTGAAGCTAAGTCAGTGAACAATTCTTTTACAGTTCTTTGATGGGGAAAGAATACACAAAGAGAATTTAAAATGAAGGTGACAGGAGTGCAACCAAGTGAGATGTTCAAAGGAGGAGTAAGTACCAGGGAAACAGAATTAAAGGCACTCCAGACAAACCTGTTTGACTATAACCTGGTATTTTGTGATTTTTTAATACGAAAAGAGGCATGGTGACAGGAGGGAGAGAGATCCAGAGGAGGTAAATAAAAAAGAAGTAATAAAGGGAGAAAATGTGAACATAAAAGTGAGACACTCCGATCAAAGCAACGCCAAAATGCAATGCAAATGGGTATAAAGAAAGTTCAAGTTACACCAGCCGACTTACATTGACATATTAAACTATTGCAAATAAAAAGTGGATAAGAGACAACAGTGGTGAGTCCAGAGGGCCCTTTGTTGAATAAACTGGAGGTACGCAATGTAGATTCAGCATGGGGCATTGATAAAGTGTATCCACATCTGCAGACAGGTGTGGCAGCTGATCAAAGTCCAGATATTATTTGAGGATAGACCATTAGTGGATGCACTGATGAAGGTACTTCTCTGGAAGTGAAGATATGGAACAGGTACAAATGGTGAAGTTGGTCATCATCCTCGGATGCAGAATTGATGGAGAAATGTGCTGCAGCCCTGATGAGTGAATCGCTGGCTAACACCACATCATAAGTGTAACTGAAAAGCCTGTTGAACCAATCGGCAAGGGAGTGAAGGCACTCAGGAAGGATACATTTCAGCATCATTTAAAACCATATTAGTTTGAAACAACCATATATATACAATTTTCATTCTATTTGCATTTTGGCCTACACTTCTGTTTATCAAATTGAGAATATAGGTGCTCAAAAATCAAATATAGGATGAATTAGAGACAGGTTAAAATCCCCCTTCAAACTCTCCCATCTAGTCAGGAGTAGCAAGCTGGATATGAAATAAAGTTCCTGCCTCTGCCCTTCAACAATTCACCTTTACCCAAAGATTAGAAAATCTTCTATTTTCTTCTCCTATCTTTTGGCCTCACTGAGTCATTTAAATTTTGCTACCACTCTAGTTTTTTCCTAATCCTGAAACTGTTCCTCATAACTTGTGTAAAGTTTTTTAACTGTCCATCAAATCACTATTCTTGTTCTCTTTATTCCTCATTTCCTTCCCTGACTGAGTCCCTCATTTTCATCATTAACATATATTGTGAATAGCTGGGGTCCGTGCATTGATGTATATTGTACCCACTAGTCACTAAGTGCCAATTCAATGATGATTCAGTGTCCTAATGTTATAGATAGATTTCAAAACATCATAGAATCTCTTCAAGTCTTTACAGTTGAAATACGTCTGAAATCCATCCACTTTCTAATTCTGCAAATTTCTTGCTTCCCCTGGACTTTCATTCAACAGTCCTGCAAATGTTTCAGTCACCATCGTACTTAGATAATAATGACTTGTCATTAAGGTAAGCCCTCTAAATCTACCACCTCTTCTCCCCCGAGTAGTTTCTAAGTCAGCTCATTGCTTTTGTTGAATAAATGTGATGCTTCCAAGAATTAGAGCCAAGGACCTCTAATAACAGTGGGCTACACTGTAACCTTAACATTGACCTGTCATCCCCCAGTGCAGTGAGGGTCCAATTTACTGGACCCCATAAGTGACTCATAGTTTCTCTGCCTGATGATCTGTACCAACTCATAAACAGATTTAAAGGAATTAGGAAAGGGGAACTCTTTCCTTGCTGAGGGCCAATTGAAGTAATCAAGAAAGTTTAGATTGTCAGACTTTGGCACAGCAGAAATCATAGAACATAGATTTTCACAGAATTTATCCTTCACATCATCAGGGTTGATTACAGTGGGGGTGAATGCATTGATGAGCGTAGATTGCCTGGAGGGAGATTAAAGACTTTCAAGTTATTATTAAGACTCTTGGGAAGATAAATCCATTTATTGAGGAGATGGTTCTTGAAACAAAAGCCAATGCCATTTCATGTCATCTTCCTATCCAAGACCCATCTAAAAGAATGTGCAACCTGATCTGACTCTCTTGAGCTGATCCTCCTCAGGTAATGGATTTGGACATTGTACCAAGCCAGTTCTGTAATGACAAGAGCAGTTCTTCTCTCAGGTCTGTCATTGTAGTATTGTCTGTGTGCATGCACCAATGGTGACTGCCGCTTTGTCTAATTGAAACATAGCTAAAAGAACTCAACTCTATTTCATGTAGAAAACAACCTGATTAGTAGTCTCTGAGAATTTTGTGTGAATGTCTAACTGTGCACTATTTGCATTGTGTATTTAACTCCCATCTAAATGCATGAGCACTCTTCTAAATCAGATAACACAAAACAAGTACATAGCAAAAACTTGTAATTGCATAATGCTCCCCATGTTGGAAATGCACTTCAACAGGAAATCATTGAAATGCATCTCACCCCCTGCTGCAAGCTTAAGAATATTGATGCACATCCTCCATACCTGGAGTGATAAGGAATTGCAAACATACATTCTTTGCTGCTCGCTCATGCCGAAACAGCCTCCCCATTGTTGAGTAAGTTCTTATAAATAAACAGGCAGTCATTAAACTGACGTAGTCAGTCAATTCTGTTTTAACTCCTGTACATAGCACAATGATTAGCTGGAGGTCGATGGGCAATCAGCGCTGAGGAAGAATGCATCTGAGGACTCCCTTTGGATTCTCTGATGAATTCAGGCCTTATTAAGTGAGGAGACTACATAGGCCCTGCTCTATGGTCAACAAAGCTAACAAGAATTCAATTCTTGGCTCAGAATGGATGCCAATGAATATAAATCCAAGCAAAACCCCAATGCCAGGTATTTTCTGTTTAAATTGAACTATTTTATGAGTCCTTCATGGAGGCATCCAGTTCTCATTTGTCAGAAAATCTCATGCCTGACAAACTAAGTAGTAAAATTAATCAGTGAAAAAGAGAAAAAAAAGAGAAGGTATAAAAAAGAGAAAGCTAGAAAAATGGAATAAAAATCTGATGACAATCATTTCTGGTTACTGTAATTTTAAAAGGATTTATTTTTAGGATATGAATGCCTTTGGCACTGATAGTATTTAATGACCATGCTAAGTTGCTCTTGAGATGCAATTTCAACTGCAGTGGTCCATATGCTGAAGGCAATTTCACACCACTGTTAATTGAGTGCTTCAAGAATTTGACTGGTGACAATGGAGATACAGTGATATATTTCCAAAGGGTAGTGTATTACTTGGAAGGGAAGTTGGAAGCTCCCATGTGATTGTTGCCCTTAACCTTGTAGGTGATGGAGATCATGAGTATAGTAGCTGCTGTCAAAGATGTTGAACCAAAAACAGAAATTATGGAAAAACTCAGCAGGGCTGGCAACATCTGTGGAAAGAAAGCGGAGTTCACATTTCGGGTCTAGTGACCCTTCTTCAGAACTGATTGTAACTAGGAAAAGATTTGGTATATATCCTGAAAATGGAATGGGATGGAGGGGAAAGAGTTATTGATGGGTGGAGATGGAGTGCAGAGAGAGAGAAAGAGAGAGAGAGAAAGAATAGCCATTGGCAGACAAAGGACTGGAAGGTGAGCCAGGGAGAAGAAAAAACTGCTAATGGGGACCATTAGTGGGTCAAGTGGGTTGGCTGTGGTGAAAGCAGTCCATTTGATGACAAGGATTCTGGTTGCCTGCTACTTCAATACACAACCATCTTCCCTGGCCAGCATCTCTGTCTTCGGCTTGTTGCAGTGCTCTATCAAAGCTCAGTGTAAGATCTAAGCATCTCATTTTCCACTCAGGAACTCTGCAGCCTTCAGGACTCAATATTGAATACAATAATTTTATGGCCTGAGCACTTTCTTCCATGTCCTTCCCCCACCCCCACACACCAGGCCTTGTTATCAAATGGACTGCTTTCATCTTAGCCAATCCATTTTCACCCACTAATGGTCCCCATCAGCAGCTTTCCTTTCTCCCCAGCTTGCCATCATCCATTCCTTTGTCCAACTGCTGTTTTTCTCTATCTCTCTGAGCTCCACCTCCATCTATCATTTTCTCCCTCCTCCGCTCAGCCCCCACCCCATTTTCAACAAATATGCCATCTTTTCCAAGCTGCAATCAGTTCTGAAGAAGAATCACTGGACCCAAATTGTGAACTCTGCTTTCTGCCTACAGATGCAACCAGACCTGCTGAGTTTCTCCAGCCATTTCTGTTTTTGTTTCAGGCTTCCAGTATCTGCAGTACCGTGTTTCTTGCCTTGTTAAGTTGTTGTGGTATTCTTATTAATAATGCACACAGTAGCTGCAGTGAAGGTGGAAAGAATGAATGTTTAAAAGGGTGGATTAAGTGAGCTGCTTTGCTCTGGATGAATTTGTATATTTTTGTGATCTCACTCATCCATCTCACTCCTGCCTTGAGACTTGTGGTGGGCTGACTTTAGTTAGAACAGAGTAAATTTGAATTTGCATTGTCAATGGTTCGATGGTTAAATATATACCATAATCGTTGGCAAACTGTGTAAAGTATTTTGACAGCTGACAATCTGAAAATAACAACGTTAAACAACTAGGGCCAGACCAGGAGAGAATTTCTCTTTTAATAAACAGTCTACATTAACGACTTGGATACAGGGATAGAAGGCTCTACAGCCAAATTTGTGGTTGACACAAAAATAGGCAGGATGGTAAATTGCAATGAGGTAATAAGAACCTTACAAATGCATATAGATAGGTTAGGAGAGTGGGCTAAAATGTGGCAGATGGAATTTAACGTGGATAAGTGTGAAGTCATGCATTTTGGGCAGAAAAAGGAGAAGGCAACTTACTATCTAAATGGGGAGAGACTTGGGCTGCCATGGTACAGAGGGATCTGGGTGTCCTCGTTCATGAGTCACAGAAAACTAGTATGCAGGTATAGCAGATGATGAAGAAAGTGAATGGAATGCTGGCTCTTATAGCTAAAGGAATAGAATATAAAGGCAAAGAAATATCTTTGCAACAATACAAGGTATTGGTGATCAAGGTTCGTGTAAAGATTTGTAGCACGGGTACTGCTTGTTGTGGTTGTGGGTATGTTCGCCGAGCTGGAAAATTGATTTGCAGATGTTTTGTCCCTTGTCTCAGTGATATCTTCAGTGCTTTGGAGCCTCTTCTGAAGCGCTACTGTATTGTGTCTTCTGGAATTTATTTGGTTCCGTTCCTGCTGTTTCCAGTTGCCGGTTCAGGTTGTTTGTTGTAGTGGCCAGTACATTGGGTCTAGGTCTATGTTCTTGTTGATGGAGTCTGCGGCTGGGTGCCATGCTTCTAGAAATTCTCTGGCTATCCTATGCTTAGCTTGTTCTATGATCGTTTTGTTGTCCCAGTCAAATTTGTGGTTCTTGTCATCTGTGCTTATGGCTACTAGACATGACTGGTAGCCATAAGCACAAACATTTAGTGGCTTGTTTGTGTTCATGGATGTGGATTGCTAGTTGTCTGCCTGTTTGCCCTATATGGTGTTTTGTGCAGTCTTTGCATGGAATCGTGTAAATTACATTAGTCTTGCGCATGATGGATGTAGGGTCTTTTGTTCTGGTGGGTTGTTGTCTGAGTGTGGCTGTTGATTTATGGGCCATCATGATCCCAGTGGTTGGAGAAGTCTAAGGTGTTTTTGATGTAATGTAGCGTGGCTAGTGAGTTAGGTCGTGACATGTCCTTGTCGCATTTTTTTGTCTGTTAGGCATCTGCAGATGAAATTGCAGGAATATCTGTTCTTGGTGAAGAGTCTGTAGAAGTGTTCTTCTTCTTCGCTTCACAGGTCGGGAGTGCTGCAGCATGTTGTAGTCCTTTTGAACAGGGTCCTAATACAGCTTCTCTCGTGTGTGTTTGGGTGGTTGCAGTTGTAACTCAGGACTTGGTCGGTGTGTGTGGCTTTCCTGTACACTTTTGTGGTGCATTTGCCGTTTGGGATCCGACCTAATCTCTGGATCAGATATGTGGATGACACTTGTTATCATTAAGAGAACAGAGATCGAGAACACACACTGGATTATCAACACCATGCTCACAGGGATCAGGTTTATGAGAGAAGAGGAAGCCAACAATCAACTCCCATTCCTGGATGTGATGGTACAAAGAACACAGAATGACCTAACTCACTAGTCATACATGCTACCTTACACAAAAAACATCTTGGAACTGACAGCAGACTTCTCCGCCCACTTGGATTCACGGCAGCCCATAAACCAACAACCAAGCTCAGACACTGGGTGGGTGGCACGGTGGCACAGTGGTTAGCACTGCTGCCTCACAGCGCCTGAGACCCGGGTTCAATACCCGCCTCAGGCGACTGACTGTGTGGAGTTTGCACGTTCTCCCCGTGTCTGCGTGGGTTTCCTCCGGGTGCTCCGGTTTCCTCCCACAGTCCAAAGATGTGCAGGTCAGGTGAATTGGCCATGCTAAATTGTCCGTAGTGTTAGGTAAGGGGTAAATGTAGGGGTATGGGTGGGTTGCGCTTCGGCGGGGCGGTGTGGACTTGTTGGGCCGAAGGGCCTGTTTCCACACTGTAAGTAATCTAATCTAATCTAAACAACAACTCAACAGGACAAAAGATCCTACATCCATCATGCAAATTTAAAACAGAGTTGAGGAGAAACTACTTCTGAATCCATGGAATCCCCTACCCCAAGTGTGGTGGATTCTGGGATAGTGAGTAAATTTAAGGAGGGGTTAGACAGATTTTTAATTGTAATGGGTTAATTGGTTGGGGGAGAAGGCAGGAAAATGGGGGTGAGGAGCATATCAGCCATGATCGAATGGCACAGCAGACCCGATGGGCCGAATGGCCTAATTCTTCTCCTATATCTTATTAACGTATGAACATAGGACAATCCTTGTTTCCATTGTGATAATAACCTACATTAAATGCAGTTTTGAAACATTTAATTTCACTGATGGGACATTAAACAACAGAGAAAAAGAATCCCTTGCAACATGCAAAGGAACAGGAAAATGCTGGATCAGCATTTTGAGTAATGCATCTCTTCTGTACTTTATTGAGGAGTGTTCAGCTTCTATTTGCACTTTGAAATGTGCTTTGAAGACCTAGATTTTAGATGCATGGAATTAATGAGCAGCACATTATAGCAGGGTCTTGTTTGAAATACACTGTCTAGGGGGTTTCTGCATTAAGCTTGTACCATTTTTCAACTTTCCCAGTCACAATCTCACACAAATGCTGATTGTGAGTGATTATTCTGCAACCACAACTGGAGTAACAGATTTTGACTCATTGACCTAAAGTATGGAATTGAACTGTCAGCTCGATGCTGAGGCTTTTACTGGTCTAAGCATCTTGAAAGGATGACATCATTAACTGATTTTTCAAAGAAAATATTCTGAACAGGCTTTTCTGCAAAAAAGGTTACCACAAAAAAAACTTTCCTCAGGTGATGAGACGGGTGTCATGCAAATGAGAAGCAGAATCAGCTGATGAGATGAGACCTGGAACTTTATCTGACGTGAATAATTGGCCAGAAAATCACACATCAGCCCCTACATTTCCTCTAAATTCTCTCTCCGCCCACTTGATTCTAAGGCTTACATTTTGGGTAAAAATAATTGCATATAAGTAGGGGTTCAAGATGAATCGAAAAAGTGGTGGCAGACGCTTGTCTGTACTGGTGCTGTATGTCGTGTTTATAACATAAAATATGTTCAAAGAAATTAGGAAAGGGGAACTCTTCCTTGCTGAGGGATAATTGAAGGACAATCATGTGAAACATATACAGAATTTGTAAAACATAGAAGCAGAAGTAAGCTATTTAACCCCTCAATTCCGACCTGCCATTCTTTGAAATAGGGCTGATCTGATAATCCTCAACTCCACTTTCCTCATGACTCTTCATTCCCTTATTGTTGAAAAATCTGTCCAGTCTAGAATCTGCTTAATGACCCAGCCTCTACAGTCCTCTACAGTCATTCTGGTGTTTGCTGTTAGGAATAATTTGGTCCATGGTTTAGGTCAGGGGTTACTGCCAGTTATCAATTAGTGTAGTGAGAGAGGGTGGTCTGAGAATGCAGGAGACAAATGTACTGCACTAGCTATGTAATAGAGTATTTCAGAGAGGCACTCTACCACCACAGAGCAGCTGCCTGGTAAATGAGAATGTTAGGACTAACAGAGGGCCTGTGAACAAAGGGATATCTACCTGATCCACCCATCTGATATGTCTTAGTGAAAGCTGCTGCCCTGAACCTTTGTGCCCTCTAGATGCTTGCTTAAGTAACCACAGAGATAAGCTGCTTTTCTGTGTATTATTGAGGCTCTGATCCATCAAGCAAAAACTCGCATTCATTTTCACAGTGTCGTTGGCAAAACAAAATGAATTTGTGTCAATTTGGCTATTTGCCAAAGTACAGTGGCTTTTTCACAGCAGGATAAATGGGTGCGAGTGAGTGAATTGATTAGGTAATTGGTAGTGGATTAGTTGGTAAGTTGGAAGCTGGTGGCTAATCTGCCTATTTTTTACCCCATTTGATTTTTCTTTCCGCTGAAGCCAAGAACAACATTTCGACCAGCAGTAGACTTGCAATTATTTATTAACAATCTTATATCATAGATCGCATTTGACTGAGCATGGCATCAAAGATCCTTGCAAAACTAAAGTCAAGGGGAATCAGAGGGAAACTCTCCACTGGTTGGACTTATATCTAATACAAAAGAAAGATCATTTTCATTGCTGGTGGTCAGTCATCTCAGCTCCAGGACCTCTCTGCAGGAGTTCCTCAGAGTAGTGTCCTACTCCAACCTTTATCAGCTGGTTCATCAATGACCTTCCATCCATCTTAAAGGTCAGAAGTGGGACTATTTGCCAATGATTACACAATGTTCATTATCATTCATTGTGACTCCTCACATACTGAAGCAGTTTCTGCCCAAATGGACAATATTCAGGTTTGGACTGGGTAGTGGCAAGTAATATTCATGTCACACAAGTGACAAGCAATGGACATTTCAAACAAGAGAGAATCTAACCATCATCCCTTAATTTTTCATTGTATTACCATCACTGAACCTCCAACTATCAATATCCTAGGTGTTACCATTGACCAGAAACTGAACTGAACGAGTTGTATAAATACTGTGGCATACCATTGCAAATCAGAGACTAGGAATCCTAAAGTGAGTAACTCACCTTCTGACTCCTCAAACCTTGACCACCGTTAGTAAGGCACAAGTCAGAACTTGATGGAATACTCCCCACTTGCCTGAATGGGTGCATCTCCAGCAACATTCAAGAAGCTTGACAAAGCAACCCAGTTGATTGGAACCACGTGCACAAACATCCATCCCATCCAGTACTGACATTCAGTAGCAGCACTGCAGCAATTACCCAAAGCTCCTTAGACAACACCTTCCAAACCCATGGCCACTTCTGTCTCGAAGGACAAAACCAGCAGATACATGGGAACATGACCACTTGCATACCTCACTCCAATTCACTCACCATCCTGATTTGGAAATATATCATAGTTCTTTCATACCTTTGCATCAAATCCTCCCTAATATGTACACATACCTACACTACAGCTGTTCAAAAAGGCACCCACTATCACCTTCACAAGGGCATTAAGGGATGGGCAATAAATGCTGGATCAGACAACAAAGCCCATTTCCCCTGAATTTTTTTTTAAATGCACATATTAGATTGGCTATTATTTCATCAATGTGTAAGTGTTATCTTCCCACAAACATAAAATAATGCATACCAATTGAGGAATATGTCTGATGCTTGCATTCCCATCTCCCCCTCATCCCACCAGCTTATGATCTTCTTGCATCTCTTCTGAGTATGAGCTGTTGATGGAGTAAGCCTGTACCTCTTGCTTTCCCCTGCTTCCCTCACAACAACACTATCATTTTTATTTTTTAATATATTCAGAAACTGACACCTATTGAGGCAGTGGTGCAACAATGAAAAGTGGACAAACAGAAAATAGTGGTGGTGAAGACATATTCTCACTCACAGAAGCTGCATGGAAGATAGCTTAGTCACAACTGGCCAACAACCAGGTCAACAGACAAGGGCGGCTTAGGTGCCAGGTGACTAACCTTTTCTGATGCAGAAGAGTCAGCTGATGACTTCTATGGAGTGGTCCATAGAAGAAGTCCATGGGTATACATAATTAGGTGTTTGTGACATTGGCAAGTGCATCAGAAATCCTGAAGTCAATGTCATGGAACATAATGGATTTAAGCAGCAACTCAGCACAGGCTTTGTGCCTTTCTACTGGAATGGACACTTTCTTCTGTGCCCAAACTGTTGTGGCCCCTGGCTACCTAGCTTTCTCTGTGGATCATAAAAGTTCTACTTGATATGTACCCCAGCAATTATCTCCCCGAGTAACTCTAAAACCTTTTAAGTCACATGATTCCTTGGAAAGGTTGTTTTGAACTCCCTATTCAAAAAAATTAATTTCTTACCATTACAAAAAAGTAACTTTCTTAGAACTGAGAAACAAAAACAAAAGATTTCCTCTATTTTCGAACAAAGTTCCCAAACAACAAAGTGAAACAAAGAACAGCGGATGCTGGAGATCTAAAACAAACAAAAACAGAAATTGCTGGAGAAAGTAACTGGAGATCTGGCAGCGTTTATGGAGATAGAACATTTCCAAGACAGTTTGAAGAAGGGTCATAAGACTCGAAACGTTAACTCTGTTTTCTTTCCACAGCTGCTACCCAACTTGGTGTTTTTTTTCCAGTGATTTCTGTTTTTGTTTGTTCCCAAACAATAACATGTTCTATAACTTTGCATCACAATTCAACATCCTGACTATTGCTGTGGTCACAGATCACTCTGTATGAAGATTCCACCTCCCCAAACATGGCTTTGAAGTTGTATCCAACTTGTAGTAAAGTTTAAGGGGGGGCTGGGTGGTGTCCCTACCTTGGAACCAGAAGGCCCAGGTTCAAGTCACACTCACTGTAGAAGTCTGTAATAATATCACTGCACAGGGTGATCAGAAAATATCTACAAGTTTTGAGAGGGTGCCTCAAGATAGGCTGATTTACAGCAGGGCATGCAGAGGAAGCATTGTTTCAGAGTGGCAATGATCTTGGTTTGATCACATTTTGTGAGGTAGAATGACTCTCATTAAAAGCATGTTGTATCTGTGGACAGTGTAGCAGCATCATGCACCGTGAGGTCAATGAATAACATCTGTCACCGATTTCTCTCTAGCTCGAGAGAGTGAAATGTGTTCAACTCTCAATGAACGCCCTCCTCAATTGTGTATGTCAAACTTGTGACATATTGCAAACATCACTTGTCCTAGCCTGTAAGGAGATAGAAACATAAAGATTCACAGCAACTGGTAATGCCATCCTTGCCCTGCTGTGAGCACTTAGTAAGTGGCAGATTTCACTGAGAATCTCATTAGTGAAATGGGGATTTCTACAACACTGCTCCACACTGACGTTCAGGTAGGAAAATTGTTCTCTGAAGACCCTGGTTGTCAGAGTCCAGCTGACATATCTGCTTCTCCTAATGATTTTTCCCTCCTTCAGTCACTTTTTCTGCATTTTACTGCCTCCACTACTTTTGCTTACATACAGTAGACCAAGGGAAATGCATGCCCTGAAGAAGGGCCTGTGCCCGAAACGTCGAATCTCCTGTTCCCTGGATGCTGCCTGACCTGCTGTGCTGTTCCAGCAATAAAGTTTCAAAAATGCATAGTACTGCAACCATGTCTGGAAACAAATGGTTTTCCCAGAATCCTTAAAGTCAGGAAGATAAAGTCAGCATGTGCCATACCACTCTCTGAAGATTTCAGCAAATTTAAGCTGCTATGTTGCTTTTTACAATTGCAGCAAGAGTCAGCAGAAATAATTCCATAATAACCAAAAATTAGTTAATGATCATTTTCAATAATTCTGGTAATGGGAAAATGGGAGTCCTTTCTGCTGCTGAGGTAAAAATTGGGCACTAGTTTAAGAGTAGATCGCTAAAATGTTTCAGCTCTCCACAAATCAGCATTACACACTAAATGACCATAGAATCCCTCCAGTGTGGAAACAGGCCATGTGACCCAACGAGTCCACATCGACCCTCTGAAAAGTATCCCACCCAGACCTATTTCCCTACCCTTATTACTCTACATTTCCCCTGACTAATGCAACTAGCCTACCCATCCCTGAACACTATGGGCAATTTAGCATGGCCAATTCACCTAACCTGCATATCTTTGAACTGTGGGGGGAAACCAGAGCACCCGGAGGAGAATGAAAACGGGGAGAATGTGTAAACAGACAGTTCCCCGAGGCTGCTTCTCAGTCCCTGGCACTGAGAAGCAGCAATGCTAACCACTGAGCTGCTGTACCACCAAATTACCTTAAAGTTCTGCATATGCCTCTTGGATGCTCCTGTGTGCACTCTAATACCATCACCAAAACAGCATCCAGTGCAGCCACTGCAGGAACCATACATATATGCCATTGTGTGGGCAATGTGGCACATGTAATATTGAAAAACTGCATCCTGTGGAAACTACTTTTGTGATCTCTAAATGAATCATTAAGGTACATTTTGAAACTTAGAATTTGAATACAATAAAAACAACTGTGGGATAAGGCGTGACTCTGGTTTCCTTGTCTAGTAACAAAATAAAATTGCTCATATGCAGCTTCTCTCATACAGCTGTTGCTTTGGTCATGGAACATGCAAGTTGTGGGTCCTTGGATGTAAGTAATGAGCTAGAACTTTCTGGAAAAATAACAGCAGATTAGCAATGCACATTGTAATTAATATTCAAATTGATTAACAGTGGAATTAAGAGTTATGAGCCTCCAAGATTTGCTGACCGATTTATGCCACTCTCTTGTCTGTCTTACACCAACAGCATCTCACCCTTAGCATCCCTCGTACTTTTAAGAACTTGAATTTGCATATTAATTGTCAATTAAATTCACAACAGAAAGTTGGGGCTGAAACTCAGCAGTCTAAGCATATTTTTAACAATTTGACAATTGTTATTGTAATGTACCTCTCCAGGCCGGAAAGAGAGCAATGTAAACTGTTCTACCCCTTCCTGCATGTAGTAAATTGCTGGGTGGATGCTATAGTTGTTGCAAAGTACCATTCAACATTCACCACTCACAGATTACAGAAGAGTAATTTTTGGATAGCTACTGTCATGATGAGTTCTCCTGCATGTTACAATGTGGGTACAACTAATAATGGATTTTTCCAGTCTTTTTAAAGATAACTTTCTTTTATTCCAGAGTGGATATTTAAAAAATGGAAGGGAAATATAAGGAGGAGATGAGAGTGAGTATTCTCTCATTCCAACCTACTGCATGGATTATATAGATTACTTGAACTTTTCCTTCCTTGATGCATCATCATAAACTGTCTCCCAAAGGTTTGCTTCCACCATAAAGCACAAATTGAGGATGTGACGAAATATTCATCACTGGCCTGGATGGATGCAGCTGTGACAGCACTAGTATAATAGTTCTCCATTTGCTGACTTAAACACACATTCTATCCAATACTACCCTTGTGACTGATGTGCACTCCACTACAACAATTTGCCAAAGCTTCTTCATGAGCACCTTCCAAAATAAAAGTCTCCCCCACCTGGAAAGACAAGGCAGTAGCTACATGAAAACCATCACCCTCCAGTTTTCCCTCAAAATCAGAAATTATCCTGACTTAGATATAGTTTGGTCATTCTTTCAATGTTGCTAAATCAACACTTTGGAAAGTACTACTTAATGATATTGTGGGAGCATATTCACCACATAGGAGTGCAGCTGGTCAAGAAGATAACTGACCACCATTTTCTCGAGGGCAAATGCAGATAAGCAATAAATGTTGGTCTTTCCAGTGACACTCACATCCCCAAGTGAAATTTTATTCTTACAGGATAGGTTGATCAGACCCTAGCAATCAGAGGGAGCAGTAGATATGATGAACCCAACGGAGTCACTAGAATTGTAACTGAACGAACTATGGAAAATTAACTCCTGTACCCCTGTACTTGAGTACACACGATAATAAAACCTAATTCTAGATTGGCTTCTTCCTCAGTGTTAGATGAGGAGATGTCTAATTTTGTGGGGCTAGTCTCTTGGATGCTGATGCAGTGCAGATACCATTTGTACCTGCCAGAGCTAAAAAAGAGAGTATGTGGTGAAGAAGGGATAGGAGCTTGGGATATTAAGAATACATTCACAGTGGCTATAATGGGAGAGCAGTACAGTAATAGACAATGATTACTACTTTCTTGCAGTGATGTGGATTTTTCAGCATCCCCACAGGACTAGTTCCAGTCCGTATCAACCAGAGCCAGGATCACTTTGTACGGGATGAGAAGTTGAATTTCAGGCCTGCCACCTTCTGTTTTGTCTCTCTTCAGCCTGTATTTTTGATCCTTTTTGCCTGAATGAGACAAAGGGAAGGAATAAGTATGAAATGAAAGTGGCTGCCACAGCTGATGGTGTTGGTGATGGTGGGAGAAAGGTGATGAAGTATCCAGTCTGAGTGAGTAGGCAGGGTTAGCAGTGTAGGGATGTATGGGTGAAGGACAATGTTGTATGTTACTGTGAGAATGGTAGAGCATGAAGCTTGGTCCGAGGTGTATACAGTAACAAAGATCGAATGTGAAGTAGCAGAGAGAATATAATGGCACTTACTGTCACAGAATGGAAAGATGATTGATCTTTTTCCTGCATTTCTGGGCACTTCTGCAGCCCATGGAGACTGTAGAAACCAGGTGGTGACCATAGACCAGACTGGAAGGGAACCTTGTGGCTCAGTGATAAAGTCCTGACTTTTCAGCTGGGAGACCTAGGTTCAAGTCCTGCCTGTTCCAGAGGAATGTCATAAAAATATCTAGGTCAGACTGGCAGGGTCTGGTTCCATGGCTTCCTTGTCTTGGAGGAAGTGAATGGGCCTCCTCTGCATCGCCCACTATGGTCAGACCCCAATCCCAAAGCAGGGTGCTAAGTTCCTCTTGTTTCCCATGTCTGGGATCAATGACACAAACTGTACAGGCAGCTCTAGACTGCCAGTGTCTGACCTGATTCATAGCTGAATTTTGAATGCTGACACCAGCATGTCTGGGATGTCTTGGCAGTGGCTAGTCCTTCTACCTAAGGCACGTGGGAGAACATGATGAGTGGATTGCATTAGGGTATGGTGCACAGGTAATGAGGCAAGTTTGAGTCAATATATGAAACAATTAACGAGATCACGCAAAAAGAAGCCATTAAACTTGACAAAGTTGACACACAGCCAATTTATGGTAAAATGTAAGACATAGTTACAGTAGATAAAGACGAATCTAACTTCTTCATACATTCATGTCCATATACTCATGTTAGTCTTCCAGTCCAGATTGTTCTAACTTTCCACCTATATTTATTATTGATAAATATATTAGGCAGAAACATAATTTTTAACACAGTGTGAAATTTCTACGTTCATAGAATCATAGAGATATACAGCACAGAAACATACGCTTCAGCCTAACTCGTCCATGCTGACCAGATATCCCAACCCAATCTAGACCCACCTGCCAGCACCAGGCCCATATCCCTCCAAACCCTTCCTATTCATATACCCATCCAAATGCCTCTTAAATGTTGCAATTGTACCAGCCTCCACCACTTCCTCTGGCAGCTCATTCCATACACATACCATGAAAAGGTTGCACCTTAGGTCCCTTTTATATCTTTCCCCTCTCACCCTAAACCTATGCCCTCTAGTTCTGGACTCCACCACTCCAGGGAAAAGATTTTGTCTATTTACCCTATCCACACTTCTCATGATTTTATAAAGCTCTATAAGGTCACCCATCAGCCTCTGACGCTCCAGGGAAAACAGCCCCAGCCTGTTCAGCCTCTCCTTATAGCTCAAATCCTCCAACCCTGGCAGCATCCTTGTAAATCTTTTCTGAACCCTTTCAGGTTTCACAACATCTTTCCGATAGGAAGGAGACCAGAATTGCAGCAATATTCCAATGGTGGCCTAACCAATGTCCTGTACAGCCGCAACATGACCTCCCAAATCGTGTACTCAATACTCTGACCAATAAACAAAAGCATACCAAATGCCTTCTTTACTATCCTATCTCCCTGTGACTCTACTTTCAAGGAGCTATGAACCTGCACTCCAAGGTCTCTGTTCAGCAACACTCCCCAGGACCTTACCATTAAGTGTATAAGTCCTGCTAAGATTTGCTTTCCCAAAATGCAACACCTCACATTTATCTAAATTAAACTCCATCTGCCACTCCTCAGCCCATTGGCCCATCTGATCAAGATCCTGCTGTAATCTGAGGTAACTTTCTTCGCTGCCCATTACACCTCCAATTTTGGCATCATCTGCAAACTTACTAACTATACCTCTTATGCTCACATCCAAATCATTTATATAAATGAAGGAAAGTAGTGGACTCAGCACTGATCCTTGTGGCACCCCACTAGTTACAGGCCTCCAGTCTGAAAAACAACCCTCCACCACCACCCCCTGTCTTCTATCTTTGAGCCAGCTCTGTATCCAAATGGCTATTTCTCCCTGTATTCCATGAGATCGAACCATGCTAATCAATCTCCCAAGGGGAACCTTGTCGAACGCCTTTCTGAAGTCCATAAAGATCACATCAACCGTTCTGCCCTCATCAATCCTCTTTGTTACTTCTTCAAAAAAACTCAATTAAGTTTGTGAGACCTGATTTCCGATGCACAAAGCCATGTTGACCATCCCTAATCAGTCTTTGCCTTTCCAAATACATGTGCATCCTGTCCCTCAGGATTCCTTCCAACAACTTGCTCACTACCTACATCAAGCTCACCGGTCTATAGTTCCCTGGATTGTCTTTACCACCTTTCTTAAATAGTGGCACCATGTTAGCCAACTTCCAGTCTTCCAGCACCTCACCTGTGACCAGCAACCACTTCCCTAGCTTGCAACAGAGTTCGAGGGTACACCTGATCAGGTCCTGGGGCTTTATCCATTATTATGCATTTCAAGACATCCAGCACTTCCTCCTCTGTAATATGGACATTTTTCAAGATGTCACCATCTATTTCCCCTACATTCTATATCTTCTATGTCCTTTTCCACTCGAAACCCTGATGTAAAATACTCGTTCAGTATCTCCCCCATCTCCTTTGGCTCTACACAAAGGCTGCCTTGCTGATCTTTAAGGGTTGTTGAATAAAGAGTTACTTATAGCTTTTCTATCAGAATAGCGACTGAGCATCTGATAATGGAGCTATGTCATAATAACATCAGATGACATGGAACATGATCATGAGTCTATCATGTTCCAGAAAGATGTCCTCACTGACCTTCACTCGTATATAGTTACATTAACTAATACTTGTTACTGTTTCCTTACCTAAGTGGAGATATGATTGTACTACACACATGTAACTAAAATTTAATTTTCTTCCTTTCTTTATTATTACAACAAAATACAAGATGACTGGCTTCAGTAGCCAGAGGCAGGCTGCAAAAGCTAGAAGTAGGCTGCTCCATTGCTCTTGGCTGCTGTCCTTTTGGTTTATAGATTGTGACAGTCCGACTAAAGACTGTCTAACCTTTACCTGCACAAAGTCAGACCAGGCCATCAGGTCAGTTTGTAGGCCAGACCAGGTAATCCAAGGGTGGTAGATTGTTCCCTGTAAAAAGGGTATTCGTGAACCAGATAAGCTTTTATGACAATTAACAATGATTTGATGCTCACCGTTATTCCAGGTTCTTTTTAACAGTTGAATTTAAATTCAAGTGAGTGACCTCTGAGCAATGTTTTTCCCTTGTTCATGGCATCTCATTGGAGACATTTGTGGAAATTGTTGGGGAACATAGACTCCTTGCAGTTTCTTACAGACTGCTGCATGATGTCCTGGGACATATTTACCAATATTTGTGGAGACTTTATTCATTGACCCTACATTTGTCTAGTTGCTAGATGAGGGCTGGCGCTTTGAGAATACCCTGATTCTGACCTTTGTAAGGTTCCTTTAAATAGTAGCGAATTTGGGTAAACTGGAAATCAGATGCAAACATAAGGTAGGGTTAGGCCATTTGACCCCACAAGCCTGCACTGCCAGTCAATAGGTCGTTGTTGATCTGGATGTGGTGTCAGCATACTTTCTTATCTAGTGCCCATTGCCCTCAATTTCCTTGTAAATTAGAAATTTATTTAACTCTGCCTGTAATTATTTATATGTTTCAACCTCTAATACCAGAAAAAAATTCTTATAATCCCCAGAAGTTTTAAAAAGGAGATCTCTTATTCTTATCCCCTAGTTCTAGTTACCCCCAGAAGAGGAAAAATCCTCCAGGTACTTACCATATCAAATACACTCAAAATGTTCAAAACATTTCAGATCATGTGACCCTTCCACATAACTTGTCACTAAACCCGAAATATTACCTCTGATTTCTCTCCACAGATGCTGCCAGACTTGCGGAGCTTTTGCAGCAATTTCTGATTTCGTTTCTGGATACTTTTGTCAGATGAAGACTGGAAACCACACCAGTGAAAATCCATGAATATATTAACATTTTACACTATTTGCAGGGACATGCTTCAACAGAACTCGTAGAATCACAGTTAAAGTAGAGTATTAAACATGGAAAGAGGCCTTTCAGCCCATCAAGTCTGTGCTAGTCATGAAGCACCTATCTATTCTAACCTCTTTCCTGCACTTAGCATTTCAAGTGTTCATCTAAATGCTTCTAAAATGTTATTATGGTTCCCAATCCTTCACTGTATCAGGCAGTAAGTTCCACATAACCACCACCCTCTAGGTGAAACAAATTCACCCTAAATCCCCTCTAACTTCCTGATTTAAACTTTAAGTCTATGCTTCCTGTTAATTGAGCTCTCTACTAAAGGAAAAAAAAAGTTAGGTCTTATTTACTATATCAATCATAACTTTTTTGACCTCAATCAGATTTCGTTAGAACTCAGTACAACCTTTTTCCCTCAGATTCTAGTCCTATGTGATCTGACATCATCCAGCATTACTAATGATGTGCTCTAGCTATTAGTATAATAGCCATTAATCCTTTAAGCTACACTTCCCTACAAGTCATTCTACTCCCCTTTACACTTTCATTCAACTCCCACTTTCCTCCTCAAAGTCTCTTTTGGCCAAAAGTGTCAGTCTCCTCAGCTCATTTTGAAAAAGAGAGGGACATATACATTTCATTATTTTTTTCCGTGGAATGGCGGACTGGGCTGTCAGCCATCTCACAACAGCTGGTACCTGGATTCTGCCACTGATGGTAACTTGAAGTCAAAAGCAATGAAGTCTGATCAAAGAAGAACTGCTTCAAAAGGCAAATCTTTAGGTCTTGAACCATCAAAAGCCATCAGGAGAACAACAAACTGAATTCTCTTTCCAACTTCTTCTGTTTTTCCTTCTCCTTTACACACTGGGGAAAGTTAAGAACACAGCCTGGAGAAAATGAAGCACTCTCAACTTGCATGAAAATCTTCACAGCCCCAACTACTCCAATAGTAAGCATTTATTTTCCAGTAGGCAGTGGTACTATTACCACATTCTCTTCACACTGCTCCTCTGCAGACAAGAACTTCTCTGGAAATTCAACAGAAAGCAGAATTTCTTCTATAATTATCAACAGTAGAATAAATTGAAAATTTGAGGAATTTAGATCCACTTTGACAATTGCATCAGAATTGGGATCTTTAGGCAGCTCCTCTGATATGCTCTTACTTCATGTAACCTTATTATTAGCATCAGATATTTCCCCCACATCAACTAAACTAGTGAGAGCAAGAACATATAGCTTAGGTACTTTAGTTACTTGGTCTGTGACCAACATATTCTATTGATGCCCTCTTAATCTCACTACAAGCAAAATGACATTTATATGCTCCTACACTGCAGCTTGCTTCTTCCGTGCACCACTTCTAACATGTGATAGCTGCTCAATAATGCTGTGTGACTGCCAACTTCTGTGGAGGCAGGTTCCTCTTGTATATGTTCCAGCTAATCTTGCTGTGAAACATTGCTGATTTTCTGTAGAAAACCTTATGCTTTCTCTTCAATCACTGGCTGCAGAAACAGTTGCTCAGCAACTGCCTGAAAATCTATCCAGTTTAGTTGAGAATATGTGATGCAGAATGTCTTTGATTTGGCCAGCTGGGTTATGAAACAGTGCCATCTCACACAGTGGTAGGGACAAGTTATTCTGAGCACTCTCCATCTTCTGCTGAATCTCTTCTATTTCTAGTTGCAGTGAGTGTCTGGAACTCATAAAGGAACAGTGGTACTTTGTAATTCAAATTCTGCTGTTGTCAAATCATCACACGTGAATTGATAGTATCACGAAGGCTTCATATTTAATTCCTTTTGAGAACTTGAGTTTTGAAGGATAGTGGAAAAATGAATTCATTTAAAGTTCTGAGGATTCCTCTCTATTTTTCAAGTTCACTTTAGACATGGGAATAGTTTCTTAGATGGCATTTCTTGAAACCATTTCTTGGTTTCATCTAATTACTTCTGGGAAACACATGACTGGGTATATGATTGGAAAGAGCTTATTTCTGTTTGAGCAGTGTTTTGTTGTTGGATAACAGTTGGAGAATGTTTGGTTCTCAGTTGGAGAAAAACACTCTGAGGAGAAGGCTGCCCAATTCAACTCTCAGCCTTGCTGAAACCTCCTGTGTGAGTCCAATCTGAAACTCAATTGTCCTC
Organism: Chiloscyllium plagiosum; assembly: GCF_037043375.1. Lineage (NCBI taxonomy): Eukaryota > Metazoa > Chordata > Chondrichthyes > Orectolobiformes > Hemiscylliidae > Chiloscyllium > Chiloscyllium plagiosum. The sequence continues at coordinate 57,851,130 of NW_028270149.1, read as the reverse complement.
TTTAAGACCATTTGGAAGACTTCTGTGTTTTCTGATCAAGATATATCTGCCAACTTCAGGGAGAACTGCATGTGTTTAGTGGCTTGTCTGTGTTTGCCAGAATACTAGATCAAAAGCTTTCTGAATATTCCATCTCTTAACTTTTTTTCTTCAAACACTGACTAATGAAGATGACAGTTGAAAATGTGTTGCTGGAAAAGCGCAGCAGGTCAGGCAGCATCCAAGGAGCAGGAGAATCGACGTTTCGGGCATGAGCCCTTCTTCAGGAATTCCTTCCTGAAGAAGGGCTCATGCCCGAAACATTGATTCTCCTGCTCCTTGGATGCTGCCTAACCTGCTGCACTTTTCCAGCATCACATTTTCAGCTATGATCTCCAGCATCTGCAGTCCTCACTTTCTCCTAATGAAGAGGACATTAATGTTCATGACTTATTGGAAGGGGAGCTCCTGAACATTGCTTCACTCTTTGAAAACAGCATAGATGATGTCCACAACAGCCATCATTTACAAGCTAATGTCTAACATGTCATCTTACAGCTGGTCACCTTCATTATGGTGCACTTCTCTTCTACTTCATCTGTCCACTCCTCAAAATAATTGAAAAATGTACAATGACCCTCCTGGAGTTTCCTTGATAAGACAGACTCACAGTATACAAAGCCAACTTGAACTTCTTCTGCAGCTGAATAAAGTAGATTTAAAGTGACACATTGTTTAATAAAGATTGTTTGTTTAATAAAGAAACAATGGTGATTAGAAATGACATAGAGAATATGAATGATCGCTCTTTCATTGTATTGAAATGTAGCACACATCTGTCTTCTCCTACTTAATAAATTGGAATTGAATGGAACATAGTTGGAGAAGTTTCAGCTGCATGGTATGCTCTCAGAAAGAATGGACATTACTTGATGTGTTTCCAGTTTAAACTCCGTGCTTCTGCCAATAACCACGATCTCTGCAATCCAGAAACACTCTAGTGCACCTGGTGCTTCCTCTAATAAGAATACCTTTTGCACTTCGGTATGATCTACCCTTGAAACTCTTGCAGATATGAGAGATCTGATTTTACATTTTTTTTCCTCTGAGGACAAGCTTTCTGCTGCTCTGGTAAACCATCCTGCAATAGCCTCTCTTAAGGCATGATGACGCTCAGCATTAATGGTAGGCAAGCCAATATGGCATGTTCACACCACAACACAAACATACAATAATGGCAGTGGCTGTACCCTCTTCCAACTGGTTCTGGTTTCTTACAGGCATATTAGCAGCCCTCTGATTGATGAGCTGGACTAAGTAAGAACTGATGGCTATGACCCAAGAAGCTATCCTGACCCTTCTATAAAAAAACATTTTTGTTCAAATGTCAGCTCATCTCTAAATTTTCTGTATCAGCAATTATCTGTGGGGCAGCACAGACATTTATAAGGGAATCAATTGTCACTCCTAGCTGCATTGATAGAACTTCATTCAGTCTATTATTGGGATGTGCTGTAACCCAAAATAAGAATCCATGGTCTTAATGACTTCTTCATATTTGGCAGTTTCTTCTTTGATCCCCTGACTAATCAGAATGATATCGGAGCCACTGCTGATTGTGCAGTGTAGCAGTACACTAACCTGACCCTTTGAATGAGTTTGGAGGCAGTCCAATATCCATTTAAACAGTGCTGCCAATTGACCCAAAGCTGTGGATGTGATTCAGAGAGGAGTATGGCTTTTTCACTCCCCATAGTTGGCTGCTGTGGGACTCCAATAATGATTAGTTGAACTGATTATTGATGTGGATGTTGTCTTGAGTGTTCTTTGATGAGCCAATAGGTTTTCACTTTCCCACCCTTAGCAATGTGGCAAAGATCCTCAGTAAATGGTTTGTAAATCATTGCTGCAATATATAAATATCACAACCACCATGATTTGGGATGGGTTTTGCCAGAATGCAGTACTGGATACTTTACTAGTGCAAACTAGTGAACATCTCTGAAGCATTTACAGAAACATAGTTCAGCAGGACTCCATTAGAACCTTCTTTCCTAAGGTCCTGATTCCATGTGATCTGACATCTCTGACCATGCACTCTAGCTATTAACATAACAGATATTAAAAACCTACACAACACTTTTAAACAGCATAGGACAAAAAAAACACTATTGTGTAATGTGTTTAATGGCTGCCTAAACTAAAAAGAAAACAACAAGCCAGGTAGCATCAGGAGGTGGAGAAGTCGATGTTTTGGATGTAACCCTTCAGGATACACTTGAAACATCGATTTCTCCACCTGCCTGGCTTGCTGCATTCTCTCAGCCTCCGGCTTGTCTATCTTGGATTCCAGCATCTGCTAGTTTTTAGTTACAGCACAGGTCCCAGTACTATATAAAAACAGCTAGTACAGTATGTACACAGGCAGTTCTCCAAACATCTGTATTTTCATAAAAAAAGCATGTATTAATATTTGTAGCTACACATTCCCAACTTTTCAGCAATGTACATATTTTTTTCTCTTGTGTATATGTCAGGTCTATTGATATATCTGCAAACAGTTATATCTGGAGAAGACAGAGCTGGAGCGTTGGAGGATGAGGGGTGACCTTATAGAGGTTTACAAAATTATGAGAAGCATGGATAGGATAAATAGACAAAGTCTTTTCCCTGGAGTGGGGAGTCCAGAACTAGAGGGCATAGGTTTAGGGTGAGAGGGGAAAGATATAAAAGAGACCTAAGGGGCAACCTTTTCACACAGAGGGTGGTATGTGTATGGAATGAGCTGCCAGAGGAAGTGGTGGAGGCTGGTACAATTGCAACATTTAAAAGGCATTTGGATGGCTATATAATAGGAAGGGTTTGGAGGGGTGTGAGCTGGGTGCTGGCAGGTGGGACTAGATTGGGTTGGGATATCTGGTCAGCATGGATGGGTTGGACCGAAGGGTCTATTTCTGTGCTGTACATCTCTATGACTCTATGACTCTAAGATGCTTTGATGTGGCTTTTTAATGAAATCTACTGTTATTCTGCGGGAAGGTGAAGTTGAGGAATATCAAATCAGCTATGACCTCATTGAGTGGTGGATGAGACTCAATGAGTTGCATGGCCTACTTCTGCTCCAAGGTCTTATGGTCTTGAGCATTCACAAAAATTAAAAAATATTGTCACTTCCTATTTTTCTTCTTACCATTTTAGTTGCAATTAGATACAAGGGTTAAATATTGTGTACTCACCATGCAAATGTGAATATTGAAATTAGATATTCAACATCTATTATTAATTATTTATATTTTGTTTACTAATAGGAACATAAATAGTCACATCTGGATTCCAAATTAGATAAGTGGCTAATGAATTGGACAACACTGGTAAAGATTGCATAGATCAAGGTAGCCAAGAAAGGAAAAACAAATGAGCTTTTGAGTGTCATTTTATCTTGATCAGAAAACTATGAGTTCAAGCCTCGCCTCAAAACCTGGTCGTATATATTTGGATGATACACCACCGTAGAACTGTGTGTTGATTATCGATAATTCTACCATCTGGAGGACAAGGGCAGCAAATACATGGGAACACCACCCATCTGCAATTTCATCTCTAAGCCATTCACCATTCTGGTGTGCAAACATATCATTCTTCCTGCAGTGTCGTTGGTCAAAATCCTAGAACTCGCTCCCCAGTGAAATGGTTCAAGAAGGCAGCTCACCACCAACTTCTCAACAGCAATGAGGAATGGACAATAAATGCTGGCCCAGCCATTGATATTACCATTCCATGAATGAATTGAAAGAACAAAAATATTGGCATAACCAAAGATCATAATTCGGGATTACTTATGTACATTTGAATATTTAATTGCAACATGTATTTTTTGTTAAAAGACATACAGCTAATGCATTACTGTGGATATGAATCCAGTGGCTATCTGGAGAGAAATTCTGGAAGGCAAGCTTTAACAGACAAAAGCTGACTCCCGAAAGCAGTCTTATATGGGAGGCCTCTTCTGTCAACATGTTTGTGGTTTACCCTTCCAGGGTGGAAAAAAAAACAAACATCCAAAAAAAAATGTTTAAAAGTGAACTTCAACCCAGGACTGTGTATGTTAGTGACCTAATATTCCAGTGTATGGACTAGTGTGCTAGGAAGGCTGCAGCTTTGACAACAGGTAAAGAAAGAGATAAAACTCTCATTCTGAGCGCCTCCAGCCAGCCACTGTCAAAAGGAATCAGGACAGAAGAATTTCAATGAACCTGCAAATCTAAGAATCTTGAAATTGACTGTTCAACTACCAAATTAACACTGTCTGGTAACATGCACTGTAATGACCACAACATTTTAAAATCTTTTTATTAAACTTTTAAACCTTTTTGTGAGCTATTTTCCTAATCTGTATGTATATGTGTTGTGTGATTATTTCTTCTCATGGTAAGCAACTAATAGACTCATGCTATTGTTAACACAAGAGCGCTTGGTTAAGGGCCGTTGTGGTGCAAGGGTAGTGTCTAGGCCAGATGATCCAGGTTCAGGTGTCATCTGCCCCAGACATGTGTTATAACATGTATGAACAGTTTAATTTAAAACCAAAAGCCTGGTTAAATTGGCTCCCTTTAAAACTAAATTATTTGGTCAAGAAGAAGGAGAAGGAATCGTTTCTAAATTAACCTTGTTGCAACCAACTTAGGAGTCAGCTGGATAAAGAATGGGAGCCAGTTCATCGTTTTTCACCCAGGAACTTAGTAATTTGGGCTATCACATCTAGAACCCTCACAAATTATGGAACCTGGACCAAGGACTGGTTTTAACAACACTCAGTTCTTACCTTCCTGTTCTGTGGTTCATATTAAGGGTAATGCCAAAACCACAAATTGCTTTATATGTTTCAAGTCAACTTATTGAACTTTGCTACTATACCTTCCACATAACATAGCTTGGATAAGGTGCTATATAAATGCAGGTTACTACTTTTGACATTTTTTAAGACAGCACATTTTAAGGTTTGAATCTTCATGAAATAAACTCATCTGTGCAATGCTCACTAAGATGAAAAGGCAGGGAATTGTTATGAAAAATAGTTTCAGTCTTAACAAAAAGAATTTGAGAATGTTTCGCTGATTGATTCCTGAAATACTTTGCCAATTGATCTTGAGATTTATTTTAAAATCTAAATTATTGGTTTTCTTTTAAATACTACCTGGGAAATTTATTTTGTTTCAATCAATCAGGTCATTAAAAATTCCAATTCACTTAAAAGAAAATTCCCCAACTATAGTAAAATACAACCAGGATTAATGTGGTTGCCTTTCTACTTTCTAATAGGTTGAATGCTGACTTGGCCAACACAGGGGAAAGTGTCGGGAAATGCTCCAGATGAGATGACTTTCAATTCACCAGCCTCCAGTTTCATGTCAGACAAAGACAATCATGATATGAGCAGTGTGGGACTGTAAGCACGTAGTGTCCCAGAGTGACTGGGGCAGCCCCAGCACTGACTAAAAGCATCTCAGCAGCCTTTGAACGTCTCAGGGGCAGAACCAGGGGATTTCACCCAGCTACAACTGACGTATTAAAGGCATGGATGAAAGCTGCTCATAGAGAATGATGTACAGTAGAATAGCAGACTGGCTGACGGCTGCTGAAAGCATGTTGCACAGAAAGGCACATGACAGCATCTCTGCTGCATCCTGCTCTGTTCTAAATAAGGCTTGCTTGCACCAATTGAATACTCTTTACGTGCTGGCTTTAAAGATTGCCTAAAATCTGTGAAAACTCTACCAAATGCTTCACTGAATGTGAACGCAGGAGCTCCTCACTGGTGTCAAGAGTGAAGATATCATCTTGAGGTGAAGACAACCAGTCCTGAAACAGGTATGTTTTATGGTTAATTTTCTTTCAAATACCGAACATTGTTTAAAAAAAAACTATAAGTAAAAAGGATGCATCCAAGTTTTGGTAAAAAAGTGATGTTCAAATTGAACTTGTTCAAGATGGATTGATCAGTTTTATCTCACTATAGCAATTTGATGATTGGTAATAGACTTTCTTTCTATTAGTGATGCATGAATAGAATTTTTAGCTCAACTGCCTCAGATATAGTGTTTGTTCTGCGTAGAATGTTGTTCAGTCTACGCAACCTCTCTGTGCATTGTACTGCTCAGTCCACACCTCGGCTGACACACCTTTCAGTCTACTCAGTTCTTCAATATAATACTTTGCAGAAAATATCACTCCTTTGCTAATGCACTTTTCAATCAATACAATTACCTTTCCTATAAATTTTCCATACGTTTGTGAGCTTAGCTTTACCATATCAATGAATGATTCATTACTTATTAAAATGCACCAATTTAGCATACATATAAAACAGTTAACAATATTGGTACAGAATTAAATCAGAAGAGTAAACATGGGCAGCTGTTTTTTGTTTGTGCAGTAAGTTGAGGAAACAGAAGGGAAGCATTTTCAATGAAAAACTATATCACACATCTGCCTCAGACGGCCACATAAACCACAAACAGCATCTCAACACCTGCTGACATAAACAAAGCATTCAGCAGGCTTGCTTCATGCCTGGTTAATGAGATGCTGTGCAGTCATGTACCAAAGTAACTAGAGTGCAATCCACTGTCTCTTCAAAGCAAATGCAATTTCCTTCTGTTTGTTAAGCACATAGCAATTTTATAGTTAAGAAAATATAGAAATTGCATCATTGATTGAGAAATTCCAGTGCATTAATCATGATAATGTTTTGTGACTATGGGAGTTAATCAGCAAAACTGGGCCAATAAAGGATAATAAAATGCTAAAACGTTTCCTGAGATGCACACCAATGGGGGTTCCATATTATTTAAATATTATATAAGGCTTTTTAATGGTGCATACAATTATTGTTTTACTACATAATAAGATTTATTGATGGAATGGTGGAAGTGATATGTGAGATTCCAAACCCTGGTGAAATATTTTGTCTAGCAACTGCTTTCAACAATCCTCCCTTTAAGTGAAATAATTCCATTAGTCTTATGTTGGAACGCACTGTATTCTAAAAGAAAGAGGTGTTAAATTATATCTTACAGAAATATTTGTGCTGGTTCTATTTTTCTGAGTTTCTTTTCAATACGAAAATATTACTTTATTACAATGTTAACCTGTCCGTGGTAACAGCAGCCTGAAACTCAACACAACAAGCTTAGGGCAACATTTTTCATCTGTGCCTCTACAACAGACTGACATACTCTATTGGAAGACATTTACACAGAAGAGCAGTTTCCCAAAATGGATCCAAATCATTAATTGCAGATTGAGGGCAATGAAAACCCCCCACATGGTTCTGATCAAATTTTTCATCTTGTTGTGGTATTCCCAGAAGAGTAAGATATGTCAGGTGGAGATTTCAGGTGGGCAAGATGAGGGATGGTGGAAGTAGCAGATAAAAGGGAATGCCTAAATGTTATTCCTAGCTGCGTGAGAAATATAAAGCTTTTTGACCTTTTTGACCTTTTCCAGTCCGACGACACACTCACAACAGTTTCGTGACTAAGGCTGGTGTTTAAATTGTCTTTGGAGCTCAATGACATCATCAGACCCTGGTCTACACATTCACTGACAGTCTCTGTAAGCCCCTTTGGCCCGCTTAGGAAACTGGTAAAAAGAAAAGTCATTAGTTAAGTCATCTTGATGGTTTAACAATCTAGGTTGGTAGAGTTAAAATCACTCCCGCAATTACTTTGATCACCTTCCTTTGAGCATGGCTAAATTATCCATGTGAGGGACCTGTCAGTCCAGCCAATACGTGCATCCTGTTTTCATTTTTTTAGGCACTTTAAACGACACCTTCTTTGCAAGTCATATGCTTTTGATTTGCAGTAGCTCATTACCAATATTGCAGTTACGCCCAAAAGTTTCCTTTGCAGCATTTACTGTGATAAAATTGGTTCCTGCAAATAAATCAAAGCATAAATGAAGGAATTAATGTTTGTTATTTCCCATTGGAATTTACTGGGTTTCGTTAAAACAGAAAATCGGGCAAATGATGAGTAAAACTATAAACTGAGAAAAGGAACTGTTGCATTTGAATTTTGGAGCTAACAAGATATTCAATTTCTCATAAAGTGGAAGACCGGTGTTGGACTGGGGTGTACAAAGTTAAAAATCACACAAAACCAGGTTATAGTCCACCAGGTTTATTTGGAAGCACTAGCTTTCATAGCGCTGCTGCTTCATCAAGTCAATTTCTCAGGCGGTTTTCTATTGTTGTCCAGTAGCTCCGGAGAGGGACTCAACTTTCACATCCTGAATGGCTAGTTAATGTTGTATGTACAGTTACTCCCATGGACAGTTTGAGGGCTTACTTTGATCGTCATCTTCCAACTTCTGTCAGATTTTGTCTGACATGTCCTCATTTGGCTCCTGGGCTTTGGTTTCTTACAATATAGTAATTGCAGCTTGTGTATGTTTTATTCTATTACAGGATAAAATGGAACTCCAACCTGGCTCTGCAGAAACCACAACAGGACCCTTCCTAACTGTTGGATAAAAGATGTCAATCAGTTGCTCAGTAGCTAGTGTAGGATCTGTTTCATAATCTCTACAGCTACATCTGGTTACTGGGTCTCTGATGACATTATCAAACTACAAATGTTGCTCATTAGGAATAAGAGAAACTTCACAACTGTACGATTTTGGGCAAACGGCAATGTCATCCTGTTCTAAGTTTTGTAACTGCCTTTACTACTTTGAGAGCATTTAACTGCAATTCTGGCATTCATAGTATAACAATACTGCCCAAACACCAGTTGGTTCTGATTATCCCATGCACACTATTATTGCAGGCTTTTGTTATCGTATACAAACGATAATGTTACGGCATTAATGAATCAAATTAATCAATGCAGACAATAAGCCATAGATATGTAGAACTTTAATGTAATGGAAAAGTAAGAATAAATTGAAAGGAGGAGATGCAGCATATGAAGACAGAAGTAGAAATATTCCAGAAGTGTGAAGACAAATGAATATATTTGGATCATTCAGTGTTATTTACTTCATGCTGAGACATCATGACAGCCAATAATTTCACAGAATGTTCAGATATAGTTCATAAAACATATTCAGTTTGTCTTCTATCAGCTGAGGACCTCTCAAAAAAAAGTCAATACCAAGTATTATTCATAATAAAGTCACAAAAAACAGGACTGCAAATAGTTTGATATTGGAATTACACCAGTAAGGTTGGAATGCAGATGATTGATTCAGTTCCGGCAGTGCTGTACTGACCTCACTAATGCAATGTGTTATTGATACAATACAATTCAGCACTGACACTTCAGTAACACCGATGGTGTTTCTAATGCCACACAACCTTGCACTTAGGTCTCTAAACCCTTTCACATCACATCCGATGACAAGCTTTCTATTAACAAAAGTCATGTATCAATTTAATTCTAAACAAAAATCAAAACCCACATAATTCTCACTGTATTCTTCCATCAAACTTTCTTTACTCTACAACATTATTGTGTTGCTGTATTTCAGCACTAGGCTCTCTGACACCTACATATTAACTATGTCACTGCAATATCATACAGAGCTCTCTAATTGCTGCCCTTAATACATTATCGCAGTGCTGCACATAGGTATTAATGCCCCACGTCACATAATAAATGTTACTGTGGGCATAAACATCTTTGCCTTGCAAACCCAGTAATGGCCATTAGACCTCGGGAGTATTCCCTGGATAGACTTATCTGATTCCTCCCCAGTGCTTACTCCTGAGTTCTGATGGAATGACTCTCCGTGTTGTTGGGTGGCCTACATTCTTGGGCTTATGATACTTGATATTATTAGATAGACAGAGCTGACCTGTTCCTTGGATGCTGCCTGACCTGCTGCGCTTTTCCAGCAACACACCCCTACCTTTTATCTTAGCCTGCTGGACACACTTTCCTCATTCCTGAAGAAGGGCTTATGCCCGAAACGTTGATTCTCCTGTTCCTTGGATGCTGCCTGACCTGCTGCGCTTTTCCAGCAACACATTTTCAGCTCTGATCTCCAGCATCTGCAGTCCTCACTTTCTCCTCGAAGATTATTAGATAGACACACCTGTATATACAAACAGTATAAGGTAAAACTCATGTGATGTAAGATTTACCTAATAACAAAGTTAGATTCTGGGCCACCACAGTATATATACAAACCATCATTTTTTGCTAATAAAATCAGAATGTCCATGTGTAACATGGTAGGAAAACATTTCAGTGGCGAGGTGGAGGCAAAGTTTGTAAGGAAATATATTCAGAAGCATTTTAAAACTATATTCCTTAATAAATATTCTCACAAACTGTATATGCTTAGTGATGTTTATCTCATTTGGAATAAATTTTGAAAATTTTTCACTTTCAGTGCAGTGTAAATTTCTTGTCTCTGTATCTGTCTATTAGTCTCTGTTTCCCTATAGTCTAGATTATAGTGGTGCGGGAAAAGCACTGCAGGTCAGGCAGCATCCGAGGAGCTTCCTGCTCCTCGGATGCTGCCTGACCTGCTGTGCTTTTCCAGCACCACTATAATATAGACTCTGGTTTCCAGCATCTGCAGCCCTTGTTTTTACCTCTGTTTCCCTATAGCTCTCCCAGTTTTGCTGGTGCAGGCACAATGGAATTAATGGCCTCATTCTGGATCAGAAGACTTCTGAAGTTTTTTACTTGTGTTTATTACCTGCAAAATTATAACATTGTTAGAAAATATGTAAAGATTTATAAAATATATTTATTTCTGGGTGCACATTCCTGCAATGTTCAATGGTCCTCCTGAGAGTTCCAATCCAGAGGTAAAGAGATGACAGAAACAAGCCACCTCCAGAGCTTAATCTAATAACCAGAAGCAGAAGATGATAGTGAGCTGCTTTCTTGAACCACTGCAATGTAGTCCACCCATGATGTTGTTAGGAAGGGAGTTCTAGGATGTTGGTGCAGCAATAGTGAAGGAACATCAATATATTTCCAACTCAGGATGGTGATTGGTTTAGAGGTGATCTTGCTGGTGGTGGTTGTTCCAAGTGTCTGATGCCTTTTCCCTTACAAATAGTAGTGCTCATGAGCATGGAAGCTATGAGAATTTTTGAACTCCATTTTGAAGATGATACACACTGCTGCTTCTGTCTATCATGGGTGAAGGGAGTGAATAGAACAAAGAACAATACAGGAGAAAGTGAGGACTGCTGGAGATGCTGGAGACCAGAGTTGAAAAGTGTGGTGCTGGAAAAGCGCAGCAGGCCAGGCAGCATCCGAGGAGCAGGAGAATCAAAGTTTCGGGCATAAGCCCGCAACGTTGATTCTTCTGCTCCTCGGATGCTGCCTGCCCTGCTGCTATTTTCCAGCACCACAAAGAACAATACGGCACAGGTACAGGCCCTTCGACCGTCCAAGCTTGTGAAGACCCATTTTGCCCTTCCATACTAAAACTGTCTTCAATTACAGGATCCCTCGATTCCCCTTCTAATCATGTTTTCATCCAGATACTTCTTGAATGCTACTATTGTGTCTGCTTCCACCACCTCCTCTAGCAGCCCATTCCAGGCACTTGTCCTTGTATCATCTACAAACTTAATAATTAGACAAGTCATATTTTCCTCCAAATAATTTATGCAGATCACAAACAGCAGAGGGCCCAGCACTGATCCCTGTGGTTCACCACAACCCTCCTTTCCAAAAAATAATCCTTCCGCTGCTACCCTCTGTCTCCTATGACTAAGCCAGTTCTGTATCCATCTTGCCAGCTCTCCTTGATACCATGTGACTTCAACTTTTGTACCGGTCTGCCATGACGGGCCTTGTCAAAAGCTTTAACATCAACCATCTTTTCCCCATCAAACATCTTCGTCACCTCCTCAAAAAACTCAAATCAAGTTAGTGAGGCACGACCTCCCCCTCACAACTGTCTATAGCTAATAAGTCCATTTGCTTCTACACGTAGATAGATCTTGTCCCCGACAATCTTTTCCAAAAATTTCCCTACCTCCAATGTGAAGCTTACAGGCCTGTAATTTCCTGGATTATCCCTGCTACCCTTCTTAAACAATGTGACAACATTGGCTATTCTCCAGTTCTCTGGACCTCACCTGTGGCCAAATAGGATACAAAGATGTCTATCTATGCTCCAATGATTTGCTCTCTTGCCTCCCTCAATATTCTGGAATAGATTCCATCAGGCCCCAGGGACTTATTTACCTTAATAATTTTTAGGACACACATCTCTCCCTTTTTTAATAGCAGCTTGGCTTAGAAATTTGATACTCTATTCCCTGAGAACATCCTCCACCAATTCCTTCTCATTGGTGAACACTGACACAAAGTATTTGTTTAGGACCTTACCTACCTCTTCTGTCTCTACATATAGATTCCATTCTTTGTCCTTAAGTGGGCCAACCCTTTCACTCTCTGCCCTCTTGCTTTTTATATATGAATATAAAGTTTTGGGATTCTCCTTAATTCTGTTTGCTAATGAGTGTTCATGACTTCTTTTAGCCCTTCTAATTCCTTGTTTAAGTCCTTTCCTACTTTCCTTATATATTTCAAGGGCATCATCCTAGATCTTACGTATGCTTCCTTTTTCTTTTTGACCAAGGTCAATATCGGAAAAGTTTCACAGGGACATGATCTGTATGCATTTAGAAGCAAATTGACTTATTAGCTATAGACAGGGCGGTTTTGTGAGGGGGAGGTTGTGCCTCACTAAGTTGATTGAGTTTTTTGAGGAGTTGATGAAGATGATTGATGGGGGAAAATGATTGATTTTAAAGCTTTTGACAAGGCCCGTCATGGCAGACTGGTATGAAAGGTGAAGTCACATGGAATCAGGGAGAGCTGGCAAGATGGATACAGAACTAGCTTAGTCATAGGAGACAGAAGGTAGTGGCAGAAGGATTATTTTTGGAAAGGAGGGTTGTGACATGCCTGGTCATCCAAAATTCATGTAACTTTCCAAATCTATTCTTCATTCTCGATGGAATGTGCCGCTTCTGAACTCTTATCAAATGCCATTTGAAAAACTCCCACGTCTGATGTGGATTTACTCTCAAACAGTTGCCTCCAAACAAAATTCGCCAGTTACTGCCTAATATTGTTGTGTTCGCCTTCTCCAGTTTAGTACCTTCACCGGAGTACTGTTGTTGAGTGTATATTTCCTTGTTTGTGTCAAAATGCTGCACATGCTGTAATTAACAACAACAAGGCTACATAGAATTTTCCTGGCTGCTGTGTATTGGTTGTGATATAAGGAGTACTGAAATTGATGTTCACATATGAAGGCCATAATTTGAGTATAGCCAGATAATCTGTTTTGATTAGCATGTCGATTCAGGAAAAAGTATTTACCAGCTAGAGAGCAAATGACATGTTGTCAAGATTTCTTATCTAAGAACTAGGACAATTGAAGTGTTAGGGAGGGAGTTACAGGACTTTGACCCAGCATCACATAGACTGAAGCATTTCATAAAGGCCACCATCTTCTCAAGAATAATTAGCAATGGGTTAGAAAAGATAAAACAAACACAGAAAATACCAGATAAAATCAACAGACCTGGCAGCAATTGTGAAGAGAGAAGTAGAGTTAACATTATAAGCCTGGAATGACTGTTCTTCAGAACTGAGGGCATAACCTTTGTTTAAGCATTCACAGTATTTTGCTTTTGTTTGACTATACACGATGTACCTTGCCACTAATACCCACATCCCCAAAATGAAAAAGGGTAGTGGAAAATGCTGCATCATCATCATTCTATTTCCATCCCAATTTAACCAACACTCATTGACACTAAATTTGGTCAATCTTTTTGAAGACAATCACTTCAATATTACAGTGTTCTGAAGAAAGGTCACTGAACCTGAAATGAGAACTCTGCTTTCTCTACACAGATGCTGGCCTGCTGAATTGTTCTAGCAATTTCTCATTTTGTTCCCGATTTCCAACATCTGCAGTTTTTGGGGTTTTTTATACTTCAGTGTCACTTCTGGAATTCGGTTCTTTCAGCTATTTGTGAACCAGAGCTGTAAAGCTCTCTCGAGCTGAATGGTCCAGCATCTGTTAAGTAGTTTTTGATGAGTAAGTACATCTTGGCACTTTCATTGATAACACATCCCATCACTTTGATCATGACTGAACGTAGATTGATGAGGTGTTAATTGGTCAGACTAGACATGCTACATTTTTGTGTAGGCAGAACATTCCTGGGCAGTTTTTGACTTTGTTTGGTATATTCCACGCTTGCAATTATACTAGAGCAACTTGGCTAGAAGCACAATTGAATCTGGAGCACAAGTCTGTATGTTGTCAGTACTCACAACCTTTGTTTTATGTAGCCATTTCTTGATATCACATGGAAAGGATATACTCATCTGAATTCTAGTATCTGTGATGCTGGGTACCTGAGGAGATGGCTTTTCTGGGCCATTTACTTTAAATGTCTCGTTGAAGATGGTTGCAAACATTTCAACCTTGTCTTTTTCATTGAATGCTGGACTGTGCGATCATAAAGGTTGTAGCAGTTGTGGACACTTCCTAATAGTTCACCATCATTGATGACTGCAAGTGGCAATACTGTAGGACTTGGATCTGAACAGTTGGATACGGAATCACTTAGTTCTCTTTTTAGCATATTGCTTCTGCTGTGTTGTAAGGTTCTAACTTCAGCAGGCTGGCACCTCCGTTTTTTGAAATGTATGGTATGCTGTCCAGCAGACTTTCTTCATCAAAGGTTTGTTTCCTGGCTTAATGCTTATGGCAAAAATTAGGGATATAGCATGTACGAAAAATTGTTAAATATAAATCTGCTGCTTCTATTGGTCCTAATGCTGATTTTGTGCTGTTAGATCTGTTCTGATTTAGCATGGTGGTTATGCTATATAATTTTATGGCATTTGTCCTCCATATGAAGAATATTTTGTCTTAAAGACCAGTTGAAAATATACAACTCAATATTTACTGAAGATGGTCAATTGGCTTTTTTCGCTTTTATTGGCCCCACCACCACCTACTGCAGGACTGAGCTGATTTAGTTAATATTGGTTCTACTGAGCCATTTTGAACATTAACATTAAATGCTTCCTCTCCATTATAATGTTTATAATGTTGGAACACTACAGAAAGGTCCATTATGATTCTTTTTTTGTGCTTGAGGGGGTCTTGAACACATTAGGTGTTAGTTGCTAAATGCAGATGATGACCTTTTTGTTCTAATCAACCTGTTCAAAGACGTTATTGCACACCTCCACAGCAGTTGGGGGACTCGAGCCTGGTCCTCTCAGTTCAGGGGGTGGGACACTACCACTGCACCACAAAGAAACTGATCATTTTTGATAAGATATATGGTTAGATTGGCAAACAGAGACATCATCAGATTGGTTGTGTGCCATCTATTTCCAAAATGAGATCAGCTATATAGCAAAAAATAACAATTAAAATTAACAATTTACAGTGAAAGGGAGAGTGGATACATTGGACACATCCTTTATGTTAGAACAGTTACTGTGGACTTGCTTCTTTTCTGGACAATAAATTAATTTCTTAGAACATATGGCACGGAAAATGGCCTTTCAGCTTTAGTGCTGCCAAAATTTTAGTTATGTGTTTACTCGCACATCATTACCTGATAAATCCCACTATATTAATGTATATCACGAACGATGTAGAACTACCATCAGATCTTAATTTGCATCAATAAAATTGTATTTCTTCCAGTACAGAATTCATTAACAAAGCAGACTTACAAATTATATTATTCTTTAATCAAAATACACCAAAAATAAGAATATACAAACAATGCCATCTGTAAACCTGCTCGCAAGTTGCAGACTGGACTCGGCACTTGAATGATTGACAGCACGCCAGGCACGTGCACTCAGTTACATCACTTCCGCTGGCTTGAAGGGATTATTTCCGGGTGAGAGGGCAGAGCAGAATGGAGGAGGCGAAAGGTGAGTAAGTGTGCTGGGAATTAATGTTTGTTATGTGGGCAGTTTGGGGGAGACGAGTTAGGTAGCGGTGGCGGGAGGGTAGGAGTGAAGTCAAGGTTAACATGGTGCGGGAGGGCCCACAACAGTGTTAATCGCTGAGTGATGTCGTTTATTAATAGATGAAAATTGTACAGTCATGTCAATATCCATTATAATGTTTGATATCTTGTAATAATGTCAGTGTACATCAGTGTTTGATATACAAGTATCAATGATTTACATTAATATTAAAAAGCTATGCAATAAAGTCTAAATTAGGGCCTGCTGCTATAAATATGTCAATGATGTACATTAACATTACTCTAGCCTTTAGTAATAATGTACATTAGTGTTTGCTATAATTATGCCATTATCCTTTATTAATAAAACTACAGTAATTCTATTATAGTGCATGATATACTGTAATCAGGTCAGTGATCTCCTTTGTTAATTTATAAAGGTTGTATCAAAATTTCACTATTTTGCATGATATACTGCAACAGTATCAGTAAGGTTCTTTAATAATAAGTAAAGACTATACAGCAGACACTTTGCAGAGGAATTACAATGCAGAGGAATTACAGTGCAGAGAAATGTGAGGTGGAAGAAACATGGGGAAACAATACAGGCTCAATGTACAATTTTGAGGGGATTACAGGAGCAGAGGGACCTCAGAGTTCATGTGCATAATTTTTGGTGACCAGGCAAGTTGAAACAATTGCTAAGAAAGCTTACAGGATCCTTAGATTTATAAGTAGAGATGTAGAATATAAGAGCAAGGAAATTATGCTACACTTGTATAAATCATTGGTCAGACCACATTTGGAATATTGTGATCAGTTTGGGCACCTTACTTAAGGAAGGATGATAAAGCCCTGGTGAGCAAAGGAAATTTACTGGAATGATACCAGGAATGAAGGATTTTAGAGAAAATTATGATGTGACCTTATTAAGGTGTTCCAAATAATTAACAATTTTGACAGGATGAAGAAATTATTCTGTTTCCACGAGTTGGTATGTCAATAATTAGGTTTAGGTGAAAGTGAGGACTGCAGATGCTGGAGATTAGGGTCGAGAGTGTGGTTCTGGAAAAACACAGCAGGTCAGGCAGCATCCAAGGAGCAGGAGAATACTTAGGGATAGTAATTTCAGGATTGACAGCAAGAGAACTAGAAATAAGATGAGGAGAAACTTCTTTACACAGAGTTGTTCGGATTTAGACTGTGCTGCCTGCAAGAATGGTGGACGTGTAATCCGTTGGATGTTTCACTTTTGAAAGTGTTGAATGTAGAGAGCCATAGAAACAGGGCTGAAGAATGGGACAAGCTGGGTAGCTCTTTTGGGAACTGCTACAGACACAATGAGTTGAGTAGCCTCCTCTACTGTAAATTTCTGTGATTATAATATCTGATATACTGGTCAGTGGTGTGCATTAATATATGAAGACTATACAGTAATGTCAGTGTACATTAATTCTCTATGCTGCAAAAGTGTCAGTGATGTGCATTAATGTATAAAGATGGTTCAGTAATATCTATGTATGTTACAGTGACTTGCACAGTACAGTAATAGTGTACATTATTAGAAATCAGAGGATGGTTGTGATTATTGGAGGTCACCTGTCTCAGCTCAAGGATATAAGCAGAAGTTTCTCAGGATAGCAGCTTTGGCTCAAACACCTTCAGCTGCTTCATTCATGACCTTTCCTCATTTTAAGATCAGAAGTGAGGATGTTCACTGATAATTTCATGTGGTGCTCAATGCCCCTTGTGACTCTTCAGATACTGGAGCAGTTCAGAATGACTTGAATGATATGCTGTTTTGGGCTGATAAGTGCCAAGCAACATTCACACCAGAAATGGGTCAGTCAATGACCATCTCTAAAAAGACAGTATCTAAACATAGCAGCTTGACGTCTAATGGCATTACTATTGCTGGATACCCCACATTAATATCCTGTGAGTTACTACTGAAACTGAATTAGATAGTCATATAAATACCGTGGCTACAAGAACAAGTCAGAAGCTAGGAACTCTATCGTGAGTAACTTGCCTCTTGACTGCCTGCTGCCTGATCACCTTCTACAAGGCAAATGTCAAGAGTATGATGGAATACTGTCTGCGTGCCTGGATATGTGCAGCTCTGGTCACACTTGAGAAGCTTGACACTGCCCAAGACAAAGTAGATGATTCTATTCGCATCCCATCGATCATCTTCAACATTCACTCGTTTCACCACTGATGGACAGTGACAGCCGTAACTTGCTGAGCTCTGCTTTGACCATCCAGCTTTATGGTAATGGTAGAGTGGGATTATGTGCATTTTTGTAACAGTGTCCCATCAGGGCCTATCTTTACCATTTTTGTTACCATTACCTTCTGTTTAAAAAGTGGAGAAGTAGCTTTACTTTAAGTTTAAAAGAGTAAAGTGGAGGATATGCCAGACAATAAGGTTACAAATTGTGGTTAAATACAGTTCTGTTGGTGGCCCACAACAGCTCGTGGATGCTCAGTTTTGAGTTACTGGATCTGTTTAAAATTTATTCCATTTTACATGGGTTGTAGTCCCATACAATATCATAGAGAATATTGTCAATATGAGGCCAAGACTATATGATGGTTACTCTTCCTGATACTGTCAAGGACAGGTGCAGATTGATGAAGACGAGGTCCCACCTTCCACCTGTAATTTGCCACTGAACCGATCTGGCAGTTATGCTCTTTAGGACTTGTCCCATTCACTCAGCTGGTGCCACTGAGCCACCTTTGGTGATGGATGTTTACGGTCCCCATTCAAGTACGTGGTCTGGTAACACTGGCGACTTTACTTTTACCTTTACTTCCTTCAAGTGATGTTCAATGTGGAGAGTACTGCTTTATCAGATGAGGAAGAGTGGTAAGTTGTAACCAACATGAAATTTCCTTGCCCCTATTTAACTTGATGTCTAGAGACTTCATGGGATCTGGAGTCAATGTTGAGGACTCCTAGGGCAGCTTTTTCTGACCAAAACCATTCTGTTGTCACCTCTGGTGTATCTGTCTTGGTAGTGGGACAGGATGTGCCCAAGGATAGTGATGGTGTCATGGACTTGTCGGTAAGGTATGATTCCGTGAGTCTGATGATGCCTTTCTGTTGCTTGACTAACCTGTGAGACAGCTCTCACCGTTTTGGCACAAGCACCCAGGTTTTAGTTAGGAGGACTTTGCAATGTTGATGTTGTCATTCTTTCTGCCTAGGTTGATGCCAGGTCGTCCATCTGTTTTCATTCCTTTGAGAGTTTGCACCTGTTTGATAAAATGGAATAGCTTGTGAGGCCATTTCCGAGGTCAGTTAAAAGTCAACTACGTTGTTGAGAGTCCAAAGTCACATAAAGTCTGTCTTCTTACTATCAGACTCTTCGGTCCAACTCATCCATGCCAACAAAGTTTCCCAAACTAAACTCGTCCTACTTGCCTGTATTTGGCCCGTATCCCTCAAAACCTTTCCTATTCATGTGCCTGTCGAAATATTTTTTAAATGTTGTAATTACCTGCATCTACTACTTCCTGTGGTGGTTTATTCCACACACAAACCCCCCTCTGAAAATATTGCCCCTCGGGTCCCTTTTAAATCTTTCTCTCACCTTGCATATGCCCCCAAGATTTTATAATCCTTTATAAGGTCACCTCCTCAACATCCTAAGCTCCAGTGAAAAAATACCAGCCTAACCCTCCAGTCCTGGCAACGTCCTCGTAAATCTTTTCTGAACTGTTTGCAATTTAACAATATCCTTCCAAAGCAGCATGACCAGAACTGTACACAGTACTCCAAATGTGGCCTCACCAACGCCCTGTAAAATCTCAACATGATGTTCCAACTCCAAGACTGAATGGTTTGAGCAATGAAGGCAAGTGTGCTAAATGCTTCATAATTACCCTGTCCACCTATGACACAACTTTCAAAGAATTATGTACCCGAACTCCTAGGAATGTACACCACTCAGGCCCCTACTGTTAACTGTATAAGTTCTGCCCTTGTTTGTTTTACTAAAATGCACCACCTTATTCAAATTAAAATCTATCTGCCAATTCTCACCACGTTGACCCACTCAATCAAGATCCCTTTGTACTCATAACCTCCTTCATATAGTCTATGCTACCATTTTGATGTCATCCACAAACTTAGTAACCATGCCTCCTAAATCATCATCCAAATAGTTTATATCAGTTACAAACAAAAGTGGACCCAGCATCAATCCCTGTGGAACTTCGCTGGTCACAGACCTTCAGTCCAAAAACAACCCTTTACGATAGGAGACAGAGGATGGTGGTAAAGCCAATTTTGTATCCAGTTGGTAAGCTCTCCCTGAATCATATGATATCTAACTTTATTCATTAGCCTACCATGTGAAAACTTGTCAAAGGCTTTACTAAAGTCCACATAAACAACATCTACTGCTCTGCCCTTATCAAACCTGTTGGTTACATCCTCAAAAAACTTCATCAAAAACTTATTCCCCTCCCTTTTTGAATAAGCTGAGTCTAGCATCAGTGATGGAGAAGTTTTTCAGGCCAATCATCTGGGACAATCTGAATTGTCCCTTAGAAACATATGGGTTGATAAATGACAACCAGCATAATTTGTAAAGGTAATTGAGGTTTGATTACCTTATCATTCTATCATCCACAGTGCTTTGATATTGCAGAAAAGGAGGTCATTTGACCTATAGCGCCTGTGCCAAAATTAGTCCCATTCCCTTATTCTTTTCTCATTGTCCAGTATTTATTTTTCCTCATTTGTTGCCATTAAATCCACTTCTGTCACCCTTTAGAGTGGCACACTCTTGATCCCAAACAACTCTACTTCATATCTGATTCTCGTCAGTAACCTCAAACCTCTCTCTCCTTGTAGGCTAGCCCATGTAAGGAGAACAGATTTCCTTTCCTAAAGACTGATATTATTTATTGACTTCATCGTAAATGTATTGGTCATTAGTGGACAAGCTATGAATCAGCTATGTTTTTATGTTGACAATCAACAGTGGTTGCATGCTGTTTGTTAGGCTGTGTTTTAAGTTTGGATTTTTTAATTGAATTCTAATTTCACCACCTATCATGGTGGGTATTGAACCCTAATGCCCAGAACATTAATTTAGGGCTCTGTGATACTACAACACTACCACCTGATATAGTATCTATATTGTTAATATTTAAATATGAGATGGTTATCATTATATGTTCTACTAGTGTTGATGGTGTAAGTTATTAATCAGAGATCTTGGTATACAATAATGGCACCTGAACTCCATTGGACAACAGTGTTTAATCGTTAAGTCTATCGTTTGGATGACACATTTAAAGCCAGGCCTAGTCAGTGCTCTCAGGTGGATGTCCAAGGTCCCAAAGCATTATTTTGAATAAGTGCGGGACAGTCATCCCACTGTTCTGGCCAATCAACCAATTTCATGAAAATAGCTTAACAGGTCATTTCCTCATTGTGTTATTATGGAAGATTGCTTGCTATATATGTTTCTGCATTTCTTATATTACAACAGTAACTGCATTATGAAGTACTTTGGAATGTCCTGAGATTGTCGGTCTCTTTGCTTCCATCTTTCCCTCTCCTGATCTGCCTCCTTCTGTTTTGATCCCTTAAATGATGTTTACCATTCAGTTCATAGAAGAATTGTTCTTTGATCAGAAAATGTATCGCTATTGAATTAAGAAAAACTAATGGTTGGAAAAGCCTACATTGTAATTTTACTATGTGCAACCTGTGCAGTCTCTATGCCGCTTAACCACTCCTACAGGCATAATGTTGGTTATATTCAGCCAGTTTATGACAATACATAGCCCTGCTCTGTAATAACCGATTAATTGCAGTTAGAGATAATACAAGCAGAGTGTAGCCATTTTTAGACCCAATGCATTGACTGCGTGACTTTTGATTCTTCCCAGAAGTGTATTATCTGTTGTGTATATCCAGCTTGCTTTTCATTTTCTTGTGTCAAGGATCTTTACTCCCTTGCGTTCTGCCAATATTCTTGATTGGGTGCTCATTAGCTGACTTGGCAGAACAGCTGGTTTATGATGCAGTGTGATGCCAACAGAGTGGGTTCACTTCATGCAGTGGCTGGGGTTACCATAAAGGACTGTGCTTCTCAACCTCTCTTCCTCGTCTGAGGCATGGTGACCTTCAAGTTAATTATAGTGGCGCGATGGTCTGCTAAGACTAAGGTGACTTTATCTTTATCCTTAATTAACTTTACAGGAGGTTGATTGGTTCTTCATTGGTTTACTCAGAACAGTTGCGAAGCCCTGACTTTTCAAGTCAAACAGTGCACTAATTGGAACAAGCTTTCATAACAATATAGATTATATATGGGTGTTTTAGCTATATCTACATTCTAATCCTTTAGTAAAACTCCATATCTTTACCAATGATTCTGTCATCCTCCTTGACCATGATCGTGAGTTGAAAGAGAGTGAATCTCGAAGACAATGAGGTGAGCTTCTAATACTATCAAACTTGACAGTGCTGCTACTCTGTTATCCTTTCTACTCTGTAAACTCCAGTATATTCCAAAACTCTGTTGCCAATATCATACCACATACCAGGTCACACCTTTGCTGATTTTGTTTTTTGACATTGGCTCCTATTTCTCCAATGCCTCTTATTTAAAATTCTCTTCCTTTTTATTTAAATCCTGACATAGCCTCACCCCTCTGCCCTTTCACTGTAGTCTCTGTCAGTTGTACAACACTCTTATCACTCCACATCCTCCCTGAACTGTGTTCCTCCAATTCTGAGCTCTTGTCGACCTGTGGTACCAGTTATGCAGTCTGTGCAGTACGCAATTTCTCCCTAAATGCTTGACTTTTTTTTCATCAAAGTTTTGATCACCTTCATAATTTGTCTGAAATTTGGCTCAGCATCCATTTTGGCTGACCACAGTTCTGTTATTGTTTGGTCTAAGGGGAAAAGGCTTCCAGGGTTACTGACCTTGATGAATTTTGCATAAGCTGTACTATAAAGTGTAAAAAGGATTCGATCTGGTTTGCATCACCATGCTGTCTTGATTAAAAACGCTTGTTTTCCTGTTCAGCTTTAAAAATGGGCACTTGGGGAGATACTGCATATTACAACTACATATCGCCCTTCACCCATCTCCAATGTTTGATGGCATACAGAACTACCTCTTGCGTATATACACAAAAGGCAGTTGCCAATGTCTGTCACTTTACAGCTGCTGGATTGAAATCTTGCAAGCATTCCATTCATGGTTTGAGCATGCTGAAAAGTGACAGCTGATGTGGGGGTTTGAAATTAACCAGCAGAATCATCAGCTCTTGGAGACAAGTTTATGATATCTCCTTCATGAGGCTGAAATGGCTTAAGAGCAATTTTGTTTGTGAACTTTAAAATTGGAAAGGACTGCATGCAGACTATTGAGTCTGTGAACCTTAGACACACTCAGTTTGAGTAATATCCACTTCTGTAAAATGTAAATCTTAGCAAATTATCAATAAATATAATTGTCTCATTATTTTGTTCTGCTTATTTAGTCATTTTGCTGAATAACAATATTCTGCTTCTCTTGTGTTTGCAACTTTGGTTCATTTTTGTTTTCCTACTGTTCAGTGGCAGAATAAAATAATAACATGTCAAGACATCCCAGCGGTGTCGGTGTGCTCAAACTGCAAGAATAATGTAAAATAGGTAATATATATCCCAGCTGGAAACCATTCAGCATTTCTGAACTGTACTCTAAAACGTCTACCGAGGGACTGTCCTTTGTGGCTCTTGTTTCTGCATTGATATAATTTTGTGTTTTGTTATGACAACTTTGAAAAGATCAGAGTTAAAAATAGAATCTGAAAATAAATTCTTTTGAAGTGTACCTGCTAGGCTGGTTCACATTATCTCTGCTTACATCCAATTACTGTGCCGCCTTGGATTCAATTACCAGTGTCTCTCCAAAAGAGAAAATGCTGGAAAATCTCAGCAGGTCTGGCAGCATTTTTAAGGAGAGAAAAAAAATCTGACGTTTAGAGTCCAACTGACACTTTGTCAAAACTTTGACTCGAAACGTCAGCTCTTTTCTCTCCTTACAGATGCTGCCAGACCTGCTGAGATTTTCCAGCATTTTCTCTTTTGGTTTCAGATTCCAGCATCCGCAGTAATTTGCTTTTAACCAGTGTCTCTCTTCTGATCATTGTGGTGTATGATACAGTTTTAAAATATTTATAGTCCAGAATGGAGAAATTGTTTGGAGCTGGAGTACTCACTAAGATTTGAGTTTTATTGTTTGCCGGTTATCATACCTTATAGGTTTTTTAAAAGGAGTCTAGTTTACTGTCCCCATAAATGCCACAGTTGGGTTCTGTCTGGTGTCTGTGAGCACTGAACCATGACTCATCCATATTCTGCTATGAAAATATTTCTCCAATCAATTATTAAGTTCGTCGATTATAAATTATTTTAGCATTGCTGCAATTTTTAAAAAAAAAAAGTTCAATATTGTATCTTCTCAAATTTATGCATTTGGATGTTTCACTTTCAAAGGTTCCAAATGCTTTTTGGATACAGGAGCAAATGTGCCTTTAGATTTGAATGTAAATGTCTTTGTGAAATGTTTTGTGATGGAGTGAAATTGAAAGCTATTATTAGATGAGAAGAAAGCAAGAGTACGTACAGGTCCTGTGTTGTTTGTTCTGTTCTAAGATGTCAGATTCATTAGGTCTAATGTTCTTACAGGCATTTTGTAAGTTTACAAGCCAAGAAAAGAGTTTCCTGGAAGTATTTTGAATCTTTATCAAAATGATTGAGATCTTGTTGTTTCTTCCCAGAGAAAACCAATGATAATAGCCAGTTTGAGGTTTTGGATTTAGCTGAATATGCCAAACGACAAAGATGGTGGAACCGATTCTTTGGAAGAAATTCTGGACCAATTGCTGAGAAATACACAGTAGCAACACAGCTGATGATTGGAGGAGCCAGTGGGTGGTGAGCTTTAACTTTTGATTCACCTTCAGCAGAGCTTTTCTTTCTTTTGACAAAAATGGACAGAATTTGTGACATTGGAGATCATGTTTAGAAAACTGTCCTCTGTTGTTTGATTCATATTAGCTAATTATAAATGTATCATTGTTGCCAAGGTTACTTGATTTTTAAGAAACATTGAATTTGCATGCACTGTCCCAATCTGTTGAACTGAATTGGAAAATGTTTTCCACTACAATATCCCAATGAATGGATTCCTAGTGTAATGTAGTAGTGTATTTTTTAAGTCCACACAAGGTTCAGGAAACTACTCCAGAATTTAACATTCATAGTGAACTACACCAGTTGAAACCAAGATCAAAGTATTTCAAATCACTATTGGCTACATGAATAAAAAGGAAAGAGATATTTTGGTAAAACTGAGACCACACATTCCCAGAGAGTCCCTGACTGCTTTTAAATTGCTTGATTTAATTAGCCTAAGTATTTAGAACAATATTTTGAGCCCAGAGACTCCAGTTCAAGGCTCACTTACTCTAGAGGTGTGTCATAACTCGACTGTACAGATTGAATAGAAAATATCTTCAGATAAAGAGGAGGGATTTCAGTTACTTGTTTAGTGTAAGCGTGAAGATTCCTCAAGTTCCCAATAATGTGAGAGTTCTAACCTGAATGATCTTCTGTACCAGCCATCCTTAAGATCTCTGAATAAGCCTTTGAATTATTATAAACCTTTGGATAGTAGATGTGGATTCATGTGGTCGTTAAGGCCTAGGTTGTTTCTACTTGATTCATTTCTCTCTTGGTCCTTATAACTGTTAAGTAACTCTCTGAAAATATATAAAAGCAAAATACTTGCATGTTGGGGAAACTCAGGTCTGGTAACATCTTGCAGCGATAAACAAAATTAATGTTTCAGGTCTGATGTGACTATCCTGAAGATACATATCTGACTCAACTTGATGAATTTCCCCAGCATTTTCTGTGTTTGTTTGTTTGTTTCTTTCATACTGTTAGTATAAGCTGCATTCATAGGAGCAGGATTAGGCTATTCAGCCCCTTCAGCCTGTTTCACCATTCAGTGAGATCATTCTCTAATTCCATATCCTTAGTACCTTTTGCTTAACTGAAATTTATCTATATCAGATTGAAACTTTAACAACTGATCCTGCATCTACTGTTGTCAGTGGAAGAGTATTCCAAATATCTGCTGCATGTAGAAGTACTTCCTAACATCTTTCCTGAATGGTCTGGTCATAATTCTCAGACTATGTCCCCTAGTTCTAGAATCCCCAACCAATGGAAATAGTTTATCATTATCTACCCTGCTTTTTCCTTCTGTCAGTTCATGCCTCAATTTTCTAAATTCTACAGAAAATATGCCTACTTTGTATGATTTCTTCTCATAACCGAACCTCTGAAATCGAGTATTATTATAAACCTATGTTGTACTCCCTTAAAGACCAGTGTATCTTTTCTAAAGTGTGGTGCCCAGAGCTGCTCTCAGCACTCCAAGTGAGATGTAACCAAAGTTTTTTATAACTGCAGCATAACTTTTGCATTGTTGTACTCCAGTCCTCTAGATATAAAGACCAGCATTCTATTAGGGTTTTCTTGATTATTTTCTGCATTTGACATTTTAAAGATGTATGAACCTGAATCAAAGTCTCTTTGGACGTCAGACCTGAAACATTAATTTTGTTTCTCTCTCCACAGATAACTTCTCACCATCTAGAAACATCTTTTTTTGGTCAAAAATGGGTAACCTCATACTTATATTGAACTCCATGAGCAACAGTTTTGCATATTCACACAGTTTACCAATATCCCTTGTAATTTTATGCTATCATCTACACTGTTTACAATTCTGCCTAACTTTTGTGTCATCAGCAAACTTGGATATATGACTTTCTGTGCCATTATCCAAGTGGTTAATAAATAATGTAAATAATTGAGGCCCTGACACAGATCTTTGTGGGACACCACTGGTCACTTCCTGCCAATTTGAGCACCAGCCCATTATCTCTACTTTCTGTCACCTGCCGTTCAACCAATTTCCCACGTTTGCTTTTAATTCTGTATTCCGCAATACACGGACCTGTATTTCATCGATGAACTTCTTAGTTGTTCATTCTGTAACTTATAAATATTCAAGTTTTTACAAAATAACTTGTGCGTGAATACATGTCCCATTGCCAACTGAATTTCAAGAAGGCAAATCTTTTGAAGAGAGATGAATGAATCTGTTTTCTCGATCTGCTCATAATTTTAAACGTTAAATTTCTGCCATTTTCTTTGTAGGTGTGCAGGGTTCTTGTTTCAGAAAGTTGGAAAATTAGCTGCAACAGCAGTTGGTGGAGGTTTCTTCCTGCTCCAGGTGAGAGTCAATTGATTTGGGAAATTAAAAGTCTTTTTCAGAATGGTAGAGTGAGGGAAGAGCTTTTAACTGTAGGCAGGGACTGAAAGGCTGAGACAATACTTAAACCAATGATAGAAATGTGTTGCTGGAAAAGCGCAGCAGGTCAGGCAGCATCTAGGGAACAGGAGAATCGACGTTTCGGGCATTAGCCCTTCTTCAGGAAGGCTAATGCCCGAAACGTCGATTCTCCTGTTCCCAAATGCTGCCTGACCTGCTGCGCTTTTCCAGCAACACATTTCCATCTCTGATCTCCTCCAGCATCTGCAGACCTCACTTTCTCCTTAAATCAATGATAAAAGAGGAGAAAGTGAGGACTGCAGATGCTGGAGATCAGAGCTGAAAATGTGTTGCTGGAAAAGCGCAGCAGGTCAGGCAGCATCCAACGAGCAGGAGAATCGACGTTTCGGGCATGAGCCCTTCTTCAGGAATGAGGAAAGTGTGTCCAGCAGGCTAAGATAAAAGGTAGGGAGGAGGGACTTGGGGGAGGGGCGTTGGAAATGTGATAGGTGGAAGGAGGTCAAGGTGAGGGTGATAGGCCGGAGTGGGGTGGGGGCGGAGAGGTCAGGAAGAAGATTGCAGGTTAGGAAAGTGGTGCTGAGTTCGAGGGATTTGACTGAGACAAGGTGGGGGGAGGGGAAATGAGGAAACTGGAGAAATCTGAGTTCATCCCTCGTGGTTGGAGGGTTCCTAGGCGGAAGATGAGGCGTTCTTCCTCCAACCGTCGTGTTGCGATGGTCTGGCGATGGAGGATGAATGCTGCCTGACCTGCTGCGCTTTTCCAGCAACACATTTTCAGCTTAAACCAATGATAACCTATCATGATCTCTGCACCAAACCCATGCATATTTTGGGGTTTAATCCTGCAAACAAAAACAGTAATTTTTTGGGGTGTGTCTAATATGAATTTGAGTTGATATTCTGTAAATGTAATACACCAATTACGGCATCACACATACATTTGCTTATCCCTGGCTGATGGTGGATGATGATAAGTGTGCCATTTGTTTCATTGCTGTCTTTGAAAAGTGCTAAATCTAGTGCGCAGCCTGAGTAGAATAACTAAGTTCGGCTGATTAATTACTAAAGTATGATCCAAGTTATTGATTCCATTAGTTTCAAGCATTTTTGCATTTCATTTATGTCCCTACTGTCAGAGTATATAAAGGGGGTTGTATTGAATCTCTATACAACAGGACATTTATAAATATTGGTGAGTTTAAAACTATCACCCAACAATCCTTTCCTAACTCCTTTAATTTATAATTACTATTCCATGTGTCTATATTTTGTTTCATTTCTAGTGTTTGATCTTTTTTGATTTCATTGCTCTTCATTGCCAGCAGCTATCCCAGTACTTTTTTTTTCAAAAAACCACATGAAGCACCTTTTTTTTTCATACTATAGTATTTGTGAGGAAGGAAGGAAGAAAAATGGTATAAGGGACCTGAAAATGAACAGGCCAACAAACTAAAAAACAGTCTCATACACACAGAAGACCACAGACCCTATATTAACTGTTCAAAAGAATTAACCAATGGGTTTTAATTCCATGTGTCCTATTTTGCTGTTCTTCAAATTTTCCCCTTCAAAATATTTACCTAATTTCCTTTGTTAAGCCCCCTTCAGGGAGTGATCAGGACAACTCACTGTTTCAAAAAAAGTATTAACCTTGCATTTGGTTCTTTTTACATTTACCCTGAATCTTTGTCTTCTGGTTGCTGACTATTCTGCCTTTGAATAGATGTTCCCTATTTATTAAAACACTTCATAATTTTGAAAATCCCTCTTAAAGATCTCCCTTAATCATTTGTGCTTTAATGAGAATAATCCCGGTTTTTCCAAACCTGTCAACAGCTTTGGTCGAAATGTGGACCAAAGCTGTTGACAGGTTTGGAAAAACCGGGATTATTCTCATTAAAGCACAAATGATTAAGGGAGATGTGGACCAAAAACATCTGACTCCCTGACTGCCTTTGACATCAAATAGCATTTGACTTGAATGTGGTATTACACAATTCTGGTAAATTGCTGGGAATTGGGGAATATTCCCACTACCTAGATGGTGTCATGCCCAAGCACAAAGGAAGGTTGTTGGACCCCAATTATTGCAGCCCTAGGACCTTGCTGCAGAAGTTTATCAGACCATAGGCCCAGCCAATCCTCAGCTGCTTCATCAATGACCTCCCCTCCGTTACAAGAGGAAATGTTCACTGATGATTGTACAGTGTTTAGTTCTATTTTCAACCTTTCCAATTTTGAAATAATTCATATCTATATTCTGTCAGGCTTGGATTGATTATTGACAAATATCATTTCTACCACACAATTATCAAGCAGTGACCATCGCCAACAGTATTAAGTGATATTACCGTCACTGAATCTCAAATTGGAGAAGGGGGATTTCAAAGTTTGGGAGAAGATTTGTAGCTTGCGTGCTCGTTGTTGTGGTTCTGTCTTCGAGCTGGGAATTTGTGTTGCAGACGTTTCGTCCCCTGTCTAGGTGACATCCTCAGTGCTTGGGAGCCTCCTGTGAAGGGGGATTTGCAGGATAGTTGTACCATTGAAGAGAAACTGGGGTACAAAAGTCAGTTAGATCACCTCCTGACTCTCCATTATTCCACCATGTATATGGAACATTCTCAGCTTAGTACAGCTCTAACCATACTCTGGAAGCTTGACACCATCAAGGACAAAGCAGCTCTCCTGACTGACATCCTATTCATTTACTCTCTCCTCACTGTTGCACAGTGGCTGCAGTATCTATTATCAACAAGATGCACTGCAGTAACTTGCCAAGGTTTCTTGAATTGCACCTTGCAGCCCCATAACTTCTACCACTTTGACAGGAAGAGTATGGGAACACCACCACCTACAAGTTTTTTTTTTCCCCAAAAGAGACAAAATGTATCACAAATGTTCCTTCATCACTGAACCAAATACTTGAACTGTCTCCTTCAAGGCACCTTCACCATCATCTTCCGAAGTTCATTTGTGGCTGCTGAATTAGTGTTGATCTGGTCCAGGTTGCATTAAATTGGCATT
This sequence comes from Chiloscyllium plagiosum, assembly GCF_037043375.1. Classification (NCBI taxonomy): domain Eukaryota; kingdom Metazoa; phylum Chordata; class Chondrichthyes; order Orectolobiformes; family Hemiscylliidae; genus Chiloscyllium; species Chiloscyllium plagiosum. The sequence continues at coordinate 57,820,722 of NW_028270149.1, read as the reverse complement.
GTTCTGTGATTTTTGCATGTCTGTATTCATAAATATGTATACTGTGCACACTGTCTGTGCTGTTTCTTCCTGAGGGAAAAGAAAGAACAGAAAAGTTAATCCAATTTCTAGAATGCAAATGAAAACAGCTGTATTTTTGCTACTACTGTGGGAATAGTGATATTCAATTTCCTAAAAACAGCTTGTTTCCATTCATTATTGGAAGGAAAAGAAACACTATTTTGACAATAATTATGGTAAAGAAACAAGCATACAGTCGCATTTCACATGATTTACAACCAAACAGTGCATATTCATTAGGAAAAGATACTGAAAATCTTAATACAGAATCCTGTGAAAAGTAATGATTGTAGTGACTCTCAAAGGTGGATGAAGTGATGTTCTAATTTTTCTTTCAGATTGCCAATCATACGGGATACATCACTATTGACTGGAAGCGAGTGGAAAGGGATGTAAATAAGGCAAAGAAACAGTTGAAAATTGGCAAGAATAAGGTTGCTCCAGAGGTGCATGGTGCAATTGATGAGGTAGGAAAATGGTGAACTTGTGTTATTACAGTACAGTTTTATTCGCCAAATAAAAGTCACAGTAGTGAAAAAATATTATCTTAGCATGGTTTTTCTGTTCCACGAAATTTGAGGGATTTATTTCTTAATTTAGACATGATTGCTGACAAAAGAAAACTGAACGTTCAAAAAACTGGAATGTAGCTTTTTTTACCGTTAGACAGAATGTCTAAAAGCTAATACAAACCATAAAGCTGATAGTGAATTCTGGTTTAGTAACAATTTAAACATGACAAACAATTCCATTAGGTAGATTATCCTTTGTTCCTTCACAACTGCTGTGAAATGGAAAATGTTAATTATTCTATCCTTTCCTTCTTCCCCATGCAGGTGACTGTGTTTGTGAAGAAGAACATTGTCCTTACTGGAGGTTTTGTTGGTGGATTCCTACTTGGACTTGCTTCATGAGGATTAGTTGAAGATGTTACTACAATTAATGAATTACAATCCGTTAATACTTCTCCCCGCCCTTGAAACCATTGATAGATTGTACATGCTTCTGTGTTGGGTTTGCGTGCCCCACAGACAATACTGAGCTAGTATCTTCAATATACTTTACTGGAAGGGATTTGCATCACTGAGTTGACTCTGTGACCTCAATCATCTGAGTCACATGTTAAGAATATTATCAAAATTGACTCTTGTCCTGGTTTATGATGATACTCAAAATGGTGATACAATGTTTTAATGTGGTTGGCTGCACTGATTGAGATGTGGGCCTCATATTTTAACTTCATTGTACAATCACAGATGCTCATCTTCTTGTGACTCCTCATACTTGACATCTTGTACATTTTACCACCATATTGAACTTCTGAATTGATATTGTTTCTGTGTTTGCATGTTTTTGGGGCTATCTGCTACACATTACTTACAACATGTATTTCTAAATATTAAGATTTTATGAAGGCTGGACACTCCCCTTAATGACACTTTAAATGGACTGGAGCTTGTGCGATTTGTTTGTGTTGCATCACATACTGTAGTTGCCTGAATGACACAGGTATAGCGACCAATTCATTGTGACATGGCATTACAAAAACTGGATGTGTTTTTCAAAGTTAAAACAATATCTTAAGAGATCAGGTGACTTTTTATATGCACTCTTTCTTGTTTTGCTTCATCCTTTTATCTTTATTATATTTGAGCTTTAAAAGCTACTCCCAGATGTCTTCTAACTTATTAATTACTTTGCCATAAGTATTCTCTGATCATGTTGCTTATGAGCAAAGCCTGAATTGTATCTTTCCAGTACTTCATGTTAATTACTGTAGTACACCCAAGAGTTTGAACTTGTTTGGCTTCAGCTGTAGGCAATAAAAGATTCATCATGTTGGAACCTCAAGAGCCCTGGTGTCCCAGTAAAAAGAAAAGTATTCTGTCTTTGCGATTCTGTATGTTTACTTTGTAGCTATGCATGGCGTATTGCTGATTAAGTTGGAAGATTATAAATTCAGATCCCACTCCATTGAATTCAGCATAAAATCCAGGTTGATACTAATGCAGTATTGAGAAAGTGCTGCATTGCTCTAGGGGGTGATTTTCTGATGAGGTGTAAAATTGGGACCTTGTATTCCTCCTTCGGTAGGTGCAAAAGATCCTGTAATCGTTTTCAAATCATAAAGGAGAGTTTGGTACTAGCCCATACTTGACCCTCGACTGGAATTATGGTAGCAGATGTCTGGTCACTGAGACTTTAATGTGTGTAAACTTGTCTATTATGTTTGACAGGGTTACCTTTCAAAAATACTTCAGATATGACCTTTGCAAAATGTGACAACATCAAAGGTGCTATATAAATACAAGTTTATTTTAAATACTATATTTGAAAAGAGAGCTATCTAGTCACTGGGCAGGCTAAATTGAAATTTCCATTCATTACCTGTAAAAATAGAAAGTAGGACAGAAACGTCATTTTTAGCGAATGTTTATAAGCTAGTAGTGCTACTACATATTTACACATTAGTTTTTGGATGAAGTAGTGAATTTGCTCAGTTTTTTTTATAAAAAAAAAACTATCTACTTAATGCAGATGGGAGTTTTTACCTTTTTTGTTATTCAGAATGGACTCCAAACCTAACTTTCAATTGACCTAAATTTTTCAGATCTATTTTACTGAATATCTCTAAGTCTCTAGTATTACATGTTTGTTAATTGACAAAAATTTAGTCATTTTCATCATAGTGGGAAGAGTATTTTTGAGAAGAGTATTTTTGACCCCTTGTCCTCCACACTTACCACAATCCTTTTCAGAGCTGAAAATGTGTTGCTGGAGAAGCGCAGCAGGTCAGGCAGCATCCAGGGAACAGGAGAATCGACGTTTCGGGCATAAGCCCTTCTTCAGTATGCCCGAGACGTCGATTCTCCTGTTCCCTGGATGCTGCCTGACCTGCTGCGCTTCTCCAGCAACACATTTTCAGCTCTGATCTCCAGCATCTGCAGACCTCACTTTCTCCACAATCCTTTTCAGACCTTGTACTGAAATGTAAGTTCTGACCTGGGATGCATGATTACTTATTTGTATTTGTCTGGGAATTATGTCTTCAATATGAGGAAATTAATGATTAGATTCCCTACAGTATGCAAAAAGGCCATTTTAGCACCAACAAGTCCACACTGACCCTGCAAAGAGTAACCCACCCATTTGCCTACATTTACCCCTGACACTACATGGGCAATTTAGCATGGCCAATTCACTTGACCTGCACATCTTTGGATTGTGGGAAGAAACCAGAGAGCACCTGCGCAGAGAGAATGTGCAAATTCCACACAGACAGTCGCGGGAATTGAACCTGGGACCCTGGCACTGTGAGGCAGCAGTGCTAACCACTGTGTCACTGTTATCTTTTCTTTAATTAAATCTGTAAGGCCACAGAACAACCATATCTGCAACTCCCTCTTGTCTACCAAACAAAAGTTGCTTAGTATTGTTGTAGTTTGTGAGTTGAGGACATTTTTGGTAAATCTTCTCATTTACCAAAAATACTTTTTAAGATGCTCACAATTTAGTCACCATGATACATGATCTGAAATGGGAAATCTGTTTCTTTTAAAATTGATGTGCCTATGCTCCTGGTTCTTCAGGTTAAAACTCTGAGAAGGGTAAGGTCAGATTTGAGTCAAGAGTGTAGTGAAGGGCTTTTGCCCGAAACGTCGATTTTCCTGCTTCTCGGATGCTGCCTGACTTGCTGTGCTTTTCCAGCACCACGCTCTTGATTCTAATCTCCAGCATCTGCAGTCCTCACTTTTGCCTAAGGACAAATGTGTCCCAGACTTCAATCACCAATGCTAAAAATTGCAATGTCTTTCAAATTAGTGTGGAAAATCTGTGTAATATTGTTTCCTCTCCTACCCTGCCATCACAGTTAAGTTCCTGCTCTATTCACAGAAAATATAATGGGATGTGATTTGTTTTTGGGGGAGGGAGGGAAGGGAAACTGGTGGAATTGCAATTTGTATTTTCATTCGGTGGAAATATAATTGTTTTTTATTTTTAACAGGTATTTGCTTGTTTTGGCCAAAACGCAGTATTTTTAAAGGCAGTTTTTTGGCTGGAAAAATTAATTTTGTTGTGTCTTTGATTTGAAGAAAGCAGCTGACATTCATCATATATTGCAATTGTGTATTGTATTTAAATGCATTTATAAGTGTACCAAGACACAGGCCTGCAATCTGATATGCATTTGAGAAAATTGATCATCTGAATTAAATTCTCATGTGTATATGTAGATTTATATTTAAATATGCAGTTACTTCATTTGTTTAGTACAGTTATTGGCTTTAATGAATATTTTGCCAATTTGTGCCTCCTATTTACATTATGTTCACTTTATGATTTGTACTTTAGGTGAATGTATGGTTTATTGAAAATAATGCACTATTCCGATAACTTGGTATGGAGGAAACACTGCATAAAAAGGTTTTACCAAATTTTGCATATTTCATTTCCTTTTGCATTAAGCCTCATTCATGGTGTGATTTCAGCATGGCAAGATCCTAGGTTCAATGTTGTAAACACACAACATTGCTAGTCTGTATCAATTTTACCAATGGGGGCTCTGCATCTATTGAGGTGCCACCTCTCAGCTAATGTAGATAATAACCAAGCTAAGTTATTGTAGCAGTTCTATGAGAGGTTTTGGGACTATGGTATGTCAGGATATTCTGAGGGATTTGACACAAATTGGCAGAAGTGCTTATTTCGTCTCTTTTTTATTGATGATCCCTGTGAGCTATAAGGAGCGCCTGCAAGTGGAGCTAATTCTTGAATGGTAGTAAAATAAAGTCGAGAGCAATTACAGTAAAAACACACTAATATCTCCTTCCAGTAGGGAGGGGTGGAGAATTATAGAATGGTACACCACAGAAGGTAGCCATTTAGCTGATCATATCTGTACTGTCTTTGGTACTGCTCTCTAAATACCAGTAATTTCTTTAGCCATTCCACTAAATGGGTAAATACTTGATGGAAGAATAATGTGCTCAGGAATATATAAGCAGTCCTGACTGGAAGATTTGTAGGGGTGTTTTTACCTGATTGGATTGGAAAATTGCATGTTGCTGCTTTTTAAAAAGAATGAAAGAGGAAAACCAGGAAATTACTAAGCAGTTAGCCTAACTTTTGTGGTTGGGAAATTGTTGGAGTCTATAATCAAGGATGGTGTAACTGAATATGTTGAAAATTTTTCAGTTAATCAAGGTGAGACAACATGGGTTAATGATCGGTCAGGCCTGACAAACCTCACTGACTTTTTTTGAAGGGGTGACCAAGGTAGTGGACTGGGGAATGTCAATGGATGTATTTTATATGAGGCTTCCAGAATGCATTTGATAAACTCCCACGAAAGAATGGTTATTAAGGTAGAAGTCAATGGAATTGAGGGCAAATTACTGACGGTTGGGAAATTTGGTTGAGCAAGTTATTTGGGTGGAACTGAGAAATAAGAAAGGGATGATCACCTTATTGGGATTGTATTATAGACCTCCCAATAGTCAGAGGGAAATTGAGAAACAAACTTGTAAGGAGAGCTCAGCTATCTGTAAGAATAATAGGGTAGTTATGGTAGGGGATTTTAACTTTCCAAACATCGACTGGGATTGCCATAGTGTTAAAGGTTTAGATGGAGAGGAATTTCTGAAGTGTGTACAAGACAATTTTCTGCTTCAGTATGTGGATGTACCTACTAGAGAAGGTGCAAAACTTGACCTACTCTTGGGAAGTAAGGCAGGGCAGGTGACTGAGGTGTCAGTGGGGGAGCACTTTGGGGCCAGCGACCATAATTCCATTAGATTTAAAATAGTGATGGAAACGGATAGACCAGATCTAAAAGTTGAAGTTGTGAATTGGAGAAAGGCCAATTTTGACGGTATTAAGCAAGAACTTTCGAAAGCTGATTGGAGGCAGATGTTCACAGGTAAAGGGACGGCTGAAAAATGGGAAGCCTTCCGAAATGAGTTAACAAGAATCCAGAGAAAGTATATTCCTGTCAGGGTGAAAGGGAAGGCTAGTAGGGAAAGGGAATGCTGGATGACTAAAGAAATTGAGGGTTTGGTTAAGAAAAAGAAGGAAGCATATGTCAGGTATAGACAGACAGGATAGATTGAGTGAATCCTTAGAAGAATATAAAGGAAGTAGGAGTATACTTAAGAGGGAAATCAGGAGGGCAAAACGGGCACATGAGATAGCTTTGGCAAATAGAATTAAGGAGAATCTAAAGGGTTTTTACAAATGTATTAAGGACAAAAGGGTAACTAGGGAGAGAATACGGCCCCTCAAAGATCAGCAAGGCGGCCTTTGTGTGGAGCCACAGAAAATTGGGGAGATACTAAATGAATATTTTGCATCAGTATTTACTGTGGAAAAGGATATAGAAGATATAGACTGTAGGGAAATAGATGGTGACATCTTGCAAAATGTCCAGATTACATAGGAGGAAGTGCTGGATGTCTTGAAACATGTAAAGGTGGATAAATCCCCAGAATCTGATCATGTGTACCCGAGAACTCTGTGGGAAGCTAGAGAAGTGATTTCTATCATCGATAGTCACAGGTGTGGTGCCAGAAGACTAGAGGTTGGCAAATGTGGTGCCAGAAGACTAGAGGTTGGCAAATGTGGTGCCACTGTTTAAGAAGGGTGGTAAAGACAAGCCAGGGAACTATAGACCGGTGAGCCTGACCTCGGTGGTGGGCAAGTTGTTGGAGGGAAACCTGAGGGACAGGATGTACAAGTATTTGGAAAGGCAAGTACTGATTCGGGATAGTCAACATGGCTTTGTGCGTGGGAAATCATGTCTCACAAACTTGACTGAGTTTTTTGAAGAAGTAACAAAGAAGATTGATGAGGGCAGAGCAGTAGATGTGATCTATATGGACTTCAGTAAGACATTTGACAAGTTCCCCATGGGAGACTGATTAGCAAGGTTACATCTCATGGAATACAGGGAGAACTCGCCATTTGGATATAGAACTGGCTCAAAGGTAGAAGACAGAGCGTAGTGGTGGAGGGTTGTTTTTCAGACTGGAGGCCTGTGACCAGTGGAGTGCCACAAGGATCGGTGCTGGACCCTCTACTTTTTGTCATTTACATAAATGATTTGGATGCGAGCATAAGAGGTTTAAGTTTGCAGATGACACCAAAATTGGAGGTGTAGTGGACAGCGAAGAGGGTTACCTCAGATTACAACAGGATCTGGACCAGATGGGCCAAAGGGCTGAGAAGTGGCAGATGGAGTTTAATTCAGATAAATGCATTTTGGGAAAGCAAATCTTAGCAGGACTTATACATTTAACGGTAAGGTCCTAGGGAGTGTTGCTGAACAAAGAGACCTTGGAGTGCAGGTTCATAGCTCCTTGAAAGTGGAGTCGCAGGTAGATAGGATAGTGAAGAAGGCGTTTGGTATGCTTTCCTTTATTGGTCAGAGTATTGAGTACAGGAGTTGGGAGGTCATGTTGCGGCTGTACAGGACATTGGTTAGGCCACTGTTGGAATATTGCGTGCAATTCTGGACTCCTACCTATCGGCAAGATGTTGTGAAATTTGAAAGGGTTCAGAAAAGATTTACAAGGATGTTGCCAGGCTTGGAGGATCTGAACTACAGGGAGAGGCTGAACAGGTTAGGGCTGTTTTCCCTGAACCATCAGGGGCTGAGTGGTGACCTTATAGAGGCTTACAAAATTATGAGGGGCATGGATAGGATAAATAGACAAAGTTTTTTTCCCTGGGGTCGGGGAGTCCAGAACTAGAGAGCATAGGTTTAGGGTGAGAGGGGAAAGATATAAAAGAGACCTTTGGGGCAACGTTTTCACGCAGAGGGTGGTATGTGTATGGAATGACCTGCCAGAGAATGTGGTGGAGACTGGTACAATTGCAGCATTTAAAAGGCATTTGGATGGGTATATGAATAGGAAAGGTTTGGAGGGATATGGCCCGGGTGCTGGCAGGTGGGACTAGATTGGGTTGGGATATCTGGTCAGGATGGACGGGTTGGACTGAAGGGTCTGTTTCTATGCTATACGTCTCTATGACCAGTTTGGATGATGAGTAGATTCTCAAATTGGCAGGAAGTCATCGGTAAACAAATACTTATAATGAAGCAATGGCCGTTGGGAACACTGGATAGGATGGTGTTGGAGAATACTGGAAAATAGAAGCACAATATAAATAGTCATTTGGTAGTACAAAACCGGAGCCTTCTGACGAAGTGACACATTTTGTTAATTTTTTTTGCATTGAACTTATCAGGACAATTCATAAGAATTCAACATGTAAGTTCTACCTCATGGCAATGCCTCTACCAGTCACAGTCTATCTGCAAAATAATCAGCACTCTCCTCTCATGCAGTATGGTTTTGTTATTCATTCACAAGATGTGGGTATCACTGACTAGGGCTGCATGTATTGCCCATCCCTGATTGCCCAGTGAGCTGTTAAGAATCAACCACATTGCTGTAGGTCTGAAGTCACAGGTCAGCCAGACCAGGTCAGGATGGCAGTTTCTTTCCCTGAAGAACGTTAGTGAACCAGATAGGTTTTTCTAAACAATCAATATGGTCATCATTAGACTTTTAATTCCAAATTCTTACTGAATTCAAACTTCACCATCTGCCTTGGTGGGATTCAAACCCAGGTCTCCAGAACATTACCTGGTTTCTGGATTACACCACTTGACCAATGTCTCCCATGAAATGTCCTGATAAATACAAGATGAAAAGTTTTGACAAAACATTGTTTCAGCAATTCTCGAAGAAAAGGTATTCTGTTTTCATGGTGGAGAATATAAAAATCATTTCAGTAATAGCTGTAAATCGGGGGTGGAAGTGAGAGGAACTTAGAGGAATTTATAATCACTAGGGAAGTGGTACTAAGCAAACTAGAGCTGTGAATGTAAGACCATTATGATGTAGGAGTAGAAGTAAATCATTTGGTTTATTGATTGCACTCCGTCATTCAACGAGATAGCTTAATGTTCCATGATACAAATGCTACAGGAAGGATAGAAAGGAAGACGAGAGAACGGGGGAGTGGCATTTTTGATAAAGGATAGCTTTATGGCTGTACTTAGGATATTCCTGGAAATATGTCCAGGGAAGTTATTTGGGTGGAACTGAAAAATAAGAAAGGGATATTCACCTTATTGGGATTGTGTTATGGACCCTCTTAATAGCAGGAAATTGAGAAACAAATTTGTAAGGAGATCTCACTTATCTGTAAGGATAATAGGGTGGTTATGGTAGGGTATTTTAAGTTTCCAAACAATGACTGGGACTGCCATAGTGTTTGGATGGAGAGGAATTTGTTAAGTGTGGGGGGAAAAAAAAAATTCTAATTCAGTATGTTGATGAACCCACTATAGAAGGTGCAAAACTTGACCTACTCTTCGGAAATAAGGCAGGGCAGGTGACTGAGGTACCAGTGGGGGAGCACTTTGGGGCCAGTGACCATAATTCTATTAGTTTTAAAATAATGATGGAAAAGGATAGACCAGATCTAAAAGTTGAAGTTCTAAATTGGAGAAAGGCCAGTTTTGATGGTATTAAGCAAGAACTTTCAAAAGCTGATTGGAGGCAGATATTCTCAGGTAAAGGGTCGGCTGGAAAATAGGAAGCCTTCAGAAATGAGATAACGAGAGTCCAGAGACAGTATATTCCTGTTCGGGTGAAAGGAAAGGCTGGTAGGTGTGGAGAATGCTGGATGACTAGAGAAATTGAAGGTTTGGTTAAGAAAAAGAAGGAAGCATATACAGTAGACAGGAGGGATCAACTGAATCCTTAGAAGAGTATAAAGATAGTAGGAGTATACTTAAGAATGAAATCAGGGCAAAAGGGGACATGAGATAGCTTTGGCAAATAAGGTTAAGAAGAATCCAAAGAGTTTTTACAAATACATTAAGGACAAAAGGGTAACTAGGGAGGGAATAGGGCCTCTCAAAGATCAGCAAGGTGGCCTTTATGTGGAGCTGCAGGAGATGGGGGAGATACTAAACAAGTATTTTGCATCAATGTTTACTGTGGAGAAGGACATGGAAGATATAGAATGTAGGGAAATAGATGGTGACATCTTGAAAAATGGCTGTATTACAGAGGAGGAAGTGCTGGATGTCTTGAAATGCATAAAGATGGATAAATCCCCAGGATCTGACCAAGTGTACCCTAGAACTCTGTGGGAAACTAGGGAAGTGATTGCTGGGCACTTTGCTGAGATATTCGTGTGTCTAATAAACTTGATTGAGTTTTTTGAAGAAGTAACAAAAAGGATTGATGAAGGCAGAGCACTGGACTTTATCTATATGGACTTTAGTAAGGCATTTGACAAGGTTCTCCATGGGACACTGGTTAGCAAGGTTAGATCTCATGGAATACAGGGAGAACTAGCCATTTGGATACAGAACTGGCTCAATGGTAGAAGACAGGGTATTGGTAGAAGGTTGTTTTTCAGACTGGAGGCTTGTGACCAGTGGAGTACCCCAAAGATAGGTGCGGGGTCCACTACTTTTCTTCATTTATGTAAATGATTTGGATGTGAACATAGGAGGTAAAGTTAGTAAGTTTGCAGATGACACCAACATTGGAAGTGTAGTGACACCGAAGAAGGTTACCTCAGATTACAACGGGATCTTCATGAGATGGGCCAATGGGCTGAGGAGTGGCAGATGGAGTTTAGATAAATGCGAGGTGTTGCATTGTGGGAAAGCAAATCTTAGCAGGATTTATACACTAAATGGTAATGTCCTAGGGACTGTTGCCGAACAAAGAGACCTTGGAGGGCAGGTTCATAGCTCCTTGTAAGTAGAGTTACAGATAAATAGATAATTAAGATGATGTTTGGTATGCTTTCCTTTATTGGTCAGATCACTGAGTATAGGAGTTGGGTGGTCATGTTGCGGCTATACAGGATGTTGGTCAGGCCACTTTTGTAATATTGTGTGCAATTCTGGTCTCCTTCCTATTGGAAGGATGTTGTGAAATTTGAAAGGATTCAGAAAAGATTTACAAGGAAATTGCCTGGATTGGAGGATTTGAGTTATAGGGAGAGGTTGAATAGGCTGGGGCTGTTTTCCCTGGAACGTCAGATGCCGAGGGCTGAGCTTATAGCGGTTTATAAAATCATGAGGGGCATGGATAGGGTAAATAGACAAGATCTTTTCCCTGGGGTCAGGGAGTGCAGAACTAGAGGGCATAGGTTAAGGGTGAGAGGGGAAAAATGTAAAAGAGACCTAAGGGGCAACGTTTTCACACAGAGGGTGCCAGAGGAAGGGGTGGAGGCTGGTACAATTGCAACATTTAAAAGGCATCTGGATGGGTATATGAATAGGAAGGGTTTGGAGGGATATGAGCTGGGTACTGACAGGTGGGACTAGATTGGGTTGGGATATCTGGTCAGCATGGACGGGTTGGACTGAAGGGTCTGTTTCCATGCTATACATCTCTATGACTCTATCTGATAATCATCAACTCCACTTCCCTGCCTTTTCTCCCATAATCCTTGATTTCCTTAATGATTAGGAATCTATCTCAACCTTGAATATACTTTATAATCCGGCCTCGACAGCTCTCTGCAGCAAAGAATTCCACAGATTCACTCCCCTTTTGAGAGAAGAAATTTTTCCTCATCTCTACCTTGAATGGGTGACTTCTTATTCAGATTATGTTCTTTGGTCCTCGACTCTTCGACCAAGGGAAACAACCTCTCAGCATTGATCTTGTCAAGTCCCCTTAGTTTCTATCTCTGGATGGACTTCACCACACGATCCTAAGAGGTTGTTAATGAGGTAGTAGATGCATTGGCATTAATTTTCCAAAATTCCTAGATCCCACAAGGGATCAAACTGAAAAGTAGCAAATATAACCTGTCCCTTTCAGAATGGAAAAGGAAATTATAGGCCAGTTAGCTTGAGGTCTGTTATGGGAAAGATGATTTAGAAATGTAGCAAATAAGCGTAGGCCATTTGGACTTCTGAGCCTGCTCTGCCATTAAATTGAATCATGTTTGATCATCTAACTCAGTACCTGTTGCTAATTTCTCAACCTATACCTTTTGATCCCTTTCGGGCTAAGAACTATATCTCCTTGAAAGCAATCAATGTTTTGTCTTCTGTGGCAGAAGCTCCCACAGATCACTACTCACTGGGTGAAAATATTTCTACTTATCCAAGCCCTAAATAGACTAATCCATTTCCTTAATTTGTGACTCCTGGTTCTTGACTCCCTGGTCATTGTGAACATTATTGCTGTGTTTACCCTGCCCAGTCCTGTTAGAATTTTATGGGTTTCTATGAGTTTCCTCTCATTCTTCTAAACTTCCAGTGAATATAATCCTAACCAATCCAGTCTCTCTTCATACATCAATCCAGCCATCCCTTAAATCGAAGTCTGGTAAACCTTTGTTGTCCTCAGTCCATAGCCAGAACTTCCTTCTCAGATAAGCCTACCTAAACTGCTCACAATACTACAGGTATGAGCTCACTGAGGCCCTGTATAACTGTAGTGAGACATCCCTTCTCCTGTATTTAAAACCTCTCAATGAAAACCAACATACCATTTGCAACCTTCATGTCTGCTGCACCTGCATGCTCACTTTCAGTGACTGGTGTCCAAGGACATCTAGGTATTGTTGCATCTCCCACTTTCCCAATATATCACCACTCAAATAATAATGTGTAATTGCCAACAAAAGGGATAACCTCACATTTATCCACATTATACTTCTTGGACTATAACCTGGTGTTGTGTGACTTCTAACCTTATCTATATAAGCTCTTAAAATCAGTATGGATATTACCCACTTACTCTCGTACTCTATTTCTTCTCTCTTAATCACTTTGTCCTCCTTTGCTGAAATCTAAACTGATCCTACTCCTCAAGTCTGTTGCTTTTTTTTTTGGCCAATTTTTTTGTCCTCTCCTTGGATATAATACTACCTCTAATTTACCTTGTGAGCCACGGTTGGGCGACCTTTCCTGTTTTATTTTCTGCCAGGCAGGAAAGAACAATTGTTACATTTCTGCTGCAGTGAAGTTATACAGCTATTCAGAGATGTTATAATTGTTGTGAGTAAAACAAATCCAGATCCCACAGAGGTTGGTCTTAAGACCTAGTGGATAGATTCTTGTTAGGCGGGGGATCAAAGGTTACCAGGGACAAATAGGAATATGGAATTTGAAGCACAACCAGCTCAGTCATGATCTTATTGTTTGGCAGAGCAGGCTTGAGGGGTCAAATGGGCTACTTCTGCTCCTATTTTGTATGTTTATGTTTGCGCTCTCAATTTGCATTTCAATTCATAAATAGCACAGAAATGTTTTTTCCATCTCAGCAAATTGCATGATTGCAATAAATTGCAATAGGGGTACAATAACTATCTAAGAGGTGAGAAGAAATTAGTTTATTTCCGTTCTCACTGTTTAATGTCACAAGGTTGTCAGCATTGAAGCCAAATTTCTTGTTTACACTATAAACAACGGAGTTCCATGTAACAGTTGTTTTAGTAACTTCCATTTTCTATTTAAAAAGAAACTTGTTTTAGTAATTTCCATTTTCGATCTAAAAAGAAACTAAGTGCATTTATACTGCAACTTCTCAGTGTCAGTTTGTTGAAGAATATGAAAGTAACTTATGATAGGAACAATCCCAATTTTGCCAATCTATTCTTGCAAATGAAGTCTGTCATTAGTGGAATCATCCTTGAGAATCTTTTGTGAACAGATTTGAATGCCTTCAAATATTTCCTGAAATGTGTTTAAAATTTGTCACAGTTCTCCAGTTGAGGCCAAACTAATAGTTTACAAAGGATCCCCCATTATAAAGAAAATAGAAGCAGGAGTAAGCTATTTGGCCCCGTGAAACTGCTCCACCATTCAACACAATCACCCTTTGATGCCTAGGAGCTTTATCTAACACCTTGAAAACATTCAATGTTTTAGCCTCAACCACTTTTTGTAGCAGAGAATTCCACAGGCCCACAATTCTCTGGGTGAAGAAATTTCTCAATCCTAACTGCCCCATCCATAACTTACTTGCTTTTGTACTCTGTGTCTCCAGTTATGAAGCCCAGGATCCTGTATGTCTTATAAACTACTTTTTCACCTGGTTCTGCTGTGTTCAACATTTTGTGTACATATGTTTCCAGTTTTTTTGCTCTTACACCCTTAAAAGCTCAAACTGTGTTTGACCAAAATTAATAGATAGTCCCACTTCCATTTTTTTGGAATAGTGGTGCTGGAAGAGCACAGCAGTTCAGGCAGCATCCAAGGAGCTTCAAAATCGACGTTTCGGGCAAAAGCCCTTCAAACTTCCATTTTTGCTAACATTTAATGATTGAAGTAATATTTTTCTATTTATTAGATCTTAATACAGTGAAAGTGAACTAGACAATGAGTGACAACGTTCTGGCAGAATGTGACCATGATTAAATAGAATTCAGAATTACATAGCATCAATCTATAAATAGATAATTAACAAAAAAAATCAGTCAATAGAATTCTGACATTCTTGTACATTATGAAGGTTTGTAATGATTGCGATTACTGCACTTATTGCATCCCTGACTACCTTTATAAAGAACTAATTAAATAGTTGAAATACCACACACACAGTCTACTTCCATTCTATTTCAAAACGATATTCACATTCTAGGATTAAATAACTGGCAGTTTACCAAAAATATAGTTGGTATCCAGACAATCGTCAAGTATAAATTTAGAATACATTATTTAATTCAATTTTTGTGCCATTCGGTACACTTCAGATTTAACATTTGACTGGGAGGAGATTTAAAGACATTGCTGTGCTCATTATATCATCATTCCAAATCCTCATGGTTAGTCGTGATGTAACTCATAATTAAAGTCTGGTGCAATACTTTGGCAATCTTTAGAAGTGATATATGACTAAAGGATTTATATTCACTGACAATTAGTGGATATCTGTAAGCTTTTCTTTTCCTCTTCTTTCAAAAACCCTGAACAGCAAACAGACGTCTTTGCATATATCTTACAGCACTTGTGCATTTCTTCAATTACATGCTGGCATCTGCTTTCTTGATAATGATTAGCTGTAAAGGACACATGAGAAATGAGGAATCATTCAAAGACCATAGGTGTCATTCCAGTTCAGCTTTCATACAGGAACATCTGCCATTGATCCAAGCTGGTCCTTTTTGGCAGCACAGAATGGAAAGGAATAACCACTTTCCTCTAGGATTTAATTTTTCAAGTACTATTAATGAATTGAACTATGTGATGGAGGTAAAAAGTGTTCTCTTAGTCCATTCTTATGAAATTACTGACTTCAGGTGATGAAATTACTGACTTCAGGTTTTAGAAGTGTAAGTGGCGAGTCTCGATACTATGTGGCAGGATGCTGCCATGATTTGGAGGGATAGGGGAGAAGACAGAAAGAGAGAGAGAGGAAAGAATTGGCCAAAATATGAAGGAATATTAAGATAAAATCCTAGACAACATGATATTTAGCTATTCACATCAGCAAATCCAAATATTCACATCAGCAATTTCTTTTTTTCAAAAACAGAAAATTATATTGTTAAGTATAAAAGTATGTTATGCTGTTAACTTTTTTGGAAGCTGACAGTCAGCTTTTTTTTTAATGAAAGTAATTGCAAAAAAGATATAGTTCAGAGTGCTAGACAAGTATCTGGAATTGAGAGTGTGGTGCTGGAAAAGCACAGCAGGTCAGACAGCATCCAAGAAGCAGGAGATCTGATGTTTCGGGCAAGAGCCCTTCGTCAGGATCATGATTCCTGATAAAGGGCTCTTGCCCGAAATGTCGATTCTCCTGCTCCTCGGATGTTGCCTGACCGGATGTGCTTTTCCAGCACCACACTCTCGACACTGATCTCCAGCATCTGCAGTCCTCAATTTCTCCTAATATCTAGAATTGGTGGGTTAACTTATGAGGAAGGGTTGGACAAGCTAAACTTGCATTTGTATTTTTAGATATTGAAGGTGTCGAGGGGTATGAAGAGAAAGTGGGAATAAGGCAATGAGATAAAGGATCAACCATGAACATAATAAATGGCAGAGCAGGTTCAAATGGCCAAATAACTCTTTCTTGTTTCTATGTATGTATGTATGTATTGTAATGACAAAATGTCAAACACCATGTGAAGCTGTTCAATAATATTACAAATAAATTTGCATGACTTTAGTGTCTCAATAAAATTTAACTAATTTGGGATAAATGATAAAGGGCGAATGATGAGTATCAGACACTTCAAACTAAGCACACTGAAGGAGAAAATGAAAACTTAAATTTCACCTTGTAAGCACTTCTGTATTTCACAGGCTTGTTTCTGACAGGGATCTTTAGTAGACATAGCAAAGCACCTGAAAAATAAATTGGTAGATTGGCATTTTTGTTTGCACTTTTACACAGTATGTTCAATGGCTAAATGTAAAATGTAAGACATGAGGTACAATAACTATATAAGAGATGAGAAGAAATTAGTTTATTTCCATTCTAACTGTTCAATGTCACAAGGTTGTCAGCACTGAAGCCAGATTACTTGTTTACACTATAAACAACAGAGTTCCATGTAACAGTTGTTTTAGTAATTTCCATTTTCTACTTAAAAAGGAACTAAGTGCGTTTACACTGCAACTTCTCAGTGTCTGTTTCAGTCATGTGGAAGCCTTTACATCATCTCAGAAGTGAAACATGAATTGATTCTGAAATATACATGGGAAGAGTAGGCACTTTGACGCTACATGGGAGTGGAACTCTGGAGTCAAAGCAGTGGGGCATTTTTAAAAAATTATCTGCAGTTAATTTAAATATTTTAACTAGTAATTACAAAGAGGGAACAAACATGCTGAGCAGTGTAATTATAACCTTACATTTTCATCGTCAGCAAGCTGGGAAAACTTTTTTGAGATATAGAGATGCCAGTGTTGGACTGGGGTGTACAAAGTTAAAAGACACACAACACCAGGTTATAGTTCAACAGGTTAAATTGGAAGCACTAGGTTTCAGAGCGCTGCTGCTTCATCAGGTGGTTGTGGACTATAAGTTACTTGTGATGTGTGATTTTTAACTTTTTCTTGAGAGCTTGTCTAAAAAAATTTGAAGATATTCTAAACATGCAAATGTATCCCAAATTTATTTCTTAAAATACTTCTACGTGTCATGTGCCGATTCAGACATCAATTCTTCAAACGTTAGTTTTGAATGTACCAAAAGGTTTCAACTCTGCCTTGAATGTAGTTTCCAAGAACAAGCTGGATATCTGTGATAGGCCTGAATTCTCAATGTTTTTTCAATCCCTTCCATCTATGAAATTCTACTCCTAAAATATTTGGTTTAAAGATACCCACTTTGCTGTATCCTACAGGCTGCAGATCAGCAATTATCAAGATTAGTATTTTGTTTCTGTTTCATTCGTTAAGGGGAGGAGGGGGGACTTATTTAGACGCAGCTTCCTGAAAACTCAAGGTACAAACTTAATCCGTCCTTTTCAGGAATCTGATCAAAGTGCTGTAAGGCTAACTCTAATAACAATAACCATGTGGATGTACTTTCTCATCAAACTGACCTGTCTGGCCTCAGACCTTTAACTGCTCTGGAGAGTTAGTGTCACCTCATAAATTGCTCGTGTTCAGCGCCCAATGAACATATGAAAATTAAATATCAACATCTTTTCAGTCTCGCGATGTTACAATTGATGTGCACAATGCGAACTCCCTCTGCCGAAATTTTAAAGTTGCGTTTATCACTCGTAATTTTTTTCCTCTTCCCACCCCCCGCCGCTGGCACAATATTAACTCGGGGGAATGTTCCCGGAACCGAGTTGCGACGCGCGCGCTTGCCGCCCGGCGCCGGTTGTCAGTCGGTCGGCCTCCCATGTTTGTCGGGAAGGGGAGAGGATCCGGTTCGGTTTAAAGCGAGTTTAGGTTTGACTCCCAAGTGTTGAGCGAACATGGCAGTGTGCGGGGTTCACCTGGACTCGGATGCGTTCCTCGTGTGTTTAAATCACGCCTTGTCCACCGAGAAGGAGGAAGTGATGGGACTGTGTATCGGAGAGGTACCCACTCGAACCTTCCCTTAGCAACCGGGCGGGAGACTGTCACCCTGACAACCCGACTCCCCCCTTAGCAACGGGCTGGGCATTGTTACCCCCGGCAACCAGGTCTCAGCATCCCTTGATGAGGAAGCCTCAGCATCTGTTTCTCCCCTCTGAGTGGGAATTGGTGCATTGCCTCAGGATTCGGGTCTGGGGCTATCATCCAGAGGTTGTTCAATCCTATCACTAGCACAGGCCCAGCTGGTACTGTCTGCTGGTCTACTGGAACTAACTCATCACTTCTGCAAGGTGATGCTCTTTACAGGCTGCTGGAGCGCAGCAAAGGTCCCTTCGCCTTACCCCTTTCTGTGCTGGGGCGTTGACTGAACTCATCAAATTAGTCCTGTTCAGTTAATGTGCACGAAGATTATTCACTGAGCCGATTGTTCTCTCAATAGAGCAAATCTCAAAATTCGATATAAATCCAATCCCTGTGGAATTATTGCTTCAGTTCCAATAGGGTGCCCGAGCATGAAGATAGGATTTTATTAATGTTACTTTCAGGAAATATTGGTATACAGTGTATGGGTTATCTGAATGTGCCAAGTGCAGGTTGCTTCGGAAGACAAAGTATCATTGGATCTATGCATCCCCCAGCTCTGCACCACTTGGGTTTTGCTTGCATCGTGTTCTAAAATAATTCACAGAGTTGCTACAGTGCAGAAGGACTATTTAATCCATTGCTACAGTGCTGGGTCTCCAGTGGAACAATTTTATGAGCCCCAAATCCCACCTTCTTTTCATGGTCCAGCAATAATTTCAGAATTGTATCCATCATTTTATGTTGTCTCTTTGACTTCTTCCTACCACAATGAATGACATCAGAGTTCTCTGCATTAAATGTCATTGTTTGCCTATACCATCAACCTACCTGTTTTGTCCTGTTGAAGTTCTATAATCTCCTCACAAATGTTCAAGTTTTGTATCATCAACAAAATTTTAAGTCACTTAACAACAACTCCTGGAGAACTCCAGGTTCCTCCCACAGTCCAAAGGTGTGTAGGTTAGGTGGGTTGGCCATGCTCAATTGCCCATTATGTCCACGTCTGTGTAGGTGAGCCATGGGAAATGCAAGGTTACAGGGATAGGGTAGGAGGATGAGTCAGTTGGGATGCTCTTGGAGAGTTGGTGAGGACTTGTTAGGCTGACTGGCCTGATTCCATGCTGTTGGGGTTCTATGAAACTCTGCCTATAAACCTTTCTCCAGTTTGAAAATCATCCATGAACCACTACTGTTTGTTTCCAGTCATTCTGCATCCATGTTGTTCCTGACCCTTTCACACTGTGAGTTAATTGACAACATCACATCATTAATGACTGTCAGAAATAATGTACAAATGAAATAAAATAGGCTGCCAACTCCAAACGTGTAATCCAAAGTAACCACTGAATAATTCAGAAGAAATTTCTTCATATACCACAAGGCATATTGAAGCAAATAGTGTAGATCTTCAGTATTATAGTTCCAGCAAATATTTTGTATAACATTACTTCCAGCAAATGGATTTGAGCTACCATTATTTCAACAACATGTCAGGGTGGGTTTTTTCCCCACTACTGACTGAACTCAACAAATGAGTAACTCAACCCAGAAACTAGCTGTTAGCCATTATTGTTCATAATTGAGAGAAGGGAGAACAAGCTCAGTCACCTAATAGCCACCACACTGTTCTCTTCTTTGCTTCTTGAATCACCTGGAATGACTCAGCTTTTCCTTGGCAGTTTGCAATTTTGTACTTGTGTTGATAGCTTCATGTTTTGACAGCATTCAGATATTTCACAAGAAAATATAGAGCTGACTGTGAAAACTGTGTTTTTTAAAGATGAGAAATGGATTCTCAGTTATTTGTTGCAGTACAACAGTAAATGAGTTCTGGTGTTAGTGACAAAAAAACAGTTTAGGATTAGGGTTGGTTGGAGGTTGTTTGGAAGAAGAAGAAAATTAATGAGTGTTTTTATTTTTTAGGTTGCATTAGTAATTCTATTCATATTTAGGCTCCAAGACAGTCGCTCATCTGTTTTTAAAAAGAAAAATAATTAAGTTGGTTAAAGCACAATGGTTTCTGGAGACACACCAAAATGCCCTCCATCTGATAATGTTTCTGTTAAATTTTTTTTAGTGAGGTGAATTGTGTTATCAGCAGGGAAACTGAACACTTTCCATTTTGCTATTCAGTGTCAGCATTTTGTGACAGAACATTTATAAAATGCATGTGATACAGAGGTCTCTCCTTCCTGCAATTAATTGACCTCTATATACCTCGTACTGTGTTGCCCCACTCTAATTTTTTTATTTCCATATTGGTCTCCTTTTGAGTATTGCTGAGCAAGGATGTTGTGTTGAAGCATTTCATCTTGTACTCATCAGGGCATTTTACAAGAAGGACCAAAGTAAAGGGAAATCAACATTTGTATCGTATAAATGGAGAGTACTATTTGGTTGACAAATTGCCTCTGGTAGAGACACTGCCTTGGAGAGGACACCTATTAATGATTGAACATAATTGCCAAGTTTTGTTTAAATGTTTAGACCCGGAAGGTTAACTTGGATTAATCAACGCATTGCCCTGAGAAATAAACAAATGAGTAACTCAACCCAGAAACTAGCTGTTAGCCATCATTGTTCATAATTGAGAGAAGGGAGAACAAACTCAGTCACCTAATAGCCACCACACTGTTCTCTTCTTTGCTTCTTGAATCACCTGGAATGACTCAGCTTTTCCTTGGCAGTTTGCAATTTTGAACTTGTGTTGATAGCTTCATGTTTTGACAGCATTCAGATATTTCACAAGAAAATATAGAAAACTGTGTCTTTTAAAGATGAGAAATGGCAGTCACCAATTTTGTTGATTTGATCCTTACAGTTCACTGCAGCCACACATTTATGGCCTGCTCAGGACTCTCAAGTGATATCCCTTTATGCCCTAGCTTAATGCAATTTCCTTGTATGTCCTCATAAGCTCTAGTGTAGTTCCTGCAGTTAACTCCCAAGATGACTTCTCTGATTGGAAGAGAAGTTACCAGAATCCTCTTGCCAGCTAATCAGCCATTTCCTCAAATTCCATTTAAATATTTTCCTGCTGGGTACAAGATGAAAAGCTTCAATAACATTTTTCAACAATACACAAATTTTGTACTACCAAACAGTTATGCTCTTTAAAGTGAGTTTGTGCAGTTTTCATCAAACAAAGACCCACTAGAGTCAGCAAAGAGAGATGTTCATCTGTTCCCTCCAGCTGGATGTGAGAGTATAGAATCCTTACAGTGTGGAAGCAGGTCATTTGGCCCACTGAGTCCACAATGACTCTCCGAAGAGCATCCCACCCCAACCCCCTCCATCATCTTGCATTCCCCATGGCTAATCCACCTAACCTACACATTCTTGGACTGAGGGAGGAAACCAGAGCACTTGGAGGAAACCCATGCAGACAGGGAGAAAGTGTTAACTCCACACAGGCATCTCCCTAGTGTGGAATTGAACCCATGTCCCTCACACTGTGAGGCAGAGTGCCAACCATTGAGCCACCATGTTGTCAGGCTCCAGGGATAAAGGTTAATGTCCTAATTCAGTATGCCATCAGTTCATTTTGACATTGTAGGAAGGAAATAAAGTCAATTAACCTCTCATATTTTTCTTAGGTTGACACAAGCAGGATTGTTCACATTCATTCTGTCATCATTCTTCGCCGTTCAGATAAGCGGAAGGATCGAGTGGAAATTTCTCCAGAGCAACTTTCTGCAGCATCTACTGAAGCTGAGATATCCTTTCAGTTGAGATTATTATTGAGATAGTTTATGGAATTCATATACAATCATGTTGTTATTAGCAAACAACTGCTGTATTAGTTACAATTAGCAGATAATTGTTTCCATATTTTATCAAGATGAGGCAATCCATGTATGGGAAAGTAAAGTGGATATTAAGTGGAGAGTAAAGCTCCCTCCCTCATCAGTTTGTGATACAATTCCATTTAATAGCGTGTGTCATTGTACCTGCTCATGTACAAAGCAGACAACTTCCACCCAAAAAAATCCATAGTTTCTGCACAAATTCAATGCCAAAATGTCAAAGCTTCTAATGATCTAAATTTGCCCTTTCATGTAGGTTCACAGATCCACAAGTACATTGTCCCTCATTTTCATTTCATATAGTGCATTTTCATTATTTTATTACTCAACTCCATTATTGTTGTGATAATGCAGTGACTTGATTTTGGTGTTGACTCCTGTTGTTAAACTTTTTTTTTCTGCATCTATTCTGCTGAATTTCAGACTATCAGAATCAAAAGACTGGACAAGGAAGCTTGTCATTTAAATATCCCAGTGCTGGAGAAATAGTGCAATAATGATTGTAGTCGCTGAAAATATGTTGTTAATAAAATTGCAATAGTCTACACTTTAGAGACAGAAAGCTGGTGGTGAGTTTAACCAGAAGGTCACCATAACTCAGGCAGGACCTTCACCCATGGCAACCTCAGCTGATACGGGTATTGAAGCCACTGTGGCGTCACTCTGCATCGTAATTTAGCCATCCTGCCAACTGAGCTAACTGACACTCTGATGTATAATCATACTGCTGAACTGACAGTGATGTTGTTCATCAACATCACGAACACCTTCCACCCTGACCTTAAGTTCACTTGGATCATCTCGGACACCTCTCTTCCCATCTGGACCTCTCCGTTTCCATCTCCGGATACCTACTTCAAACCCACCAATTCCCACAACTACCTGGACTACCCAGAAAAGAACCCTATCCTTTACTCCTAATTCCTCTGCCTCTGCCGTATCTGCTCCAAGGAGGAACAATTCCACTCCAGGACATCCCAGATGGCCTCCTATTTCAAGGACTGCAGATTCCCCTCCTACATGATCAAGGATGCCTTTCAGCACATCTCCACTTCCTGCACTTCCGCCCTTGAACCCCAGCCCTCCAACCACAACAAGAATAGAAGCCTCCTGATCCTCACCTTCCACTCCACTAAAATCTGTATACAGCTCATTACCCTCCACCATTTCTGCCACCTACAATCAGACCCCCCCCCACCAGAGATATATTTCCCTTCCCATCCCTGTCTGCGTTCTGCAGAGACCATTCCCTCCGTGACTTCCTCATTAGGTCCATGCCCTCCATCAACACACCTTCTGATCCTGGCATCTTCCCTTGCCACTACAAGAGGTGTAAAACCTGCACCCATACCTCCCCCTCACCTCCATCCAAGATTTTTTCAGATCTAGCAGAGATTTTCTTGCATATCCAAACACCTCATCTACTGTGTCCGTTGCTCTTGATGTCTCTTCTACATTTCAGGGAACGTCTCTGGGACATGCACCAAACAGCACCAATGCCCTGTGGCTGACCACTTCAACTTCCCCTCCCACTCCACCAAGGACATGCAAGATCTGGGCCTCCTCCGCCAAATCCAAGCCACTGACAACTAGATGAAGAACGCCTCATCTTCTGCCAAGACCTTCCAACCACACGGCATCAAAGTCAACTTCACCAGTTTCCTTATTTCCTGTTCCCCCACCTCATCCCAGATCCAAGCCACCAACTTGGCACTGCCCTCTTGAACTGTCCTACCTATCCATCTTCCTTCTCACCTATTCCGTCCACCCTCCCCTCTGACCTAGCACTGTCACCCCCCACCTGCATCTACCTATCACCTTCCCAGCTACCATCCTCCCCAGCCCCATTTATCTCTCAGCCACCCCCACGATCCTGATGAAGAGCTTATGCCTGAAATGTCGACTCTCCTGTTCCTCTGATTCTGCCTGACCTGCTGTGCTTTCCAGCGCCACACTTTTTGACTCTGATCTTCAGCATCTGCAGTCCTCACTTTCTCCTAGTAATCTATAGCCCACACCCTAACATACTGATTATGGGGAGGTGATGGCCTAGTGGTTCCATTGCTAGATTGTTAATCCATGGACTGAGGTAATGTTTTGGGGACCCAAGTTTGAATCTGACCATGGGGTGGATTTTGAATTCAATAAAAAAAAATCTGGAAACAAGAGTCTCATGATGACCATGTTGATTGTCAAGAAAAACCCATCTGGTACACTAATGTCCTTTAGGGATGGAAATCTGCCATCCTTCCATGGTCTTGCCTCCAGATCCACAGCAACGTGATTGATTCTTAACTGCCCTCTGAGCAATTAGGCATGATCAATAAATGCTGCCCTTGCCAGATATGACCATCTTGTAAATGAATAAAATAAAAATTACATCGGTTTGAGTCCCACTGCAACAATGGTAAGATTTGAATTCAGTATGAATCTGGAATTAAAAAGCTAGCAATTATGTAAGCATCAGAAATACCCATTTCGTTCAGTAATGCCCTTTCGGGAGGGGCAACTGTCATCTTCACCTGGTCTGGCCTATACATGACTCCACATCTTGGCAATGTTCTTGGCTCTTAACTGTCCACTTGAATGGCCTAGCTGGCCACTCAGTACAAGAGCAATTAGGGATAGGCAAGTAATACTTGCCCAGCCAGCAATGCCCACATCCCATGAACTAGTTTTTGTTTTAGAAAATAAAAAACATTGTCTTTAGAGAATTTGCTTCATAAAAAGGAAACCAAAGAAGGTGATCTACTTCCAAATTGACATCCCACTCAATCTCCGTCTAACTCTGTGACCCCCAAATTCATGGTTCTAGATAAGCATATAAAAATGTTCAGTCTGTACATGCGTTTTTAAGTTAGATGTAAAATAAAATTTTCTAGGAGGCAAAAAGTAAAATGTCCCTCTGTGCTGCTGTATCAAAATATGATACAGGTAAATTTAAACATTTCTTTGCCCATTCAACTGAAAAGTACGTGGGCAAGATAAGAATTTTTTTTTGAAACAATCATAATATACTTTCACAATGTTATTTTTCTGTATTATTTAGATTAGGAGAAGTTGGTTTGATGTCAGAGGTTTCTGGTGAGGATTGCAATTCATTGGCTTTGTGGGTTTGCAGTGTTCTGGGGAAAATGCATCGCTTGAAGGTTATGTACTAGAGATTTCAATTACATACAATCTTTGACGACTTGCACAGGTTAGCTGAAATGACGGGTCGCCCAATGAGAGTGGTAGGATGGTATCATTCTCACCCTCATATCACTGTATGGCCTTCACATGTAGGTAAGTGTGTGACTGAACTGGGTGGGTATCAAGTAATAGTGGAGTTAATGTAACATATGTGAGCAGTTTAAAGAGTACAAATCCCTTGTGAGCAGTGACTTTTATCCTGTTTGCTCCTGATAGTAAACAAGATAAAAAATCAGCAGTGTATAATGAAAGGCTTGCTTAAAATGCTAACTTTATTAACACTATCCCATGTGTTTTCAGACCTTTTTTTTCTGATTAGATTACTTACAGTGTGGAAACAGGCCTTTCGGCCCAACAAGTCCAGATTGACCCTCTGAAGAGCAACCCACCCAGACTCATTCCCCTACATTTACCCCTTCACCTAAAACTACGGGCAATTTAGCATGGCCAATTCACCTGACCTGCACATTTTTGGACTGTGGTAGGAAACCGGAGCACCTGGAGGAAACCCACGCAGACACGGGCAGAATGTGCAAACTCCACACAGACAGTTGCCTGAGGTGGGAATTGAACTCAGGTCTCTGGCGCTGTAAGGCAGCAGTGCTAACCACTGTGCCACCATGTCGCCCACCATTTGACTGTCGAAGGTTTCATGTCTGACCTCAGTTGTATTTTCACTGGTTGATCATGGCAGGTGCTGTCATGACTATATCAACGTCAGCCAGGTGGACCTCATAAAAAATGAGTTCCCTGATTGGGGCTGTTAACATTCCCCTTCCTCCCTGGTTTTGTGATTTCAAATTCTTTTGGAGTCCATTTTCTACACTGTCTGTGTGGAGTTGGCACATTCTCCCTGTGTCTGCATTGGTGTCCCTTGGGTGCTTCAGTTTCCTCCCACAATCCAAAGATGTACAGGTTAGGTTAGTTAGCCATGCTAAATTGCCCATTGTGTTCAGGGATGTGTGGGTTTGGTGCATTAGTTAGGGGTAAATTTAGAGTGGTAAGGGAATAAGTTGGGCGGGTTGCTCTTCGGAGGGTCGGTGTGAATTTGTTGGGCCAAATAGCCTATTTATGTACTGTAGAGATTCTCTCTGAAGAAAAGAGTCAAATTATTAAAGAGACATTTGGATATTTTAATAGGGGAACTATGAGCTCTGTAAACTGAGAGGCCTTTCACATTTGTATTTACTATTTTGGATGATTTACATCTACCCCTAAGCCATAAGAGAGCATTTTCATGCAACATACTTACCTGTGACCTGTTGTTTAGTTTAATTCTGTTTAAAAAGGAACAAGATTGTTTGCTGTTCACTGTGTGTACGATAGACATTTTATACTTAGGCTTTTCCAATGATTTTCTATAGGAGATACATCTCCCTGTTATGTTGGCTGATGGGATCTTAGGTTTTTGGACAAAATAAGAATGCACCTTGCCATTAAAATTTGAGTTATGTCCAAATGTGCCAATTCAGATCATCAATGTTAAGCTCTCTTCATTGAAATAATTTAGAGTCCATTTTAGTTTCCTTGCTAGTGCAGTTAACATGGAGTAGTTTGACAAAGAAGCAAAGCTTGATCAATACCATTCTAAACCTGCTTTTTTTTCTGTCAGATGTCCGTACTCAGGCCATGTATCAGATGATGGACCAAGGCTTTGTAGGGTTGATCTTCTCCTGTTTCATTGAGGACAAAAACACAAAGGTCTGTCCCTCTATATTTTATTGTGTGTTCATTCTTTTGATGGCATTTCATGGTGGTTTAATGCTTCCTCATAGTGGAGTGAGAGAAAATCTCTGGGGCTGATTTTCCCCATTAGTAGTTAACAATTATATGCAACTTTTGTGGGACAGGCCAAATTAATAAATCTGAGTCAATGACATCCTGAAATGGAAGTATATTACCATTCCTTCACTATTACTAAAAACATCTACCTAACAGTCCTGACTGTGGTTGTTTTAAAAAGGCAGATCACCAGCATATTGTCTAGGTAGATAGTAATGGCCAAAATACAGACCTTGCCATGGTTATCCACATACTTTGAATGAATTTTTTAAAATCCAAACTAGAGAGACTACTATCTGTTGCACCAGTGAAATGTTTTCAATTCCCAGACAATGCTGCCTTTTTGCCTTGATGTGTGTATATACCAATTTGATATGACTTATCAATAATTTTGTGCTGTGAGCATTGGTTGAAACCGCTCCAAGCTAATTTTGTTCCTGCAATTTTACAGCTGTCAGAGGGAAACATCACAATTATCCCTTCAGTCTGGCTTAAATTTAATTACGTAACCAAAAAATGAGAGGGAGATTTACTAACTCATATTATGGAGAGTTCCAGAGCAAGGCTAATTGAGGTCTCATGCTCCTTGGCAGAGCTATTAGAATTTTAAGAAATAGTATTTGAATAGTTAATTATTAAATTCCACCCAGACTTCGTAGTAGCTCCTACCATAAAAGCCCAGTTTCAAGGGCTTGCAGGTTATATTAAGAGATCTATAGAAAATTAGGTGACACCATTAAGCAAATACATTTTACCTTTTTACATGTTTTCTTCAGACTGGCCGAGTTCTCTATACCTGTTTCCAGTCAATTCAGGCACAGAAAGGTTCTGAGTAAGTATAATGCAGCCTTTTATTCTGGTGAAAACAATATAAAGAGTTTTTTAATATGAAGTGATGAATTTTGTTATTATGGGGAAATAGCGAATGGAAAGCTTACAAAGTTTCCCCATCCATGCATATATCCTTTCACATGTTTGATTACTTTGATGATAGGCTGGGATCTGATGGCTATCATTCTCTGCCATGGTTTGAACTTTGTATGAGTTAATCAATTGGAGAAAACTTCAAGATAGAGATTTATGCTCAAAATTAATCGATAGTGGATAGGCCTATAATTTAATCTGGGATCATACAAACACCATAAACTAAGATAATAGGTTAGGAGGTCATCTGAATGTCATTAACCTTTTGGTAACTTGGTTCCAGGTATGAACGAATAGAAATCCCTATCCATGTAGTGCCCCATGAAACTATTGGTAAAGTGTGTCTGGAGTCTGCTGTGGAACTTCCAAAAATCCTTTGTCAAGAGGAGCAGGATGCATATAGAAGAATTCACAGGTAAAGTAAGAAATGATATGCATTTTTGTGTTTGAGGCATTAATTAATCAGTGAATTGGTAGAAATAGTGGAGGTCCAAAGAAACTTTGGTTTCAAACTGTACACAAAATCAGAATGTCATGAACTTATACAGAAAATAATCAAAAAGGCTATTGAAATGTAGGTCTTTATATCAAGAGGATGAAGGAACAAATGGATAAAAAACATGCTTAGTCTTTTATAAGCTCTGGTTGGATCGAACTTGGAGTACTATGAACATTTCTGGGCATAACACATTAGGAAGCATATATAATAGCCTTGGAGGGACTGCAACATAAACTTATTGGAATGACATCTGGACTGCAGAAGTTAAATCATGAGGGTATGTTATACAATCTGGTTGTGTTTCCAGAATTTAGAAGGTTAAATGTTGATTTGATGGAACTTTACAAGATAGTAAGAGGGCCAGATTGAGTAAGTTGAGAGAAACAAATTCTGGTTGTTGGAGAATGTTGAGCTGGGCATTAATCAAAAATTAGAATCAAATCTTTCAGGTCTGAAATCATGCAAAGGGTGACAGAAATTTGCTAAATGCTATTATACAACTACTATTAATGGTAGATCAAAATAATTGTCCGTAGTCCACAGGGGACCATAGCCATCTCTTTATGGTAGAGAGACACAATTGATCAAATAGCTTGAAGATACATCTCTGCATCAAGCATGGGGTAAAGTGAAGAGGCAGGGTCATGAATTTCCACAGCTCTTAGAGGAAATGAATCTGCACCATTGACATTTAGCTAACTATGCCAGCCAATCCTCACAGGTCGATTGAGTATTAATTGTAAATCTGCGTATGATCAATTTTTGTTAGCCAGAAACATTAAAGGATATGGTGTAAAATCCATGTGCTGTTGTCAATGAAGTCATGTAATTTTGTTGCTACCATTTTATCCTTTGAACACATGATCATTGTAGAGAGAAAATATTGAGGTCGTAGCTGTAAAAGAATCTATATTACAATGTAGACTGAAGGATATCAGTTTATTTCCACCCCATGTAAAATTGATTTGTATAATGGTTTTGTTAATCAATTGGTTCTGCTGATTTGATTTTTTAAAAAAATCTAAACATTTGTACTTAAAATTCTTTGTTTTCCTTTTTACAGTACTGTATTTGACAGGCAGACAATATAATGCCAGAATAATAATACTCCCTTTGGCACCCGACATCACTATCAAGAAATTAAAAACTTGCACAATGAGTCAGATACAGATACTTTTTCCCAACAGTGTGCCAAACCAAGACTTAAAAGAGAATGATCTATGACATTTTCGCACACTACTCATCTATATAATCTACCTTAAACTGAAATTGAATCTAAATCTGCATCAGATTTTGTATTTGTTTGACTGAACCTAAGTAAAATATTTTTTCTCAAGCTTCATGCTCACATATGAACTTGAATTTGTCAAACCCAATTTATTTAAGACTTTTGAAGAACCTGTCTGGTTACACTTTGAATCCCTCAGAGAGGTGAAAGAGCAGCCAACAGTCCAGTTTTATATCCAATCTTTTCTTTCTTCATGATGACCAATGTTGTGCTTCTTTTTTATTTGCAGCATTTTTGTTTTAAATGATATAATCAAAACCACTATACTTCAAAGAAATACTACAAGGCTGTAACTAACGCATTGTTGTCCACATCAACAAAGGATTTTTCATAATGAAATTTCTATGCTTTTCTCAGAATATTTTAGTTGAAGCCATTATTTGGATGGTGTTCTTGATCTCATACAGTGGCATTTGACCTTGAGATAAAGGAGCAGAATTGGGTCATTCAACTCTCAAGACTGCTCTGCCATTTAATCATGGCTGATATGTTTCTGACCCTCATTCTCCTGTTTCTCCCTGTAACCTTCAATCCCCTTACTAATAAAGAACCTACGTATCTCTGATTTGAATACAGTAACAGTGCTGTAACAGGCACAAGCATCAGTTTTATTTATCATATGCATACAATTATGAGTCATTCCTCCACATGAGAGCAGAAAATTCAATTAATTTATTGTTCCTTATTCAAATTCCCAATTTAAATTTACTTTGCAGTGTTTTTATTCATTCATGGGGTGTGGGTCTCACTGCCTGGCCAGCCTTTATTGCTCGGCCTTTTATGGGAGGCAGTGGTGTTATGGTAATGTCACTGGGCTAGTACCCTCGAAGTCCAGGCTAATTTCCTGGGGACATTTGTTCGAATCACACCAAGACAGCTGTAGAATTTGAATTCAATAAATGTCTGAATAATAGAGTTGGTTTAATCACTGTTGATTGTTGTAAAACACATCTGGCTCGTTAATGTCCTTTATGGAAACAAATCTGCCGTTGGTGCCTGGTCTGGCCTAAATGTGACTTCCGACCCAAAACAATTGGTTGACTCTTAACTGCCCTCTAGGCTATTAGTGATGGCCTATAACTACTGCCCTAGCTAGCAATACCCACATCCCACAAACAAATTTAAAATGATATTAGTTGCCCCTTGGCAGCTGCTTTATTGAGCCCTCTGTAGTCTATTTGGTGTAGGTACCAACAAATTGCTGTAGGGAGGGAGTTCCAGGATTTTGACCCAAAATCCTATTATTGGAAACAGAATAACCATAGTCTAGTGTTTTAGTAGATTCATCTGTGATCTTCCCTGTTTTTTGGTATGGATAAAATTTGTTAATCTACTTCACATCTTGTTAACAATGTTTGTTTGTATTCAACAGAAGTTTGAAATAAACAAAATCTGTGATATTTTATCTTTTGTTTCAGCCTTACACATCTGGACCCTATAACCAAGATTCACAATGGATCAGGTAGATTATAGCTCAATGTCTCCTTTTTAGAGAAAATAATATACACACTATACCAGAAGAGTATAGTTGAATGTTTACGTTTTTGATCCTAATGAGTGCTGGTGAAACAGTTAAAAGCAAGCTATAGGGAACTCTGTGGAAATCAAAGATAGCCATTTCACCCACGAACTGTTTTTCTCATTCCTCTGTGTTTATAAAAGGTTTTTGCAAAAAAAAAACATGTTTCACTGATTTAAAAAACAGAATTACAGGAGACAGCACAGAGAGATGTGACATTTAACACTTGCTATTGGTGACCTTTGTGCTTTGTATTGGGAGAGATGGAAAATGCCAGCTTTCTGTGTGGAATACAGGAATTAAATTTCTAGGTGGAAGAGAAGAATAATTAGTGGGAAGGAAATTTCAGGAGTTCAAAATTTTTCAGGATGTTGTCCTTCTGACTCAGCTCCTCATCACCCCTGAAACGCACATGTCAATAGTGAGGTCAGCACAGGTAAAGAAATTCTAATTTTTTTCTAGTATACCACTCTTGTTGAATTCCATTTTGCGCAGCATTAGAAAAGGTACACCTAAAAGTAACAAACACGTGGTTAGGAGTTTCAGTGGCAATTTGAGCAGAGATATGAACAGAGGAGGAAATGTTACCTGGATTGAAATAGGTGCATTTTGTGATGGATGTGGAATGTGAGAAGGTTCTGAAGTTGTGTACCATAATGTGCATAATCTGTGTATTGTGAAACATGATTTTTTTTTCCTCACGAACAAATTGATTCAATAAATTTATTTGGTTTTAAAGGGCAGTATTACAGAAGTTAGCTTTCTGTTAGCTCAAAACAGAAAGAAGAGTTGACAAACCTGTTCAGGAATTCCAAAATCTGACTAACTTTGTTACTGTCTGCTTTCCAACAAATTTTTTTGCAGGTCTATTATTAAATAAATTGCAATAAGTGAATTAAAAGAGGACAACGGGAAGGGGAAGAGGTATCTTATGCAAAAGCAGACAATTTATATCCTATCCAATATTCCCATTTAATACTTATTTGTTCAAATTAAAAATAAATGATAAGAAATGTGAGCAAACTGGCTCAACATCTCCCTAGATGTAAGCAAATTGAGTAATTTCTGCATCTTTTTATAAGGACAGGCTACATTTGGGTTGTGGAAATTTTAGTTAAGACTTTCATTTGCATCTATTTGCTCTGAATTAGTCACATGTTTCTACGATTTGATATTTATGTTTTGGACGCAGCAATATTCATTTATGTAGAATATATCCAATGTGTTTTTAAAAATTTTAAAATGCCCTGTCTGACCAATATCTGCCTATTCATTTTCATTTCTCTAGTTTTCACAAAGAATCTGTGTAGCCAGATGTCATCCATTAGTGGTCCTCTGCTACAGTGGCTGGAGGATCGTCTTGATCAGAACAAACAGCACATCCTGGAACTTCAGCGGGAGAAGGAACAACTCCTCCAAGAACTAGCGGCCTTAAAGTGAAAGGAATCATGGGACCTGTGGGAAGAGGGACAGGAAATTGCATTCCAGTTGTTCTTCTGTTACTGATGGACAAGGAAGCTATTGGATTGCAACAAAGATCTGTAACAAGCTTTTGGGTCATGTTTAAGACCCCCTTTTGTTGCTATTCATCTTACTTGCTTATCTATCCAGTCTTATGCCCAGACAAATGGAAATGGACACATTATAGCTTTGATCAGCTTTTGTGTCAAAGGGGAATTATTCTAGTCCTTTTTGGATCCAAACTTCCATATTTCAGGTGTCCTGAAATTTGTGGCTCCATTTACATGAAGTTGTTGGATAGATACATTTTCTGTTGATGTTTTAACTGATCATTATTTCAGTTACACAGTGTGATAATAGAAGTTACTTCAACTGATATTTCTTGAAACCAGGGAAGTTGTTGATTATTTGACAAATTTGTCAACAATTTTATTTGTGGCCTGCATTTTGGGTAGCCTTTAGCCAGTAGATATTCTGATTACTTTATATTCACCAGCTGTTGGAAAATTTAAGTGAATACTGGAAAATACTTTTCAATGCCACAAAATCTCAGCTAAATCTAAAGAGGTTAGACTGTTGATTTCTTACTATGTTCCCTGTGAAAGTAAAATAGTGAGTAGAAAAGTTCTGTTAACAATTTTCTTCTTTACTTCAGTATATTTATGATGGTTTGACATTATTGTATCACCAATCTGCATTTCATTGACTAATTCAAAAGTTTGGACTATTCCAATGACATCTTTGATTGTATGTATCATTAAATTAGGCAAACAACATAACTGAATCCTCAGTAAGAGAAGGATCAGTTTTATTCCAGCATCTCTAAACAAAGAGGAATGATAGGAGCTGTGGAAAGAGGATCAACAAATTTTATGCAAGCCATTGTTGTTACAGATGAGAAGGGAAGCCATTAACCTGCAAAGATACCTAGATTGGCTGAATAAATGTGACAGATCACTTTACAATCTGCTTTGTTATCGCTTCCAGTACTTAAACAGTCTTGATTGTGTCTTTGATTTTTTTTGTCTGGCATAACTATTTTCATTCAGGTTTGTGCATTGGTATCTGGGTTGCATAGGAATACATTCCTTATTCATATACACTTGGTGAACTGTTAGGCTGGTACTGCCACATACAATCTGCAATGCAGTGAGGTTCTCAATAGGGTTTGAATGCATTCTTTATAAAATTAATTGATTCATGTTCCACAATGACTGGTGTTTCACTTGTCAAATTGTAGTTTCCAAGGATAGTAACATTTTTTTACCTGTATACTAATGGTATTCTAAATGCCCATTTGTGATTTCTGGTATAGTTTATTGACCTCTGCAGATAAACCAAAGGAGCTTCGTAGTCATCAGCATAGATAAGGTTTGAGTTGGATGTTTACATTCAAAGTGTCATTATACAGAATTAAGAATAAAATCTGATTTCTACTGATCTGAAATTAGTTATGAAAACATTTTCAGTTATAAGTATTTTCCAGTTGTACACGTTTGTTGAATTCTAAAAATTCTAATGGAGGTTTTATAAACATCAAAATTTAATTTGTTGTTAATTGCCAATAATGTCTATAACAGAATCATTGTGATCTCTCTCATATAAAAAAGATTATGTGCACACTTCTCACAAAATTTATGTCACTCTTTCTTCATATACATAATTTAAACTGATTGGCTAAATTTGAATTGTTGTGAAAGCAACTCTACCAGCGTTACAGCTCAAATGTTACATCTTCAAATTGTCCAGTACACTTTGTGCTTGCAGTCAGTTACATGACAAGTGATTGCAAGCTTTTCAGCTTTCATTCTCTCTTAAAGGTACAGTACATGCCTTCAACTTCATCATAGTGGAAACAAAAAAAAGCACTGATTTTTTACTATTCTCTTGTATCTTAAAAAAAATGAGGACTTTGTTATAGGATTTCTAACATGATAATGATGAAAATTACAAAATTTACAAACGATTACATATTCTGTGTAATTATCATTTTGTGCAGAACAATATTCTTTGGAGGATATATTTGAGGCATTCCCACACTTCCCCACCTTGTCCATCTTGAGAAGCTGGAAATTTGATTTCACATGGCTTCTCTGGCTCTAATTTCTTAGCAGACTGCAGTTATACTAGTGTTATTCTGAAACTGTTCTGAATAATACTACCAAAATGTTTATATTGCTATATAATTGTCTCTATAAATGCACTTTAAAACGATCTCTCCTCTGAATGTACTTAGTGCTATCATATTTTGAAATGCAGATATATGTAACACCGTTGTTATAATTGGAAATTGGTTATATTTGGAGGATTATTCAGAAGATGTGCTGTTAACTGTTACAATCCCCATCTGTTCTCATTTTATCCCTGTCATGTGCCAGGTGTAGCAATAGAAAGAGGTTTGTGCAAAGTATTCCTCCAAGACCAGTGAGGGTAACTGATTTTTTTTTTAACCATGGAAACATTGAAATGAAGCAACACATGAATCTTTTATATTTTACTATCAAGTAATTGATCAGAAAAACCATGACCTATGTATGTTCATGTATACATCATTGTTTCAACTGCGGTATACAAGACAAAACAAGAACAAATGATCAACTCCCAAAGGTTTTCACAACAAGCCAATTACTTTTGCAATGTAATCAATATTAAGCAGAAGAATGTGAGCTAAATTGCGCAAGTAGAATCATACAGAACAAATTAATATATGATCAGATAAATGCTTTGCATTGTATTAATTAGGGGAGGTATTGTATATTAGAATGCTAAACTCACTATTATTCTTTGAATAACATCATAGGATTATGCTCATGATTCTGTGCAAGCAGAGGAATAGATAGATATCTAAATTTCAAAAGAAGTATCATTTATATTTCTTTCACAACCTCAGGATGTCCCGTGTGGGCGACACGGTGGCACAGTGGTTAGCACTGCTGCCTCACAGCTCCAAAGACCCGGGTTCAATTCCCGCCTCAGGCGACTGTGTAGAGTTTGCACGTTCTACCCGTGTCGGCGTGGGTTTCCTCCGGGTACTTCGGTTTCCTCCCACAATCCAAAGATGTGCAGGTCAGGTGAATTGGCCATGCTAAATTGCCTGTAGTGTTAGGTAAGGGGTAAATGTAGGGGTATGGGTGGGATGTGCTTCGGAGGGGCAGTGTGGACTTGTTGGGCCGAAGGGTATGGGTGGGATGTGCTTCGGAGGGGCAGTATGGACTTGTTGGGCCGAAGGGCCTGTTTCCACACTAAGTAATCTAATAAAAAAAAGTAATCTTATCTAATCAAAGGGTTTTGCTGTCAATGTAAGAGTTCGATGTGTCACAGTTTACTGTGCAGTATAGGTAAACATAGCAAGCAATTAAATAAATAACCAGGCAACCTATTCTAAATAATGTTGATTCAGAGATAACTGTGCATGGTACCAGAAGCGCTTCCTTGACTTCTTTTTTAAACATAGTGCCACGAGGTCTCTAATGTTAAGGTGAGGGTGCAGACTGGCTCTAAAAGACAGCAACCTTGGAGCTTGACTGAATATGGCTGGATTTCATCTGAGTTTTTCAACAATAACAGCTGTGGAACTGTTAGCGTTTGCTGTCATTACTCCTCTGAAATTGATATCAACGTCCCAAGATTGCAGATATATAGCAAACCTGTAAGTCTGGAGATTCAATTCATTGTGAGTGGTTCTATGCTAACCCTGAGAGTGGGCTACTAAAGGCAGTTAGATATCACTGAACTATCTTGAAATTCTGCTGTACATTTTCTTAGACTCCTGAATACCCCAATTTTAATAAGAAATTCTATCTTTTAAACATGTTTTAAAGGCTTGTTTTTGACTTTATTTTAATCTCGTCTCCATGTCCAATCTATCACGATTTTTCTATTTTAATGTATGTAAAAATTAAAAGCAAAGATATTTAGTTATTTTTAATTTCCTGGTTTGCAGATTGTGGGAATACTTGGCTATTTGTCCTGTTTTCTGACATCACTGGTGCTAGGATGTTTGGAGATTCCTTTGATATGATGCAAGATTCAAGCTAACCTTGGGCAAGAGAATGACTGTGCCATGTAAGTTGCTGGATCTGCACGGATAATTTTTTTCAAGGTCAGAAAGCCTAACTAAAAAACAAAAAGGAACAAAGAACTAGGAGGACCTCAAAAATAAAAACACAAATTGCTGGAAAATCTTAGCACATCTGGCAGCATCTGTGGATAGAAAGCAGAATTAATGTTTTGGGTTCAGTGATCCTTCTTCAGGATTACCACTGCTTCACTGTTGACTGCAAAATCCAGCTCAGTTTGTTACTGGAGAATCCTACTGGATTTGATCTTAAATCACCAAAAGCCATTCACAAAAACAAAGTCAAGATTAGGCCCAGATTATAATTTACTGAGCTTCTTCATTTGCTATTAGTAGGACCTTGCTATGTACAAATTGGCTGTTATATTTTCCAAAGCACAATTTTTATATTTAAAAAGTTGCTTTTAAAGTATTAAAATAACACGCCATAATAAAATCCTTTCTGCAAATTCATTCATTATCTTTCTTTAAGAGATGGAAGAAAGTTAAAAACTTTGAATATTTTTAATTACCAGTTGAATGCAGCAATAAAAAATGCAAGGTATTAATGTTTAAAATTTCAATGTCCGTGAATGTTTTTCATTACACCATCTTTTGATCTATGTTTTGCTCATCTTTGAGCTTCTACTTATTATGTATCATCAGCTGTCTTAAATCGGAATAAGCATTGGTAGAGGTTACCATGGCATCTTGCTATTGTGGGGTATGCAAATAATTCCCTCTGACCAAAAGAATAAAATATTTTATAATTGCTAATTCCTTGTATCTAGCAAAATAGAATAATCCTGGCAAGTTAAAATGGTACAGTTATATGTGGTTGAAACAGTGTCATCAGCATACAGCTATTATAAGCTCTCAACAATGTAACTTTTGAGATATATGCTGATTCTTGCTATTAACATGTAAATCTGTTAGGTCTATATTTCTATACAGAGCAATTAGATAGCTCTGCTTACATTAATTTGCACAACAATGAACTCTCAAGTATTTTAGAAAGTTGTTTCATTAACAGCTACAAGAAAGGTAATTTCATGTTTTTTTGTACCATTTTAGCCTTACTTTTACAATTCATGCTCATAAACACTTACATTTGATTCTCATCTTTGATTCTTCACATGAAATAATAAATATATAATCCATAACAACCTTGTCAATGGTCCCTCCTCTTGAGCAAGCAGGAGACATCACACGTACACAGATAAAAGAGGTACGCCTGTGTCGGGCAGTTTAACAGATGAAGAGATGCAGCCTAGACTGTACAACTTGATTTAGTTACAGCCTAGAACCAAACACAACAGATTGTATAAAGGTAAAAGAAATAATCGAATAGCCATATTCAGGAGCATCTGCACAAAAGGCAGGTGAAAACTGACGGTAAAAATGTCCAGTGGAAAACAAGATGTGATCATCATTGGAGGGGGCTTGTCGGGTGAGTGTTTTCTGATTCTACCTTTCAGTTGTGTCTTTCCCTCAAGTTGTCAGCACAATGTATTTAGTGCTGGAGTCGTTCAAAGGAAAAGCAGCTAATGCTTTCTGAATGAATGCATTGTGCCCTAGGATAATAATTTAGGAAGCAATAAAGTGGATTCCGTTCATCCTACATTTGTAGATAATGGAGTTTAACACATATGAAAATGTGTGAAAATATATGATACTGTAGAATTTAATCATCATTTCTGAAAAAAAAATTCTTCCAAATTATTTGAATAACATTCAAAAGGAAAATGCTTTGATTTTTAAGCACTTTAGTTCTCATTTAGAATACAGACTTCATATATGTGGGAGCTGCACATACCATTGTATTGATCTATGCATTACAAGAAGACAATTATCTGCAGTGTTCTATTGGAAGCAGAACTACGAACAATTGATGTGCTATCAGAACATGTTACAGCGAGCACACATTCTATACAGATGTTTTATTTGTTGTCTTCCCAATTATGATGTGTATTTTCACAAAACCTATGGATCTTCAGACTAATCCCTTCTGTACTCCATTCCCAGCAAGGCAATCTTTTCTCACTGTTCAAGCGTACAGTTACTTTATTAGATTGAGTGTTGCAAATCACTGTTCTTGGTCCCCATTCCAAACTCCACCCTCTTGCTGACAACAGTCTAAGATCAAACAAATATCTTTGCTACCTTGGTACCATATTTGACCCTGAGATAAGTTTCCAACCAAACTGCCATGCTATCATTAAGGAAGCGTATTTCGTCCCCATGTCACCAAACTTCACCCCTGTCTCATCTCATCTCATCTAATGCTGAAAACCTCAACTATACCTCTGTTATATCTTGCTTGATAATTTCAGTGCACTGCTGGCTGGTGTTCAATATTCTAATATTATAGTCATCCAGACTCTGCTATTTCCATCTTGTAGCAAATCCTTGTGACAGCTCACTGGCCTCTACTGGATCCTGATCAAGTCATGTCTTGATTTTAAAATATTCATCTTTGCTTTCAAATTCTTCCATGAATCCTTGCCCTAATTTCAGCAGCATAGCTATTCAAGATATCTGTTCCAATAGCTATTCTAATTCTGACCTCTTGTGCATCCGTGATATGAACGTCTCATTATTGGTGGCTGAGTCTTCAATTGGCTATCTCCCTTTCCTTTAAGACACTATTTAAATCTTCCTGCTTCAACCAGGCTTTTGTTCATCTGATATCTATCATCTTCCTATGTGGTTCAATATAATATTTTGAAGTTCAAAGCTTATGGGAAGTGTCATTGTGTATTTTATTACATTAAAAGGCTGCTTATAAATAAAAGATTGTTCTTTTTAGATTAGAATTTGGCTCCAGATTATAGTCTCTTGTATGAAAGAAAAATGTCAAGAAAATATTGTGGAAATGAAGTGAACTTCAGGAGGACTGGCAGTGACGAGGAACCAGACTCTAGTCTGCTTCATGAAGATTTAAACAGCTTGTAGAAAATGTAAACATTTCTATTGAATCATTATGGATGAATGGATTTGCAATTCATGGCTTAATTGGATATGGAACAGTTTAAAGAATTTGTCAAAATATCTCACTAATTTCCTATCTTTTGCTCCTGTGTTGACAATATAGAATGCCATATTATCTTGACATGGTAAACAGGAAGATACAATATTATGATTTTCAGGTATTAGAGTCTAGCCCAGATTGTTTCTAAACCAGCTTGAGATATATCTGGAGGATCTTAATTGAAACTGAGACCAAGAAATTTCTTGACCTAAAAGGATGTTTGGCTTTCTGATGAGGTACGATATACCTCAAATATGAAACCCTGTTTTCCTCCTAGATATTTTGTTTTAAACAATCCCACAGACCTGTGAGAAAATCTCAGAGATCTTTACAGGCACTGTCCCAAAAATGTAGTTCATGGATGAAGAAGATATGGAATGAGCTGCCAGAGGAAGTGGTGGAAGCTAGTACAATTGCAACATTGCAGGTGGGACTAGATTGGGTTGGGATATCTGGTCGGTATGGATGGGTTGGACCGAAGGGTCTGTTTCCATGTTGTACATCTCTCTGACTCTATGAGAGAGCCTCAGTTAATTGCCTGCCAGCTTTCCTTAATCCATTTGAATAAGTACTCAGGTTCTTGCACCAGTGATTAATTCAACACTGAGAACTTGTATGTGAAAAAATACAGATGCAAAATCATATCCTGCTTCTTTGTAGCACAGCAGATTAGCATAATTTATCACATACATGGAGGAGATTGAGAACATTTGAGGTAATTTTTTTGCTTTAGTATGAATGCCAAGTTAATCTGCGAAAAACATCAACATTATTATTATGGACTGGCCTCAGTTATATTCGCTCAAATAACTTTTGGTGTAGCATATGTTTGTTGAGGCAGCTTATTGACCTGGGGGAATGTACATCAGCATTTTGTAAAGCTTCTGTCCGAAACTTTTAAAGGATTTATATGGAAGCACCAATTCTGAGGAGCAGGAAATTATTTTACAGCACATTTCCAATCAATGACATCAAATATGTAAGCCTTTGAGCTTTGGAATCCAATGTGACTGACATAAAAATGTACACCAAATCTGGAAGTAGCATTCCCTGTAACATTCCTGCCATGTCATCTCTCCCCATTGAAACTGCAGCTGTCCTTTCAAAGAAGGCAAATCAAATTATTTGCAAGTGTTGAAATAATGCATAAAGGATATTTGATGATATTTTACAGTTTGTTAATTTCTTCATTTGCATTTTACCAAATAACAGCACTAGCTTTAGAGAAAGCTTAAATAACTTGTGGAAATTTAACTTTTTAACAGTTTTAGCTGAGCTACTGAAACAGGATATTGCATCCTTAAAACGAATCAAATTAAGTAAGTTGTATAATATGTAGACTCAGCCACAGCAGCTGCTGTTCTGAAATCATTCCTATTTAATTGTTTACAGGCTTCTCGTCGAGGCATGTAATTTCCTGTCCTGCTGCCGTCCTTTGACGTGTATTGATTTACACCTCAATAGCTTGACGAAATCATCTCAGAAACCTTTATTGTACTGTCAGTGCAGATCAGAAATGAGTGGGAGGCAAGTGCTGTTCTGAATGCAGATGGATGGCTTTGAATTGATTTATATCAGTGAAAGATCATTAAACTCAAAGGTTTACTGGTAGTGGAAATGAAAAGTTCTTACATTGCAGACAGATTTATTTTGTAATTTTTGGAATTGAATTTGCTGATGTTTGGATTTTAAAATTGAGCTTTTAAAAAGGAAGAGCTTTAGCAG
Source organism: Chiloscyllium plagiosum (assembly GCF_037043375.1). Classification (NCBI taxonomy): domain Eukaryota; kingdom Metazoa; phylum Chordata; class Chondrichthyes; order Orectolobiformes; family Hemiscylliidae; genus Chiloscyllium; species Chiloscyllium plagiosum. The sequence continues at coordinate 57,779,257 of NW_028270149.1, read as the reverse complement.
GGCCAGTGGGTGAAGACATGGAGTGATGGGACATGTCCCCAAATTTCTTAAAACAATGTTTAAGTTCTATACTACCAAGTAATTACTCATACAATTAAACGGTTGTATTTTGATCAGAATGTCCTAACTTTACCAAGTCAAACTGAAGACCTAGCTAGTCCATTGACTAGATACTCGGTTATTTTTCACACAAAAATACTTTCCTATCTGGTCCTATGCACACTGTAAAGAATCACAAATGACTGATCAGAATGAATCAGGAAAGGACAGAGAAATTTAACTAAAACTGTATCAAAAATCAGGGAATAGAGACTTAAAAATGAAGTTAAATGTTCTTCTTCGAAATGTGCAAAAAACCTGCAGTAAGTGTACTAGTGGCTCAAATTAAGGTAAGCGTTTTGATCAAATTGTCATTACAAAGACATAGTTACAAGGTCACTAAATTAGTGAAATAAATTTTCCAGAGTGCGCAGCATTTCAGAAAAACAGATACAGGCATAGTCCTGATAGTAAAGGACTAGTGAGGATGTTAGTGAGAAAATATCTGCCTTTAGGTGTTCTTGAAATAGAATAATCATGTGAGGAAATTAGGAATAACAAGAGTGAGGCCTTTAATCTTCACATAAACTGTAATAATAAAATTCATAAGAGTAGTCTAGAAGGTGAGGTGATTAGAATGTTTTTGTTTCTTGGAGCAATATATATAACCGGGGACATAGCTATCTTAGATCAAGGTTAGAGTAATGAAATAGGATACATTCCCCTGGGAAATAGTGATCATAAATTATTGGATTTAGTGATCAATTTCAATGTAACATATTCCAACCACAAACAAAAATCTTAAACAAAGCTAAATTTATGGTGATGAGGGGACAATTAGTGAAGGTTAATTGGGTAGATTGGCAAATAAAAAATATGGCTGCAAATGAACAATGGAAAACATTTAAATAAACAATTCAAAATATGAGTACATTTCACTGAAGTGCAAAAACTCAACAAGATCCATCAGAAATGCATTTAGGAAGTTAAGCACAGTACTAAATTAAATTAAAACGCTTACAATATGAAAAAAATGCAAAAACCAAGTGTCAGGATTTAGATTGTTGTAGAAACTAGGAAATGATTCCCAAAATGAATTGATAAGAGGAAGAAAAAAATACAATAGAGAATAAAATAGGCAGAAATAGGAAAACAGATTGAAAGAGATTTTGTGTATATACATATAATATGAAAAGGAAGAGACTAGCTCAAGTCAAGTTCATTAGAAGGAGCAACAAGAGAAATGATCAGGGGATCACAGAAAATAATTTTGAACAAATATTTCATGTCTGCCCTCTCAGTAGAAGACATACGTTTCATGCCAGAAATAGATGTTAACCTAGGGCTAAAGTGAGTGAAGACATTAAGGAAATTAACATTAATATTGAAGAAATATTTGAAAAAGTATTAAAAGTATAAGGACAAAAAAAATCTGACAAATCTGTAAGACCTGATATCTTATTTCCTAGGGTTACAAGAGGTAACTACAGAGATAATGGGTGTGTGAGCTATAATTTTCCAAAATACCTTAGATTTGGGACCACTCCCATTAGACTGGAAGTTGGCAAAAGTAACACTGTTTTTCAGGAAAAATAACAGTGAGAAAACAGGAACAGCCAGTAAGCCTAACATCAGGTTCACGAAAAAGGTTGTGAATCTTTGGGTTTCTGATGGTTGGAGATGACTCATCATTGTACACATTTAAGTTTGGAGTAGATGGAGGTTTGGCCTCTCAGAGAATCAAGGGAAATGGTAGCTCAATCTTAATTTTATTTGACTGTGTCAGTTACATTCAGTTTCATGGAGGGTTTCACTGTAAGCCTAATGAGTATTCTCAACATTCCTACCAAACCTGCCTCTTTAACTACCTATCTCACCCTACAGCACTCCCTCACCTAATTTTAGCCCGATTCTATCACCCAGTGTTCCTGGAAAACCTCACTGTTCACTGGATATCCCCAAAGGATTAGTATCCCTAACAACCATATTGAAAAGTCCAATCTGTGCCTAATCGAGCACAGCATTCTAAAACTGCTCTATTTGGTCATGGACTATCCTCTGAAGTTGCAGGACAAGGAGAAAATGGTGCCATGAGCCTCTGACTGGGATATGGATAACCTGGTGAAAGGGATAGTCCAGAGATTGGCTGTACTCATCCTAGAGACAGGAAGACAATGATCCATTCCCACTGTCTATTCTCCTCACCATCTTTTGACAACCTGCACCAGCACTAACAGCTGTGCCAGAGCCAGGGTGAGTGGATAGGTGCTCTACATTGGCTCCTCCTTGTGGAGCAAAGACTGGGACTGTTCCTAAGGGAATTCTGAGATACCCATGTCCCACCAATCAGTAAACACCATTCTTTACTCTACTGAAATTCTCACAGTAACTCACCATCAATGCCATTCCTCTCCGGTGTCTTACAGGTGCCAGTGGGATGGCCATAGACCTGCGGAGAAATGACTTTTACCATCAGAAGAGACCTCCTCAATCTCTGAGAATAAGAGATCGGAGGCCTCAGAAGAAGTATTTACAAGCTTGCTTTTTGCACTCCCTCCAGCTCTGATACTGACTCCACAATGAGAAGGTCAGCTTTAAATAGGTTGGGAGTGGGGGTTTCAAGATGGTGGTGATCTAACAGGTCTGCCTTACTGAGCTCTGCACTATAACCCAGGAAAGGTGGTGCTTTAAACCTCCACGTTTTATCTATTCTGGGAAAAATCGGTGATTTTAAGTGATTAGAATCACTATATATCCTTTTTAGTGAACTGGAAGGATGACTAAAGGCAAAAGGCCGGTGGATCACAACAAACTCCCCTGCATCAACGGGCGCACCTGTGGCCGCAACGATGACCACTGTGGAAGCCCTGTTGGACTTACCTGCTCGGCAAAGCCTGGCTTTGGAGTTCATTAAAATCCGAGAAAAGATCGGGTCAGTGATGGAGGAGACCGGAACCAGGCTGGAACCGATCGCGGCCATGCTGCAAAGGCATCCTCAGGAGATGCAACGTCTCGAGCAGCGTGTGGAGGAGGTTGAGCGGTGGACCGTGGCATCAGAGACCGCAGCTGAATCCTCGGCGGGATGGATCCAGGCTCTGGAAAAGCAGGTACAGGCCTTATTGGAGCAGGTCAATGACCTTGATTTTCAAGGTCGAAGAAATAACATTTGTGTTATTGGGCTGTTGGAGTGAGAAGAAGGGAATTGGCCAGCCAGCTTTCTTAGGCAATGGCTGATTTGGTTTCTGGGATTGGAAGCCAAGGGGGGCTGGGTGCTGATCGATCGGATTCACCGGGTCGTGGTGTGCAGGCCTTGGTTGGACCGGCACCCCCGCCCAGTCCTAGTGCAATTCCAGTCTTATAGAGACAAACAAAAAGTGTTGGAAGCTGCCAGAGCGCTGGGGAAGGATCCACAGGCCCTGATTTACAAGGGATCGAAGATTATGTATTTCAGGACTTTTCTGTGGTCGTGCTCCAGAAGAGAAAGACCTTTGATGAGGTAAAGAAGACGCTGAGGGATCTGGATATCCAGTACTCTGTAAGGTACTCGGCAGTGCTCCGTTTCAGCTATGGAGGGTCTGTACTTCTGTTTGATTAATGTTGTGAAACTTGAAAGGGTTCAGAAAAGATTTACAACGATGTTGCCAAGGTTGGGGGATTTGAGCTATAGGGAGAGGTTGAATTGGCTGGGGCTGTTTTCCCTGGAGCGTCGGAGGCTGAGGGGTGACCTCATAGAGGTTTACAAAATCATGAGGGGCATAGATAGGATAAATAAAGTCTCTTCCCTGAGGTGGGGGAAGTCCAGAACTAGAGGGCATAGGTTTAGGGTGAGAGGGGTAAGATATAAAGGACACCTAAGAGACAATAATTTCAAGTAGTGGGTAGTATGTGTATGGAATGAGCTGCCAGAGGAAATGATGGAGGCTAGTCCAATTGCAACTGGATGGGTATATGAATAGCAAGGGTTTGGAGGGATATGAGCCGGGTGCTGGTAGGTGGGACTAGATTGGGTTGGGATATCTGGTTGGCTTGGACGAGTTGGACCGAAGTTTCCACGCTGTATATCTCTATGACTTTGTGACTTTAAAAGGCAAAGGACTTTTTGGACACTTTAAAATAGACTGACTGTATCAAGCAATATGGACAATAATGTTTCTCCTTTGTTGTTGTTTCTTTCGTTTTGTTTTATCCCTTTACCTTTTTTTCTTTTCTCTTCCCTTTTCACTTTCCTAGGGTCTGGGAAGATTGTGGGAACTTTCGGTTTGTTTTTTCCAGCAATAAATGGAGGTCGATTTATGGGTGGGATGGGTGAAACGTCGACTTTTAATTCTTGTGCTTATAAGATTTATGTATTTTTTTACTTTTGTTTTGACTGAGTTTGTGGCACGGATTCAACAGAAGGAGCCATGGAAATGTGTGTGGGTAGTGTGAGTGCCTCCTATGGTCAAGGGAGAAGTCTCCTATTATGTGTTTTTTGTATTGGTTTACTTAGTTGTAGTTTTTAAAAGTTTCGTTTTGGTAGTTTTTATAGATATGTTCTTCAGGCTCTATGAGTCTTTAACTGTTTCCAGTTGGCTCATTGTGAGTAGGGTTCTTTCTCGTGGGGGTTCACGGGCTGTTTTAGATGACTATGGTTAATTTTTTGTTTAAATGGTGCACCTGGAATATCAAGGGGAATCACTCACCGATTAAGAGAAATAAAGTACTTTCAAGTCTTAGGAAGGAGAGGGTAGATGTCGCTCTGTTACAAGAAACCCACCTTGATGACAAGGGACATCTAACGTTGCAGCAGGTAGGGTTTGACAGGGTTTTTTTTCATCTTTTAATACCAAAAGCAGGGGAGTGGCTATACTTATTCAGTTGTTAGATCAAATTAAAGATGAATATGTGTGGTTTGTGATTCTCAAAGCTTTAATACATGGAGGAATATGGAATTCTGAATGTTTATTGGTCCCCGGCACACCCCCTTAAATTTCTGAGGATGCACTCTCTAGATTGATTGCCCATGGTATGTGCTACAGGGGAAGACTTTAATTGCCTCATGGATCCCACAGTGGATAGGATGCTCAGGGGTTCCCAGTGCACCTTCTCTCAATCTAAACAATTGGTGGACTTATGTGTGGAGTTGGGATTTGTAGATGAATGGAGATGTCTTCACCCGGCGGGTATGGATTTCACCTTTTTCTCCAATCCACACAAGTGTTACACAAGGATTGATTTGTTTCTTGCTCCATCAGCTTTTTTGGATTCGGTGCTGTCCTGTAAAATTGGGAACATAGCCATTTCTGATCATGCAGCAGTGTATTTGGAGATTAAGGCCAGGAGTAATGAGGTAGGTTCACGGCATTGGCACATGGATCCTTTCCTCCTTAAATATAGTAAATTTATGGAGTGCTTCTTGTGAGATTTTAAAACGTTTTTGGATATCAACTCATGCACAGCCAGCAACCCACCTGTGCTTTAGGAGACTGCCAAGACCTGCGCAAGGGGTATAATCATCTCTTATTCAGCTAATCAGAAACTACAGAAGGGAGAGCAGCAACATCTGCTCAAAGCCCGTCTGAAAGCAACCAAGACCGTGTACTTTGATAGGCCATCCATGATTAAGTTATAGTGAATCACAGTTTATAGGGCTGCTCTGAATTTGCGCTCACTCAAACAGCAAAGAGAGAGATCTCTTTCGCAAAACAAAGGTTGTTTGTGTATGGAGGTAGGCCAGGTAAATACGTGGCTTATTTGCCTAGGAAGAAGAACACTCCCCAGTCCATCACATCTATCAGAGAGGGCACTGAGACTCTTACTTGCGACTCCAAAAAGATGAATATGGCTTTTAGGAAATTTTACACCAAGCTGTATCGGTCAGAGGGCTGGGAGGACAGGTTGGCAAAGAGGGTGTCCTCCTTTAAGAACCTGGACCTTCCAGGTGTGACTCCGGAGCAGGTGTCCCTTTTGAATGCTCCCTTGACAGTGCCAGAGAGGCAGTATGTAAGTGGTAAGGCACCCGGCTGTGTTTCATATAGGCCCATTTCGCTAATAAACTTGGATTCTAAAATTTTATCTAAGACATTCGCATTCAGTCTAGAGAAGGTGTTGCCATTTATAGTAAAGGAAGACCAGACAGGTTTTATTAAAGGCTGTAGGTCAGCTAATAACATTAGAAGATTATTGAACATGGTCCAGCAGAAGTCAATTCCGGGCTTGGTGGTCTCCTTTGACACGGAGAAGGTGCTTGACTGTGTGGAATGGCCATATCTTTTTTATGTTTTGGAGTAGTTTGGTCTCGGTGGGGACTTTACCGGATGGGTGGAAGTGCTATATAGTGATCCTATGGCAGCAGTTCTTACTAATGGCTATAGTTCACGCTGGTGATTGAGGCTTTGGCGGAGGTTATTCGGAGGGACCCCAACATAGTTGTTCCCAAAGTGGGATCAGGGGCACATGAAATCACACTCTACACAGGTGATGTTCTCCTTTTCCTATCAAACCCGGCAGTGTCTGTGCTTCATTTAGTACAATGTATCAATTTATTTGGCTCTCGGGATATAAGGTTAATTTTATGAAGTCGGAGGCCATGCTCGTGAGGGGTCTTGGGGGAATGCCCATTCTTGAAGGTAAAATCCGATTCCCTTTCAGGTGGACACAGGGAGGTGTTCTGTACCTAGGCATTTTCATTACTCTAGCCATTGACCGGTTATATAAGGCTAACTTTGTGCACTTGCTCGGTAAGGTAAAGCAGGATCTTCAGCATTGGGAGGTTCTTCCAATATCTTGGTTAGGCTGAAAAGCTCTTATTAAAATGAATGTTCCTCCTCACTTATTATATCCCACGCGAATGCTCCCTCTGATGATGCCAAGGCAAACATTATGGAGACGCAACAGTTGCCTCAGTTTTTTAATTTGGTATCACAGTCAGCCTCTCATTAAGCTTACCAAGTTGTAGCTTCCCCAGGGAAGTGTGATGGCGGTTGTGGTGGCGGGGTTGGGGGTTTGGTGGGGTGGGGAGTTGGGGGTGTGACTTTCCAGATATTAAGAGGTATCAAATAAACTCCCTACTATCCTTTGTGAATGATTGGACTTGTGAGGATCCGAGGTCAATATGGCTGGATATTGAGGCCTCCCAGGTGAAGTGCCCCCTCATTAATCTGCTATTCATGGATAAGATGAGGACAGACACAGAGTATTGTTGGAACCTAACTGTCATCAATACAGTTAAAGCGCTGAGAGTGATGCGACAAAGCAAGGGCAGTTTATCTAAAACCTTCTTTCTCAGTCCTACAGTAGGAATGCCAGAATTTCGGACAGCATTGAAGAACTCTGGTTTTTAGTTATGGACATCTAAAGGAGTCTCTTGTGTGGGAGATTTATTTGAGGGGGAGGTCATGATGTCCTTCGATCGGTTGAGTTGCAAGTATGAATTGCCCAGCAGGGACGTCTTTCGTTACTTTCAGGTCCGGGACTTCATCCTGAAAAAGACTACATTTCTGCTTGATCTTTATAGATCTGATGTAGAGAGGAAAGTGCTTCAGACTACAGGTACTCTCCCATTTAGCACCCTTTACCATTTACTTGGAGGTGGCACCTCAAAAGATATTGAGTGGCTGCATGGGGGTTGGGAGTGGAGATTTTGTCAGAGATATGGGAGGACATTTGGGAGAACGTGAGAAAGATTGTGATCTGCAACAGAATGTTCATCTGGCATCAGAGCAGCTTGCAAAATTCAAAAAAGGAGTGTCTCCATTGTGTCCCAAATGCAAAGTAGGTATTATCACTCTTACCCATTGTTTGTGGTCATGCCACAAGCTTTGCAAGTATTGGAGTGCTATAGTGAGTGTCATGGGGGGCTGTCCTGGGGACTGAGGTCAAGGTAGATCTGGTGTCTCTTCTCCTGGCCCTGCCAAATTTGCCTTCCTTAGATGAGCATGGGAAAAAGCTGTTTAATATTCATACATATTGTGTGAGGAAAAACATTTTGGTGAGTTGAGCCTTGGAAAGCCCTCTGGCCCTACTGGGATGGTGTAGATTAGTTACGGAACACATCCCCCTGGACTTCCTTAAAAGTATGGTGCACCAGAAAACAGAATTTTTCTACAAGATGTGGCGGCCCTTTCTGAACCACCTAGAAGCAGATTTATTGGCCATACTAACTAGGGTTTTTGTTCAGTCACGAGGCCTGGGTCTGATGAGCCAGGTGCCCTGAGAGGAAGAAATATGGGTATGCTAACTGATGCTTCCTGTGATGGAGAGCTTTGGTTGGGTTGTGCTGAGGGCTGTAATTTAACTTATGTCCAATTATTTATTGAATTGTAGTATGAGTTGCCTTTTTTTGTTATTATTTGTTTTGTAGAGTGGTAGTTAGTTTATTGTAGTTGTTGTTATACACTCAGATTGTTATACTTCATGTAATTTTATAATTTTGTAAAGAATAAAAATATTTCTCAATAAAAAAAATCACTGAATGGTTGGGAGCACAAGCTGGTGAGTACTGCACAGAGATAGCTCTGTGGCTGACTATAGTGTCAGCAATCAGGGACATTGCCAGATGAGCACCAAGCAGGTATGTGGGAGGTAACAGCATTCAGCAATATGCCTACCCCCTGACTGAAGACTTCTGATCAGCAAGAAAAGCTTGCAATGCAAGGCAAGGCAAGGCTAGATAGGGATGTTGTGAGAACATAATAAGGTGATAAGTGAGCAAGTGATCAACCCTAAGATGGAACCTGGTCGAATGTGTCAGCTGGGCACTGCAGGCCTGCAGAGTGTCCCTGTTACAATCTTTCGATTATCATCAGCAGTTTAACCTGAAGTACACCTCTCAGCTTCCTAAATGTCCGGCAGGTGAATCAGAGAGGTGCCATGAAGATTCTGAGGGGTTAATTAATGTCAGAGGTAAGATGTGTGCAGCTGGTGCCTATCAATTATGCCCTGAAATGTTGTCACGTGGTGACCAACATGGAGCTCCTTTGCAGCTAGAGGCAAATTGAAGTCACTAGGTACCTGCTTTGTCTGCCATGTCAAAATCTTTCAACATCCAATTTCTTTGAGGTGGACGGTGGGATAGAAATATTAATGAGGTGAGTTTTGTATTTAATAAAGTCATTAACAAGCACTAACCCCACTTAATAAGCAACTCACCGCTGTCTGCCGAGAATCTTGTCTTGAAACTTGAAACATCATTAAAAGGTGCAATGATTTGTTGCCAATGGAAAAAGGCCTTACTGGAGTTCTTGTGTGATTCTACCAGATTGCATGTCATAACCCATTTTGTTCAGGCCTCTATTAGATTCTGCCTAGTTAGTTGCCAGGAAAATGAAGTTGAAGCTCAAGGTCAGCTCTGATCATACTGAATGCAGAGGAGCGTGATGGGCCATTTTGGCCATTGTACAGAGTTCTTGTGTTTTTGAGCCAATTCCTAAGTGTGCCCATCAGCAGCATTTTATTATGTTGTGTCAGTATGAATGCAATGCAGTTTAAACAGAGAACAGTACAGCACAGGAACAGGTTCTCTGGCCCACTATAACTGTGTCGACCATGATGCCATTCCAGATTAATCCCAACTGCCTACCTCTGGTCTGTTTTCCTCTATTCTCAACCTTCATGTTTCTGTCTAAATGGCTCTTGAACTTTGTTATTGTATCTGCTTCTACCACCTCCCCGAGCAGCATGTTTCAGATACCTACTACCCTCTGTAATAAACTTACCTCGCTCATCGCCTTTAAAACTATCCCGCTTTATTTTAAACCTATATTCCTCAATATTTGACATTTCCACCTTGGGGAAAAAAAGTTCTGTGCGTCCACCCTATCTATGCCTCTCATACTTTTGTCAGGTCACCCCTCAGCATCTGATACTCTAGCAAAATCAATCCGAGTTTGTCCAATCTCTATGTTCAATTATAGTTAATGCACTCCAATGTAGGCAACATCTTGTAAACCTCTTCTGAAACCTCTCCAAAGCTTCGACATCCTTCCTACAGTTTGGCGACCAGAGTTGTACACAGTACTCCAAATGTGGCCTTATCTAATTGCAACATGACTTTCTAGTTTTTATACTCCTTGCCACGACCGATGAAGGCAAGCATGATGCAAGATAACCCTTTAGGAAGGATGTGATTGCAATGGTGGAATTGCAGTGGGGATTCACCAGGTTATTACCTGGATTAGCACAGTTTAGCTATGAAGAGAGGCTGGATAAGCTTGGGTTGAGTTTTCTTTAGAGCAGGGAAGGCGGAGGGAGGTTCCAGATTGAGGTGTATAAGCTTAGGAGGGAAATGGTGAATAGAAAGCAGCTGCTCCCCGTAGTTGAAGGGTCAATAATGATGGAGTTAATTTCAAATGAAGGGCAGGAGGTTTAGAAGCAATATAAGGAAAAACATTTCATCCAGAATCTGGAATGCACTGCTTGGGAGGGCAGTACAGGCAGGAAACCTCCCAACCTGTAAAAAGTATGTGGATTTGCACTTGAAATATCATAATATTGAAGACAATGGACCAAGTGCAGTAAAGTGGGATTAAGGTGGATAGGTTGGTATAGGATTAATGGGCTGAAGAGCTCTTCTGGGACTCTATGACTCTAACAGCTGATAAATCTGTTGAATTAATAAGGGATGACTTTTAATTCATGATTGTTTGTATATGATCAATTTATTTTCTGGTCAATTCCAGGATTTTCCTTGGCGTGTAGGCCATCCTGTTCCCATCTTATACTGTTGTCTTTACTCACCAGGTCTTTCAGCTGCCAAACTCCTCATAGAGAAGGGCCTCAATGTGGTGGTTTTGGAGGCTAGAGATCGTGTTGGAGGAAGAACATACACTGTTCAAGTAGGTCATGAAAACAACTCTACCATTTGCACTTTGGGATTGCAGAGGTTTTGAAAATATAAGTTTGCATTTTGGGTTATCAAAAGGAATCCAAAGAATTCAGGGCCTGTTCTCTGGTATGCTGGTAAAAAGTAAAAGTTGTTCTTTTGGCACTGTGATTCATGGGAGCATTCACAATAATTGCCACAAAATGAGTATTGCAAATTCTGAACTTTTTTGCAGAAAGTTGATGTGAATTAGAGGCGAGTGAGTAGTCAAACACCTATGAATACAGCCATTACCTGTTTGACTGATAGTTCAACCTATTTGCCCAGTGTCATACAGACTGTAATTAAGCATTTTCTTGAAAGCTGTATTTGAAAGTTAAACATCATATTTACTTCTCCTAGTGACGCAATGGGACAGATGATGTGATTAACCACTCTTGAAATGTTGTTGTGCTATGTACAACAGAACCTTACATGGAGTGTGCAGAGGTTTCATTGTCACCAATATTTTTGCAATCCTAATTGTATATGTGAAAGCATTGTGAGTAAAGCTTCATAACCATACTGCAGCAAAACTCACCTGTTATAAACATGTCCTTCAGACAGGGATAATTCAGTAAGTTGGGAAAGAAATTCTGGCTGCCCCACTCATCTAAATTGAAGACTGTGTTCTCAAAAGGCCAGAGTTGGTGGCCCTAATGTCTTTCCTTTTTTGAAAAAGGAATTATTCATTCAATTGCTTGAAATTCCATCTCCATGGTATTAGGGCACCCCAACCATTTTATTCTGAATATGCTAGACTACCATAAGATTTCTGGGCTCCCTTACCTCTCTTTTTTTACAGTCATCTATCTCACTGCTTAACAAATTTACAAACATGCCTTTACAACAAATTCTCATTGTTCTCCTTTTCTCCCTTTCTTTAAGGCCTTCTTTTATTTGTCTCCTCAATATAAAGTACTTTGAAATTTTCTTGCTGGACTGTAACCTGGAGAAGAATGTATTTTATTATTGTTGCACCGCTTGATACAGCTTTCAAACCTGGTCTCTATGTTGTTGAACTGGAGGGGTTTTCTGCTCCCAATTGCTCTCAATAAATTCTTGCTCGAGCACATAAGTGCAAATATTGTGCAATGACAGAAATTGTCTTGCCTGCGATATCCACTCTGTAGTAAAGCTTGTCAACAAATATTGCCAAGATTTGCACTCCATGAAGTGCAATTCCATATAGCAGAAGGACGCCAGAACCCAGACCAACAGGAGAGTAGACAAGAAATTAAGAAAAAAATGCCACAGAAAATAATGCAATTAATTTAATTATTTCTTATAGGGGCCGGAGTTCCAGTATGTTGACTTAGGAGGAGCATATGTTGGGCCTACGCAAAATCGGATTTTGCGTTTAGCAAAAGAGCTGGGTATAAATACATATAAAGTTAATGAGAAGGAACAACTGATTCACTTTGTGAAGGTAAAATGTTCTACTTCATATTAGTTGTTTTGAACCTTTCTGCTACTGATAGTATTACATACAAATGTTAAGTGTAGCAAATTAATAACATTAGGTGTAGTATTAAATGCGGCAACTTGGCGACATTTACCATCTTTTCACATTGTGTTCCTCCACCAAAAGACAGGGGCAATAATCAAAGATACAGGTGATAGCACATCCAAGTTCCACATCCAAGTTCTGGAGCACTTCCACCAAAAACTCTTGAAATCTATGTGAGAATTTGATGGCAGGATAAAATCATAAAACAATGAATTTCTCTCTCTATGTGTCTGTGTGTCCTGTATGAAAGACTATATTTAACTCCACTAGTGAGTCAGAGAGTCATAGAGAGATTGAGTGAATCAATGAGTAAGTGAGTGAGAGAGTGACTGTATCTCCCCACTGCAGTAGCACATCGGAGATCAAGCCCTGCTATTCCAGGCATCATCACAAAAGTTAAATATAGTCTCCTGCATGAATCACTCCAGACAGGACAAACAATATCAAAGTGATCATAATAAGAAGATGTGAACAAAAGAGCGCCACAAATGTTTACACTGTAGATCACCCCTCTTGGGAAAACACAGCAGTTGATTGGCCCACGTGGAGGATGGCACTGAAATTTGACTCAGCATTTTGATTATGATCTATGTCGAGAGTGTGGTGCTGGAAAAGCACAACAGGTCAAGCAGCATCCGAGGAGCAGGAGAATCGACGTGTTGGCCAAGACCCCTTCATCAGGAATGAGGCTTGTGAGCCGAGGGGGTAGAGAGATAATTGGGAGGGGGATGGTGCTGGAGTAAGGTAGCTGAAAGTGTGATAGATGGTTGGAGGTAAGGGAAATGGTGATATGTCGGATAGGAGGACGGAGTGAATAGGTGGGAAGGAAGCTGGGCAGGTCATGTGGGTGGTGCCGAGTTGGAAGGTTGGAATTGGAATAAGATGGAGGGAGGGGAAATGAGGAAACTGGTGAAGTCCGTATTAACAACATGTAGTTGGAGGGTCCCAAGGTGGAAGATGAGGTGTTCTTTCTCCCGGCATTGAATAGTTTGGGTGTGGCTATGGAGGAGGCTCAGAACCTGCATGTCCTCGGCAGAGTGGGAAGGAGGGTTGAAGTGTTCGGCCACAAGACATTGGGGTTGGTTGGTGCGGGTGTCCTGGAAGTAGGCGTCCTGTCTCCCCAGTGTAGAGGAGACCGCATCGGGAGAAGCGGATACAGTAAATAACATATGTGGATGTGCAGGTAAAACTCTCATGGATGTGGAAGTGCTTCAGAGAGGACGCCTACTTGGAGAGTGCTTCAGTGCACATCCATTAGAGTTTTACCTGCACTTTCACATATGTTATATACTGTATCCATTGCTCCTCTACACTGGGGAGACAGGATTCCTACTTGCAGAGCGCTTCAGAGAACATCTCCGGAACACCCGCACCAACCAACCTCACTGCCCTGCGGCCGAACACTTCAACTTCTCTCCCACCCCACCAAGGACATGCAGGTCCTGGGCCTCCTCCATTGCCGAACCCTAACCATCTGATGACTGAAGGAAGAATGCCTCATCTTCCGCCTTGGGACCCTCCAACCACATGTCATCAATGTGGACTTTACTAGTTTCCTCATTTCCCCTTCCTCCACATTATCCCAGATCCAACCTTCCAACTCAGCACCTCCCTCATGGCCTGTCCATCTTCCTTCCCACCTATCCGCTCCACCCTCCTCTCCAACCTATCACCATTACCCCCACCTCCTTCTACCTCCTTCTACCTATCACACTCTCAGCTACCTTCCCCCTGGCTCCACCCCCCCCCCTCCCATTTATCTCTCTATCACCTCGGCTCCCAGTCTTATTCCTGATGAAGGGCTCCTGCCCAAAACGTCGATTCTCCTTCTCCTCGGATGCTGCCTGACCTGCTGTACTTTTCCAACACCACACTCTCAACTCTGATCTCCAGCATCTGCAGTCCTCCCTTTCTCCTGATGATGATTGATGTCAGCACAAACATGTCTAGAAAAAGGACAGAGGTGGCATAACTGCAACAAAGCAGCAACAAAGACAGCATGAACTGCAAAATATATCAAATGTTTCAGTCATGAGAGGACCCACAGGAGACACATAGGTTAGACATAAACAAGCAATGAAGAGTTTGTCAAGAAGATACATTACCTAAAGTCGATTGTAGACTTACGACGTAGCATATTGTGGACATTGTCATGAAGTCCTTGCAGTATCATATAAATGCACCTACAGCTGCTTCAGAAGAATAATTTGTCATGTTGCTCAGGTTTAAGCCTTTCAACGTAATCTTACCCTGAGAGTATTGGTAATAGTCTGAGTTGTCTTCAGTAATCTAGTAAGAAGTGTTACACTCCTAGAACATAAATGTTGACTGTCTTTAGTACCTTTCACTAAGTTAAATTCTTTGGGGTAAATTTCCTTACAGGATCTTTCAATGTTCTACCAGATGAGATGGACAGAAATCCCAGAGAAATAGTATAAATAGCCATTAAATATTGACATCTTAAAATACCTTTGTCCAATAGAACATGGATCGTGACTAAACCTACTAAATAAATTAAAATGGAAAGCATTAAGAAGCAGTAAAAAAGGGAGCATTCTTCCTGTTTCTGAGAACATTCCCATCCCTCCTTGACATGTTAACTGCTTATTTCAGACTTGTTTTTAAGTGTGTAACTATAAGTTTCTAAAATGTATTAGACAACAAATCTTTAGGTTTACAAAACGATATTTTATTGCCTAACCACATTTTGATGTTGTGACATTAATTCTGAGTCAAAGTTAACACAATATATAATTCAAGCTAGGATCCCAGTCCTGATGATTTCATACCCTGCCCTCTTCAGTGCTAGACTTGAGAAAATGTACAAATCTTATTTTAAATACTAAAATGTTTCAGAATAAATAAAACTGGTTACTAGCAATGTATGATCTTAAGTTGAATTTAAATTTTGTGTCTTAAGAAAGGGAAGACATGGTTCATTTTCATTTTAGATTTGTGAGCCTAAGCTGTGTTGATAAAGTGCCTGCAGGTCTGTTTTGATTAAATGTATTTTAATGAGGTTTTACAAATTTATCCGACTCACTATTCACTTCAGCTCTTGAAGTCAACTGTTTTGTGCAATATTCCCTCTACGTTTAGTTGTTCTTCCATGGACTTCTGAATTCTTGGTCCATGTGAACAGAGCAGAAGTCATATGGTGGAAGGTGATCAAAGGTGCATGGGGTTTCTCAGCTGCTACATGAGCACCAACTGTGCAAATTCAGGGAGCATTGGTTCACTGCATGACTAAACAAAAGAGAGAAATGAAAGAAAAATGCTGTCCCATTGCCTAGTGACATAGTTGCAGATATACAAAGATGTTGATCCAGGAAGACTCTTCAATCAATGTGGCTGCATTGCAGCTGGAAGCTGAGTTTCGAAAACTCATGTATTTGTTCTGATTTAAAATCTTTTGTCTGGAGTTTATTTTAGGTATTTTGGGAAGGGCAATCTTTTCAAAGGAAGGAAAGGAAGCATCTTCCAGCGACTGCATAAATTCACCTTAAGGAAACTGGTTGCAGCTATCCCAGCTGAGAATGTGCCAGGAGCTCTAGTGAAGAAAGTAGCGGCACTGTCCTGATGGTTAAGCCTTTGTAAGGATATTAGTGGGATAAAAGAAAGTGTGAAGTTGTATGTTTTTCAGATGTCTGTCATGAAATATTTCCAACATTTAATTTCATCTTGGGTGATATAGTTAATGGTTTTTCTTGTTTAATAAATGTTTATTCTCATTCTAAAGGTACACTGGCAGCCTTTTGTGATTGCATTCAATTACTTTCATGGTTTTAAAAAATGTTAGGATAAAACAAGACAGATTTCAGTTTGGGGTCTGACTTGTCCAGTATCAACATCTGTTCAGATCATTATAATCTCAAAAGGGAAATTTTGTTGTATTCTGCCTATGACTACTTTTATTTTTGCATTTTCATTTTAGAAAAAAAGAACCTTGTGTTTTCTTTCTTTTTTGAGGTAAATGCCAATGTATTTCTCCCACTGCTTTCCAAAGAGAAGTTGCCCTTTCAGGTCTTGTTTCTTGTTTTGTTGTCATGGATGCACTATAAAAGTAAAAGCCCTGCAGCTAGGCTGTCATCTTTAATACATCAGTTTAGATGTGCTGATATCCAGCAATAATTCTTAAAAAGTTACTCATTGCAAGACTGAGAGGCAATTTGTCATTGTACTTAGAGGATTATCTTCTTGCGTAAAACCAGCCCAAACATACACCTGTTATATGTTGGAGTTTATATCAGGGTACACGAGATGACCATTTAACACCAACTAACTTTGCACAAGTAATTTGACAATGTATTGAAGTCGTAGGAAAATATGCATGGAATGAATGAGCAGTCATTAACTTCTGCAGATATCCACTCCATTACTCATTTCTTATGTGCATTGCATGTTATTATGTGACGTTACGGAAACTGACGCTTTGTACCTGGCCTGTAATGGACATCTGTTGTACTGTGTTGTATTGCAGAATTCTGTTGTACAGTGGGATTCTGGCAGGTGAGTCTCAAAGTTAGTATGCAGGTACAGAAAGTGATTGGAAAGAGAAATGGAATATTGTTGTTTATTGCACGGGAGTGGAGTCTGAAAATAGAAATATTGTGTTACATATCATTAGTGAAATCACATCTGGAGTTCTGTACATGGTTTTGATCTCCTTATTTAAGGAAGGATTTACTGTAAATGCATTGTGAACAGTTCAGATAATGTTTATTTGACTGAGACCTGGGGACTATGTTATTGGACAACTTAGTAAAGTTGGGTTTGTATCCTTCAGAGTTTAGAAGAATAAGAGGTGATCTTATTGAGAAATGGATAGAGTGGATGCTTCAAGAATGTTACTCCTTGTGGAATAGACTGGATCTAAGGGACACAATTTTAAAATAAGGGGACTTCTTTTATGGTAGAGATGAGGTGAAACATTTTCTCTCAGAGGGTTTGAATCTTTGAAACACTGTTGTCCAGGAATTGGTGAGGGCAAATAAACTAGTTTTCTTCGGGTTTTAAGTACTTTAGCTGCAGAGAGAAATACACTACCTTCCTACCCAGCCTGCAAAGGCTTTTGGCTATCTTGTTCACACCCACAACCATTCTGCTGCCTGGGAGCCAATCACATTGTTTATGGCAGGCAGAATGTCTTTGTCATCTCCTGCTCCTCGAATGCTGCCTGGCCTGCTGCGCTTTTCCAGCACCACACTTTTCAACAAATATGCAGGTTAACATACAGGTTCAGTTGGCCGTTAGGGCAACAAATACAATTTTAGCATTCATTTCAAGAGGGCTAGAATACCAGAGGAGGGATGTACTGTTAGGGCTGTATAAGGCTTCCATCACAACACATTTGAAATATTAGGCCCTATGTCTCAGAAACGATGTGCTGGCCTTGGAGGGGGTTGAGAAGAGCTTTACAAGAATGATCCCAGGGATGAAGGATTTGTCATATGAGGAGTGGCTGAGGGTCTTTACTCGGAATTTAGAATAATGAGGGGGGATCTCGTTAAAACTTACAGAATACTGAGAGGCTTGAATACAGTGGATGTGGAGAAAATGCTTCCCCTAGTAGAAGACACTTAGGACTCAAGGGAACAGCTTCAAAGTAAAGGCATGACCCTTTGGAACTGAGATGAGGAGGAATTTCCTCAGTCAGAGAGAAGGACTCTCTGCTGCAGAATGCTGTGGAGACAAATCTCTCTTTAAGTCAGAGATAGATAGGCCTTAATTAGAGCAGGGATCAAGCTTTATAGGCAGAAAGACAGGAGAATGGCATTGTGAAACATATCAACCGTGATTGAATGGTGTAGCAGTCTTGATGGGCTGAATTGCCTAATCTACATTGCTCCTATGGTCTCATTTGATTTGATTTATTACTGTCACATGTACTGAAATACTTTGAGAAGTATTGTTTTGTGTGCTATCCAGACAAATCATACCTTACGTAAGTATATCAGGGTAATAGAACAAAATGTAGAATATAGTGTTACAGCAAACAAGAAGGTGCAGAGAAACATCAACTCTAAATTTTGAGAGGTCCATTCATAAATCTGATTACAGCAGGTAAGAAGCTGTTCTTAAATCTGTTGTTACATGTTTTCAAACTTTTGCATCTTCTGTCCAATGGAAGAGGGTGGAAGAGAGTGTAACTGGGGTGGGAGAGGTCTTTGATTGTGTTGGCTGCTTCCTCAAAGCAATGAGAAGTGTAGATGGAGCCAATGGAAGGAAAGCTGGTTTTTGAGATGGACTGGGCTGCATTCACAACTCTCTGTAATGTCTTGCGGTCCTGGGCAGTCGCCATACCAAGCTGTGATACATCTGGATAGGATGCTTTCTGTGGCGCATCAATAAAAGTTGGTAAGAGTCCATGTGGACATGTTGAATTTCTTTGGCCTTCTGAGAAAATAGAGGTATTCGTGTGCTTTCTTGATTGTAGCTTCGACGTGGATGGACCGGGATAGATCATTGGCGATATTTACTCCTAGGAACTTGAAGCTCTTGACCACCTCAGCACCATTGATACAGACAGAGACGTGGCCTCTACTCCGCTTCCTGAAGTCCTTTGTTTTGCTGACATTGAGGGAGAGATTATTGTCTTTATGCCACACCACTAAGCTCTCTACCTCTTTCCCGTACTGTGTCTTGTCATTGTCTGAGACTCAAGCCACTACTGTGGTGTCATCATCAAATTTAAAAATGGAGTTAGAGCTGAATTTGACCAAACAATCATGAGTGTACAAGGAGTATAGTAAGGGTCTGAGTACCCCACAGTCTTGCAAGGCACCAGTGTTGGGGATTATGGTCTTATGGTATCTGTCCATCTGCAGTTAACTGCCCCCAATGCTTGAACAAGCAACAGTATAAGCAGCACTTAATAAAACCATTGGTAGCTTATTCCCCTTTCAGAATTATTAGTTTTGAAAGCAGTTCCTTTGTCTTTTCAGTCCCCAGTCAAAACTACAGAAAAAAATTAAAGGATACCGTCTTTACAATCAACAATGTTCTTATTGGGTGGCACAGCAGGCTTGAGGGGCTGATGGCTACTCTTGCTCATAATTTATTAGTTCATATATTCTATTTTAAAAGTATAGAGTATTGGATTTTAAAATGTGGCTCCATTGATTAAAGACTGACCAACTTTTCATAATTATGCAATCAGTTGTGGGAGAATTGATTGAACTCTAAAGTATTTGAGACCATTCATGAAGAATGAATCGGTTTTATAGTCATGTAGTTTGTTTTGTGAATGGTATTACATACCACAATCCTGTTGTACATGTATCTATTGTCAATGTTTTGTACAGTATTATAAGGGATTGATCCATATATCAGTATTTGTGTTAGGGATACATATTTGTGTTTATGGATCATGTGAAAAACTGAAAGATATTGAACTGTTTGGACACTACTTGAATTTAAAAGTGTTTTTGCCAATAGTTTGAAGGGATCCAAGTTCTATCTTAGTAATGCGTTCAATAGTTTAATGTGGGCTATGATCTACCTGCTGCTGACAGAAAGTTGAACAACTTTTGAACACAACCAAAAGCTTTGAGGGTGATAAGAAGTGGAGTTTGTTTCCCTTATTTGATGGAAAACCTGTCTTTGGAAGACACTATGGGTCCACTGTGCTAATGGTTGCAGAGCAACTCTTTCTGGATATAATTTCTGTTCCACAAACCTGGAGAATTAGTAGGAAAATAGCCTTAAAAGCAGTAGTAAGAGTGCAAGTCTCACTCTCCTCCCCCCAGTCCCCTCAAACTGCATCCCCTCCCTCTCAACTGAAGAACTTAAAAATTGATAAAGCTTTTGCATCTCAGTATCTTGACTATCTTGTACACCCTGAGAAGCTGATCTGTGGCCATTATCCAGACACTTGGACCCAATTTCAATGCAATCTAAACCAAAGCACTGTTTAGAAGATTCTCTGTCACTAAGTCATTTTATCAGCAAGAAATGAAGTGGACTATGAGAATTCATCAAATTCTATCTTTTGCTTCTCAGACCATTGGTCAATAAGGGTATTTTTCTTTTGTCATTTTAAAAATATCATCTGTACAAAGTCTTTGTTATTTTTTGTATTTTGTTTTATGGAATTAAAAGGGGATCTAGTTCTAATTTGGGGTTATAGCTTCAACATTAATCAGTTTTGCCACTTGTATTTAGGGATGAGCTTCATTGTACGTTGGGAATACATTTCGATATTTAGAGACAAACTAAAAAGAAACTGGAAAGTTTTGATATGTACAGTATTTTGTAGAATGAAGAGGGTTTCTTCCCATAACATTTCTTAAAAATGAATCCAATGCTTTAATATGTTAGTGATTTTTGAGAAGATTTGTAGCTCAGGTTGATGATAAGCATGTAAGTTAGCTCGCTGTGCTGGAAGGTGTGTTTTCAGATGTTTCATCACCATACTAGGTGACATCATCAGTGACTTCTGGTGAAGTGCTGGTGGCATGTCTTGCCTCTCTATTTATACATCTTGGTTTCATCAATGGGAAATCTAACAGACATAAGAGGTCATCACATTTCAATTTTAGTCTCCTGACACTTGACCCTTTTGCTATTTTGCCCTTTTAAAGAAAAATACATAATTTCTGCAGAAACTCACCTTTTGTGCTGTGTGAGTATATTTGTATTTGGGATTAAGGGGATATATTTTAATGTTGGATCACAGCTTTGGTGTTAAGTAGGGTTTGTAAGTAGGGAATAAGTATTGTTCATAGTAAGTGGATTGTTTCATGATCTTTAAAGAAGAGTGGTGGGCATTTCTTTTATTCTGGATGGTAGTACAAAAGGGAAGTTATTGGATATTTTTGAAATTGAATCAGTAAGCTAATGGTCCAACCGGTGGAGTAGTGGGACTTGACTATCAGTTCATTCCTCCCATCACAGTGATAGTATTTATTCTGAGTTGATTATGTTGAGTTCATTAAAAAAGCATGGTGTAAGTCTTTTGTATTTTGGATAATAATACCAAAGAGAGAAAAAAAATCGACCATTTTGGTGATTAGGTACAAGGCATTAATACCAATGGTGTGCCTCATGGAGAATTGGGACTTCATTATTTGTGTACTCTTCCCATCCGAATTGAAACAGCTGATAACAATGATTACAGCTGTTCTGCTTACCTGTTACACAGATCCCACATCGAAATGAATTCAGTAACAAAGATACTAGAATGACCTTCTGTCTCCTCTACATGTTACTTCAATGTTACTGACCAAGATTGTGATCTTTGTTTGGTGAATACAGACCTATAACATGCAGGGACTTAAAATCTGCCCATCAGTAGCAGAGAGTGGAGGACACTGGTACCTGTTACAGAGGACTAACCATGACCTTTAACATCTGCCAAAACGTAAATGATGCTTTTGCTATGTAAGATATATTAGATATGAATTAATACATATGAATTATATGTATGAAATGAAGCTTAAAACATTAATTAATGTAAAAATTTGAAGTTTTAAACGGTATTATATCCAACGAACCCTAAAACTCAGACCTTCAATATTTACAATTCTGTTCAACCTTCATGCACTTACTCTCTCCCTGACTGGAGTAAATATGTATCACAAGTTTCAACAGTAATGTAATTGTAATTGGCTGTTTTCACATATGTTTTTTGCATTCAGTTTTTAAAACCAGAGAAAAAATGGTTGGTTACTTCTTGCCTGTTTCCTATCTTATAGCACTGTTTTTAAACTAACTGAAATCTACAATAACCTATGAGTGACCACCTGAACTCTACAAAAAGTGTATCGCTGTGTGGCTGACTGATAAGTCCAACAATAGTGAGAACCCGTCACTGTGTGATTGAGTAATTGAACCAAATGGTATTGAGACTCCATTGTATTGCTGACTGAAGAGTTCTATATGATTTACTACATCTGTAATAGTGTGGCCCTGTTAGTGTGCAGCTGTTTGATGACCCCTGATAATGTGGCATCAATGAAAATATTTTTATATGTTTCCTGTGTCTGAACATGAATAAAAAACCTCGAACAGAGAAATGAAACTAGTCTAAGTGACATGATAGCCCCTTTCTGATGATGAATCAGGGAGTAAACCAGAGACAGTGGCTAAATTAGGATTTGGAGTTATATTATAGCAGTAAACGCAGGGATTGTTCTCCCATATGAGTTACGGTTTCCCTGCTATGTACTTATGGAGTCCTGTTTCCAGGCAAGACAGCATTGGCAAGGAGCCTGCAACTTCCTGCTTACTGGATCCACTGATAAGATGCTGATGCCATGTCACATATGGTGACATTTCTGATGATAACATTGTTGAAATTTCTGATAGATTAGCGTCTGTATCCTGTTGCCTTTGGAACAGGCTGTTGTTCCTGTTTGAGCAAGTACCAGTTGCTACATACATTTGTTTGACCCATGTTCCAATGGTATCAAGGATTAATTTCACAAACAATAAATGCTCTCCTTGCATTTTCTTAACTTCTTAGAATTTACAAATTAACATAACAGAAAAGAAATGCTCACAGGCAGAATTTCCCATTTTTAATTAAAGTGATTTGCGGAGTGACATGGGTACTACCTGGTCCGTCAAGGCTGAGAGTGACATTTCTTAGGCGATCTTCACCTCATCCATTAGGATATTGAACTTTTGGTCTTCTTTTCTGGGAAATCATGCAACTGAGAGGCAGGATTGCTGGCCCCTGCCAGGAACCCCTACTACCCCCTCCCAACTTTGCAGTGTCCATATCTCAGGTGCTGTATTTACAGCTCTGCTACATGCCTCTTCCCATGTTGCAAATTAGGAACGGCCCCTCACACTGTGGGGCTTGTGCTATCATTGAGACATGACTCAGAAGAAAGGAAAGCTCATCCCCTGCTTCAAAGAAAGAGGCCTGGAGGCCTCACTGTCAGGCTGGTGCAGAGGAGGGCATTTCATTTTCCTGCAGACTGCCACATCTCCTGAATCAGTTTGGACACAATTCGCAGTCTGGATGAAGTGGACACTCATAGTGAATGAAGAAACTCGATGCTCAGTCCTGGTAAATGCCACCTCACTCTAATTCTGCCACTGCACCCTTCTCTCAACAAGTCTCATTAACTACAACTCTTCCACATCATGTCCACTCAACAGCTCCTACCCACCATATCCTCCCTTCCTGCCAGCTACACTTCCGACATGGTAACTGGAGACAACACGCCACTTCTCCAGGTGATCTGCAGGACTAACCAAGGCCCAATCCTTGGACTGCAAGGACACAGATCCCCAGACTTTAGTTGGACCAAGTTCTTGACTGACTGTAGTGACAACTCTAACTGACTGGAGTCCACCTCTTATCCCCACTGAAGTTTTCTCCCCTTTCCACTTCACACATGGCCATTTGGTTGAAGTACATGCGTATGTTTACCATTTAATCTACTGGCAAATGCCATAGCTGTGAACTTGACACAGCACAGTCCCACACAGCAACATGTCCACCTTTTTGACTATTCAGTGCTCACCACTGTGACAGATAGCCTGCCTCTTCCTCCATATAGAAAAGTAGTGCAGGACATAGAGACTAATAGCCTGTAAATGACCTGTACACTAACGCAATGTGATGAAAGATCAAGGAGGATGGTCACCATAGAAGATGTGGTGACATTATTGTGAAGAAATAGTTTCATGATGGCCAGGACAAGTATTTGGTGAGTTGCAGCTGCCAGGTACCCACTCTGATTAACGTATTGGGAATTTGCTGTTACCCAGGGAAGGAACAGAGAATTGGAATTGGTGTCGAAATAGATTGATTAAACACTCAATGATAGTATTTAAGTTGTCATCATTAAGGAAGCCTGAAACTTTCCCTTTCCCAGTTTACCTTCACCTTTAAACAACATTCTAACATTTACCTCATTGTTGGGGACCATTCAATCTGATTCCAGATACAGTCTCCAGCCACCATTCCCACCTCACCTGGGTCCTCCTGGGAAATAGGCCAGAGTCCTCCTTCAATTACTTTGATGAGGTTCAAAATTTTCAGAAGTGTTAGAGCCCTTACTGACTTTCCATTATTTTTATTATATTCTTTTATCGATTTTAGTTTGAGCAAAATATGACTTTTGTACTGAAGGAAATAGCTTGTGATCAAACAAGTTTTTGCTTATTCGTGAGGCCAGACTTGGAAGTTAATTGCAGGTCGGTACCTGATCAAATGGCTCTGCAGATGCTTTGTCACTGGAGAAGAGCATTAAGTTTAAACAGACAGCAAAAGTTGGCTATTAAAGAGGTCAGAAGCTAGGAATTGGTCCTGGCAAATCTGGAAAATAACTTATGCTCAAGCAGATGCCAGTTGTTGAAGGGTAACTTGGGATCTTGTGAAGGAGATGATCAGTCTGTCAGGGAGGGGTCAGAGCTTGAATTGGATTTTGGACTGTGTTGCAGTGAGAAAGAATCTGGCTGTTGATGCTACAGCATGAAGATTTGAAAGCTCCTTTCCTAGCCTCACTTATCAGCTCATGGAATTTCAGAGATTGGAAAATAGAGTTATAAATATTACTACCTTTATCTAAGTGAACTGTAAAAGTGACCCCAATAGTCATCTTCAGAAAATCAACCAAGAAATCCTCATCTATGCTTATAGAACAACAAATCATGAAAATGATTTAAGCAATCTGTCCACTTTTGTTATTTTAGTTTATTATTCCCTTAACTGTGTTTGTTTGTTTATCTGTCTTTTGTGTGAATGGTGCTGAAAACATACGTTTTTTGGGTTTATAACAGAGACCAAATAGATTACTTAGTAATTTAATTTTTGCTCTGTTAAATTTGCTGTATTAAATTGTTAAGTCCTTTGTTTAAAATACAAATTGGTGTCTGAAATTGATTATTTGCAGAGCCTGGGATTGTTTATTTACAAGTTAGGAACTATTGAGAATTTTTCAGGATCTTGAAGGTTTTAATTTAACTGTATTGCAAATGCAGAGGTAAAGAGGTTGATTTAGTTCAGCTATCTGTCTCTATGTCATAACAGGGGGCTGAAGGATTCCAGTTTACTTTGGTTCTCATTTGCACTGATCTTGCTCATCTTTAAAATCACCATGATCATCAAGTAATTAAACCATAATCACAACTGTGTACATGCTCCCATACTTTTACATCACTTTGAATACTATGATTCATTCCTCATGACTAGATCCAATAAGGAATATTTTCTTGCGGGGTTGTTTACATTTTGGGTTAAAAAGAGTCTGAGACACACTTGTGGACATCTATTCCCCCATCGCCTTTACCTACCTCTTTTTAAATGCTAACTAATTAATATCAGAGTGATTGAAATCCTCCATAATTATTTTTCTTGTTTTATTAAATTCCTTAAATTTCCTGCATACTTCCTCCTCAATGTCTCACAGGTTGTCTGTCGACCACACCTATAAAAGTATTAACCTTTTATTACAATTTACTTGCATGCTTACGGGTTTTATTTTTGACTTGCTGAAAGTTATCTCCCTTTTTTTGACTGCTGTTATGATATGCTTAAGTATGGATACTCCATCTCCAATTTTTACCTTCCTACCTTTTAAAAATATTTTATGACACACAATGTTTAATTCCCAACTGTAATGTTTCTGCAGTCGTGTCTCAGTGATCAATATCTCCTTCCTGTCAATGTGATTGCCTCCAGCTCCCTGTTTCGTTATGAACACTGTATACTGTTGTACACATGATTTAATTTATTACAATAAGATTTCTATTATGTTTTGTCTAACCATATTTCTAAAATGATGTTCTATAACTATTTATTTCTGTGCTATTACCGTTTCCCTTATTTAAGGTGAAACTCTTTCCTATGTTCATCTTTCGTGTTTTCATTTAAGCACTTACTTTTCCAGTAGATTCCTCCTCATCCTGTCTTGCTAGCTTAAAGCATTTATCACTTTCCTTTTTACAAGTGTACAGGTTCCATCCCACTAATACAAATTATTTTTGTCCCAGAGCTGATTTCAATGGTTTTTGTAAATGTTTTCCCACCCCAGTCCTTTGGACGTTTATTAATTCTCCTCATCTGTCTGCTCCGATGTCAAATTCCATGTGACTTGTGGAAGAATCCAGGGAATAAACTCTCGAGGTTCTGTCTTTTAAAATAAAATCTAAATTCTCTTTCAGAAGGACCTCCTGCCTGTTCCTGCCCATAACATTAGTCCCAACTCTTCCCTTTCCAAGATCCTCTCCAATTGCTGTAACATATTTCAGGACAACAGTAAGTAGGCAGCATGCCCTTTGAGATTCTCATTCGTGGCTGCTGAGACTACTGTCTTTCTTCTGCTATCATCCCCCTGTTGCTACTAAATTTATATTCTATTCCCTGCCTTGGACAGTCTTCTCAGCCACGGTGCATTGGTCTGCATTGTAGCTTGCTCCCTGTAGCCCTTCTCCTTGCTCTCACAGATAGTGACTACATTGTATCTAGTGTATCTAGTAGAAGAACCTCCTACTCAATATTTCCTAAATCTCTGATCCCTGTAACTCTCTATCAGCAACACTGACCCTTTCCTGAACCTGTGTTTTCATCTGTTGTATGACTGGAAAAAAGCTCTTCAGAAATTTCTCTCCCTCCCTTATGTGTTGGTGTCTTTCTATCTTGCTTTCCAGCTCATGACTCTGAACTGGAGAGATTCAATGTGAAGCTATCTCCCACATTCTGCTGTCCAGGCACACAACATGCTCTGTCATAACTTAGACTAGCCTTAATAAAAATCAAAGTCTTTGTTTGATTATTATATTATGTATTAATTGATGTAGTTTAACTAGTTAGGCTATAAATTTATGCCTTTAGAAGAGCTCAAGTTCCACTTTGAGAGCATGTGGGTAGATGAATCAGAAACAGTTTAAAGCTAATATGAACAGGTTGCTAAAAGATTCTGTGTTACTGAGTGATGGGTATTCAGTTCAGTAGTGAGATTTTCCAAGTAACAGGTACTTATTCAATGTTGTATTCTGCCTCCCTATGTAAAAGATGCCTGTCTGATGCAATATTATGCAACTTGAGTAACAATTATATATTCAATGCTGTGTTGAAAATCTCTGATTAATGAATATATTCTGCATAGTACTGCATGTCCATGTGTAACTGTACATAGCCAGCTCATTAACACTTACTTAATGAAGACACATAGTGCTGCTATATATGAGGGTTGGATATTTTAATGTTTCTTTGAGTAACAACTACCTTTCCAACACAGTAGCATATAACTTTAGTATAATGGGATGTAACTGAGCACAGTACTGTATTTCACTAACATGCACACATCCAGTACAGTACTATGGATGTCTGAATATTAGATACATGCACACTCAAGATGTCTCTGAGTACTTATACTGATCTAGCACATTGAATTAAGTTTTTATTGCATTTACTGACATCTTTTGCAGGGGAAATCTTACTCATTTAAAGGGCCATTTCCTCCTGTGTGGAACCCTATTGCTTACTTGGATTACAACAACCTCTGGAGGACATTGGATGAAATGGGAAAGAAGGTAACAAATTTGCTTCTTTCCCAAAGTAAGTGAAGTTAAGGCACCATAGTTCCATCTCATTAGGGAGAGACAATTGCGATGGTTTAACCTGAGAGTCACCCCTCCTTGGGGAGGGGAGAAGTTGAGAAGGAGGGACTTTTGTGATGACCTTATCTGATGTAGGAATTGAAACTACACTGTTGGTATAATGCTATGTCACAAACCAGTCATTCAACCAACTGAATTAACTAACACCCAAATTATTCTGTGTTGGAAAGATTCAATGTCTTTTTTACTGCCTGCGGTGTTGTGATTCTTGCTCTTTTGTAGATATGCATTCAGTGAGATGTGAAAATGCATTCTATAAGCTGTGCGGGTCATCAACCTGCTGGATTCACTAAGACCCTCCTGGGAGCTGCTTGAAATCTTTCTGGTTGATACAAATCTGGGGTTTACATCAGGCGGACACAATGACATAATGATGTAACCACCAACTCTGAAAACCTCGGGGAATCTGGCAATTTAGAAACATTTGATGGTCCAGAGCCATGTTTGAACAGTACTTTATCAGACTGTGTGGATTCTGGGCAATGGAGATATTGTCGCCTTGTGTTATGGAGGAATGCATAGCAAATTTGCTGAATTGATAGAAGTTAGATCAGAAATTCTGCTAAGGTTTTCTGGAATGAGCATATGGCAAAAAGGCTGATAGCGGTAACCCTGTTCTGTGCTGCAGTGAGAGGTGGCTATACTGTGATTGAAATCCAACCTCTTGTGCCACATTTCAAAGACTTTAAAAAGCATGAATTGATATATTGATCCTAGGATGATCAGGCTTTTTCCTAGTGCTATCTGCTTCATCTATTTTGTATCACAATCTCTACTAATCTTCCTCTTCAACATTTAGTTCCACTTAAATTGTGATTTCCATTTGGAAACCTCTTCTGCAATCATCAGATCCTCACTGAGTGACTGCATTGAAATTAAATAACTCCCAAGAGTAATGGAAATTTGCTGAGTATAGAGTGAATAAAATTCCCCAAACCTGCTGTGGGTCCCAAGATATGGCCATAACCAGGTTTGAACAATATCTTTCCAATCAATTACAATTGTTGTGACAAAATGGTGCTTCCAGATTATGTTTTTATAAACACTTGCATGCATTCTCAGGGTATTTAAAGGTTATACAATTTTGTCCTAGCTCTGTCAGTTGCTTGTGGCTGCTACTGAGAAGACAGGGACTTCATCAATCATCTGAAACTGTGCAGAGTTTAAGCCAATGCCAACCGAATCTCAACCCTGCCAGAAATCTCTGGCCTTACAAAAGGTTAATTTCTAACTTTTGATTTCACACAAACCTATAGTTTTGAGGCCAGTTGGCAGAGGTAGAGGTCTTTGTTCATCTCTCTGCTGGGTTGGGTTGTTAAGCAAATCTCAGAAGTGAAAAGAAAGTGTCCGAACTAAGCCCCATAAGGTCTGCTTTTAGAATGATCATTAATTTAATACTGTTAGATTTCTGCAGATGCACCATGGAGTGCTGAACGTGCAATGGAGTTGGATAACATGACCATGAAAGAGTTAATTGATAAACTTTGCTGGACAAGGTAAGTAACTCTTGATTCCTAAGCTGCTAACAGATGTGACAATATCTTGATTTTTCCAGTTTATATGTAGATTAAAGTCATCCATTCTTATTATTGTCCCTTTATCACAATCACCCAATATTTGTTGATGTATACACTCTCCTGCGCTGTGGGTACTGTTAAAGAGCTTGTAGATGACTCCCAATTGTAGCTTTGTTCCCCTACTATTCCTCATCTCTAGCCAATCCAAACCTACAACCTGTTCAACTGAACTAAGGTAATCTCTAACTATTATTTAAATGCTAATCATAATTAACAATACTACCTCTTCTCATTGACATTGTATCCCTTTCATCTTAAATGTCATATACCTTCCATATTCAGGACTCAATCTTTATCAATTTATATTTATTTGCCTCAATTGTACATCATCAATTTGTTTACTTTGTTAGGAATTCTATCTGCATTCAGACACAGAGCCTTTAGTTTTGTTATGTTTTTAATCTATGCAACATTGAGTCTTGGTTGTTTGTGTATTCCCCTAGTGATAAATTCATTGTTGCTTTCCCAACTTGTATGGCACGATGCCACAGTTAATTTGTACATCTATCCTGTCACCGTACTGTTATCCAAACTGACTAAGACTTTCTCAAACCTATTGGACAATTACAGAGGCTGATACTCCTGCACTCCTACCCTCTTGGTTCACTTAACTGCAGTACTCATTGCCACATCCTCCTGTACCTGACCACTGACCAAATCAGGAGATTCCTACAAAGAATCCAGATAGCTTTCTACCTACCTGACCTGTCACTGTGTCTGCAGTTCAGCATCCAGCTCATAAACTCTTAAACCAAAGCTACTGCTCATTCAAAAAATTAACTGCAGGCATGTTTGTCCTGGATTACCATCACCGAGAGGTTCCTACTTGCTGCACTCTTGACATACCATCTGTTTTGTCTTTCTAAATGAACTAAATAATTATTTAATTATATATTTGACTGAATTAATGTCGTTTTTCATATAATGTATTAATGTTATGACAAATTTGATTCTACATTAAACCTTAATAATAGAGAAAAAGTACCACATTCTAGAGACTCACCAAACAGTTAGTTAATTTATTGTAAGGCAAGAACCAATTTAAACCATCTGTAATGCATCGAGTTCAGTCTAACTGTTTGTCTCAGAGTCCTTCCTTTACTTGTTCCTCAAGGTGGAGCTGTTCCTGTCTAGGGGTCATCACCTCATCAGCTTGCCTTTTCACCCAGGAACCAATCTTGTGTTACTTCTTCAAAACTATTTTTAAAAATTATTGCCAGATTAGGTATCCCAACCCAGTCTCAAGAAGGGCAAAAGACACCAGTCCACATTCCTTTAAAACATAAGCTGAATTAGAATTGAAACTTGAGATGTAGATCTACCTACAGCACGTGGACTGCAGCAGTTCAAGAGGCCAGCTCACCACCAACTTCTCGAAGGCAATTGGGGATGGGCAATAAATGATGGTTCGGCATTGCCCACATCCATCCCATGAGTGAATTAAAAAAATATATAAAATGTCAGGACTCTCGGTTTGGAGTTGTAATAACGGGTGAAACTGTAGCAAGGAAATAAGAGAGGGAATGTCTTTTTCTTAATTCCCTTTTTTTATTTCTACCAGTCCTTCCCCATCAAGCTAATATGGCATCAAGCTAATAGTAAAGTGCAGTGAAGGTTTATTGTATAAACAGGAGTCTTATTCTACATGTTTAACTGCAGGGTGGCGAGAGAATTTGCAACACTCTTTGTCAATGTGAATGTAACTTCAGACCCTCATGAAGTCTCTGCTCTTTGGTTTCTGTGGTATGTGAGACAGTGCGGAGGGACAAGGCGGATATTTTCTACCACAAATGGAGGCCAGGTTAGAGAGCCTGATATTTAGCCTTTAATGTTTAGACTGTCATTTAAAACAATTAAAAGTGTCGAAAAAATAAATGGTCAGATGCATTCAATAATTTTATACTGCGGTGGTAATTAAGGTGTTTGATCACCATTTTTAAAACTGAATTGTAATAAGCGCTTAGCTTAAAATTATAAGTTTCTTCCATTGTTGAATAAAAATGGATTCACTTGACAACTGCATTTTGTTTTAGCAGTTAAGTTTTCATACCTGATTTAAGGTGCTCTTTCAGCATCATTGCAAAGTATATTCACTTTACACTGACACTAGCCTTCTGGTATGTGAAATCACCCTACATTATCAATTCAAATCAATGTGAAACATTAGTTTTGTAATTGCTATTGATGATACCTTCATAGAAATAATTAAAACAAACCTCTGTGGTTTAAGATAAATTAATTCACATCTCCCTTAAATAGCGGTCAGAGGAATGTTGTACAAACAGAATAAGGGTTTGATTACCAGTACCTCCAACAATAGTTTCTAGAGTATTGATTCTTCATGAAGTTAGAGAGTAAAAACAAAATAACATAAAAAGAACCATCTAGGGGATCCAAGATGGCGGAAACCCAGCAAGACTGAGTCTATAGTGCTCCTCCCAAGACTTGGGTACAGTAGGTCACCCACCCCCTACCACGCTCACCAAATCATTTATAATAGTTGTGTAATTTAATTAGTTGTGTAATATTACATTTAAACAATTTAATCCTAAGTTAAAATGACTAAAGGGAAGGGAGCCCGCAGCTCTCAGCAAGCAGGAACCCCTCCCCCACCCTCTCCAGCTGCAGCAGAGGCGTCCACAGCCGCCCCGGGGGACTTACCAACAGTAACAAGCCTTGCAGAAATGATTTCCAAGCTTGACTCGAAGATCGATGCCTTTATTGCAGAATCCATAAATCGTTGGGACTCGCTCTCGGCCGCGCTGCAGAAGCACGACCGAGAAATCCAAGAAATTGAACGCCGAGTCGGAGGGGCGGAGTTAAAGGCCGCGACCTCCAAGACTACTGCTCAATCGGCCGTGGATCAGGTCCGGACTCTCGAGCAGTGAGTCCGGACTTTGGAAAATCATATTGACGACCTCGATAATCGAGGTCGTCGAAAAAATATTCGTTTGCTGGGCCTTCCCGAACGGGAAGAGGAAGGCCAGCTTACAGCATTCCTGGAGCAGTGGCTGCCACAGCTTTTAAATCTGCAAGCTGGATCAGGCCAGGTAAGGGTAGAATGGGCCTACCGGGTCGCAATACGCAGGCCCGGCTTGAACCAGCGCCCACGCCCGGTCCTGTTCCGGCTGCAGAGCTACAAGGAGAGGCAGATACTCCTAGAAGCCTCTAGAAATCTCGGAAAAGACCCCCAAGCTATGATCTACAAAGGATGCAAGATCATGCTATTTCAGGATTTTTCCCCGGTTCTGGTTTGAAAGAGGAAGGCATTCGACGAGGCGAAGAAGCGTTTAAGGGACTTAAATATTCAGTACTCCTTACGCTACCCAGCGACGTTACGCTTTAACCATGAAGGATCCGTATATAACTTTGGATCACCAGAAAAGGCTAAGGAATTCTTGGACTCTCTTAGATAAACTGTAAGACATAATGGATGTTGGTCTGCCTTTCCCCCCCCCGCTTTGGTTTATATCCCCCCTTTTTTTTTCGCTTACCTTACTGTTTAATATTATCATGGGGGGTGGGGAGAGGGATTTGATTTTCTCCCCCCCCTTGGGGTTGTTTTCTGTTATTATTTTATGTATATATGAGGGATGTATGTATATGTGTGTGTGTATATATATAAAAAAGCTGGGGGGTTTGGTTAATGTTGGTGGGGGGAGGTTCAATTTATTCAATTTTACCTCTGTCTCTAGGAGCGGGGTTGTTTTCCCCTTGTTATTTTGTATTATTATATTTAATTATTATTCGTTGAGGTGGTAATTTTATAGTTATATGTTTATATATGGTATTAACATTACCAAATATACCCAGGTGTTGGTATGGGTGGGGGTAGGGTGCTCACTGTTAACTCTAGCTTTGTATTATATTTGAATTCTCCTCATTTTATTGAGGAGTGCCTAGGTCAAGGGTGGGGCATTGGGTTGGGAGAGGATATGATGGACTTTTGGAGAGGAAGTGACACCCCCTGGGAACAAGGGAGAAAGTCTCCACTTAGATACGTTTTATATATTTTTTATTTAGAAATAGTTTTTTACTGTATTGTTGTGGGTGTATTAAAGAGGTTTTATTTTTGTAAATTTTACATGTTCTACGCTCGGGATGTTCTGGATAGGGTTCCCCCTCCCGAGGGGTCTCGGATTGGCCCAGAGGATTATGGTTGATCAGTCGGTTAAGTGGTGCACCTGGAATGTCAAGGGGAGTAATTCGCCAGTCAAAAGGAAGAAAATATTATCAAATCTTAAGAAAGAAAGAGTTGATATAGCTCTCCTACAGGAGACACACCTGTCAGATAAAGAACACTTGAAATTACAACAGGGCGATTTGATCAGGCCTTTTTTTCTTCTTTTAGCTCAAAAAGCAGGGGAGTTGTTATTCTTGTTCGGAAGAATTTCCCTTTCAAAATCCTAAAGCAGATAAAAGACGAATCTGGACGATATATCTTGATTAAAGCCCTCATAAATGGAGAGGAATATGGGATTTTAAATTTGTACTGCCCCCTGGCACACCCCTTTAAACTTATAATGGAAGCCTTTTCAAAATTGATGGCTTTTGATGCCCGTCATATAATTATAGGGGGAGACTTTAATTGTATTATGGATCCGGAAATAGATAGGATTCCCTAGAGTACTGCAGGAGTATCTCCCAGATCTAGACAATTGATGGATCTGAACAAAGAATTAGGATTAGTAGATGTATGGAGATGTCTTCATCCACAGGGTAGAGATTTTTCTTTCTACTCTAATCCACATAAATGTCATACCAGAATTGATATGTTTTTTGCCCCCTCGATTTTTTTAAATTCCATATCATCCTGTAAAATAGGTAGTATAGCAATTTCTGACCACGCTGCTGTATATATGGAAACTAAGGCGAGGAACAATGGGACATCCCCTCGGCATTGGCGTATGGACCTCTTCCTAATGAAAGATAGTAAATTTGTAAAGTACTTCTCTCAAGAATTAAAAACTTTTTTAGAAATTAATTCAGGTACAGCTAGCAACCCGTCAATGATGTGGGCGACCATCAAAGCTTACACGCGAGGCTTGATCATCTCCTACTCAGCGACCCAGAAGAAATTAAAGGGAGAACAACAGCGTCTGCTTGAAGCCCACTTAAAAGCGGCTGAAACAGCATACACTGATAGACCTTCTATTATTAAATTGCAAAGGATTACAGCTCTTAAGACAGCTCTAAACACTACGCTTACTCAAACGGCTAAGAGGGAAATATTATTTGCAAAGCAAAGGTTATATGAATATGGCGACAAACCGGGTAGATACTTAACATTTCTTGCAAAGAAAAAAAAGGCCCCTCAGACTATTACGTTTATCAAGGAAAGTACGGTATTTTGACTCATGATCACAAAAAGATTAATGCGATCTTTAGAGAATTTTATTCTGAGTTATATAAATCACAGGATTGTGAAGATAGGACGAAGAGGATGCAGTCATTTTTAAAAAATTTGGCTTTTCCAGGCCTAACTCTGGAACAAGAATCGGTCCTAAATGCTCCTCTTACACTCCAAGAAATACTTGATGCAATTAGGCAACTTCAAAATGGTAAGGCGCCAGGCCCAGATGGTTTTCAAGCTGAATTCTACAAAGAATTTACAGAAATACTGGCTGGTCCACTTATGGACATGTATAACTATGCATATAGTCAGGGCTGTCTCCCGCCTTCGCTGAAAGAGGCAAATATCTCTCTTATCCTTAAAAAAGGAAAGGACCCAGAAGATTGTACATCATACAGACCAATATCCTTGCTAAATGTAGATTTTAAAATCCTCTCTAAAACGTTAGCACTGAGACTAGAAAGGATACTGCCACATATTATAAAGGAGGATCAGACGGGGTTTATTAAGGGCCGTAGATCATCCAATAATGTTAGAAGGGCTCTGAATATGATTCAAGCTTGTCATCAGGGAAAGATACCAGGAGTAGTGGTTTCATTAGACGCGGAAAAGGCATTTGATAGGGTCGAATGGTCATATTTGCTTTACACATTGGAGAGGTTTGGCGTTGGATAGGTGTTTACCAAATGGGTCTCAACATTGTATAGTGATCCCAAAGCAGTTGTGGTTACCAATGGATTAGGTTCGGATAGCTTCAGTGTGGGTAGGGGCTGCCGTCAGGGATGTCCCCTCTCGCCATTGTTATTTACGCTAATAATTGAACCACTAGCAGAAGCTATACGAGCTGATCCTAATATAGTGGCCCCAAGGATTGGTACAGGTAAACATAAAATTACCCTTTATGCAGATGATGTTCTTCTATTCCTCAGTAACCCCTTGATGTCCATACCTCGCTTAATCCAAGTTATTAATACATTTAGTGCATTCTCAGGCTATAAAATTAATTTTTCAAAATCGGAGGCTATGCCAATGGGTGGCCTTGCTATGATACCCCGCTTAGCGGACGGTTCCCTTTTTCCCTTTCGCTGGTCCCTGGAGGGCTTCTTATATTTAGGCATTTTTATTACTCCAGTATTTGGTCAGTTGTATAAGGCTAATTTTGTGTATTTATTGGAAAGAATAAGGCAGGACCTCCAGCGATGGGGAGACCTACCAATTTCTTGGTTGGGTAGAATAGCACTAATCAAAATGAATGTCCTGCCCCGTCTTCTATATCCTATGAGAATGCTTCCGGTGATGCTGCCGAGGACGGCTTTATGTAAATTATATGGCTGGCTGGGTTCCTTTATCTGGAATCATAGGCGGCCCCTCATTAAGCTGAAGAAGCTACAGCTTCCACAGGCAAGGGGTGGATTGGACTTCCCAGACTTTAGGAAATATCAGTTAAGTTCCCTATTAAGTTACATAGCTGATTGGGTCTTGTCTGATCCACAATCAATCTGGTTGGACATCGAGGCTTCTCAAGTAAAATACCCACTTATTAACCTTTTATTCTCAGACAAGAGGAAAATCATTACAGATCACTATAAAAACCCTATAATGCTAAATACAATCAAGGCTTGGAATATAATGCGGCAAAATGAGGGCAATTCACATAAAACATCCCCCTATGCACCGATAGTGGGAGCATGGGGATTCCAACTAGGGTTAACAGATGCCACTTTTAAACTCTGGAGATCCAGGGGTATCTCATGTCTAGGGGATCTATTTAAAGATGGGGTCCTGATGTCTTTCGAACAGCTGTGTCAGAAATTCGGATTACCCAATGGAGACCTCTTTCGATACTTCCAAATTCGAGATTATATACAGAAGAAGACTACGTTATTAAATAGTCTTTATAAATCCGATAGAGAATGTAGTGTCCTACGACCAGTGGGGATATCTTCCGTCAGTACTATTTATCATTTACTACATGATGAAGTATCGGGAGATATGGATAATCTGCTTAAAACATGGGATCAGGATCTGGGACTAGAAATCTCCACAGAAACGTGGAATGATATTTGGGAAAATGCTAGAAGAATTACTATTTGTAACAGAACCCAGGCTATCTAGCTGAAGATACTTCATAGGGCCCATATAGCACCGGTTCGATTGGCAAAATTTAAGGCAGGAGCATCTCCAATGTGTCCTAAATGTAAAATAGAGGTGGGCACTCTTGTACATTGCTTATGGACCTGTCATAAGATCCGTAGATATTGGACTAAAGTAGCAAGTACCCTGACAGAAATTTTAGGAACGGAAATTAAAGTGGACCCTGTATCTCTCCTCTTGGGCTTTTCGAACTTTCCCTCCCTGGACACGTACGGGAAGAGACTATTTTCTATTCTTTCTTTCTGTGCAAGGAAAAATATTTTGGTGAACTGGGCGGCTGAGGGCCCCCCTGGACTTTCAAATTGGCACAGACTAATTATGGAATGTATTCCCCTTGACTTCCTTACAAATATGGTGCACCGAAAGACCAAATTATTTTATAAAATATGGCAGCCCTTTTTGAATTACATAAATACAGATATTTCGGCTATCCTAACAAGGGCTTTTATTTAATTGAGATTACAAACCTGGCTGGTCCGGGGCCCCTCGGGGGAGGAATCCCGCATGAATACGGGTTTTATTATATCTGATGCTAACACATCCCGAGCATGTAAGAGACTTAAATATTCACTCTGGTTAGTTGTAGGTTAGATTAGTAGATAGTTGAGTTTTGTTTGTTTTTGTTTTCTTTTCATCAGTTTTTTTTTGTTTTGTTTTTTTTTTGTTAAATTTTGGCTATTGTATATTTGAGCTAATTGTATATCAATGTTTATATCTGAGAGTTTTGTTTATTTTTGTAAACTTGTAAAAATGTTAAATTTCTAATAAAAATATCTATAAAAAAAAAGAACCATCTAAAATTAAATTCTTGATCCTTTTGTCAAGAAGGTCAGGAACTGTTTTCAAATTGTCACTTAAAGAAGAGCTGTAGATCTTGTCAATGTGCAGTAGTTTAAAGTAGATAAGTCAGCGTCTCCACAAACCTGTTGGGTCTTACAATGTCTTAAGCTGTTTTGTTTATATTTTGTGCTACTTCTTTAACTTTGAATTTACTTTGAAGGTGAAGCATCTTGAGCTCAATCTTTCATTTCTTCAGGAAAGGAAATTTATTGGTGGTTCGGGACAAATCAGTGAGCGCTTAGCTGAGCGAATGAAGGATCGTGTGAAGCTGAACAGGCCAGTAGTGAGAGTGGAACAAACTAAGGGAACTATCCGTGTGGTGACATTACATGGAGAGGAATATGAGGTGTGTGAATATATGACTACATGTCAGTGCTATACTCTATAATGTCACTTGTGGCCATCAAGCCCAACATTCTTTGTTCATGTTGCAAATAATACTAATGCTACACTCAAATTGCTTGCTTTAATTGTTTTATCAAAGTCAGAATTTGTCCATCAGTATTCTTTTAATATAGAATATTCACTTAAATAGTGACATCCCATTTTTCAACTGAGCCCTTAAGCTATTACTGCTTCTAGTAGTTAAGGAAGATGTGCCAATCCCTTGGCAGAACCCAGAAAAGAACAGGAAGCTTTACCAGTTTCTTGACCAAACGTTTCCCTCAAATCATACTGACAAATAATGTTAATTGGTTATTGATGGCAGTACTTTGTCGGGTCTTGTTCCTGTTGTGTTATGTCTCACAGCTAGTATGCAGTTTATCTTTAAGAAACATGCTCACCATATCATCATGGGTGAAAGGAAGGCACATAGCCAAGGTAAAGAATGGATCACTGGGATTGCCCCAAGATCTCTTCCTCACATCAGAAAGGGAAGTACTGAGGGTGGAGGTGAAAATCAAAGGCTGAAGTGTTGTCCTTATTACAAAGTGAGACAAATTTGTTCCGAATGCTGGAGGTTGCAAGGGAAACCTGGGGATTATTCAAGTTGCCAAGAATGAGTCCAAAAAGGGAACTCAAAATAAAAATGCTATTGATCGAATTGTAGCTATAAATACAAAAAAAGTGACCAGAGGAAAACACTGCTGAGTATAAGTCAGATGCATAGGATAGGTGAGAGATACAAAAGATTTTTGCCTAAAGGGAAGATAATCCTTTTTTCTTGAAATGATGCAGTCAAGCCCAAAAATTTACAAAGAAATATGGGGACTACTTAAACTCTTTTGATGGGGAAGGATTTAGTTTTCCTTCCAGGCAGTTCAATGAAAGCCAAAGTGTTGGTAAACAGGATGAATGGATTGTATATCCTGTCTCCAGTAACATACATGACCAAAGTTCATAAACACATAGGGCAGTTCAGTAAAATGCGTTCTACAGGTCAGGTGGTAGGAAACCTCAACATGTAGTTTTTATGCTTTTATGCTCATACACAATTTTAAAGAACCATTTACTTATGTGTCATTTGATTGTGTAGGACCATTACTGCACACCATTATATCCTTACCATTACGGATATAGCAACCTGATTTCCAGAAGCTAATTCTTTGAGGACCATTACAGCTAAGATAGCAGTGGAAAAGTAAACTTCATTTAAATTAATTTATGGCTGTGAGATTAGGGGTCCATTAAAATTGCTCAGAGAATGGATATTAGACAAAGAGATGAATCCTCAACATTCAATTACATGGTCCATGTTTCTAGAAAGCCTTTAGGAGCTTGTCAGGTAGCGTAAGAGCTTTCAAAGATTTATTGAGCACTAATGAGAAATGGGCCAATAAATATTCAGCAACTCGATCATTTAAAGCGGAAGATGAACAGTTGGTATAGTTGCCTTTGCAAGGTGAAATTCTGAAAATAAAATTCAGTGGTCATACAAAGCAGTTTGGAAGGTTAATAAGGTGACTTATCTGTTAGATGCTCCTGACTGTGGAAAATGAACAGTTATGTCTCATAAAATGTTGTACCATTATCATTGAATCATAGAGTCATAGACTCATACAGCATGGAAACAGGCCATTTGCTTCAACTCGTCCCTGCTGACCAGACATCATAAATTAATCTAGTTCCATTTGCCTGCATTTGGCCCATATCCCGCTAAATCTTTCCTATTCAGGTACCCATACAGATGCCTTTTAAATGTAATAATTGTACCAGCCTCCACCACCTCCTCTGGCAGCTCATTCCATACATGCATTACCCTCTGTGTGAAAAGTTGCAGGAAAGAGGATGCAGTGGAGCCAGTGTGTCAAGTGATAAGAGTAGTGGAAGCTGACAGTGATAGTAAGAGCAATATGAAAGGAAAGATAAACAGTTTTCATAGCAAACCTCCTCCAATTTGATTACCCAATATGGAAAACTGGGACAGTTAGACAATGAGTTTTCATATTTAGAGGAAGGACAATGAGAGGATGGTATGGGTCTGTTTAGGAAGCAGAAAGTTATCTGTAGAGATATACCTGGACATATCACATTAGTTAGTCATGATGTCAATGTGGGAGAGTCAGTGGAAGAAAGCAGAATCCTTATTGGGTGAGCCCACATAAACAAGCTCAGATAGAGATAGTGAACAATGTAGAGAATACATGCTGGAAAATCATTGTCAACACAGATTTTCCAGCAGATTGAGAATAAAAATCTGCCCACAACGATTGAAGATGTGATGCATTCAACTTGGTGAAAGCCACCACTGAGGTGGGATGACCAATGTCCACAAATTCAGCACACAATCAAGGAGCAATCACCTGGTTCAGAATTGCAGGATGCTGCAAAACAAAAAGCGCCAGATCAACAGAGTAGTTCTCCTCCAGATTCTGCAATGGAGCAATTGTCCATTTCTAGAGAAAATACATCCACCTTGAAGGAAATCCAAGCAATTAAAGATTTCCCAATTTAAAAGATCTCACACTATCAAGAACAGAATCAAAATCATCAGTCTTCAACTCAGAGACATACCTAATTTCCATGTCCAAAGAGAACACAATCTGGAAAAATACTGTAACCCCAGACTGTCTGAATTTGTGAACTGTGGGGACAGTGGAGGGGGGGGGGGGGGGGTGAAAGGCATAGTGATAAATATCCATGGATGTATAATGCAAATAATGGGAAAAATGCTTGCGGGGGCAGGGGAGGGGAGCGGGGAGATTTTGAATAGGAAATTAAAGGGCCAAAAGGTTTAATACTGAGGATGTGCTATGCATCATCCACTAAGATGATATCAGATGCATTCGGTGGATAGGGACAATCAACTTAGGAACTTGAAGGATGAAAATCTAACATCAATGTCTTCCCTATGCTCTTAGTAACAATGTCCAACAAATTAATGTTGCTATTATACAATAAACTACATTTTGTTCAGGATCACTTCTCATTGGACGAGCAGATGGGTTTCCTCTACTACACTAGGTGAAGTAGATCATATTGTTCCCAACCAGGAAAGACCATAAAGGCAGCAAATTACCATGACCATGAGTTGTGGTGAGGATATATCCAGCAACTTAAGTGAAGCTTTTTCTCAACTTTTGTGAGCTAGTGTCAGCATTGTACCCTTCATTGACTTTATAGTCAACTATCAGACTTACTCCCAGTTCAGAGAAATATCACTTTAATTATGAGCTCCTTTGTGACCTTTCTTGGTTTGATGGCTTTGGTGGCAAATGAAGAATAGTTTTGAGCTTTGTGTTTAGACTCAGTTATTAATAAAATGTGATTATCCTTCAGCTATTACACATCGAAATGTCCCAACAATTAATTGCCACCTCAGATTCTTCAGGTGGCAGGATAATTTACCAGCTACAAGGCCTCTCAGCTGCCTTAATTTTAAAAATGCTGTGCAAAATAATCAGCATTATTAAAGATAAAGATGAAGAAGTGAAAGTAATGTTTTCAATGTTTTAAAATTCCTGACCATGAGAGCTTTTCTTCAACAAAGTCAATGAAGTTAAGGAACGACTTGAAAGCAACTGAACCATGGAAAGGGTCTAAGACTTGAAAGTTCTGTAACTGGAAGCAACTGCTGTTCTGCAATTGTATAATAACTACAATACTTACAAGACCAAAGTTATAGCCTTCAGCAATTATCACAAGTTCTGCTCTCAGCCCTTTCCTGATCATTCTCAAATTGAACCAGATTTCTGTGGTCTCAATAACTTGGTGAGTTTCACATCCCATATTTTCCATCACAAATACTGTTTCAATCTGCCCACACAACATTGCCCACTCCGACCCTATCTAAACCATTCCATTACTGAAAACCTTTTCCATGTTTTATCATCTCCACATTTGTCGAGTTTAACATTTTCTTGCCCGACCTGTCATTCCTTGAGCTTCCATGAGATCAAACTAGTCAATAAACTTCCTCTATCTATTGCTTAGTCTCACAATCTCCTCAACCTTGCAACACTTCTTTCTTATTCATCATTGGAAAATTTTTCTTTCCCTTTCTGCAATAATTTGTCAATTATTCTCGAGCATTCTCCAGTCTTTCTCTGTTGGTTGTTAACCTGTTCTGATTAATTTCTCTTGTGTTATTTCTAGGCTGATTATGTCATTAGTGCTATCCCACCAACCCTCATTCAGCAAATTCACTACAATCCTCCACTGCCTCCATTGCGAAACCAGTTAATCCAGCGTGTGCCAATGGGATCCATCATTAAGTGTATGGTTTACTACAGCCGGGCTTTCTGGAGGGAGAAAGGTCAGTATCTGTTCATGGGACCCCAGTGGTCAGAGGCAGAATCCAGACCCAAAACGTGTGCTGAGATTAAATAAGAACTTGCATTTACTTTGTGTCTTCACATCTGCGAGTGGCCCAAGATATATAGGCAATAGATTACTAGATAGTGGATTATCTTTGAAGTATAATCACAAGTATTAAAAATAGCAATCAAATAATTAAGCAAACTTATTTTAGTGCTGGAGGTTGAGAGAGGGATATTGATCAGTATACTTGGGAAAAGTGTACTCTTCCTTGAATACTAAAGTAGAATCTTTTACACTCACTGCAGCAGCAGAAAGACTTCTGGTTTAATATAAAATCCATTTCAGACAAAACTTAGTCATTGCTTAAGACAAAAACAGTTGTCAAAAATAATCATTGGCTAATCAGTAGTGCTAAATATTTGCTTGAATATTCTTTATGTTTTTCATAAAATTACGTCATCTTTTTAATACCTGATGTATAAAGCACTGCAGGGAGACAATAGGAGAACAGCCAGCAACAGAAATGTTACTCATTGGCCCTTTTTATGAAACGGAAGACCCCATTATACATAACTGACATGACCTCAGATGACAAGAGCCCCAGCAAACCATTCATTTCAACTATTTTGAAGAAGAAATTTTTTAACAAAACAAATGGGCAGGATAATATTCAATGAGTGGCTTTTCAGGCACTTGACATTGCAATTATTTTGAGCAATCCACAGCATTGCTATTGAGTATGTGCAAAAGAAATTACTACTGAGCTGGGCTCTTGGGCCAAAAATGGCATTTTGGAAAGAAAATGTTTAAAAACATAGACATAGACAATATTAAATTCCATTTTCATCTCATTCCTTGCAGATTAATAAATAAAAATTCTGGGGCTTTCATCTTCTCCTGCCAGCAGTCTGATGCCACTTGGTATGGAATGAGTGACTATCGCCATCCACTGGCTGCAGGGTAAAACCGCAGAACAGTTAAGGTGCAGAAGGAGGCTGTCCAGCCCGAACTGCCAACATCGGCTCTCC
This sequence comes from Chiloscyllium plagiosum, assembly GCF_037043375.1. Lineage (NCBI taxonomy): Eukaryota > Metazoa > Chordata > Chondrichthyes > Orectolobiformes > Hemiscylliidae > Chiloscyllium > Chiloscyllium plagiosum. The sequence continues at coordinate 57,735,636 of NW_028270149.1, read as the reverse complement.
AAACGAGCATCATGACTTTGTGCCATCCTCTGCCTTTTCCTCCAACCCTTTCACATTGTTTTGGATCAAATAATAATCTAATGTCTTCTTGAATGTCTCAGTCAAACCTGCCTTCACCACACTTCCAGGCAGTGCATTCCAGAGCCAAACCACACATTGTGTGAAAAGATTTATTCTTGTCTCACTTTTGTAAATCACTTAAATCTGTGCCTTTTCATTCACATTCATTTTATGAGCAGGAATAGCTTCTCCCAATCTAGTCTATGCAGCTAATTCATAATTTTGGAAACCTCTATTGAACCTCCTCTTGGACTTCAATTAAAACTGGCTCCTTCACTAACTCTCTGCAGCTCCCATGTCACTTTAGGTGTCTGTAGACATTTTGTTCTCTACTACCAATGCAATTATGTAATCTAGAATGTTTGTTGGGCCTCCCTTGCCTTTACCAGCTGTTGAAATAGATGTGAAGACAATTGGAAGGCGTATGGCTAACTGCTAACCGCTATGCTGCTCTCCGGGGGGATCAATCCTGACCTCTCCAATCCATCCTCGTAGGATTGAAGTTTGTCATCCCTGGAATCTTTCACAGAACTATTTTCTGCAATCTCTCCAACGTGTTCATAAGCCACCTATAGATTAGTGCCCATGACTGTACACAATTCTCCAGCTGAAGTCTAATAGCTGCTTTCTGTAAATCTAACATCATCTCCTCACATTTATGCTCCATTAATAAAGTCTGGGATTCTGTATGCTTTAGTAACTGCTTTCTCAACCTGTTCTGCCACCTTCACTGATCTATGTGCAGATACATCCATTCCTTCTGCTCCTGCACCACTTAAGAATTTACCCCTATTTTGAATTGTTTGTCAATGCTCTTCCTACCAAAATGCATCACTCACATTTCTCTGCATTGAATTTCATTTGCCACCTATCTGCCCATTCCTCCAACTTGTCTATATAATTTTGCAGTGCTACATTTTTCTCCTCACAGTTTATAATGTTTCCAAGTTTCTTATCATCAGTAAACTTTCTAATTGTCCCCATCAAGATCTAGATCATTGATATCCATTAGGAAAAGCAAGATCGCAATACTGTCACCTGAGGAACATTTACTGGGGATCCTAGTATTGATAGTTATGAACACAGTCTGCACACAATTCACGGACCACGAAAACTCATCCTCTCAGGCCACTCATGGCCAGGTAAAGTGTCCGACTGCAGTTCGGGGAGTGTGCAATGGTCAATGCTATACGGCCATCACAGGCAGTCATAGAAGTCATTTATAGACATGTCAGGGAACTGCAAGGCCAACAGTCATGAATCCGGTCAGTCATGTCCAGGGACAGTTCATCAAAGTCAGTCAGAGGTCTGGGCCAAGTACTGTTTTCGAGAGCTGATTGGTGTGGAGGGTGCAAGGTAGTGGCAGCAGCTGAAGTTAGTGTTAGAGTGAGGTTGCTGAAAGAATGAAGCCGTCAAGACTGGTATTGAAGGGAAGAGTAGAGGTGTGTATTGAGGTGGGGACAACAGTGATGATGGAAGGAAGCTCAGCTACATGAGGGCACTCAGAACAGCATTGGAGGGCATGATAACTTACAGAAGATGGGAGTCCCTCCCACTGTCGCCTCTGCAGGGACAGCATAGAGAAGCAAAGTGAGCATCATTAATGCATAATGTGGGTGCTCAGGGGGCGGGGGGGAAAGTTGTGGGGAAAAGTTCAATATGGTGGGCTTTCACAGGGCAAGGGGATGGGTGGAAATGGGCTTGTCAGGGTGGCGTAACACAAACCATGATGTGAAGTCTGCAGGGACGTATCTGGGCCGGCCCAGTGCTGACCATGTCCACCATGAGCTGTATTCCCCACAATCACTTACTGTTTATTAGACACTAACTGCAACTCGGAAAATACCTGGGTGGAGTTTGAGGAAAAAAAGTGTGGGATTCCCAGCTGCTCGACACAACTAGGACATTGAAGGGGCAAGTACATGAAGCATGTGCTTGCAAATTCCAACTACCTTTCATTTGTAATTGTTTCATCACTCATTGACAATACATACAGAAGGTATGTGCTTAGGGTTTAAATGCTGGTTAAAAACAATCTGCACCATGCCAGTAGTGCTGGCAAATCTAACAACAGCATCTCAATAATGCAGAGGTTAGCAGCAATGATGTAAAAAGAGACAAAAGTTGGCCAAAAGCAACCCATAACGTGTGAAACTTGTAAGGATTCTGTAGGAAATGCAGACAAGCATGTCATTGTCTTTTGAGTAAGTACTGTACCTCAAATACCACAAGGTTTGAGTATTTATGCTGTACATGAAATATAAAAGTGATGCGTTACCCCCTACATTAGGTTTCTATTACTTACTATGTGTTTGTACATTAATTTGGGGAGTGTGTTGATGTTTTTACATAGATGTTTTGAGGGAAGTTGATGTCTCATAACTTCACTTTGTCAGGGTTTACTGCGATGTTGCTTTTGATTATCCATGATGTTTGATCACTCTGCACACTCCTGGTCCCATTGGTGCCAGTTCATAAAATGTTTGATGAATTATAATGGACTGTAAGAAATACAATGATAAGTTTAATGATTGTTGTCGGCCTGGGATGGGGAGAGGTTCAGAGCACAGTAGACACTCCCTCTATGATGTAATGTGTTAGTCACTCAGCCAGCGTGGCACCTTCACCAAGTTGGTGAGCATTCTGAGGCTGCAGTTGAATAAACAAAAGTGAAATGGCTGTCATTATCAGATGCTGTAGGTCTCACTGTCTGAAGAATTTTTAACAGTCCTGAGCTGCTGAATATGCCACCACTGCATATTTTCAGGGAGGAGAACCTATTTTGCTCCTTTACTTTCCAACGTAGATCATTGCCAGCAAGAGTTCTGTGTCCAGGTGCTGGCAGTTTGTTGGACACTGTGGCTATCTTCTTAAGAAGGTGAAGGCAAATACAGGAGGACCAGGCCCAGCTGCAAGCCCTGTAGTAGAGCAGGTCACTGTAAGGGACAAGAAATAACTAATCATTGAGAAGTTGCAGCCAGAGCTCCCCTCAGGATGTATCGGAGCTGCAGCGGGACCAATGCTTTATGGCCCTGCCTCCAGTTCCTGGAGGTGAGTGAGGTGTACAGTCAACACAGCTCCACATGTCCCAGCACACTGTGATGGGACAATGTCGGATACTGGAGTGGGACCTGAGGGCTACAGGAGGGGGAGCCCATCCTCTCCCAGTCGCTGGGAGGGTGACAGCTGCTTTGAATTTCTATGTGATTGGTTCCTTCCAGGGAATGACGGGTGACCTGTTTGGGATCTCTCAGCTGTGCATCAGGACAGTGACTGATGCTATTTGTGCAAGGTCACACTGGGTCATTGTGTTCTGCCATGACAGGGTCAGTGTTGCAGTCTGGGCAGTAAGATTCAGGGAAGTAGCTAGACACACCTCCACAAACAAGGTAAGAGAATGAGGTTGTATTTGCAAAGAAGTATCAGTCATGCCAGTATGGCTTTGTAGCTGCTGTACAATGGCACTGTTTGTGAAGGGCAATGCGTCATTGCCAACAGTTGTGTGGGTACAGAGCAGCATTCCAAAAGTGGCCTGAGTACCAACGAAACTGGCCTTTCAAAATATCTGGTGTAGTGAGTTCTTTTTGGAATGGCGAGTAATAGGGGAGACTAGAATTAGGTGAGTGGGCACCATAGGTTTGCGATGGGTCGTTAATGTGGTGAGTCTGGTAAGATATGGCAAAACAGCTCTGTATAACATCATTACCCATGAAGAGGTCAGCACTACAATCTGGGCAGTAAGATTCAGGAATATGGCTGGATTCCATCAGGTGCAAGGTACCATAGACTGTACATGCATGGCACTGAGAGGGTCATGTCACAACACTGCGGAATTCATCACCAGGAAAGGTTTATGTCTATGGTACCTTGCACTTAGGGAAAACCATCTGAATCCCGAATTCTGAATGTTTCTGAATCCTGCAGCCCAGGCTGCAGCACTGACCTAGTTATGGGGAAATAAAAAAGGTAAGGAGTTTTCTCCCTGTATCTTACCAAACATACCTCATTGACTATCTATCCAATACCCATAGTGCCCTCTCACCAGATTCTAGTCCCATCCGACCGAAACCCTCAGTGAAACTTGCTGCAGCTGATATTTCATCAAAAAGATATAAGATTCAGCCCGTAGTGTGTGCTGCATGTATACAGTGTTTTCTGTCCACATAGTATTTCCTGACGCTCTGTAATAAACTCTTTCTGCTGGCAGGTTATTGTGGTACTATGATGATTGAAGATGAGGACTCACCTATCTCCCTGACACTGGATGACACCAAGCCTGATGGTTCGCACCCTGCAATTATGGGGTACAGTTCACAGAGTTGAAGAAATGCACACCACAAATGTATTATTTTAAAAAGATCAAAATTAACACAGGAAATGTTTGAAAAATAACTGGAGGAAACTTAGGCTCACTACAAACTTGTGGGCAACTTTGCTTCTCTTAAACAGAACAACTGAACCACCAACCTGCATCCCAACCTCCTGAATTTGTTGATTGCTTACCTGCAACATCCTTTTATAAGTCTTATTCACTCTGTATAATTTCTTTGCATTTGCAAACATAGAAAAAAGTCCAAATTTGGGACTCCTGGCCAGGGGCACGTGTTGTTCAGTTTGTAAGCTTCATGGAATTATGCACTTCCCTACTATGATGGTGTGGGGTGTTCATCGAGAGCTGAGAAAGATAATGATTTGCTTATTAATTACATTCTTTAGTGAAGCAACTTTGAAACCTTCCTCATTAACATTTCAGCCACCTTTTTGCCTTTTTAAAAAGAAATATACATATGTGTATACACTTCAATGAAAACATTTTTCCAAATTTTGAAATGTGACAAACACAGAATAATGTTCATGTGCTATGGATTATTGATGATTTAGTTACTGGTAATTAGATAATCCAAGGTATGACTGAGTCCTGTTATTTGTTTCTAGGTTCATATTGGCAAGGAAGGCGCGACTTTTACTTCATCTCACCAAATCAGAGAGGTCGGTATTGTGATGTTTGGCTGATAGTAGCTGACCTTACCTGTGATAGTTTTAAAACTACCTGACATGTCAAAGTGAGGGTTTGTTCTCAATGTTTTATGAAATCTCTTATAAACCTATACTCTCAGCACCCCTTAACACCTTTAACAAGGTTTCTGTATTTAAATAGAACTCACATTCACAGTCAGGTATGAGAACAGTAAACATCATGATTACTGCATGATCTTTGCTTCAAATCCTTTCCCTACATGGCTGCGAGCTTGTACTGATTATAGTAGTGCCCCTTGTACCCGCGGGGCATACATTCTAAGACCTAATGCGGAAGCCCAAAATCATGGATAGGAGCAAGCCCATTCACTTAAATGGGAAATTTACCTTCCCAGCAGCCCCTGGTCCCTGTTTCTGGAAAGTTCTCTATAATATGGTCAAGCCGTGGTAAACCGCAGGTAACTGAAACCACGGAAAACGGATCCGCGGATACGGGGTTGCCCTGTATTTTCACATTGGGTCGAGTTATTTCTGTGAATGAAGAAGTGGTGAATTGAATGGGCAGCGCAGTGGTTCAGTGGTTAACACTGCTGCCTCACAACGCCAGGGGGCTGGTTTTGATTCCATCCTCAAGTGACAGTCAGTGTAAAGTTTGCACACTCTCTTTGTGTTTGTATGGCTTTCCTCTGGGTGTTCTGGTTTCCTCCCACAATCCAAAGATGTGCAGGTTAGGTGGATTGACCATGTTAAATTGCCCATAATGTCAGGCTAGATGGCTTAGCCATGGGAAATGCAGGGTTACAAGGATATGTAAGGGGGGGGTCTGGGTAGATGCTCTTCAGAGGGTCGGTGTGGACTTGTTGGGTTGAATAGCCTGCTTCCCCACTGTAGGGATTCAGGTTCCCCCTCAATCTCCTTTTTTCTAATGAAAATAAACCTAACCTACTCAACCTTTCTTCATAGCTAGCACCTTCCATACCAGGCAACATCCTCGGAAACCTTCTCTGCACCCTCTCCAAAGCGTCCACATCTTTTTGGTAATGTGGTGACCAGAACTGTACACAGTATTCTAAATTTTCTTAAATTACTGTCTTCAGACCCGTCATGATTTTGGATATCTTAGTCAAATCTCCTCTCAACCTTCTCGAGGGAAAACAGCTTCAGCACCTCCATCTACCTGTGAACTGAAGTCCTGCTTTACTGGAACCAGTCTTAGACGTCTTTTCTGCGTTCTCTCAAAATGCTTTCACAGCCTTCTTAAAGTGTGGTCCTTTAAATAGGACACAATAGCTCAACTGAGGCTGAACCAGTGCTTTATAACGGTTTACAATAACTTCCTTGCTTTTGTATTCCATACCCCTATCAATAGATCTTAGGATACATCTTATTAACTGCTTTCTCAGTCAACCTGTGTGCCACATACAATGATTTGTGCACCTAGACTCCAAGACCCTCTGTACCCACTTTAGAATTGCACTCTTTATTTTACATCATTTACCCTCATTCTTCTCACCAAAGTGTAACATCACAATTCTCTGCATTCAATTCCATTTGCCACATGCCTTCCTATTCTATCTGTACCATATCATCTTGAAGACTATCACTATCCCCTCAGAGCTCACGATGTTTGAACATTTTGTGTCATCTGAAAATTTTGAATTTGTGCCCCGTGCACCTACATTTAGGTCATTAATAAAAATCAAGGCAAACTAGATTCCTAAGACAAGCCTTGGAAACATACAATAAACTTTCTTCCGGTCTGATCAACAACTGCTCACCTGTACTGTCTGTTCTTGGCCACTCAGCCAACTTCATGGAAATAAGAATCAAGTGAGATGAAAATTTTAGAATCCCTACAGTGTGGAAACAAGCCACTTGGCCCAACAGGTCCACCCCAACCCTCCTTAGAGTATACCACCCAGACCCGTTCCCCCTACTCTACTACTTACATTTCCCCCTGACCAACGCACCTAACCTACACATCCCTGAACACTATGGGCAATTTAACTTGGCCAATTCACCTAATCTGCATATCTTTGGATCACAGTAGGAAACCGGAGCACCCAGAGGAAACCCACACAGACACTGGGAGAACATGTAAATTCCACGCAGAGTTAATATGTCCCCTTGTGTTAGCCTTTATCATCTGAGGAAAAAGGCTCTCACTGTCCACCCTATCTATCCCTCTGATTATTTTATACGTCTCAATTAAGTCACGTCTCAACCTTCTTCTCTCCAACAAAAACAGCCTCAGTTTCCTCAGCCTTTCCTCGTAAGACCTCCCTTTCATACCAGGCAACATCCTAGTAAATCTCTTCTGAGCCCTTTCCAAAGCTTCCACATTCTGCGTAAAATGCGGTGACCAGAACTGTACGCAATACTCCAGGTGCAGCCTTACCAGTGTCTTGTACAGCTGATACTCTGCAGCTGTTCCTGTTACTCTGCAACTCCAGCCAAACTGATTCTACATTCTGATCTCCAAGTCAAGGTCATCTCTAATTATTGCATCAACCCCATCCTTGATTAACAGTGCTATGGCTGTATCTTTACCTAGTTTCATATTTTTCTTAGAAGTCATATCCCCCCTGAATAACAAGGATGCAATTTTTGTCATCCTGTAGCCACGTTTCCTTAATGGCTATTGGATGATATTTATTTACTTCATTGAGCAATCGAGTTCAGCAAGTAATAGGGAAGGTAGATAGAATGTTGGCCTTTATTTCAAAGGGAATGGAGAATGAAAATAGGGAAATCTTGTTAAAACTGTGTATGGCACTAGATGACAGCAGGAATACTGTGGATAATTTTGGACCCCTTATCTAAGGAAAGATCTACTGGGATTGGAAGGTTTGCTAGCTTGATTCTGCATATGGAGGGTCTTTCTTATGAAGAGAGAGTGAGGAGTTGGGTTTGTTCACAATAGAGTTTAGAAAAAGAGATTGAATCATACAAGATTCTTAAGGGCCTTGACAGGGTAGACTCTGAAATGCTCTTTCTCTTTGTGGGACAGCCTATGGCCAGAGGGCATAATCTCAGAAAACAAAGTTCGCCCATTTAACACAAAACTGAGGTGGAACTGTTTTTTCATTTAAAGGGTAGTGAGTCTGTGAAATTCTTTACAGCAGAGCTCTTTAGAGGTTTGGTTGTTAATTATATCCAAGGCTGAGATCGACAGATTTTTAATCAATAGGGAATCAAGGGTTATACACATACGGCAGTAAAGTTAAGGTGGGGATTATCAGATTAGCCATGATTTCATTGAATGGCAGAGCTGATTCGATGGACAGGATAGCCCACTACTGCTCCTGCATCTTATTATCTTGTCAATTTTTGTACTTTGGTATGAACGTCTATAGTTTTGAGATGGACTAAGGTGAAAAGAGAGTTTTCTATTTAAGCAGAGTGGAAGAGTGTGGTGCTGGAAAAGCACAGCTGGTTAGGCAGCATCAGAGGAGCGGGAGAGTCAATGTTTTGAGCATAAGCTCTTCATCAGGAAGAGCTCTCCTGCTCCTCGGATGCTGCCTGACCGGCTGTGTTTTTCCAACACCACACTCTTTGACTCTGATCTCCAGCATCTGCAGTCCTCACGTTCTCCCATTTAAGCAGTAAAGGTAATATCATCATAGCCCTACTGAACCATGGGTATCAGAGAGAGATGACCAGGTGGTGGCTCAGCCTTAGAGTCACCATATCTCAAGAAAGGGGGTCAGTGGGGGATGGATTGAGAAGGACAGTCCTTCATGATAACCTCAGCCAGCACCAGAATTCAGCCCATCCTATTAACTTATGCTGTATCACAAACTGGCCGCCAGCCAACTGATCTAAACAACTCCCATTTAAACAGTCCTTAATACTGGAAACAGAGAGCATTTTATCTTCAATGAGGTTAACAATCACGGAATAATAGGGGGACTATCATACAGACTTGTTATATACCGTTTGGATTTTGAAGGTCTTTGTTTCAGATTTCATGCTGAAGACGGTTGTAGTCCTATCATCAGCAAGCAGTTGTAGGATTGTAATGAAGCTTCTTGGATTTCCAAATCTTGGAGAAAAATTCACAGAGCCTCACGATTTACTGAATTAAAGTCTTTGGTCAGAACAATGAATGCAATGAATTGTTCCTGCTGCTCTCTTCAATATTTTCCTCAGATCAGTCTCGCAAGAAAATTCGTGTCAAAAGTTCTTCTTGAAAGTCTTGATCCACAATCTGTCTCTGGCAAGATTTTCTCAGCAATAGGAAGTAGGTAATTCAGAAGAATGCAGGTCAGAACACCTCCATTTTTTCCCCCGATATTTTATATCTCCCTTTCTGGTGATAGTTACAATTATCATGTTCCTGACATCAGTGGAAGTGCCTTTTTCTTTCAAATCTGCAGGATGGGTCAATGGAGCCTTGTTGTGAGTAAGGATCACCAGCTTTGACCATCTCAGATAAAATACTACCAGGCCTGCGGGCTTTGTTATTTTTCATCCAGATGTAGGACTGAGACATCAAACTTCCTGTTGTACTTCTTGCATCTTGTGATGTGTTTGTGACAAATAGATGTTCATTCCGGATTGAACAAGTCAATGATGTGTCAAGATCATAATTTAGGGGTTGCCAGCAATTTGATCTAGGGTGATTTCTACCATGAGAAGGCTCAGGGCAAAGTTCCCCAAGTTATTCTGGTTCTGAATGGATACCCCAAATTGTTAAGCTATCAGTGAGGACAGAAGAAATGACTCCCATTACTTATTCAATTAGATCCTTGGCTGGTTGCAACTAGTTTAAAAAGGAATCCCTCCCTTGTGGATCCCTTCTTCCCACTAAATGATTTTACGCTTCAAAAGGTGCCTACTTAACAGGATTTTGCTTGCAATGCAGGGATAATTGGTGCCTAGTTCTTTGACTGTGACCATCACAGCACATGAGCACTCAATCCAGGCTGATACACAGGGCTGTGGTTGTTTTTATAATCCTGTTTTGTATATTCCTGTTATGTCTCTCTCTCTCTCTGTTTGAAGATTTTCCTGCTACTGCTGCTTTGGGGTTCTGATCCATTGTCATGCCACTTCACGTGGTTTTGAATTTGTCCTTCTGGTGGAAGACAGTGTTTGTTATAATGAGACCATGTTGCCCTCACTTTGTCAGCAAGAGAACACAATTTGCATTGGTTTTTAGAGTCATAGAGTCATAGAGATGTACAGCACGGAAACAGACCCTTCGGTCAAGCTCGTCCATGCCAACCAGATATCCCAACCCAATCTAGTTCCACCTGCCAGCACCCAGCGCATATCCCCCCAAACCCTTCCTATACCCATTCAGGTGCCTTTTAAATGTTGCAATTGTACCAGCCTCCACCACTTCCTCTGGCAGCTCATTCCACACACGTACCACCCTCTGCGAGAAAACGTTGCCCCTTAGGTCTCTTTTATATCTTTCCCCTCTCACCCTAAACCTATGCCCTCTAGTTCTGGACTCCCTGACCCCAGGGAAAAGACTTTGTTTATCCTATCCATGCCCCTCATGATTTTTTAAAACTTTTAAAAGGTCACCCCTCAACCTCCGACAATCCAGGGAGAACAGCCTCAGCCTATTCAACCTCTCCCTATAGCTCAAATCCTCCAACGCTGGCAACATCCTTGTAAATCTTTTCTGAATGCTTTCAAGTTTCACAACATCTTTCAGATAGGAAGGACACCAGAATTGTACGCAATATTCCAACAGTGGCCTAACCAATATCCTGTACAGCCGCAACATGACCTCCCAACTCCTGTACTCATTACTTTGACCAATAAAGGAAAGCATACCGAATGCTGCCTTCACTATCCTATCTACCTATGACTCCACTTTCAAGGAGCTATGAACCTGCACTCCAAGGTCTCTTTGTTCAGCAACACTACAGAGGACTTTACCATTAAGTGTATAAGTCCTGCTAAGATTTGCTTTCCCAAAATGCAGCACCTTGCATTTATCTAAACTAAACTCCATCTGCCACTTCTCAGCCATTGGCCCATCTGGTCAAGATTCTGTTGTAATCTGAGGTAACCTTATTCGCTGTCCACTACACCTCCAATTTTGGTAGCATCTGCAAATTTATTAACTATACCTCATGCTTACATCCAAGTCATTTAATCATTAACGAAAAGTAGTGGATCCAGCACTGATCCTTGTGGCACTCCACTGGTCACAGGCTTCCCATCTGAAAAACTACCCTCCACCACCATCCTCTGTCTTCTACCTTTGAGCCAGTTCTGTATCCAAATGGCTAGTTCTCCCTGTATTCCATGAGATCTAATCTTGCTAACCAGACTCCCATAGGGAAACTTGTCGAACGCCTTACTGAAGTCCATATAGATCACATCTACTACTCTGCCCTCATTATTCCTCTTTGTTACTTCCAAAAACTCAATCAAGTTTGTGAGACATGATTTCCCACACAGAAAGCCATGTTGACTATCCCTAATCAGTCCTTGCCTTTCCAAATGCATGTACATTCTGTGCCTCAGGATTCTCTCCAATCACATGCCCAGCACCAACATCAGGCTCATTGGTCTATAGTTCCCTGGCCTGTCCTTACAATCCTTCTTCAACTCTATTAGCCAACCTCCAGTCTTTTGGCATCTCACCTGTGACTACTGATGATACAAATATATCGGGAAGAGGCTCAGTAATCACTTGTCCAGCTTCCCACAGAGTTCTAGGGTACACCTGACCAGGTCCTGGGGATTTATCCACTTTTATGCTTTTCAAGACATCCAGCACCTCCTCCTCTGTAGTATGGACATTTTTCAAGATGTCACCATGTATTTCCTTACATTCTATAACTTCCATGTCCTTTTCCACAGTAAATACTGATGCAAAATACTTGTTTAGTATCTCCCCCCTCTCCTGTGGTTCCACACAAAGGCTGCCTTGCTGATCTTTGAGGGGCCCTATTCTCTCCCTAGTTACCCTTTTGACCTTAAAGAATTTGTAAAAGCCCTTTGGATTCTCTTTAACTCTATTTGCCAAAGCTATCTCATGTCCCCTTTTTGCCCCCTTGATTTCTCTCTTAAGTATACTGCTACTGCCTTCATACTCTTCTAAGGATTCACTCAATCTGTCCTGTCTATACCTGAAATATGCTTCCTTTGTTTTCTTAACCAAACCCTCAATTTCTTTAGTCATCCAGCATTCCCTATACATACCAGCCTTCCCTTTCACCCTGACAGGAATATACTTTCTCTGGGTTCTCGTTATCTCATTTCTGAAGGCTTCCCATTTTTCAGCCATCCGTTTACCTGTGAACATCTGCCCCCAATCAGCTTTTGAAAGTTCTTGCTTAATACCATCAAAATTGGCCTTTCTCCAATTTCAAACTTTATCTTTTAGATCTGGTCTATTCTTTTCCATTACTATTTTAAATCTAATAGAATTATGATCGCTGGCCCCAAAGTGCTCTCCCACTGACACCTCAGTCACCTGCCCTGCCTTATTTCCCAGGAGTAGGTCAAGTTTGGCACCTTCTCTAGTAGGTGCATCCACATACTGAATCAGAAAATAGTCTTGTACACACTTAAGAAATTCCTCTCTATCTAAACCCTTAACACTGTGGCAATCCCAGTATATGTTTGGAAAGTAAAATCCCCTACCATAACCACCCTATTATTCTTACAGATAACTGAGATCTTACAAATTGATTTCTCAATTTTTCTCTGACTATTAGGGAGTCTATAATACAATCACAATAAGGTGATCATCCCTTTCTTATTTCTCAGTTTCACCCAAATAACTTCCCAGGATGTATTTCCAGGAATATCTTCCCTCAGTACAGTTGTAATGCTATCCCTGATCAAAACCGCCACTCCCCCTCCTCTCTTGCCTCCCTTTCTATCCTTCCTGTAACAATTGTATCCTGGAACACTAAGCTGCCAGTCCTGTCCATCCCTGAGCCATGTTTCTGTAATTGCTATGATATTTCAGTCCCTTGTTGCTAACCATGCCCTGAGTTCATCTGCCTTCCCTGTTAGGCCTCTTGCATTGAAATAAATGCAGTTTAATTAATCAGTCCTACCTTGTTCTCTGCTTTGTCCCTGTCTGCCCTGACGTTTGACTTGCTTCTGTTCTCAACTGTACCAGTCTCAGATTGATCTCTTTCCTCACTATCTCCCTGCCCCCCCCCCCACCTTACTAATTTAAATCCTCCCAAGCAACTCTAGCAAATCTACCTGCCAGTATATTAGTCTCCTTCCAATTTAGGTGCAATCCATCCTTCCTAAGTCATTTTTCCCAATGATCTCTCTCAAGTATATCAGAGTCATGGTTAATGCTAGTACTAATGACCCAAGAAGGATGATATTTCTTTACTTCTTTTGAGGTGGCAGTTAAGCAAAGTCAAAATAGAACTTTTCCTTTAATTCTTCATGTGACCGTGGCTCAGCTTGAAATGTAATGTCATGAGTGTTTCGTAATTGGGGAGTATATTCAAGATGTTATTCCAATTGGAAAAAAAACCAACCGTGTGAACAGGAGGGTCACTGTCAGTCTTGCCTTTGCATTAGAAGGTGTATGCCCTGCTTGATCCTTCAGCTGCCCCTCCCCATGAAGACCATCCCACTGAAGGTAGCAATGTCAGTTTGCAGTCTTGATGGTTCACATGAAATGATTGTTCTTTCCAGACAGTCCCCCTTGGGGTTGTCCAATGGATGTTCTAACGTTCCAAATTGTAGAAGTGAAGTTTTCTTTCTTCAACTATGAAGGTAGTGCTTCAACAACCAAGAGAAAGTGGGACAGCTGATTTTTAGGACACCTTTCCTAGTCCCTTAACCATTTAGGGTGAGCAGAGAGTATCGTGAAGAGGATTGCTCAGTTACAGCCACTGCTACCTGAAGGCACCTCTGTCCCAACACATGACCATCATAAATCTGACACCATTGTACAGATTCTTGACGAGAGACTCCCAGGTTCAGAGGCATTGCAATGAGACTTGGCAGAACTGAGTGGAAGTGTGTGCATAACATCATTTAATGTGGTTCACTGTTATGGTCCATAAGATCTTTTCAGGTTGGTGATCAGATTTCAGTGACATTTCAATAACTGGGACCACCTTCTCAGCTGGTGAAACACATGCTCATCCTTCACCCTGAGCCATTCAAAACTTTTGAACTGCACTTTGTCTGGCAGTACCCCCTGACCTTGCTGCCTTGGGTGTCCCTCTCAGCTGCAGATACTTCCAGAAGCACTAGCTGAAGGATCATTGAAACACAAATACTTTTCCAAACATCACAGTGATGACCAACAGAGGAAAGAAAATTCTGAATCTTATGCACTGAGAACCTTTTCGAAGAAATAAATCATAAAGAATCTGTAAGATCTTTGAAAATTATACTTGCAAATTAATTAATATTTTCAATATTCAAATTAGCCCTTACAGTTTTCTGGTGAATGATATTGGTCCACATTGCATTACGTAGAATCTATGTGCAGTGTTGTTGCTTTTCCTATTCATCTTCCATTCTCCTTCATATATACATTAAATTCTCCCTTAATTAGTACAGCTAACCAAAGTGGCAAAGAGTTCTATATCCCTTTCAATGTCTGTGTAAAAGGAATAGAACTTAACCTGCAGGTAATGCATATTACTTCTGTGTGGTACAGCATGTGACACCAATATAATGTGCAGCATTAATTGTGTTACCGTGCAAGAGGCTAGCTATGTTCGTATTGGCTACATTTCTGAAGAAGCTTGTATAAAATCTTGTCTTTTCAGGAAGCAACGAATCTGCCAGATTTATGCCCGAGTCCTGGAAACAGAAGAAGCTCTATATGTAAGTACCTTTTGATAGAAGACATCCTAAAAAATCAATAATCTTACAATTGTAGTGGGATTGAAGTAATAGTATAAAATATATCTGACCTAATGCCTACACTTTCAATAATTTGGGCAAGCTTTAAGAACCTGTCACAGAATACTTGGAACAAATGTCTATTGGATTTATTGGTTGTCAGGAAAGTGCCAGGAAGTATGGTAGAGGAAAAGTGGAGAATTGCAGTTGGCAGCACCTTTCAGGCGTATCACATAGCTGAGCAGCAGCCTCCTGCTCCTGATTCCTTTTAAATTGCTTTTAAACATACTGGCCACTTTGGTGATAGTGGATAATTAGATTATGCTCGCGCCTGATAAACCTGAGCCTATTGCATATTCTGTTTGACATAGTGTCACCCTACAGGGTACATCTGTCATTTGGCCTCTTGCGAACTGGAAGAGAGAAAGGAATATGTCACTTTGTGATGTGCAATATGCTGTTAGGAAAGGAAAGGCTTTGAGATGCTGAAAGTGAGAGGGTCTCTTTAATCCTTCTTTTCTCCCAAACACACTGATTTGTGCAGCCAATCATCTTGACTGAGTCTAGCGCAGTAAGTGTTGACCCAGCATATTAGGTTAGTAAGCTTCTCTCTGGCCAATCCTGAAATTTACAAACATCCGTGTCACTATTTGAAGAAGAGCAAGAAATACTTTCCTCTCCCTCAACAAGTGTCATGACAGAACAGATCAATTGGTCTGTCAGTGGTGATGACAATGCAGAGTTGCTGGGTAAATAGGGATGAGCAATATATTTTAACTACCCAAAGATGTACCCATTTCATGAGCAAGTTCAATCTCAATAAAAACTGAGATCTTCAGGAGCTCTGAGTGTATTGTTCTGTTGTTCATATTGGCGACTTCTAATTGTGCTGCAGTGAAAACTGAGAAGTCAAATCAGATGATGCATCATAGTCTCATCCTCAAATGTCCTTGTGGCATTGACCACCTGTTTGTGCTAAAGGACAGTGGTATGAGGATTTCTGGCAGGACTGCCAATGTATCAGGGGTTTCATGTAATGCCATCTGCCTCAGTGTCTCTGCCAACCCAGTGAGGTGAGCCTCCATTTGAACCTGCTGCAGCAGAATGCATGTATGACCTCAAACGTCTGGAGTTGCTGTCCTTTCTCTCTGACTTAGTTTTTGTACATTTGAGCCTGATTATTCGCCAACATGAAACTTGTGCAGTAGGCAGAGGTTAATTTTTCTTCCCACACCATATGCCCAATTTTGGGATCTGTCCATTGATCCCTCTATGTACAGAAACCTCAGAAAATTGGCAATGCTTAACAATTAAACCATGTGATAAAATTTTACTGCATTATTAATTATCATTGAAACACAACCTTTCCTGTTCCCAGGCTGTTCACTATGAAGAAAAAGACTGGTGTGAGGAGCAGTACTCAGGTGGCTGCTACACTGCATACTTCCCACCAGGGATGTTCATTCAGTTCGGCAAGTACGTGCCTATGCATAATCAATCTAGATTCCTGCAACATAATATTGTACTTTTGTTTGAAGAGTGATGTCCCTTTAGGAAACCCTAAAAGCCAGTGAATCTGTACCTGGATGTCATCATGTGACTATAGGCCACTGTCATTCTGCGTTGTAGCACTCCAGATACTGGCTATGTCTAGGAATGACATCCATGTTCATGGCTGGGTGTCATTGGAGAGGGAGCATACAGTATTACAGTATTCACCAATGCTCTGATGCCTTTAGAGAAAGGTGGGATACAGTATTTTATTTCCCATCTCCAATGCCATTTTGATTTAGCCTCTTCCCACTTCCTTACCCCCTCTCCCCCCACCTCGCTTTTGATGGTTTACATTGCTCACAAGGGGGTTTGCATGTAAATATCTAATTAATTGCATGTTGGTATTTAGTAGTTGGAAAAAACATCATGGTGATTTGGTGGTGGGAAAAGCATTCAGTTGTGTATAACAACAGTTCTGGATATATAAGAAAAAGACTCTGTAAAGTTTGTGCTGGTGTAGTTTTGAATAAACTCACTAGAGATCTTCAAGTAAACAGAATCTGTGTACCTCATACGTGTTACCTGTAGATAGTACAAGAACATCATTACACATAGCAAATGATGTTACTTGCTGAATTTTGTCTTTTGTCACCCGTTGGATGGGACCATTGCTGGGCTGGTCAGCATTTATTTCCTGTTTCTAGTTGCCCTTGAGAAGCCTTCTTGAATTGCTGCAGTACATGTGCTCTAGGTAGATCCACAATGCCCGTAGGGAGGGAACTTTATGATTTTGACCCAGCGACGGTGAAGAACAGCGGTATATTTCCAAGTCAGGATGGTGACTGGCTTAGAGGGAAACTTGCAGATGGTGATTTTCCCATGTATCTGTTGCCCTTGTCCTTCTAAATGGAAGTGGTTGCACATTTGAAATGTGCTGTCTGAGCATTTTGGTGAATTTCTGCAGTGTACCGTGAAGATGCTGCTGAGTGTTGCTGGTGGGAAGGAGTGGATATTTGTGGATGTCGTGCCAGTCAAGTGGGCTGCTTTGTCCTGGCTGGTGTCAAGCTTCTTGAGAATTGTTGGGGCTGCACCCATCAGACACATGTAGAGTATTCCATCACATTCTTAACTTGTGCCTTGTAGATTGTAGAAAGGTTTTGGGGACTCAGGAGGTGGGTTACTCACTGCAGTATTCCTAGCCTCTCACCTGCTTTTGTAGCCACTGGGTTTATATTGGTTTCTGGTCAATGGTAATGTATTGTTAGTCTGAAAGTACCTATAAAATTGTTTATGTCTGATTAAATTACAAGAAGACACATGCATCTTGATAAAGAGAGCAAATTTATTAGCTTAATATAATTTAGATACATGCAAACTAATGAGGGAATCTATTAGCTTAAACTACTTTAGACATATTCAACAAATGTGTCTTACTGTTTTCTGCCCATCAGGGGCTCCAGGGTGATGGCTGGCACTTGGATCTCAATCTCAGGTTCCACAGCACAGGTTCGCAAACCCTAGTCTGATGGTGAAGATCCAAGGCCCCGGAGTCACGAACCTGGTTCAGTATGGACAGCCTTAGTCTTACAAACCTCAGTCCAATAGGAAAAAGCCCACAGTGTCAGTCCTTGAACCCCAGTCCAATAGGAAAGATCATGACCCCGGCCTCACAAACCTGGTGCAATGGGGAAGGTCCCGGTCCGATGGGGAAAGTCCAGCGAGTGGGACAGGGTCGCAGCTACTACTCTGGTTATATGCTGTATCAGCATTTCCTAGTACTCACAACACTTTTCCAGACATTCCATTGTGCAGAAAATCAGTTGAACACATCTCCAGATGGCTCCACGTTAGCTACATTACAAAATGCTTCCGACAGACAATCAAATTTCTGCAGTTACCTCCCAACCAAAACAGGCTGTTTTTTACACCAAGCCTGTGTGTTTATGGATTTTTCCACTTTGCTTCAGTTGTTCATTGTCATGTCCAATTAACGCTTAATGATTAATCCCTAATGGACTGGTTTAATGTTGTCATTTTTAAGCCCCATAATGTTGATATTTAGTGATGGTAACACCATTGAAGGTCAAGGGGTAGTGTGTACAGTGTCTCTTACTGGAACTGGTTATTTCCTGGCATTTATGTGGTGAATATTACTTGCCACTTGTGAATTCCTGTCTGAATACTGTCCAGATCTTGTTGCATTTAAACATGAACCACTTAAATATGTGAGGAATCACGAATGGTGCTGAACAATGTACAATCATCATTGAACATCCCCACTTCTGACTTTATGATGGAGGGAAAGTCATTGAAGAAGCAGCTGAAGATGTTTGGGCCTAGGACACTACCCTGAGAAACTCCTGCTGAGATATCCTGGAGCTGAGATGACAGACCTCCAGCTACAAATATCTCCCGATGTGCCAGGAATAACTCCAACTAGCCTCCTGATATATATTGATTCCAGTTCTGCAAAGGCTCCTTTGATGCCACATTCAGTCAAATGTAACCTTAATGTCAAGGCCTGTCATTCTCAGCTCCCCTGTGGTCTTCAGCTCTTTTGTCCATGCTTGAACCAAGACAGTAATAACGTCAGGAGCTGAGTGGCCCCAGCGGAACCCAAACTGGGCGTCACTGAGCAGGTTACTGCTGAGCAGGAGCTGCTTGATAGCACTGTTGATGACACCCTCCATCAGTTTACTGATGATCGAGAATTGACTGATGGGGCAGTAATTTGTTGGGTTAGATTTGTCCTACTTTTTGTGCACAGGACATACCTTGTCAATTTTCCGTATTGTTGGGTAGATGTCAGTGTTGTAGCTGCACTGGAAGAGTTTGGCTAGGGGAGCAGCAAGTTCTGGAGAAAAAGCTTTAAGTGCTGTAGGAGCAAATTACTATGGATGCTGGAATCTGTACTGACATCAAAAAGTGCTGGAGATCACAGCAGGTCAGTAGGCATCCATGAAGAGAGAGGAAGCTAACGTTTCGAGACTGTATGACACTTCATCAGATACTATTGCCGGAATGTTATCAGGCCCGATAGCCTTTGTATTATCCAGTACTTTCAACTGTTTCTTGATGCCATGTGGAGTGAATAGACTGGCCTCAAGACTGGCATCTGTGATGCTGGGACCACTGCAGGAGATTGAGCTGGATCATCCACTCGCTACCTCTGCCTGAAAATCGTTCAAGTGCTTCAGCCTTATCCTTTGCAATGATGTGCTGGGCTCTTCCATTATTAAGGATGGGGATATTTGGGAAGCCTCTTCCTCCAGTGAGTTGTTTAATTGTCCATCACCATTCATGATTGAAGTGGCAGCACAAATCGTTCTGATTTGTTGGTTTGGGAACACTAAGCTCTGTTTCTCACTTGCTGCATATGCTTTTTGTCGTGCAAGTAGTCCTGTTTGGTAGCTTCACCAGGATGACATCTCATTTTTAGATATGGATTAATGTTTCAAGTCCAGTGACTCTTCATCAGAACAGTTCTGATGACGAGATACTGGACTCAAAATATTAACTCTGCTTTCAACTTTCAGATGCTGTCAGACCTGCTGAGTTTCTCCAGCAACTTCTGTTTTTATTTCTTTGTTTCATAGTTAGGTGGCCCTGGCATAGCTGCTGCACTCTCCATTGAACCAGAGTTGATCCCTTAGTTTGACAGAAGTAGTTGAGCGGAGGATATACCAGACAATAAAATTGCAGATTGTGCTAGAGTATAATTCTGTTGATGGCCCACAGCACTTCATGGATGCCCAGTCTTGAGTTTCTAGATCTGTTCAGAGTCTGTCCCATTTCGCACAGTGATAGCGCTACACAAAACAATGTATTCTCAATGTGAAGGTATGACTTCGTCTCCACAAGGACTGTGCAGTGGTCTCTCTTACTGATACTACCATGGACAGATGCATCAGCAACCATCAGTTTGGTAAGGATGAGGTCAAGTATGTTTTTCCCTCTTGTTGGTTCCCTCACCACCTGCTACAGACCCATTCCAGCAGCTATGTCCTTTAGGACCTGAACATCTTGATCAGGAGTTTAGCTGCTGAACTCCTGGTTGTTCACATTGAAATGATGAGACCTGTGTATTGCCTCTGTTTTCTCCTGTTCACCATCAATGGTGCCAGCTAACTGGGTCAGCAGCGTATTTTAATTCACAGTAGATGGTCAAGCCTAAACATACGTAATCACCTGCAAAACTGATACAGCAATAAAACTCACACAGTCACTCCAACCACCAGTCTTAACACTTGTTTTGTTTTGTTTCCCATTGCTATTCCCTGTAACTTTATACCATCATAAATTTTCCCTTTTAATCTCTCCTACATTCCACCCGGTCAAAGATGTTTACTTTTGACCTTTCCTTTGCTCTTTCTTTCCCTGCCTCTGAACTGACATGAAATATGTTGTATCTCTAAAGACTTCCAGTTTTGAAGTAAGTTCATCCTCCGAAATCATTAACATTCTTCCTCACACCCAGCCTGGTCTGCTGGGTATTTATAGTGTTTTCTGTTTTTATTTGATTTTGGTTCAGGTCATTCTGTTTGAAGGGATTGACTCACACAAGCTGATTTTATTTTTTTTGTTCAGAGTTCTGCGCGAACCATTCGGGCGGGTGTACTTTGCTGGTACTGAGACAGCCACCAAGTGGAGCGGTTACATGGACGGAGCAGTACAGGCTGGGGAACGGGCTGCCAGAGAGGTATCACAGGATCGTGACTTTAAATTAACCCCCCCCCCCAGCCCAATCCAGAGGTTCACTACATTTAACTTCCATACATTTCTCTGTTTGTGCTGAGTGCCAACAGAAGAGCCTAGTTACTCTGCTTGCCTCAATGGAAGCAGTGGGTGCGGTGAGAGAAGTTGGAGTCAAGCACAGTGTATTGGGCTGGTGAAGACAGACTGATTAATTAGTGCTGCTACAATGTTTTGTATGGAGACAATGTTTGTCTTGTGGGCACTAGTTTTGAACTGCTACATAATCATCAATATAAAAAACAAAATATTGCAAATGCTGGAAATCTGAAATATAAGAGAGAGTGATGGATATACTCCATGTTATATGAATGTGCCAGCAGTCTGACATGCTGCTCATGATGAAGGTTCCTGTTGGAAACTACAAGGCCTACTCAGCCTAGTGCAGTGGAGGAAATTTACTTAGTAGTCTAACCACTGAAATCTCTTGATGTTAACAAACATAGTTTATTGAATATTGGCAACTAGTTACAAGTTGTATTGATATGATACACATTGTTATAGAGATTTTGAGGTGAACTCAATGTTCAGACTCACTCCTAAGCTGTTCTCCCCTCAAGTCTATATGACATTATCTTTGTGGTGGTACTTAGGTTGCTCCTCAGTTTTAACCCTTTTAAACCCATATACAACACACAGCTGGTCAGGCAGCAATTGTAGAAACAAAAAAAAATATTTAATGCCACAGTTTTGTGTGAAATTTTGCAAACCTGAAATAACAATTCTGTCTCTCACGCTGATCTGCTGGATATTTCCACTTTCTTTTGTTGACCAGTATATATAATTACTGATGTTCTTTTAAAAAATAAAATTGATACTGGGGTGTACCACTGAAGTTGGTAATCCAGTCAGTCTCCAACCTCATTTTCTGTGAACCTCGCACTGCCTGATTCTACATCCTTCCTAAGATTCACAAACCTGACTGCCCCAGCCGACCCATTGTCTCAGCCTGCGCCTGTCCCACTGAACTCATCTCTTCCTACCTCGGTACCATCCCGTCTCCCTTAGTCCAGGAACTCCACACCAATGCTTAGGACACCACCCACGCCCTTCACCTCCTCCAAGATTTTTGTTTTCCCGGCCCCAACACCTCATCTTCACCATGGACACCCAGTCCCTGTACACATCTGCCATGACGAAGGTATCCAAGTCCTCCGTTTCTTCCTCTTACGCCGTCCCAACCAGGACCCTTCCACCGACACCCTCATCCACCTGGCTGAACTGGTCCTCCAGACTTATACCACAGACATATACTACAAGCCCACCGACTTCCACAACTACCTAGACTACACTTCCTTCCATCCCACCTCCTGTGTAAAAACGCCATCACTTATTCCTAATTCCTCCGCCTCCACCGCATCGGTTCCCAGGATGACCAGTTCCATCTCATAAAGACCCAGATGGCTTCCTTCTTCCATGATTGCAACTTTCCTTCCCACGTGTTTGACAATGCCCTCTTGCGCATCTCTTCCACTTCACGCACCACTGCCCTTGAACCCAATCCCTCGAAACGCAACAAGGATAGAACTCAGCTGGTCCTCACCTTCCACCCCACCAAACTCCACATACAACGCACCAATGTCTGCCACTTCCGCCACCTCTAAATGGAGCCCACCACAAGAGATATACTTCCCTCCCCCACAATCAACATTCCAAGAAGACCATTCCCTCCTCGACTCCCTCATCAGATCTACATGCCATACCAGCCCATACCCCAATCCTGGCATCCTTTCCTGCCACCGTAGGAAGTGCAAAACCTGTGCCCACACCACTCCCCTCACCTCCGTCCAAGGCCCCAGAGGGATCCTTCCACATCCATCAGAAATTCACCTGTCCCCCTACCAGTGTCAATAACTGCATCCGTTGCAGCCCGTGTGGTCTCCTCTACATCGGGGAGACAGGACGCCTTCTTATGGATTGTTTCAGAGAACATCTCTGGGAAACCCGCACCCACCAACCCCACCACCCAGTGGCTGAACACTTCAACTCCCCCTCCCACTCCGTCAAAGACATGCAAGTCCTGGGCTTCCTCCACCACCAAACCGTTACCACCCGATGCCTGGAGGAGGAACACCTCATATTCCTCTGCAATCACATGGGATAGATGTGGATTTTAACAGTTTCCTCATTTCCCCTCCACCCACATTCTTCCAGTTCCAAGCCTTCAACTCTGTACCGCCCTCCTGACCTGTCCATCACTCCCCCCCTCTGACCTATCATCTTCTCTCTCACCTTCATCCACCTATTGCTTTCACAGCTACCTTGCCCCCAACCCCACCCCTCTCCCATTTATCTCTCAGCCCCAACCCACAAGCCTCATTCTTGATGAAGGGCTTATGCCCAAAACATCGATTCTCCTGCTCCTTGGATGCTGCCTGACCTGCTGCGCTTTTCCAGCACCACACTCTTGGCTCCCTGTATCATTGAAGTTACAAAATGTATATTGGAACTTTAAAATCTTCCTTTCCAAGTGTTGTGATAGAAGGCAGCATTTGTTGCCTTTGCTAAACTAACAGATGCACAGAATGTGGAATTATTTACAGGCTGGGGCATTTAGACATTGGATAATGCTACAATGTGAGCAATGAAGTCAATGAAATTGAAAATTAAGAGTGATGTATAAAATTGAGCTGAATTTTCATCAATTGTGTAGAAATAAGAAATAGCTAAATTTGTATTTTGGTCCTTCTGACATATCTAGCTGTGTACGTATTTGCTCAACACTGTCCTTACTTTGTGTGTATTCTTTGTGTAGGTGATGTGTGCCATAGGAATTATTCCAGAGACAGCAATCTGGACCCATGAGCCTGAGGTTCAGGTAAATAGTGAACAAACTGGATTAAGATCTTATAGTTACTCATTCCGAAGTCAACTTGATGATTAATTATAAGATTGTTCTAGTGGTAAATGTTAAACCTTATGAAATGCATTCGTAAAGCTAAAGTGACACAGGAGGATATGTTCACAACAGCTAATATACTTTGTGATCAGCAGTGTCGATAATTTGTATAAAGATCAGCCTGTTTTATTGAAAACACAGCCTGCATCATTACTCCCACAGGGGTGAATTGAAATTGATGGTGTATCGATCTAAAAAGCTAGCAGTTACCATACTGTCCTGGACCCAGATTTATTTGACCATTACAACAGTACATATATCATAAATCAGGACGTTTGAAGAATGAGATTTGATCCAATCCATTACAGTTTTATGTAAAATGAATGATGGGACGTAAATCATTGTGTGGGAATTCTGTGCCCAATTCATTCATCATTTAGTGTTGGTTTGGAGTTCATGCCACATCAGACAACTAGAACACTATTGGGTCCTGCTGTTCTTTGTCAACACTCATCACTATTTAATTAGACTTTTGCCCTATCACAGCCTTATTAAAGTAAGATTTACACTGTTTGACTTTGACCATTATTCAATTAACCCTCACTCTTCCTGCAATGTCATTGGAAAGGTGCTCTAATAAACAATTGCTTCTATAGGTGACTCCTTTTGCTTCTTCAAGGAAATTACATTGAAAGTCTGAATGTGGAATTAGAGTGAATCAGTACAGCCCACCCTCTGCAACTTGAATGAGGAACAGTCCAGAGGCTTCAGCAAGGTTTATTTCCCCTGGAGTGGAGTGTTCCTAAAAGTCCCTCATTGTGAGTCAATGAATCATGACAATAATGTAATGACCAAATTGTAGGCTCAGGCTCCAGTTTATACAACTCCAGTCCAGGACTGAAGCCTCACTGAATTTGCTGCTTAGTGCTGATCACTTAGATACACAAGTTAGTAACTTAATACTGTGAGGATGCGTTACCCCTTTATTTTAAAATAAAAATCAAATCTGTGTCAATTTAACTTAATTAACCACCTTCTTACCCTTCTCGGAGATTGTGGATTCAAGACCAATTATGGAATTCAGTTTCCATTTACACTGCAACTTTGACAGATCACTAAGATAATTCTACATTAACAAAGATCAGTCTTTTAGATGAGAGGTTAAACTTAATTCCCTTCTGCTGACTCAGCTTGATAAAATCTCAAGGCATCATCCAACAAACAAAGAGACTCCTTGATCAATATTTCCGACACAACTATTGCTCCAAACAACAGATTATTTGTCATTTATTACAATGGAATGTGAATAAGGAATTTACAAACTTAAATCAAATTCAAAAAGATCATGTTCATGGAGTGGAAAGTAATGAGATAGAAGCAAGTATTGGTGCATGATGGCGCTAGGGTTACACTTATGGGACCTTGCTGTCAAATTTACTGAGAATAGATGGTTGCATTCAGTTCATGTGGCCTGGTGGCACAGTGGTTAGCACTGCTGCCTCACAGCACCAGGGTCCCAGGTTCAATTCCAGCCTTGGGCAACTGTCTGTGTGGAGTTTGCACATTTTCCCTGTGTCTGCATGGGTTGCCTCCAGGTGCTCCAGTTTCCCCCCACAATCCAAAGATGTGCAGGACAGGTGAATTGGCCATGCTAAATTGCTCATAGTGATAGGTGCATTAGTCAGGGGTAAATATAGGGTAGAGGACTGGGTGGGTTACTCTTCAAAGGGTCAGTGTGGACTGGTTGGGCCGAAGGGCCTGTTTCCATACTGTAGGGAATCTAATCAAAAACTAATCTTTTGGCAATAGTGTGCCTTGCAAGATGCTGTAAATGTAAAAGCCCTATTTAAGTTCAAATTCTGTTTTATTGAGTGTTTTACAAGGTGTTTGGTGCCATTGGTATTTATCAAAAAAACTTTATCTCCACTCTTGTCATACCAGCTCTCAGTTACAACTGTTGCTGTAAGAAGAAACATGTATTGCTTAAAATAAAAGCACTTAATGGCATAGGAGGAGATTGTATCGCTCAACAGGGCAAACTAAAGTTTATTCTTTATTTTTATTCAGGAGGTCCCAAGTCGACCGATCATTACAACATTCTGGGAACGACATCTGCCTTCTGTGCCAGGATTTTTGATGGCGCTTAGCATTTCCACATGTCTGGCAGTTGCTGGAGTAGTCATGTCCAGGAAAATCTGTCTGCTTAGGGCTTGAAGAGGAACAGTTGTTTGGCAGTGGTTAGAAAGTTGTTGTCACAAACAGTAACTTTTTGAGTTCATTAATGGTGCCATTTTGGCACTGAGGTCAGAGTTTGATCCATTCAGGGCAGCTGAGGGCTGGGTTATTTCTGACTATACTGGACAAATCACAACTAGTACTGTAGAGACATCAGATCTTTCACTAAGGAGGGATTTATTGCATTTTATGAAGTTCTTGCGCATGCAAGAACATTGAAGTTTAAAGTGTTTACCAAATCCCTTGATTTGTTTTCTTCTCAATTTCGTCCCAGTGATCTTTAATGTGATTAATCATTTTGAAGACAAGAAAATACATCGAGCGGTATGGTTCCGGAACTGAGGAGCTACTTTTCTGAAAGTGAACTCTTTATAATTCAGCTCCATGCAGTGAACATCCATCACTGACAAAAAGCGATAATAATAACTCACTCAATTCTCGAGTCATTGGGCTGAATAATGTGGCTTCTGGCTCAACTCTTTGTTTTCCAAACTACTGTCCATATAAAAGATATCATCTATGAAGATTATAAAGTTCTCTATTTCACATTCAATGCATGATTATAAACCACTGACATGCTGCTTTCCTAGTCAATGACACCATCTGAGCTGCTCAATTAAATGTATGGAGTATCGAGTTATTTATTATATTGGGCAGTTTAGGTCTGCATTTCCTTGGTTTAGGGAAAGGGTCCTCAGAAGGATTCACACCATCCATAACCTCACCTCTATTGGAAAGTATATACAGTAATTTGGGCATCAGACGAGAGCAAAGTCAGGTTTGTCCTTGTCATAGTTCCTTTACGTAGAATGCAGATTTCTTCAGATTTATAGCCCTGAGTCTTCAGGAATGAATCGGAGAAAACAGGAACAACCTAATCTGAAAAAATATTCTGAAAATCAAGTAAAAAGTAGCCAGTTGTAAAATAGGTAATTAAAATGCTATGATTTGAAATGGCTGCATTTTCTCTGATTGACTAGCAGAGATGAACTAGCCATCCAGATCCCCAGGCAAATTGCCTGGACATACAGATTCGAATGTCTTTGTGGCAGCTGGTGGAATTTCAGTTCAGTTAATAAATCTGCAATAGAGAGCGCACAGTAAACCTCAGTAATCTATAAAGCTGTTACGAAAACTTGTAAAAACCCATCTGGATGACTAGAACCGTAGAACCAAAGAAAATTTCCAATACAGAAAGAGGCCATTCAGCCCACTTGTCTGTGCTGTTTAAATAAACTCACCAACTATTTTAATCCAACGTTTAATAGCTGTACCTACTCTGTACCTTGACCAACTGTGTTACTTCACATACAGATCCAAGTTTCTTTTAAATGAGTTAAAGATTTCTGCCAAAACTCCAGACATCTACCATACTCTGGATGAAAAATCTCTTCCTCAAGCCCCCTTTAATTGTTTTAAAAATCATTTTAAATCAATGCCCCAGGTAACTAACCACTCTCCTTGGGGAAACAGGTTTTGCCTGTTCATTTGGTCCATGACCTTCATCATTTTGCACACATTGGTTACATAGCCTCCTCTAATCTGACTAAATTAAGTCTGGTTTATCCAATTTTCCTCATACATGTAATGTTCGAGCCCTGGCAACGTTCTTGTAAATCTCCTCCATACTCTGTCTAGAGCAATTATGCCCTTCCTGAAATCTGGTGTCCAAAACTATATAAAAAACTCCAGCAGTGGCCTAACCAGGGTCTTATATAGTTCCAGCATTATATCCCTGTCTTCTTTATCATCTTACCTACCTGCCCTGCCATCTCAGGTACATGTGACATGCATTCACTGGAATTTAGATGATTGAGGGGGGATCTCATAGAAACGTATAAAATCTTGATGGGACTGGACAGGCTAGATATGGGAAGAATGTTCTTAATGTTGGGGAAGTCCAGACCTGGGGGTCACAATATAAGAATAAGTGGGTAAGCCATTCAGGACTGAGGTGAGGTAGAATTTCTTCACTCAGAGTTGTGAACCTGTGGAATTCTCTCCTATGGATGCTGTTGGGACCAGTTCATTAGATATATTCAAGAGGGAGCTGGACATGGCCCTTGTGGCTATAGGGATCCAGGGTATGGTGCGAAGGTGGGAGTGGGATACTGAGATTTCATGATCAGCCATGATTGTATTGAATGCTGGTACCAGTTGAAAGGGCAGAATGGCCTACTGCTGCTTCTATTATCTATGTTTTTATGTTTATTTCAAGATCTTTCACTTATTCTGCACCTCTCAGTATTCTTCCAGCTATTGTATATTGCCTTGTCTTGTTTTCCTTGCCCATGGGCATAACCTCGCATTTATCTGGATTGAATTCATTTTGCTATTGATGCCATTGCCAAGCCGTTTATACCTTCTGCAGTCAATGCCAACCTCTTCCCTATCAATGATCCAGCTAATTTTTGTATAGTCTGAAAATTTCCCAATCAAGCCTCCCTCTCACATTTAAATCTGAATCATGAACACGTACCACAATGTGTAAGGGTCCCAAAACTGAGCCCCATGGAATATCATTGGAAACTGCTTTCCATTTGCAAAACAATCTGTATTGTGTGGGCTTTTATTTTTCTGACCAAGTGGGACCCTGTCAAATCCTTACTCAAATCCATGTAAATAACATCAACTGCACTACTCTCATCAACCCCATCTTGTTATTTCCATCAAATAAAAGACTCCAGACCCATAGTATGTGGTTGACACTTTAGTAATCCACTCATTTCAAGGACCATTAAGGACAGTGACACACCCATCCCATAAAAAGTAGTAAAAATGAGATTGGATCTGTGCTCTGAGTCTTCAATAGTGGTCAATCCAACACTCTGCTGAATCAAGCACATATAGCAATTTGGGGCAAGTTTAAGAAAATAAAAGTGATGATTTAACCTGCAACCAACTCTCAGAACAGGATTAGTTGGTACTTGTTTTAATAGTAAATGTGTCTGGCCTTGTTTACCCATTCAACCTTCTGTAGGTGGTTGTTGTTTTGGAAATTAAGTAGATGTTGTTGTCTTACATTTTTCTAAAGCTCTATCCATTTCTTAGCTGAACACTGCCATGTCCTTGTTTACATTTTAAAAGGGTTCAGTGAAATACTGTGTGTATTGTACTACTGTTGAGACTTCAGAATAAATGTATCTGTGCAATCCACTGGGTATCTTCTTATAGTCATTTACCATACCTTTACTATAACTCAAGCTTGTACTCATAGTGTTCTTGTGAGACAATGGAATCAAAGGTTATCAAAGGCAATATGGAATTCAAGACAAACATGAACACAATCATGATTTTATTAAGTGATGGAGCAGGCACAAGGGGCCAAATGGCCTAATTCTGCTGTAATTTGTGGATTCTTATAATTATCTAATGCCAACTTGGTTACAGCTATACTCCCGAAATGAACCATCACTTTCATCAGTATTCAGAACCGATTACCAGTTGGAGACGGAGATGCATTCAGGAACTCTTGCACCCCCTGCCTTTTTCCTTTCTCCTTGTCACCTATTCCCACTCTCTCCCGGGATGACCACATTTACAAATGTTTTATCATATAGCTCTCTGCATCACAGATGTGCTGAAGTGATGCCGGAAACCCAAAGCTCAAGCTGTTGCAGATGAATGTACCTTCCTGCTTACACAATTATTTGGGACAGGAAATATCCTGGAATTCCTATATGAAATAGGATGTGCCCTTTAGGAATCAGACCTGCCCTGCTATCCCTCTAGCTATTAAATGATATTTATTACGTGAAAAAGGCATACCAGCTACTCAGCGTTCAATCAGAAGAGAAAGCAGTTTGTATACACAACTTCCCATGTTATTTTCATCCAAGGATATCTGGGATTTAAATCAGCTCCCCAGTGGACATTTTGCATTGCTGGTAAGGACATCTCAGCTGCCAGTATCAGCTGCCCTCAGGTGTCATGGATGCTATCCCTGGCGCACAGAGAGGATCACATCCTGGACGTTGGGCCTCCGGTTTTCAATCCTGTTGAGTAGAATTTAGAGATTTGCTCCATTGAAATTCTGAATTCTTCTGCTTGGATGGTGAAGATCTAGACCCCAAAAGAGGGGCCTCTCAGCTCTGAGAGGTTCCTGACCCTCTCTCTCCTTGTTTTCGGATCCGTTTCTCAACTCTGCATTTCTCAACTCAGTCCTCAGATGTCACTCTCCCCCCTTTTATCGTGTATAATCTCTCTCTTTCTCTATTTGTGTATATAATCTCTCTCTCTCTATTTGTGTATAATCTCTCTCTCTCTCTATTTTGTGTATATAATCTCTATTTGTGTATATAATTTCTCTCTTTTTTGTGTATATAATCTCTCTCCTTTTGTGTATATAATTTCTCTCTTTTTTGTGTATATGCTATATAATCTCTGTCATGTTTTGTGTATATAATCTCCCTTTGTGTATATAATCACTATATAATTGTACTCTGTTTTTATATATAATCTCTTTGTTTATGTATCTCTCTTTTTTGTGGATATAATCTCTCTTTGTGTATACAATCTCTCTTTGTTTATATATATCTCTCACCCCCCTCCCCTTGCCAAGACCACTCCTTTTCAGGTTGGACTAGGGCAGTAAACAGCAACTACTTGAATGGCAGGAAAACCAAATGGATATAAAATGCTCATGGCTGGCTGGCTAATTCCTCAACATTCAACAGTGAAAGACTCAAGGCTCTTACATTGCTGTCCACTAGCAGTCCGTGCCGAGTCCACGAGTCACGGCACCATAGGATTAATTTGAAGCATGGTTGCATTAATTCGTTATTAACTAAAGAATGGAAAGCTACCTTTCTAGCCAGTTGAAGAAATTCTGCAAGTGATTGGAGGATAGTTGTATGTATAGCATAGGTATATAGCTAGTCACCTCCCAAAAGCTGGGTAGTGACTGTGAATGGGTAAATGAAAAATAAAAGGGACCTTAGTGTAAGATCACTAAGGTTGAGGAAAATATAAACTGTTAAAGCAACAATAATATAAAATAAAGATTTTAGATTCTACTAGGAATCCTGAGCCTATGTCTGGCATACCGACCCTTTTTGAGGATTGGGATTTTGTTCCTCATACCCACTGAGCCCCTAATATCTCCTGATTGTCCCCAGCCTTAATTTGAACCACCCACTTGTTACAGACCTTTCCTTCTTTTGAAAATGAAGCATCCTGTCTTCATAGCTGATCGATATCATGGAGATATGTGGCCTGTGCCATCCTAAACTGGGTCCCATCCCGGGAAATAGAGTTATGTTAATGAAGCATGCCCCTGACCGCAAGAACAAACTGGCCAATTTGCTCAATATGTTCAAGGGTGATACAAACGTAAATGCAGTGAAATTCTGGGAGTAACCCGAATACAAATGGCTTGTGTTACAATACTGAAAGATGTTGCTATCTGTCTGATGGAAGTGACATACAATTGAACAATAATCATGAAGCTCAATTACCTTTGTCTAACCCTATGCTTTTGTAATGTTTTTCGCCTGGAGTCACTGACATGATCCAGACCAACAGTACAAACTAGTCCGGGAATTACCAGCCGCAAATAAGATATTCTAACCTTTGCTTCAGAAATGATTACGAGGATCGAGATCAAGCTCACTCTGCTATATGAACTTGCCATTGTCAGCATTAGTGCACAAGAAGGGACTGTCTATCTGTGTGATCCTGAGCAACCAGAGAACTGTGTACTATCTATGCAAGAAGATGTCCTTGTATACCAACAGACTGACTCTGTCGATGCGTGGAACGTTACCCAAGATGGCTGTCGCAGCGGTCAACTACATCAACAAGAGACTGACTCCGTCGATGTGTGGAATGTTACCCAGGATGACTGGCGCAGTGGTCAACTACATCAACAAGATCAAATAATCCATTTACTGAGCAAGCCCTAATGGTCTTTACCCTGTCAAGGTGTTGTGTGCCAGTTTGATTTCAGTTGTACTATGGGCGACCCTGGAAAGCCTTACCCCCATTCAAAGAGGTCATGGTGCAAAAGAGAATATAAGGAAATGTTATCTTTCACTAGCAATTTGTTTCTCCAAAGTCACAATAGAATATTTGGTAGGGATGAAGTGGCTTGTTACGTCCTTACTTCAGCAAAAGCCTCTTTGACCCCTTTCCTCCTCTTGAATCCCAACAAAGGAGTATGGAACACTTCTAAAGCATTTACTAGGCATAATATTTCTTTTGATTATTACTTATCTCCACCTGTCAGTTGCTTATAGGCCTTCTCCAATAAATCTGGGCTGGCCTACCCGTATTGCTACAATGGTAAGGGATGGGGATGCACCTATGCAAATGTGACTAAGACTATCCCCTGTGCCATGATCAAATGTACCAGTCGCCACTGCTTCCCTTAAGGACCTCGCATCTCATGTGTATGCCTCGAGGAGGAGTGTGTCTCTGTTCTCACTGGTATTCAGGCCCTTTGTGGAATGGGTAATAGCACTCACCTTCATTATGAGGCCCCGAATGGTACCCACATCTTCCCAATTGTGAGATGGAAGGAACCATTCTGATACAATAACCACATCTCTTACCCATATGTTCAAGGAAATCACAAAGATGGGCCCGCTTCTTACTGGGAACGTCCCTCCATGCATTTCTTAGTGCTTTTTTTTCTGTAGGAGGATTTGTGGGAATTATTCGCCATCAAAACCATAATTATCTCATTTCTGGTTTCCCCCTCTTGGGTAATGAGACAACTGCTGCCTTCTCAGGAGTTAGGGACATGCTTTCAGAATTGCGCCTATTTACCCAACAATCGATATGCCCTCGATTACATACTTGCAAAGGAAGGTGGAGTTTGCGCCATTGTCAAAGGTAAATGCATCATGGGGGTCACTGACCTCATCAAAAATATTACTAGGCATGTAGATAATATCTGCACCTTTATCAGTCAAATGAATGAAGGTGCAGGATGGGGAGATTGGTCTTTTTGTTGGCATTGCTATTGTTGAGTGTATTATTGCTAAACTGTTAGCTTCTATTGACAGCATTAGTTCCACCCAGAAAATACTTCTTCTCCACTGAGATGAGGATGAGGAAGCACCATTGCCTGCCCCTGGTCCCTCCCCAGAGGAGGAGGAAGTACGGCAATCTTAGGAGGAGATCAAGATCTACAATTGTGGGATTGTGGGTCTCTGGGCTTCACTGGGAGAGCTTGTCATCTGTCCACAGCAATCAAAGCTCAGTAAAGTTGCGGAGAGAGTTAAAGAGTGGGGCTCTCATCTACCCTACTTCTTATCTCTCAGAGCACTGGTAAAGAACACAAACTAACAATGTTTCCACTGGTTTCCCCATGACTCAGCTACTTACAACTACCTCACCCTATTTTACATCGATGCCGACATTAATAACTGCAAATCTGTAACTCAAGAGACCCATGACAAAATCCTCAACAGGTCATTGACAAGTACAATGACCTCCTGATTTGGCAATGTCAGCGTAAACCATGTTGAGGTAATTCCAGGTGCTTCTTGGAACATCGATCCCAAGTTTAATGAGAATGACACGTGAGGAACAATTGCAGTGGATGCTACAACAGGAGAGTTAAGTTTCAGGTGTTTGAGCTTCAATCAGCTAAATTGTCTTTTCAAGTCCTTGGTCCTTTCTCTTCCATTCATGTGTTATATTGTATTAGCATTAATATTTGAATGCAGCAACACATAGAATTGGTTTAGAAAACTAATGCCATTGGTACCAGTGAGCATGCTATGTGGTCTCTTTTTAATAGCCTCTAGCTGTGCAGAGTGGAAAGTTGCTGCTGTGATAACAGTTACAGCCAGTGGAGGGAGCTAAATGACAGTTCACTAAAACTGGGCTATCACCAAAAAATAGCTAGGTGTCAATTTCGGGGAGTTTCCGGGAGGGTTTCTTACCCACCTCATCATGTCTGCACCAGAGCACTATAGGGCTCCGCCCATACCATTATGCACTGATCACCAGCATAAGTACTCACCAGTACCAGGGTCTCCTGGGATTCCCAATGGGAGCACCATATTTAAATCTTAGCCCTACACTAGGTCAGGCTCTGTCAGTCAGGAGCTGCCCTTCGCAGTTCCTGTTTGTAAAGGCTTGCCTCAGAGATGGCCAATAGGGGTAAGCTGGCATCCTGCTTTGTCAGCAGCAACTGGAGATCCTGGCAGATGGGGTGGTGGAAGAGAGGGCCATCCTCTTCCCTTAGGACCACCAAAGGAGAGCCTGAGTTCAAATCCTAGCATGGCAGATGGAAATTTGAAACCAGTAATATCTGAAATAAAGACTTGGCCTAATGGTGACCAATGTTGATTGCTGTTAGAAAAGCTTTCTAGTTCACTAATGTCCTCTAGGGAAAGAAATCTACCATCCCTATCTAATCTGGCGTAGATGTGACTCCACACCCAGAATATTGTCTTTGACTCCTCAGAGCCATAAAAGCCGGCCTAGCCTGTGATGCTCCAAAATGAAGCACTGAAGTGGAGAATTGTGCTCTATGTGAGTTGGGAATATGTCATGACAATGTGATATGGTGAGAGATGTCCTTCCATTATGACTGATTAGGCCTTTCACCACATCTGACCCAATTACCACAATTCCCGTCTAAGTCCTTCCTTTCCCTCCTGAATCACAAAAGGCTTCCCTTTGTCCTCACTTTCCACTTCATGCGGCTTCCATCATTTCTACTGCCCCATATTTGATTACCAAATATATCTTTCCTCTTCTGTCCCCTTTCAGTGCTCTGAAGAGACCATTCCCCCTGTGAAACCCAATCTTCCACTCCAACTTCCTGACCTTGGTTTCCCAAAATTTTCCAATTCATACTTTAACAACACTGTGCTGTTGGTTTAATTTCTGTAAAATACATGTATGGTGCAATTTGGTAACACACAGGAAGAATAAGGTCATTGATGAAGCAGTTGTGTTTTGGATGAGAATGCTAGCGCTAATCAAGCGAAGCTTGGACATGTGCTCAGGATGGATGATGGCTTTATCCTTGAGGATTTGATACATTGGGAGGTAGCCCATGCTCGTGGGTGGCACGGTGGTTAGCACTGCTGCCTCACAGCGCCAGAGACCCGGGTTCAATTCCTGCCTCAGGCGACTGACTGTGTGGAGTCTGCACATTCTCCCCGTGTCTGCGTGGGTTTGCTCCGGTTTCCTCCCATGCTAAATTGTCCGTAGTGTTAGGTAAGGGGTAAGTGTAGGGGTATGGGTGGGTTGTGCTTCGGCGGGTCGGTGTGGACTTGTTGGGCCGAAGGGCCTGTTTCCACACTGTAAAGTAAAGTAATCTAAAGACCCAGAAAAATATCCAAAATTCTGACTTATACTGCTGTATAAAGAGACCAAGGATGGAATCTTATAGAGGCCTGAACAACATAGGCTATGGTGGGAAATGAAGCAGAATTGTGCAAGAAATCCAGCAAGACCTTTCCTGCACGTGGAGCAACTTTCAGTATGTTTTTACTCATTTCTGGGTGTTGAGGAGTTAAATTGCGATTAAATTAAATTGAAAGTTAAAACAATACTTCATTCAACAATGGATGCAGTCAGTTTGAAACTCTCGAAGGAGAGACAAGTCAATTTGAAATTTCAAAAGGCACTTGGATTTTTGTAAACTCCCACTGTGAGCAGAAGAATCATTTTGTGGCTTAGAAAGCTATTTGTAAACAACTAGTTTCATTCTTACAGCTGTGATCTGTACATTATTTTGTCGAGAAGTCAACTAATATACTTACTTCTGTGTATATATGCATAGTTGTTATATGATCGCTTGTTAAATGAGCTTGCTTTACATTTTGAAAGTAAAACGAAGTCTGAATGTGTGAATATTGTGCTTGCTCCAGGTGAGATAGATCTCATGCAAGTACAGACTAATTCCAATTGCTAAACGTAAGAAACAGGAACTGCTTGTGCTCTGTTATCAGAAGCATGTTTGGAAAAGCTTATCTCAAATTTAGAACAGACATTTTGAAAGAAATGAGAAGTTTTGACTTCTCATGAATTTGAACTAAGGTCCAAGAACTGAACAGGAAAAGAAGGTATAAAAGACCAGAAGTAAAAGTAGGCGAAAGTGGGAACTGCAGATGCTGGAGGTTAGCGTCGACAGTGTGGTGCTGGAAAAGCACAACAGGTGAGGTAACATCTGAGAAGCAGGAGAATCAACGTTTCAGGCAAAAGCCCTTCATCAGGAAAATTGACGTTTCGGGCAAAAGCCCTTCATCAGGAATTCATGCTGATGAAGTGTTTTTGCCCTAAATGTCGATTTTCCTGCTCCAAGAAGTAACAGTAAGCCAACAGTTCAAGCTGCAGAATGACATTCCACTCTTTCAACAACTTTCTAGTTGAGAAAGATACTATAAAGAAGACTAACCTTATTTGCAGCTGGAATTAATTGTCATTTAGAATAGTAAATGATCATGACTTGGTTCAAATTCAAAAGGGAAATGATTATATTCTTGATGGAACAAGGTAACAGAGGGTGTAGATTTTTCTCTGAGGCACTAGGATGGTGTAGGCGATTTGTTCAAATCCTGAATAAGGTTGTGCTGCAATGGCTATGAAAGTTCCCTCATTATGTCCCCTCCATCTGAAACACTCTTGATATTTATTTTAAAGACTTTGCAGGAAAATGCGCCTCTTGGTCACTATGTGTCAGAGTAGTGAAATTCTGTCATTTAGCTGTGGAAGATTAAATTATGTTCTTTGAATTTTTTCGCAATGTTAACTGTCACTCATACTTACCAAAGCTTTTGCATAGGGTTAACATAAGTTACAGCTCTATGTGTGTCCCTGAAATACAACCATAGAGCTAACTGCAGCAGAGCTGTGACTAACTCCTGCCTAAAGTCTGTAATATCCTTCATAAACCTCTTTCTCTCCCCCGACTCTGCTTCTCACTCCCCTCACTCACTTTAAAGTGTTCCTTAAAGCCTACCTGTTAGATCGATTTTGTGGTCATATTGCGTTTCTCCTTTTGTGGTTCAATGTCAGATTTTGTTTAATCGTCAGAGTGAAAAGTTCCCTGTGACATCTGAAGACACCATATAAATGTCAATTAGGTGGGAAGAGATGATCATAATTGCTGGCATGGACTGTAAAGAAGTTCTTACACTTTATGCCATGTAACAATGATTTTTGTTACTAATATGTAACACAAATGAGGTACATGGGTTCTGTTTTCTTGAAGATTTCTAGTTGGTTTACTTACAGCTAAACTAGTACAAACGTTACAGAGTAATCCCCAGACATAGCCTGTGTCCTAGCTGTTACAATGCAGAGGATCTGTACTTCTGGTCACATGATGACATCCAAGTACAGGCTCATGTTGGAATTCTTATAAAGAGACATCATGCTGAAAGCATCACTTTTAAAGTGATAGCATAACATAGCCTGGTTGGCTTGAATGCTGTCTGTGCTTTAAATTGTTATAGATTTTAGCAAGCAATTGTGGCTTTAATGGAGAAAGTCACTTGGCTGATTTTGTTGTGTTTACTAATGGCAGCAACTGTGATAAACTAGAAGTTTCTGATAGGGTTAATTTCCCACTGAAATTAACAGCGATGTGTTGTCCTTTGTCTATTATCTTTGGATAAACCATTAGAATTTCTTCAATCATTTTTTTTCTCTATTTGTTCATTACTGTGGCACCTAAACTTTTGAACTCTCAGCTTCCTCAATGATATAAGAATCTGGGTTGTTCGTTCAAAACTAATTCCTTGTTGGCTCAGTGAATTATTGTTTATTTTTGCAATTTCAGCCAGTTCACCCACCTCCTTCCTTTTTGACTTGTTATCAGATTCTATTACCCTGGTCAAGAGCACAACCTTCGGCTATCAGCTCAGACAACGAGTGGGCTTCTGAAGCACAGATTATGTCACAACCAGAGCTTCACATTGTCTCCGTCTAAGGCTCACACTCCAACCAGATCAGGAAATCTCAATCACTATTCTATGTCAATTAAGACCAAGATGGAGGTACTCAAATTATTGAAGTATATGATGATAATATTGACAATAAGTGAAATCATTATATCAGTGGTATTTTTGACCAACAATATTAGCAGGCCTCCTGGCATTTGCATCTACGCTCACCCAGCTTATCTTCGCTGAGATGTCTGAAGCATGGCCACACTATGTAGCTTGGTCCAGTGCAGTCAGAAAACAGAGCGGCATTTAACTACTGCAATGGCATATATCAGACATCCCAGTCAACTAAGTGCTAAATCTGAAAACAAAATGTTTTATGTCTGAATCCTGGCAACTGCATAAAATTAGCATCATACCTGAAAATGTGGAGAGAAAGTGGACTAAGGCAGCTACTGAGAGTGCTTGCTGCATATTTTCAGGATCTCTTGGCTGTTGGATGGTGAACCAGGGACAAGATCATTGGATGTAATTGACAGTTTATGTCCACTGAAAAGCCCTCACAAAGCTTTTTTGAATTTTCTATTGCACTGTGGGTAAACATTCAGAAAAGGTACCTGATGTAATAGGGACGGGTCCAACATGTCCAACTTGGACAATTGCCTGGACAACTAAACATGAATCAATGGAGCTGGGGCTTATTGCAGAATGAAAATGCGTGAAGACCTGAGTTATGAGTGGGGAACTAGGGATTGAGCTAAGAACTCGATTGTTTGGACTTCCATAGTTAACATTATGCAGCGTGCTGAGAGCTATGCATGAAATATCTGTATTGCAAAGTATTGGAACTTTACGTTGGACTGACCACTCTGCGGGAACTCCACAGTGGACTGAGCAGTGCACTAGGAACTGCATGCGGTTCTAGGGATTTCACAACATACTGGGAACTCCACAGTGTACTGGGCACTGTACTGGGAACTCCACAGTGTACTGGGCACTGTACTGGGAACTCCACAGCATACTGGGCACTGTACTGGGAACTCCACAGCATACTGGGCACTGTACTGGGAACTCCACAGCATACTGGGCACTGTACTGGGAACTCCACAGCATACTGGGCACTGTACTGGGAACTCCACAGCATACTGGGCACCGTACTGGGGATTCCACAGCATACTGAGCGCCATACTGGGGATTCCACAGCGTACTGAGCGCCGTACTGGGGATTCCACAGTGTACTGATCACCGTACTGGGAGACTCCACATCGTACTGGGCACCGTACTGGGGATCCCACAGCGTACTGGGCACTGTACTGGGAGACTCCACATCGTACTGAGCGCCGTACTGGGGATTCCACAGTGTACTGATCACCGTACTGGGAGACTCCACATCGTACTGGGCACCGTACTGGGGATCCCACATCGTACTGGGCACTGTACTGGGAGACTCCACATCGTACTGGGCACCGTACTGGGGATCCCACAGCGTACTGGGCACTGTACTGGGGATCCCACAGCGTACTGGGCACCGTACTGGGAGACTCCACATCGTACTGGGCACCGTACTGGGGATCCCACAGCGTACTGGGCACTGTACTGGGAGACTCCACATCGTACTGGGCACCGTACTGGGGATCCCACAGCGTACTGGGCACTGTACTGGGAGACTCCACATCGTACTGGGCACCGTACTGGGGATCCCACAGCGTACTGGGCACTGTACTGGGAGACTCCACATCGTACTGGGCACCGTACTGGGAATTCCACAGCGAACTGAGCACCATACTGGGGATCCCACAGTGTACTGGGCACCATTCTGGGAATTCCACAGTGTACTGGGCACTGTACTGGGGATCCCACAGCGTACTGGACACCATACTAGGCACCGTACTGGGGATCCCACAGCGTACTGAACACCGTACTGGGGATCCCACAGCGTACTGAGCACCGTACTGGGGATCCCACAGCGTACTGAGCACCGTACTGGGGTTCCCACAGCGTACTGAGCACCGTACTGGGGTTCCCACAGCGTACTGAGCACCGTACTGGGGATCCCACAGCATACTGGGTACCGTACTGGGGATTCACAGCGTACTGAGCACCGTACATAGGATCTCATAGCGTACTGGGCACCGTACTGGGGATCTCACAGCACCATACTGGGAGACTCCACAGCGTACTGGGCACCGTACTGGAAACTCCAGGCATACTGGGAACTGTCCTGGAGACTCCACAGCATACTGAACACCATACTGGGGATCCCACAGCGTACTGGGCACCATTCTGGGAATTCCACAGCGTTCTGGGTACCGTAGTGGGAATCCCACAGTGTACTCGGCACTGTACTGGCGATCCCAAAGCATACTGGGCACCATACTGGGAGACTCCAAAGCATACAGGGCACCGTACTGGGGATCCCACAGCGTACTGAGCACCATACTGGGGATCCCACAGCCTACTGAGCACCGTATTGGGAATCCCACAGCGTACTGGGCACCGTACTGGGGATCCCACAGCATACTGGGCATGGTACTGGGGATCCCACAGCTTACTGGGCACCGTACTGGGGACTCCACAGCATATTGAGAACGGTACTATGGATTCCACAGCATACTGGACACTGTACTGGAAACTCCAGGTGTACTGGGCACCGTACTGAGGATTCCACAGCGTACTGAGCACCGTCCTGGGAAATCCTGAGGTGTATGTTTTGCCACTGTTGTTGCTTAGTGAACTAAAGGATCTTATTACAAAGGTAAAACACCAAGTTGAAATTTATCAGTGTGTGTGCTGCAGTGATTTCTGATAAATCACTCCACATTCAGAGAGTAGAGCTTTTT
This sequence comes from Chiloscyllium plagiosum, assembly GCF_037043375.1. Taxonomy (NCBI): domain Eukaryota; kingdom Metazoa; phylum Chordata; class Chondrichthyes; order Orectolobiformes; family Hemiscylliidae; genus Chiloscyllium; species Chiloscyllium plagiosum. The sequence continues at coordinate 57,694,774 of NW_028270149.1, read as the reverse complement.
TATATAAAAGTGCAAAACCAGAGTGAAGAATAAAAATAATATATTTAACTTGTGCAAAAAGGATTCTTCTCACTAGATTTTAAAGTGCTGATCGTTCATATAATTCTTGCTTTGTAATGCAAAATTCCAAATACATTTTACATCTAGTAACAGTCTAATATTACAATTTCTTTAATAATACAAATCTTGTCTGGCCCCAAGTAAAGACATACAAACAGAAACTACTGAAGAAACTCAACAGGTCTGGTAGCATCTGTGAAGAGAGAAACAGATTTAACTGTATCATTCTAATGATTTTTCAACATTTGGATTAATTAGAGTCATCTCAGTCAGACTGGCTGAGTTTCTCCTGAACTTTCAATCTATTGATTTCAGATTTCCAATATTCCCAGGTATTTATAAAACATCTAAAACAATTTACAATCTAACATGGAATAACTGTTTAATCCATTACAAGATATTGGGCTCAATTCATCTGTTGTTCTGCACAATATTTTGAGTCTTTATGAAGATTACGCTGACTTTCTGCACTGGAAAATGAATTTGCACTAAATACAAGAGTCAGGTGAGTCAGCTCTTCAACTTCAGAGGCAGATGTTGCTGTCAAGACCAAACATCACGTTTCGGTTTGAATGTCCTGCATAGGAAATTGATTCCTTATTAACCAACAAATCATTTATTTTGTAAACTGTCTCCTATAACACGTATGTACTGCAAGATGTAAAATACTTTGGGAAAACTGACCTGCCTATGCCTAGGTGACCAGGAATTCTTGATGTCCACACAAGCTGGAGAAATTCCCTGGTTCACACAGGTACTGTGTTCGTATTGCTGTGGCTTGGAGCTTGCGCATGTTGTAACCTGCCTTCCTGCATTGTAAATAGTTCCTGCATTGTAAATAGTTCCTGCATTGTAAAAGGTATGTAATGAACTGGTGAAATGTTCCTACTGCTGTAACATTGGAATTAAGTTTAATTCGATTTTGCATCTTCTTTGCAAAAATGTCTATAAATCCACATTAGAGAATATGCAAATCAGGACCAGCTGAAAATCCATTTATGATATTTTCAGAGGTTCTTGCTGTGATGATACATAATTGCCATTTCAATGATTGCAGCATTATAGTGATACATTTGGCTTAACAAAACTGTGACTTTAAATTCTTCTCGCTGAGCTCTCTTTGTCATGACCAGACATTAAACATTTGAAACACTGGCATAACTTGAGTATTTGATGTGCCCTCTTCTCTATGGGTTGACAGGCAGGAGGATTCCAGCATCTGCAGCTTTTTTTCCTTCTCTATGAGTAGTTATCCCTGCTGTCTCTAGGAAGGCTGTTGCAAACATTGCCTGAAATACTGCTGTGCCATGCATTACCTTGAATTGAAATGATCACTGCGGTGGTGTTTGCCTAAAGGCCATGCTTTCAGCTTCTATCCACTTAACTCAGTATCGGCAGCTCTGAATCTCAGATGTCTGTGATGGATTTGAAACTGCTCCTGGTTCCATTTGTCTTAGGAAAGGTTTTACTAAACCTTCCTTTAATGGTGTAAATAATAATCCTGCGAAAAGAGTTGGATAGGAAGAAATAAATGACTGGATCAAGACAGCTGTTTAGGGCGGACAGGCACAGAACCAGTTCATTGGCCATATGCAGAAACTGCTTAGCGTGACAACTGGAGATGATCTCCATCTGTGAGAGGACATAAGGGACTCGAACAATGTGATAAGGTATGAAACACACAATGTAGATTGCGAGGACAATGAAGGTCTTTATAATGGCTCTGGTGCTCACTTTCTTGATCTGCTGCTTTTTCTTCCCTTCAGAAATGTTATAGAGTTTGACTGCAATCTTGGCATAGGATACCAGGAATAGCCAGGAGAGAATAAAAATAAACATGACAGCTGTTAGATTCATTACACCCGCAGTCACACTCTGGTTCTTGTAGTGGAAGCATTTTGTTTCATTTGACTTTAAGCTGCTGACCACAACAAAGGGCAGCATGAATAAGATGATAGCCAGCCACACAGCCCTGGATATGCCCGAGCTCCATTTCACACTGTGGACTCTAAACTTACGGAGAGGTTTCGTGATCTTTAAGTAACGGTCCAGGCTGATCAATCCAAGGAATAAAATGCTGGCATACATGTTGATGTAGAAAAATGTCCCGATGATCTTACAGAAGTAGCACCTAACCATCCACTTGTACTCTCCAAAATGGTAGGTGATCCTGAATGGAAGGCAGAGTAACAACAAGAGGTCAGCCATAGCCAGATGCTTCATGTAAACAGAAATAGACGTTGGCTTCCTCTGGTTGAAGAGAAATACCCATAAGGCCAGTATGTTACCAAGGAGCCCGATGACACAGATAACAATGTAGAAAATAGGCAGACCCACTGCAAGGAAACCATCTTCAATGGTGCAGTTAGTGTCCTTCGATAGTACAAAGACATCTATTATTGGCTGGGAAACATTGGCATAGGGAGATTGTGCAGATGACAAATCAGCCATGGTTCCAACCTAAACCATGGAAAGAAAAGAACACATTAGTGCTGAATTGTAATGAAAACCATTCCAGTAGTTTCTAAGAGCTTTAAGGCAAGCTTGTTCCCATCATGCCAAGAGCGGGATGCTTTTGTGTGCAATTCTGAGTCATAATTTTGAACCTTTGTGGGACAGACCAATCTATCACTCTGCTAATGTCTTTATTCGGATATTAACATTTCCTTTAAAAAGGAACTCTGAATAATTTGGTACTCACCATCAAGGATTTTTCTTCTGATTAATAAGAACCCAAGTTTCAGCAACAAATGAATCAAGAAGGATAAAAACATTGTTAAATGCCCCATTAATAAACCATGTAACTCTTTTGGGCAGAGGTTATATTTGCACACTTTCGGTTGAACTGATACATGTCTGAAATCAATTTATGATGCCACATCTAGCTTTTTTGAGAGGTTGAACTGACATTACTCACCATTACAAACTAAAAAGTGCCCAAATAAAGTCTTCCACCTGTATTAAATCTTTCTTGCAAATAATGATATAGAATCTGTTTTTTTATTGATAACTTTTTTGTATGCTATTTCTGTCTCCCCACCTGCCTGACATAAGATGTCTTGCCCAGGTAAACAGTTAATTCTTGTGCCAAGTTTGTGACAGTTAATGAACACATCAAAGTTGACCATCAATCCTTTAAACTCAGTATTAGTCAGCAAAGTACTCTATCACAGCGCCATTACACACTTGGGTATATTTTTTTGGTTGTGGAAAGCACCAAACAAACCAAGGGTTTGCTGCAGAAAAAGTAAGTAAAATAAATTCTAAAATTATCAAAAAAAATGACAGGAGTTCATAAAAATGTTTTTGTGCATTGAAACTAAGTTGAAACTCTTTAGTATTTCAAAAACAACTTGACTGCTACTAATGAAAATTACTTTCAGAGAAAGAAACCAAACATGCTTTCAAAAGGAGGAACCCGCATTACTAACTTAGTTCAATGGATTTTCTGAAGTTACAAAGCAGAAATGATGTGAAAGTCCTATCACATGCTATATGTCAATTTCCAAAAGTCTTTTGACAAAGTTGTACAGGAACAGATATTGGCAATCTTAAAGCTGTGGAATTTCAGGCTAAATTTTAGTAATGGATAAGAAATGAATTTACGAATGGAGCCCAATACTACTGGTCAGAGGAGTTATTTGAAATGGGGCTAAGTTTTGGATAGATTGTCTCAGGTCTCAGCATTGGGCCAACAACTGTCTCCCATTTACATTCATGACATAGATTCAGAAAAATCAATGTAAATTTGCAGATTATACCAAACTGAGTGATGGATGAAATTGAAGGAAGCAGCTAAAAAAAAAAGAATGAGTTGATCTGAATGTTTAATGCAGACAAGTAATGCCAATACACAAATTGTACGAATGATATTTAGAAATGTAAGGTCAAAAGATTTGTAAATATCTTTGTAGATTTGATACTATTATGCAAAATAAAACTTCCAAGCAAATGAATACAAAACAATTAGACAAAACTGTACTGTGCTCTGGTCAGACTGCATCTTTGACTATTGCTATCAGTTCTGGCTGCCAAGAAATAAGAGAGGAATATTTGTGCTAAAGGCAATGGTAAATCCTATTGTCAGCAGTTTGAGGTATATGAACTGGAAAGACAAAGGCTTTGAGTTGAGTGTGCCCAGACACGGGTTGGAAGTCTGCACAAGGATTTCTATCTACAAAAAATGAATTTGAATATTACGGAAAAAAGACATGTTTTACAGAAGATTTTCATCTTGCACTCACCTGGACAATTTGTGAGAATAGAAATTTAAGGTGAAAACTAACACTCGGACTGTATGAGAGGAAAGTGTTGAGTGTTTAGAAAATGTACTATGATTGGTAGAAGTGTTGCCATGGAGAATGCAACAGTTAATAGTAACTGACAGTTAATTGCCAGGTTTTGTTTAAATCTTAGATTTAAACAAAGCCTGGCAATTAATTTACACTCATTAAGTGCTGTATTCTCCATGGCAATGAGTCAACCAGAGTCCACTTTTCAAACAAGCAGCAAAAAGTCTTTTCATACTGTTGTTTTCCCACTAAATTGATACTCTTGCAAATTTTCCTGAGTGCAAGATGAAAAGCTTCAATAAAAGTGCATCTTTTTCAGCAATACCCAAGCTATGTACTAGCAAACCAGAAAAAATTGATATGTCTGACACATACCTTATGTCAAATCTCAAACCGCAGTATCATCAAATATCTGATGGACCTCCACTGGCACAGCTTCTTTATCTTTTGATAAATTATTCAGCAACGTGTTTATTTGGATAAGTGAAATGAGCATAATATTAGCCCATAAAGAAATCATCCCTCAATGTATAAGACCTGCAGACGTCAATCATTCCCCATAAACCAATTATAAGCTTTACTGCTCACTTTTATTTACTGACTGATGATAATAGCAGAAACATCAGACTTCTGAGTGTATTTAAAATTTCAGAGTTATCTCAAATGAGATAGCAGCACATGAAGTTCATTCAATTTTACTTTCACTTCACTGAACACCTGACAACTGAACAACAACTGAATGCAAAAAGCATTTAGTTACAGTTTTCACTGATAAGAAGCATTGATTCCGATGACTCAATTAAGCATGGTGTAAATGACTTTCATTAACACCAACAATAAATTGCTCAGATTTTATTTAAACAATATTTAAACTTCAATTTGATAGAGTGAAGTAAGGTACATAGAAACCATAGCACCCACAGCTTATACAGCTTTGCTGCCTGTACCCACCATATTGATTACATTTCTGCTGTGCCCATTGCACATTACACAATTACTGTAAATTGTATCAAGCACAAAGATGGCATTGTCACTCCTAATAGAGGTGCTAATATTGGAGAATCACCAATAATGATAACATTGTTACTGCCTCCATTTACTATCCCTAGTCCCTGTACCTCCTGATCAAGTGTGTTATTTTGCTGCCTGTACTAAGATGCAGGCTCTGTACACTTGTAGACGTTCACTTTCTATTTGCTTAAATATGCTTCAGAAATTTTCAAAATCTAACAACTAGCTCATGCATAAACTATAACATTTGCTAAAATTTCCAGGGCTTAAATTACAAATAATTGATCATCAGAAAACACATGGAGGTCAGTTGCTGCAGTAGCTCAAATACTAGTGTTGCAAAGCAAGTTATTTTTGTTCTGACCTGTAATTGAAGATACAAGTTATTTTGTTTTGAAGTCACTTACCTGATCTGTGCTGTTACTTTCTTCTGTGTCAATGAAAGTCTGGCTAGTTCACTGCATGATGCTTTTATTCTTCTGTCTATGGAATTTCCATTGCCAGGAATACGTAAGCTTTGCTCTATAGAGCAGAGCATGGGTTTCTGCTTCCTGACGTAATCTGACCGTTCATCTGTCTGTCTCAGGGTTTTAAACATACGCCTACTTCCCTGACTCATTACTTCAAAAAGAAAACTAGAAGCAAAGCCCATCAGAATCAGACAGAATCAGCAGTCACACAGGAGTCAGACAAGATCTGGGTTTTTGATATAAACAACTTAAAATCTTTAATGTCGATGGAATCTATGTCAGGACTATAGTGTGTTGTGTTTTACATCTCGAAAATTGGAATGGTTAACACAAACCACCATCTTGTGACTTTTGTTTCCCCTTTAAGCAGTACTTTTACTCAGTAACTCTGGGGCTGTCTTATGATAGTGGGAAATTTAGTAACCACATTTGTGACGTTTATGTGATGCTGTATGATCATTGTTAAAAATGTTCCGAATGGTGTCATGAATGGGTAAACATTTATTTGTGTCACCTGATCATCATCAATATTTAGAAGCTAATTGGTAAAAAGAGAAAGAGTTTAAAGCATTTTGAACAGATGGTGCACTGCAATTTACATTGATACTGTATATTGACCATCAGTATTATGATTGAATGGTTGAACTTAACAGCACATTCCTTTGTTGCTCCTAATGGATAGGGTACAGTCTGTTGTTCAACCAGCCATATTTGCAAAGCCCAGAAGAAAATGTCGACCATTCCATATGATACCACAGTTATACAGCACTTGTTGAACATTCCTGATTGCACTCATAGCTACATAAACCATAGATTTAAAGTAATCAGTTGAGCTCGTAATGTGATTGCTTGATTGAAGTTATATACATTCTCATGCAGGAATTTATTCTCTGCAAACAAGAATAATATGTTCAAGCTTTGTGCTTTATTTGAATGGACAGGGAGCTTTTGCAACTCACAGTTCTCTGTTGCTTTTTTCCAGGGCAGTGCCTCAACTAATCAGAGTTGAGTTGCCACCTAATCAGCAGTCTGATCTCTTGTAGTACAAATTGTTGTGATTGTTTGGCACTCTTAGCATTTGTCTTAGTGAGTGCAAGATAAAAAGCTTCAACAACACATCCCTCTTTTCAGCAAATTCTATATTGGAAAATTAAGATTCAATTAACACTGCACTTTAGCAATTTATTGAACAGTATGATTGGAATCTGACAAGGGTTAGTTAAACCTGTAATTCCAGTAGATCTACAATGCTATTATTTATGTTCGCATCCTTTGTTGTTTAGTAAATCTATTTGTAAACCCTTTTTATCTATTCACGGGATGTGGGAATTGATTTCAAGTCCAGGATTTATTGCCCATTCCTGATTGCTTTTGAGAAGGTGGTGGTGATCCACTTTTGGGAACTAATGAAGACCATGTGGAATTGGTAAAACAATGATGTCATTTTGGAGAGACTTCCATGAATATGACCTTGTGATAATGCAGGAGATACAATATATTTTCAAGTCAGAATGCTGTGTGTCCAAGAGAGAAACTTTCACATCATGGTCACTTGCACTTGCTGCTGTTGTCTTAGATCATAGTCAGGTTATGGGTTTAGATGGTGCTACGAGATCAAACATGGCATCGTGTAGATGTCACACTCCTCTGTTACTGTACACAGCAGGGGGCCATCAGGAAGGGAAGCTGGATGTTTGGGGCCTCACCAAATCATAGAGTAAGAGGCTGAAAACCACTGCCCAAACATCACTCACAGCTGACTTTCGTTGTCTTAAAAATCAAGAGCACGCAATAGAGAAGGAAATGACAGTGACCACATTTAGTGTGGGTGGGTGGAGTGCCTTGAACTGGGTGGGAAGGGTTTATAAACCAGTTGATGTGAGACCCTGTAGACCGAGGACATTATACACAGACCCATGCACTGTGGAGAATATGGAGCTGTGGGCTCCTAAACCCTGGCAATCCTCATGCATTGGTTCCTTGTGAGACTGACACCTCCCTGGGCCTCAATCATTGCTGATCACTTCAGGCATGATCAGCCTAACCCTTTCTTTGCCAGGAGAAGAGTTGTGAAGGGGTGCAGCTTGCTGACACTCCGATGTTTTAGTCCTGTTGAGGATTAGCTTCTGGCAGTGCTGATGTTTCTCTGCCAAAGCTGTGGACAATCCACTTGAACCTGCAAGATTCAAGGGACAGAAGGCGTGGTGGCTAGTGGGTCGAAGTGGAGTTCAATGAACAACACTAACAGTGCCGTTAATGCGAGAGTTGCAGTGGAGTGAAGAATGGCATTTGCAAGTTTGGTGGGACACGGAATCGCCGCATTCCCGCAGAAGCAGTCTTTGTCTTCTCCTTCGAAAAACAGGATTCTCTATTCTGAGGAAGTGAGGACACTGATGTTGAGTAGCCATCCACCCATCCAGGGCCCTTCTGGCCTTATTATGGCTTGCGATGAGAGATAGGGAGGGACTGAATGAAATAAGGGTGGGTGGCAAGGCTGTTAGAGCTGGTGCAGCTGGGCAAATGTATTTGAGATGTCCCAGGTGAGAGACTAAGCAGCACAGAGGGCATACAGGGTTAGTGACGTGGGCGTAGGGGCAAATGAGAGCATGTTACATACAATATTGAATAGCAAATCATGAGGCCTGATGGGAGACATGTCAAGTAGCAGAGAGAAAGTGGGTGTGAATTAGTACAGAGAAGAGATTGGTACTTATCCTGGCCAGAGAAGATAAGACATTGACTTTCTCAATGCATTGCTGGCTGTTTCTCCAGACCATGGAGACTGCACTAACCCGGGTGGTGACCTGGAACCAGTTGCCAGGGTCTGGGGTTGTGATCTCATCTATCGAGCTTCCAGGAAAAGGATGCTGCTCCTCTGCACCATTCCCATCACCAGGTCCCAGTGAGAGATTGTGGTAGACCTCACAGCAAAAAGCTCTCCAGATAACTCAATGCTTCTGACAGCCAAAACCAATTGTAAGAATCATCCTTTTGTTATCTCAAAGGATGCAGCTGATAAAGTCTACTTTCTGCACAGAAAGTCCTTTGAGGATTCCCAGCAGTTATAGTACTTTGATTTTTAGAAAGCAAGCCCTCGAGTTGTTTGCAGGCAACTGTGAAACTTCATTCATCTTGCAGTGTTCACTTCTGCAGTCCATGCCACTGTCAGTCACATTATTTTATCACAGGAGCAGAATTAGATTCACAAATGCTGCACGTTGTGTTTCACAGTTTTTTAAAAACCTTATGAAGGTAAATGCTACCACAGAATGTCAGCAATCACCCCTCAAGAATGAATCTATATGAGTTTATTTTTTATATGCAGAGGATAGATGTGAATAGTTTCAAAAGAGCAGCGAGAGATTCTAATTGTCAGCCTTAAGCACGTTCTATCAGTGTGCAAGTCGATCACTAATCTGTGACCAACTTTAATGGTCTAGATACTATTATTTAATCATGACAACAGCTTTCAAATACTCTGCAATCTGAATTGTACACTTTTTCTCAAACATCCAACAGCATTCAATACTTTTTAAATGTTGAGAGATTTGTGATATTGCCAGCATTATTAGTCATGCATTGCTCTTGGACAGCATCTTTATAATAATGAGTCATTGCTGTCTGCAAAGAAAAGTGAACGGCCACAAATGCAGTTGTGTATAGCTTGTGTGAATAACTTGATGACTATCTTTTTGTGTGAACAGTCAAAAGTTCAGTCTGAGCACTCATCTGCTTCATCTTCCGCCTCAGAACACTTCAACCCCAGGGCATCAATGTGGACTTCAACAGTTTCCTCATTTCCCCTTCCCCCACCTCACCGCAGTTCCCAACTTCCAGCTCAGCACTGTCCCCATGACGTCCTACCTGCCTATCTTCTTTTCCACCTATCCACTCCACCCTCACCCCCATGCCCAACCTATCACCTTCATCCCCTCCCCCACTCACCTCTTGTACTCTATGCTACTTTCTCCCCACCCCCACCCTCACTTATCTCTCCACCCTTCAGGCTCTCTGCCTGTATTCCTGATGAAGGGCTTTTGCCCGAAACGTCGATTTTACTGCTCCTCGGATGCTGCCTGAACTGCTGTGCTCTTCCAGCACCACTAATCCAGAATCTGGTTTCCAGCATCTGCAGTCGTTGTTTTTACCTAGCTGCTTTTTTTTCAGCTGTACTTAGTTCCTTATTCTGCATACCACAACCTTCACTGTGTGTGAGGTTTTATATGTTAGTTGGAGGATCTTCTGAGAAATGTCTGTTAAAAATCCTTGACCAGCATTGCTTTATATGTCCTATCAAAGGCTGACCACATCAAGATATTCTCCGTCTTGCACATCAGCCCAAAGAATTGAAACCACAGAAAGTCACGGACAAATAGAATCTTAGAATTGCTACAGTGTGGAAACAGGCTCTTTGGCCCAACAAGTCCACGCAGACCCTGCAAAGATAACACACCCAGACCCATTCCCTTTCCAGATTATCCCACATTTACTCCTGACTAATGCACCTAACCTATACACCCCTGAATACTATGGGCAATTTAGCAAGGCCAATTCACCTAACCTGCACATCTTTGGATTGTGGTAGGAAACCACAGCACCTGGATGAAACCTATGCAGACATGGGGAGAATGTGCAAACTTCACACAGCCAGTCGCCCAAGGCTGGAATCGAACCCAGGTCCTTGGCACTGTGAGGCAGCACTGAGCCACCGTGCCACCCGACTGAGCCCCGTGTTAATCACTACAAAGAGCATCACTCCACATGCTCCTGTTTATCTCTCAATAGGCGCTCAATTTCTACAGCTATATAATTGCAACAATCTATGTTTCTTTTGTGTATATATATGCGCGTCTGCAAGCATGCGCATGTGTGAGTCCAGGTTTGGGGCACTGTGTACCTGTGTGTGTGAGACTTTGAGTGGGAAATGGATTATGATTGTGTGTTGCCAGGGCAAGGTGGTATTGGTAATCAGTTGTTTGCATGTCATAGAGTCATAAGAGTCGTAGAGTCGTAGCACGGAAACAGACCCTTCAATCCAACTTGTCCATGCCAATCAAATATCCTAAATAAATCTAGTGCCATTTGCCAGCATTTGGTCTACAATTCCTCTAAACCCTTCCTAATCAAATACCTGTCCAGATGCCTTTTAAATGTTGTAATTGTACCAGCCTCTACCACTTCCTCTGGCAGCTATTTCCATACACGCACCATCCTCTGCATGGAAAGGTTGCCCCTTAGATCCCTTTTATATCTTTCCCCTCTCACCCTAAACCTATGCCCTCTAGTCCTGGACTCCCCCACTCCAGGGAAAAGACCTTGTCTATTTTCCCTATCAATGCCCCTCATGATTTTATAAATGTCACCCCTCAGTCTCTGACGCTCCAGGGAAAATAGTCCCAGTGGAGGGGGACCAGAATTGCACTCAATATTCCAAAAGTGGTCTAGCCAATGCCCTGTACAGCCACAACGTGACCTCACAACTCTATTCTTAATGCACTGTCCTATAAAGCAAGCATACCAAACGCTTTCTTCACTATCCTGTCTATCGGGGCCTCCACTTTCAAGGAACTATGAACCGGAATGTGATTGGAGGAATTGTGTTTTTCCGCACTTCAGAGGCTATGAGTTTCGATGTGTGTGTTGGGGCTTGTTGTGCGCAGATGTTGTGGGGTTTGTACATATTCATAGATGAGGAGATCTCATCTATGGGTGTACATCAGTATCCAAGCAGGGCTTGGGGGTGTAGAGGTGTCCTCTGACCTTGGATCAAGGCAGGAGCTCTGGGCTCACATTGGGGGTGATGGGAATAGTCTTGCTGTGCTTGGGTTCAGGGCTGGGGCCGTGGGCCCAGGCCAGGAACAACACCCCCCTCTCCGTGGCCCTTGATTTCCCTTCACTTGCTCTCACAGGGTTTTTATTTTTCAGATTTCATACTTTATGTTGCCCGTTACACATTCAGTGATTCAATGAAGAATGCAAGAGGGAAATTGTAGCAACACTAACAATACTTAAAAAATGGGATGTCAAACTGGTGGAGCTGCCACATAGGATTACTTGAATGCTGAACAGTGGAAGTGTCAACTGATAGATAGAGCTAAGTGGTCCAACAACCAACAGATCAAATCTAAGCTGTGCAGTTCTGCCACATCCAGCCATGAATGAGGCTGGACAAATAAACAACTCACTAGAGTAGGAGGTTCCACAAATATCCCCATCCTCAATGATGGAGAAGCCCAGGTAAGGACAAAGCATGAGCCAGATAATATATCTTGGCTTTTTCCAGAGTTCTGCAGCCTTACAGATACCAGTCTTTAGCCAATTATGTTGTCTCTACATGATACCAAAAATTGCTGATGGAATTGGACATTACATTGTTAATGGACCCTGATAACACTCCTATCATCAGACTGAAATACTGTGCTTCAGAACTAGCTGTACCCCTAGCCAAGCTGTTCCAGTACAGCCCCAATGCTACCACCAACACAACAAAATCAAACGTTGCCTAGGTATGTCCTGCCACCAAAATGTAGGCATATCCAGCCTATTACCACCCTACCAGACTACTCTCAATCATCAGCTACGTGATGGCAGGAGTCACCAATAATGCTATCATGTGGCATTTGCAAAACAATAACCTCCTCACTGGTGCTTATATCATAAGCACTTGGATGGAAAAAAACAGAACATCTCAGGATTTCAAAGAAGACAGGCCTGTAAGCCTATGTCCCTCTTTTCATAGGAAAACATTGTAACAATGATCTTTTTTTACTGCAATTTGTACTTTGTTGCATGTTAGCAATCAAGTTCATCTTGTTTAAGACAATAGTTTCTTCTCATTAGATTACCTAGACATTCTCCCCTATGGGCAGCACGGTGGCACAGTGGGCGGTACGGTGACACAGTGGGCGGTATGGTGGCATAGTGGGTGGCACAGTGGCACAGTGGATGGCACAGTGGCACAGTGGTTAGCACCGCTGCCTCACAGCGCCAGAGACCTGGATTCAATTCCCGCCTCAGGCAACTGTCTGTGTGGAGTTTGCACATTCTCCCAGTGTCTGCGTGGGTTTCCTCCGGGTGCTCCAGTTTCCTCCCACAGTCCAAAAATGTGCAAGTTAGGTGAATTGACCATGCTAAATTGCCCGAAGTGTTAGGTGAAGGGATAAATATGTAGGGGAATGTGTATGGGTGGTTGCTCTTCGGCGGGTCGGTGTGGACTTCTTGGGCCAAAGGGCCTGTTTCCACACTGTTAAGTAATCTAATCTAATCTAATCAAATAGGCCCTGTCAGAAAAGGGGTGAGGATGGCAATCAACCTAAACACATGCTACAGTAAGTGCTAGGGAAACTCAGAAGATCAAGAAGCATTTGTGGAGAGAGAACGGAATTAGCATTTCAAACTCAACATGACTTCTTTAGAACTGAAGGGTGCGGGAAATGGTGGAAAAGCAATGTTTTTGTTTTACACATTGGCAATGACTGGCATCACATGTTCATGTGACTTGGCGCCAGTGGTGGTCATCTGAAGATTCAAACTAGCTGCACCATTTTGGCAGGCTGCAGCATCAAATTATGGAGGGGCAACAATGCATGTGTTAGTGCTCCTTTATTTAAGAGGATAAAAATTGTTGCAATGTTTCTAACAATTTTCCAAAATCGTCAGATATTGCACTGGCCCCAGTTTGATGCTTAGTACATCAGGTATTATGAGATGAGGTGGATATGAAGAATATTGGCCTGTTCACAGACCGGAGGTTGATAGTTTTTAGAACCATGTGAAATCTCTAATTAACAAAACTAATTGAAATACTGTGGCTGACTGATTGTAAATTAGTTTTCATTAGTTACTATATGATATTGTGAATGCTGAGCTAGATGGGAAACTGGATATGGCTTCAAATGATCAAATGTTTTATTGGCCTTAAAATATTTAAAAGGAACCAAATAGTTGAAAAAAGAATTCAGGAAAAATTCATTGTAATGTGAAATGGATGGCCTATTGCATGAGAACTAAAGAATAAACATCTTTAGCTGAACCTTAGAGTTCTAGATGTGGTTAGAGCCAAGACACAATATTGGAGTATTAGGTCACCATGTTTTCCTTGCTTTGACTAGACACTAACATTGAAATATTTATAATCAGATGGACTGTGGGAAGACAGGGATTTTGACAATCTTACCTTGCTTGATCAGCGAGATGATAAATGGCATATTTTGTAATTGAGCTGTTCAAATGATAGTTCAAATGGTTGGTTTGAACCAATTTTTATAGGCTTTGATTTGTAAGCGAGGTACATGTGGAGATTACTGAACATAGAAATTCTAGGGGCGACATTGACTCATATAACAGAACGCAGAGCATGACCAGGAAGTAGTTATATGGAGATCACTCTTCTACCCAGGATGTAACGGTAATGGTTCTATGCTTTGAAATTGCTGCTCAAACATTAGTATGTGTTGAGTCTTATTTTAATGGATTAAAATGCAATTGTCACCACTTTGATGATCACTTTGAGTAATTTTGGAAAATGAGAACAATGAGTTAAAGGTTAAAGGTTCAATTGATTTTGATGATTCAAATTTTATCACAGTCAAGGTTAATGCTATCTAAAATATATCCAGACTGTAGGTACAGATTCAGGTGAAGATTCCAAAGTTTAAGGAATTTTGCAAGATAAGACTATTCAGTTGGATCCTGTACAAGATCGTTTGCTCAAGAATCATTGTCTCATCTGCTGTCTGCCAATGTTTTCCACATTTACTGTTCACTCATGTCAAAGGTTCACTCTGTCATTGTACTCTGTTCATTAACAGTGAAACAAGAACCAGATCACTCATTAATATCAAACATAGGTTGTGGGCTACCTGCATGACCTCTGGTGATGTTGCCCTGCACTGTAGAAAATGCTGCTGTACAATCATACTGATCAAAGGAACATAGAGCAATAGGACTGCTCCTGTCTCCCTCTGAAAGAGCTTGCCAGTTTGCCACTTTGTTCCTCCATAGCCCAGCAATTTTGCTCATTTTCCAACTCCCTTTTAAAAGTTCCTTGGAATCTACATCCACCATGCTTTCAGACATTTCCCATCTTAATGACTCACTACATAGTAATGCTTCCCACAGTTTCATCATGCTATTCAGTGGACAAAGTTCTCACCATATGGCCACAGCTTGTCTGTGAGTGGGAGGTATGATCGCTGATATTGTGCAGCTCGACAGCACTGAGACTCGGACAACTGAGCACAGTGCTGAGTTATCAATCACTGGTTGGTGCAGTCTCAAAACTTTACCCTTTAACCTGAGACATTTGACTTTGGCTGAGGCCTTGGCCATGGGTCTGCTTAGTCTGGTGCCTGCTGCAATCTCTACATGATTCTGACAGCTGGGAGCACTTGAAGCATTTTAAATAAGTATAGTTTAAGGATTAAAAGGATTACAAATTTAAGAGCCCCTTCCAATTTGCCCCAATTCTAAATGGGTACACAAGTCTTATAGGGAAAGTAAATTGGACCTATCACTAATGAGATGAGTGCAGCCCAACCCGAGATGCTTCCTGATTTGAATTTTAGAAACATATTGCTTCCAGAAAGGGTCACTGGCTAGCTGAGCAGGAAGTAAACTTGAGCCGATTTCCCACAGCTAATGTTCCAGCTGTGGCTTTGGCTGAGATTGACTAACTCACCACAGACTAGGAATCAAACTCAGGGCCACGCTTCTCTTATAAAGAACAAGGAACAATACAGCACAGAAATAGGCTCTTTGGCCCACCAAAACTGTGCCGCCACATGATGCCTTTCTAAACTAAAACCCTTTTGCCTCTACATGTTCCATATCCCTGTATTCATGTATCTGTCAAGATGCCTCTTAAAAGTTGGTATTTATCTGCCTCCACAACCTCCTCTGGCAGCTCTTTCCAGGGATTTACCACCCTTTGTGTAAAATATTTGCCTCTCACGTGTCCTTTAAATGTACCCATTGCCTTAAATCTCTGTCCCCCATAACAGGTAATTAACATTTCTATCCTGGATAAAAGACTCCAACTATCCACTCTGCCTATTCCTCTCATAAATTTGTCAACTTCAATCAGGTCATCCCTCATCTTTCAATGTTCAAGTGAAAACAAACCCAGTTTATCCAATCTCTCCTCATAGCTAACAGCCTCTAAATCAGGCAACATCCTGGTAAACTATTTCTGTATCCTTTTCAAAACCTCCACATTCTTCTGGTAGTGTAGTGACCAGAACTGTATATAGTATTCCAAATGTGGCCTAACTAAAGTTCTATGCAGCTGTAACATGACTTACCAATGTTTATACTCTATGTTCCAACTGATGAAGGCAAGCATGCCATTTGCCTTCTTGATCACCTTGTTCACTTTTGTTGTCACCTTTAGGGAGCTGTGGAACTGTACGCCTAGGTCCTTCTATATTGTAATGCCTCTAGAGTTCTGTATACTTCCCTCCTGCATTTGATCTTCCAAAATACATTGCGTCAAATTTGTCCAGATTAAACTCCATCTGCTATTTCTCCGACCAAGTCTCCAGCCTACATATATCCTCCTATACCCTCTGGCAATCCTCCTCACTATCCACAACTCCTCCAACCTTTGTGTTGTCTGCAAACCTACTAATCAGATCAGCTACATTCTCCTTCAAATCATTTTTATATGTTACAAACAAAACGGGTACCAACACTGATCCCTGGGGAACCCTGCTGGGGCCACAGATCTCCAGTCAGAAAAACACACTTACAATTTTCCAAAATAAATTAAAATCACACAACACCCGGTTATAGTCCAACAGGTTTATTTGGAAGTACTAGCTTTCGCAACGCTGCTCCTTCATCAGGTATTGACATATTAACATGACACAAATTTACGAAATGCCTATATGGTCAATAGTTACTCAGGGTTATTTCAGCTAATTATGGTGAATTACATAGAATAACATCATATTGCTGACATAGAACAATACCATATCAGAATTACGTTCAACAGAGTCTCCTCTCACTTAATTTATTTCATCCATCATGCTACCTTTCTATTCCATTCCTTTTCATTCCGGCTTTTCCTGAAACAAAGCTATACTATAAAGCACCTCAATAATTCCATGGTTCCTGATCAAAGACATTTCCATTGGTAATATAGTAATGGCCCTTGGTTTTGGACTTTCCACAATTGGAATCGAGTTTCCAGTATTGTTATTAGATTACATTCAATGGTTGTTTCAGAATGGGGAAGTATGGTTTTTAATTCATACTGAGTCATTTGTAGTGTGTTATGGAGTTTTCTATGCGTTGGTAATTGCTGGACATATAGAAAAGGTCACTACAGTAAAGATAAACACTGGTATTCCCCGTGATCCCCTAAAATTTCATTTTTGAAATTTTCTGTGCTTACTTCTTTTGTTAGGGAAATTTGACTATTCATCAACTGAAAATGTCAGTGCTAGCCTCTGGGGAAGGGAATACCTTCCCATCATTTTTTTCAGTGCACTTAGTTTTTCCCCCAATATTATTTGTAGTGAGTTTCAGCCTAAGAGAAGTCATGCCAATGTACTACACACAGCACCTACAGCACCCAGCAACTGAGCACCCACAGATCACATACAGAATTCCGAGCTGTTCTGTTCTGACCTTTTCCAAAATAATTCCAGTTAAACCCACTTTCCTGATCTCTCCCCATTACCACACATTTATTTTCAAATATTTGGACAGTTACTTTTTGAAAATGACTATTGAATTTGTTTACCTCACCTTTTCAGGTGATACATTCCACATATACCAATTAATATTTGAAAGGGAAAAATATTGTAGTGTTCTGAGAAAAAAGCCTTGAGGAGGCAATGAATAGAAGGGACTTTTGAGGGTTGCAAAGTAGCCATGAAGGAACTAAAGAATGGACCTAGGAGAGCTAGAAGGGGGCATGAGAAAGCCTTCGTGGGTAGAATTAAGGAAAAGCCTAAGGCATTCTACACTTATGTGAGGAACAAGAAGATGGCTAGAGTGAAGGTAGAGCCGATCAGGGATAGTGGAGGGAAATTGTGCCTGGAGTTGGAGGAAGTAGGGGAGGCATTCAACGAATACTTTGCTTCAGTATTCACTACTGAGAGGGACCTTGATGTTTCTGAGGACAGCGAAACAGACTGATACATTAGGTTGATGTTAGGAAGAAGGATGTGCTGAAAATTTTGAAAAGTATAAGGATAGATAAATCCCCCGGGGCCAGATGGGATATACCCTAGTTTATTGCAGGAAGTAAGGGAAGAGACTGCTGCACCTTTGGTGATGATCTTTGTGTCCTCACTGTCCACTGGAGTAGTGCCAGATGATTGGAGGGAGGCAAATGTTATTCTCTTGTTCAAGAAAGGGAATAGGGATAATCCTGGGAATTACAAACTAGTCAATCTTACATCAGTGGTGGGCAAAGTATTAGAGAGGATTCTGAGAGACAGGATTTATGATTACTTGTAAAACCATAGTTTGATTAGAGATAGTCAGCATGGCTTTTGAGGGGCAGGTCAGGCCTCACAAACCTCACTGAATTCTTTGAGGATGTGACAAAACACGTTGATGAAGGTAGAGCAGTGGATGTGGTATACATGAATTTTAGCAAGGTGTTTGATAAGATTGCCCATGGTAGGGTCATTCAGAAAATAAGGAGGCATGGAATACAGGGAATTCTGGTTGACTGGATACAAATTTGGCTGGCCCATAGAAGACAGAGGGTGACGATAGGTGGAAAGTATTCAGCCTGGAGCTCAGTGACCAGTAGTATTCTGCAGGGATCAGTTCTGAGACCTCTGCTCTTTGTGATTTTTATAAGTTACTTGGATGAGAAAGTGAAAGTGTGAGTTAGTAAGTTTGCCAATGATATGAAGGTTGGTGGAGTGGTGGATAGTGTGGAGGCCTGTTATAAGTTGCAACAGGATATTGACAGGATGCAGAGCTGGGCTGAGAAGTGGCAGATGGAGTTCAATCTGGAAAAGTGTGAAGTGCTTCATTTTGGCAGGTCGAATGTGAATGTAGAATTTAAAGGCAGGATTCTTGGCAGTGTGGAGGAAGACATGATCTTGGAGTCCATGTCCATAAACCCTCAAAGTTGCCATCCATGTTGATAGAATTGTTAAGAAGGTGTATGGTGAGTTGACTTTCATTAGCAGGGGGATTGGGTTTAAGAGCTGTGAAGTTATACTGCAGGTCTATAGAGTCCTGGGTAGACTATACTTGCAATATCTTGTTCAGTTCTGGTTGCCTCATTATAGGAAATATCTGGGAGCTTTAGAGAGGGTGCAGACGAGATTTACCAGGATGCTGCCTGAACTGGAAGGTATGTCTTATGAAGAAAGGTTGAGGGAACTAGGGCTTTTCTCATTGGAGTGAAGAAGGATGAGAGGTAACTTGATAGAGGTGTATAAGATGTTGACAGGCACAGATACAGTGGATATCTGGAAACTTTTTCCCATGGCAGAAAAGGGAAATCATGATGGGGGAACAAATTTAAGGTGATTGGAGGAATGTTTAGGGGAGATGTCAGAGGTAGGTTCTTTACACAGAGAGTGGTGGGTATGTTGAATGCACTGCTGGCAGTGGTAGTGGAGTCTACATACATTACGGACATTTAAGCAACTCTTGGATATGCACATGGAGGATAGTACAATGAAGGGTATGTAAGTAAAATAGCGTAATCTAAGAGTAGGATAAAAGGCTGGCACAACATCGAGGGCTGAAGGACCTGTACTGTGCTGAACTGTTCTATGTTCTATGTTCTAAATAGAACACTTGGATTACTGCTACTACGTATTAGATTACTTTACAGTGTGGAAACAGGCCCTTCGGCCCAACAAGTCCACACCGACCCGCCGAAGCGCAAACCACCCATACCCCTACATTTACCCCTTACCTAACACTACGGACAATTTAGCATGGCCAATTCACCTGACCTGCACATCTTTGGAACTGTGGGAGGAAACCGGAGCACCCGGAGGAAATCCACGCAGACACGGGGAGAATGTGCAAACTCCACACAGTCAGTCGCCTGAGGTGGGAATTGAACCCGGGTCTCTGGCGCTGTGAGGCAGCAGTGCTAACCACTGTGCCACCGTGCCGCCCACAACAACTGTGCCACCGTGCCGCCCACAGACATTCTCACAGACATGATGGGTTGAATGGCGTTCTCCTGTGCCCTTTGATAATATTTCGGCTTGTGAAGCATCTTGAGATATGAATTTGAAGACACTACATAGACTTAAGATTTTAGAGTCATAGAGCTGTACAGCATGGAAACAGATCCTTCGGACCAACCCGTCCATGCTGACCAGATATCCCAACCCAATTTAGTCCCACCTGCCAGCATCCGGCCCATATCCCTTCAAACCCTGTCTATTCATATACCCATCCAAATGCCTCTTAAATGCTGCAATTGTACCAGCCTCCACCACATTCTCTGGCAGCTCATTCCTTACACATACCACCCTCTACATGAAAAGATTGCCCCTTAGGTCTCTTTTATATCTTTCCCCTCTTATCCTAAACCTATGCCCTCTAGCTCTGGACTCCCCAACCCCAGGGAAAAGACTTTGTCTATTTATCCCATCCATGCTCTTCATAATTTTGTAAACCTCTATAAGGTCACCCCTCAGCCTCTGACGATCCAGGGAAAACAGCCCCGGCCTGTTCAGCCTCTCCCTGTAGCTCAGATCCTCCAACCTTGGCAACATCCTTGTAAATCTTTTCTGAACCCTTTCAAGTTTCACAACATCTTTCTGATAGGAAGGAGTCCAGAATTGCACGCAATATTCCAATAGTGGCCCAACCAATGTCCTGTACAGCCGCAACATGACCTCCCAACTCCTGTACTCATTACTTTGACCAATAAAGGAAAGCATACCAAACGCCTTCTTCACTATCCTATCTACCTGCGACTCCACTTTCAAGGTGCTATGAACCTGCACTCCAAGGTCTCTTTGTTCAGCAACACTCCCTAGGATCTTACCATTAAGTGTATAAGTCCTGCTAAGATTTGCTTTCCCAAAATGCAGCACCTTGCATTTATCTGAATTAAACACCATCTGCCACTTCTCAGCCCTTGGCCCATCTGGTCAAGATCCTGTTGTAATCTGAGGTAACCCTCTTTGCTGTCCACTACACTTCCAATTTTGGTATCATCTGCAAACTTACTAACTGTACTGCTTATGCTTGCATCCAAATCATTTATGTAAATGACAAAAAGTAGAGGCCCAGCACCAATCCTTGTGGCACTCCACTGGTCACAGGCCTCCAGTCTGAAAAACAACCCTCCACCACCACCCTCTGTCTTCTACCTTTGAGCCAGTTCTGTATCCAAATGGCTAGTTCTCCCTGTATTCCATGAGATGTAACCTTGCTAATCAGTCTCTCATGGGGAACCTTGTTGAACGCCTTACTGAAGTCCATATAGATCACATCTACTGCTCTGCCCTCATCAATCTTCTTTGTTACTTCTTCAAAAAACTCAATCAAGTTTGTGAGACATGATTCCCACGCACAAAGCCATGTTGACTAGCCCTAATCAGTTCTTGCCTTTCCAAATACAAGTACATCCTGTCCCTCAGGATTCCCTCCAACAACTTGCCCACCACCGAGGTCAGGCTCACCGGTCTATAGTTCCCTGGCTTGTCTTTGCCGCCCTTCTTAAACAGTGGCACCACGTTAGCCAACCTCCAGTCTTCCAGCACCTCACCTGTGAATATCGATGACAGAAATATCTCAACAAGAGGCCCAGCAATCACTTCTCTAGCTTCCCACAGAGTTCTCATGTACACCTGATCAAGTCCTGGGGATTTATCCACTTTTAACCATTTCAAGACATCCAGCACTTCCTATTCTGTAATCTGGACATTTTGCAAGATGTCACCATCTATTTTCCTACAGTCTATATCTTCCATATCCTTTTTCACAGTAAATACCGATGCAAAATATTCATTTATTATCTCCCCAATTTTCTGTAGCTCCTCACAAAGGCCGCCTTGCTGATCTTTGAGGGGCCCTATTCTCTCCCTAGTTACCCTCTTGTCCTTAATATATTTGTAAAAGCCCTTTGGATTCTCCTTAATTCTATTTGCCAAAGCTATCTCATGTTCCCGTTTTGCCCTCCTGATTTCCCTCTTAAGTATACTCCTACTTTCTTTATACTCTTCTGAGGATTCATTTGATCTATCTTGTCTATACCTGACATATGCTTCCTTCTTTTTCTTAACCAAACCCTCAATTTCTTTAGTTATCCAGCATTCCCTATACCTACCAGCCTTCCCTTTCACCCTGACAGGAATATACTTTCTCTGGATTCTTGTTATCTCATTTCTGAAGGCTTCCCACTTTCCAGCCATCCATTTACCTGCGAACATCTGTGCCCAATCAGCTTTTGAAAGTTCTTGCCTAATACCGTCAAAATTGGCCTTTCTCCAATTTAGAACTTCAACTTTTAGATCTGGTCTATCCTTTCCATCACTATTTTGAAATGAATAGAATTATGGTCCCTGGCCCCAAAGTGCTCCCCCACTGACACCTCAAGTCACCTGCCCTGCTTATTTCCCAAGAGTAGGTCAAGTTTTGCACCTTCTCTAGTAGGTACATCCACAGACAGAATCAGAAAATTGTCTTGTACACACTTCAAAAATACCTCTCCATCTAAATCTTTAACACTATGGCAGTCCCAGTCGATGTTTGGAAAGTTAAAATCCCCTACCATAACTACCCTATTATTCTTACAGATAGCTGAGATCTCCTTACAAGTTTGTTTCTCAATTTCCCTCTGACTACTGGGGGTCTATAATACAATCCCAGTAAGGTGATCATCCCTTTCTTATTTCTCAGTTCCACCCAAATAACTTCCCTGGATGTCTTTCCGGGAATATCCTCCCTCAGCACAGCTGTAATGCTATCCCTTATCAAAAATGCCACCCCCCTCCCCTCCCCCCCCCCCCCCCCCTTCCTCTCTTGCCTCCCTTTCTATCCTTCCTGTAGCATTTGTATCCTGGAACATTAAGCTACCAGTCCTGCCCATCCTTGAGCCATGTTTCCGTAATTGCTATGACATCTCAGTCCCATGTTCCTAACCATGCCCTGAGTTCATCTGCCTTCCCTGTTAGGCCCCTTGCATTGAAATAAATGCAGTTTAATTTATTAGTCCTACCTTGTCCCTGTCTGCCCTGACTGTTTGACTCACTTCTGTTCTCAACTGTACCCATCTCAGATTGATCTCTTTCCTCACTATCTCCCTGGCTCCCACCCCCACACCTTACTAGTTTATATCCTCCCAAGCAGTTCTAGCAAATTTCCCTGCCAGTATATTAGTCCCCTTCTTATTTAGGTGCAATCCGCCCTTCTTGTACAGGTCACTTCTACCCCAAAAGAGATTCCAATGATCCAAAAATGTGAATCCTTCTCCCATACACCATCTCCTCAGCCATGCATTCATCTGCTCTGTCCTCCTATTCCTGCCCTCACTAGCTCGTAGCACTGGGAGTAATCCAGATATTACTATCCTTGAGGACATCCTTTTTAAATTTCTGCCTAACTCTCTGTAATCTCCCTTCGGAGTCTCAACCTTTTCCCTTCCAATGTCATTGGTTCCAGTGTGGACAATGACCTCCTGCTGGCCCCTCTCTCCCGTGAGAACATTATGCACCCTCTCTGAGACACCCTTGATCGTGGCACCAGGGAAACAACACACCATTCTGCTTTTTTGCTGCTGGCCACATAAATATCTGTCTGTACCTCGGACTACAGAATCCCCTAACACAATTGATCTCTTGGAAGCCGACGTACCCCTCGTTGCATTAGAGCCAGTCTCAATACCAGAAACTTGGCCGTTCATGCTACGTTCCCTGAGAATCCATCACCCCCTACATTTTCCAAAACAGCATACCTGTTTGAAATGGGTATATCCACAAAAGACTCCTGCCTTGTTGCGACCTCTCTCACCCTTCCTGGAGTTAACCCATCTATGTGACCGTATCTGAGACTTTCCCCCCCTTCCTATAACTGCCATCCATCACATACTGTTGTTGTTGCAAATTCCTCATCGCTTCTATCTGTCTCTCCAACTGATCCACTCGATCTGATAAGATTCGCATCCAACAGCATTTATGGCAGATATAATCCGCAGTAACCCTTAAACTCTCTTTAAACGCTCACATCTGACAAGAAGTACATATCACTGCAAAGGCCATATTTGCTCCTTCACAATCTACAGATCCAGAAAATAACACTGTCTTATTCCTCTACAAACACTGCCCCAGGTTAAATTAATAGCTATGGCTTATATTTTAAGTTTAATCAAGAGTCTTATCTCCAAAAACATATCATCAAGAAAGAATCCACTGTACCCACTACTGCAGCCTTTCTATTGGACAGACTTAAAACAACAATTAACTTATCTGATTCTGTGCCCAACAGTTCCTCCAAGATTAGTTGTGAATTTCACTGTTTGTTAATTTTCCCAGATGCACTCCGATGTCCAGCAATACATGACTTCAAACAGCAAAGGCGGTAACTGTCACTGTCTCTCTCTCTCTCTTTCTCTAATGCAACAGCATATAAAACAGTAATTGCTGCTCCTGGAATTCGAGGAAATCACCTCCAGTACCTAAAATACTTCAAAAAACGGAGCAACTCTTTACAGCCAGAAATTTTTCCCATCCTCCATCTTCGATTACCCAGAAGCCTCATCCATTATTTTCTGTTTCTCTTTGTATTTGATAAATTTTCATTATTTATATATCCTTTTGCAGTTTTGAATCCAATTGTATTATTTTGCTGCTTTCAGCCCTTGACCTTCATTTTTACATATTATAAATCTTTTCAAGTCATACAATCTTTGATTGTATGGCATTGATGGAGGTCTCTCTGTAGGCCAATCCAGTTAATCCATTTAAAGCTCTATCTCTGTAGCCCTGCAAGTTTATTTCCTTCATATGTTGATGCTATTTCTTCTGAAATCATTGACTGTCTCCACCTGCACCAGCTTTATTGTAGCGAGTTCCATAGCTTGTTGCCTTAATAAATTCTTCCTAATAATTTCCTGCATCTCTTACACAATGCCTTAAATCGCTGAATCCTGGTCCTCAGGCCAGCAATACATGGGAACAGGTTTTCCATGACTACTTTATCTAAACCTGTCATAATCTTGCACACCACTATCACATTTCTAAATCTCCCATCTCCTGAGTGAGGGTTGTCCACTTTAGCCTATGGTGAGCACCAGTGTCCCGTTTGGTTTTCTTCCCGGCTACAAGGACCTCTGAGGCTTGTATATGGCAGTGAGTCTCAGAACCAGAAGTCAATGCTGTGATCAGCGTGCTGGTGCAGAACCTTGGAACTGCTGCTCGCGCTTGTAAAGGATTTAGCTGATCACATTCCGGGTTTCAAATCATTTCAGGCCAGCTCAAACTCCAGATTTTAATTTTCGTTCAGATACATTGTTTACCAGTATTTTTACATACCCTCTCCACTGAGGTCCTCTCTCTCCGATTGTGCCTGATATTTGAATGGAGAAAGGCTGTAACTGTTGCTCAGTCTTACTCTCCCAAACAATTGCCACTGATCTTCCACCTCCTCTATCTTATTGAAACTGGTCTAACTATTTATAATGTGAATGTTTTTCTATTGTCCGCCCTCACCACTTCCCCGATGGCCAATCTCCATTTGGAATAAGTAATATTTCAGACATGAGCCCACACTGTACCAAACCACTATTAACGTGTTACAACCTAAAATCTATTGGTTGTTACTAAGTGGAATACATAGTTTATTTCTGAAAATTACATTCACCTTTTCTACAGAAGTTCAGAGCTTACATGAGTTATGCACTGGAAAACACAATTCCATTTTCAAAATCTTCCTTCTGTTATGAAGGCGTTGCATTTAAGAGTTTTTGTGTTTTTGAGTTTGAGGAATTGAGAAGCTTGTAAAGTGGTTAGTGAAAGGAAATAATTTTATTTTTAACAAGACATTTCCTGGTAGATAAACGTCTTGTGATATCTGTTTGTTTACTGGAGACCATCTGCCTCGGTTGATAGCTGTCAGGTTCCAGTTTCAGATTTGAATATTGTTTGGAGTAGGTGGGAAAAGCCTACTGAAAGAAACAAATCTTCCCTGCTTAACACTCCTGTGTTTGGAACAGAATCTTCATTGTGGATCCATTGTTGTATCTGGATGGAGCCCTGGTCCACCTATTCGCTGAATTATTGTATCTACAAAAGTCCTCAGAAACAACTACATATTTAATTACATTCATCCTTCTATGCTAGCACACATCATCAATAATCATCTGAACATCTCAAAATTCATCTTGTTATATCTTCAAGAACTATGACTTACTGGCCAAAAGTTTTATTTTTAATCTCTGTCGAGATAAATCTATTTTTTTCTCTTTTACTTGGTGTGCGTAAGTATGCATGTCTTGGTGTGTGTTCTTTTGATAATTTAAACTAGTTAACATTCATATTACAAACTGAGCATGTTTAACAATTTTATATCTTCACTGAATAAGCTTTATTTTATAATTAATCAATA
Source organism: Chiloscyllium plagiosum (assembly GCF_037043375.1). Taxonomy (NCBI): domain Eukaryota; kingdom Metazoa; phylum Chordata; class Chondrichthyes; order Orectolobiformes; family Hemiscylliidae; genus Chiloscyllium; species Chiloscyllium plagiosum. The sequence continues at coordinate 57,668,391 of NW_028270149.1, read as the reverse complement.
ATTTTGTTTTCATTTAAAAAACGCGGTTGATGGATCTTTTTATTCCAGGTCTAATATAGAGAAAGCCTATGAGTGGCTATTTCGGGAACCTGGCAAAACAATTAAATTCATTCTGTGACCTAAGGAGTAGTGGGACTTGAGAATATCATTGCAACCTTCCTCAAATAGTTGTAGCACTTGGTGCATTAAGCTTGCTAACCTTCTATTCAAATTTCTCTAGACCATTCCGATAAACTTTCTTCGACAAACTGGGTTGCAAATAGCACTGGCACAGACTTGTCAGAGAATACCCACTCAAACTGTTTTCTCAGTGACCTGACAAAGAGTGAGAAAGTGTTGATAAATAGTATAACCCACCATCCAGTTTAGAACATAAAGATTTATGCTTCAATTCAGCCACCTCTCCCACAGTGTTACCATCACAATCAGTTTCTACATATGCTGCTACTATTGGAATTAAGTTGAGCCAGAGGTGAGAAATGGACATTACAGACTATTCAAAACAAAACCCTTGTAGATTTAATTCTAGTTATTGTATGCTTTGAGCTGTACTTGCAATGAGATAAGACTTTGTGATATGGGTGAATCATTGCATTCTACTGATCTTATCAGTCAGGTGCTATAGAACTGTTTACAGCTTAGAGCAGTTTCTTTCCTCACTTTCAGTCTAGCTTGCATTGAATAATTGTGGTGTAGCACAGCCATTACAAAGTTTTAATATAAGCATGCTAACTTGGATCCAAAAATGTTGTGATTGGGCAATTTAGTTATCTGTTGAACCATCGTTGAAACAGTGAAAAAGACGGATATTGTGGTATCAGTGGAGGAAGTAAAGTTAAATACCATCTGTTCTATTTGCACCAGAAAATTGGGCTCCTTGAATTTAGAAAATATAAAATCACTTGCTCCTTGGCAGTCCAAATGCTGGCTAATAAAATTTTCAAATAAGTCTGAAAGTAGCTGATCCATGATCCAGTTGGAAGCAGGTAGGAGGCTGCTTTCATGCATGAATCAGTTTCTAAACTGGCTGCAGAATCCAGTCTGCAATTCTTTCTGTGAATAGGACAAACCATGCAATCTCTAAGCAAATTCCTGTTTACTTTTGTGAGGTGCAATAGCTCCTTCTTGCCAAATAAAAGTGCTGTGAACTGGTGGCAATCGTTCAGTGGGCTCCCTGGAGTTCATACCTCCTCATTTTTAGTTCTTTTCCTTGTTGAGATGCCTCATGCAGTCAGAGCCACTCCATATTCTGCCCTAGTAACACTCCCAATGAATGCATTAGCCCAATACCAATGCAGCTGGAACATGCGTTATGAGTATCAGCTTGTTCTGCTCTGCACTCGCCGAGTTTAGAGAACGTTCAGGATCGGCCCAGGATTTTCAACTGTTTCCTGGTTCATCATCTCTGCCACTACTGTGCCATACAGTCATGGAGTCACAGGGTCATACAGCACGGGAACAGACTCTTCGGTCCTACCAGTCCATGTCGACCCCATGTTCCCAAACTAAACGAATCCCACCTGCCTGCGCTTGGCTGCATATCCCTCCAAATATCTCTTACTCAAAAACTTATCCCAAATATCTTTTAAATGTTGTAACTGTATCTGTATCCACCACTTCCACCAGAAATTTATTCTATACATGAACCACTCTCTGTGTAAAAAAGTATTCCCACATGTCTTTTTACAATTTTTCTCCCCTCACTTTAAAAATATTTCTCCTAGTCTTGAAATCCCTCACCATAGGGGAAAAGACACCTACCATTCACCTGATCTATACCTCTCATATCTTTATAAACCTCCAAATGGTCACCCCTTGACCTCCTATGCTCCATGAAAAATGTCCCAACCTATCCAGCCTCTCCTTGTATCTTAAACTGTCCATTCTCGGTAACATCCTGGTAAATCTTTTCTGAACCATCTCCATCCTAATCATGTCTTTCCTATAACAGGGCAACGAGAATTGGACATGGCAATCCCTGTCTACATGTGCCCTGTCTGCACAATGCACACTCTATTCTGGTCAGGCATGAAAACCCTTCATCCGTGTGGCCCAGCATACTTCTTGTTATACGTCTTCTCCCCTGTGGGTCCATAAGAACGTAGGAAATAAAATAAGTCATTCAACCGTAAACCTGCCCCTTCCACAGGTCTCATTGAAGTTGTCACATGATGGACTGTACCACACACATTTATTATCCCGAGAAAGCTTTATGTAAATACTTACCGATCCCTCAATATAATCTAGTAAAACTGCAGGGGTGAGTTTTCCTCTATTCTCACATCTGTACAACTATTGGCAACTCTTCACAAACAACAGTCCCTGAATAGTTGCAGGAAGAGCTATCTATACCCATCACCATAAGTAAAACTAATCTTTGAGGGAACTAATACTTTTCTCATCCCCAGAGGTGGATATTATGCCCTGGATGTGTATTTATTGCCCATCCCTTTTTGCGAGAAGATGGTGGTGAGCTGTCTTCTTGCACAACTGCAGTCTATGTGCTGTAGGTACATCCATTCCATTGTTAAGAATAGAGTTCCGAGCTTTTCACCCAGTACTGATAAAGGAAGGCCAGACATTTTTAAGTGATGATCATATGTGAATTAGACAGAAACTTGATAGTGTTCTATTGGTACCTTCTTTTCTTGTATTTTAAGTAGTGGAAGACAGGCGTTTGGGAAGTAGTGTTCTGTGCATTGTATACACTGTGGACACAGGTGCCAGTGGCAGATGAAGTGAATGTTTAAGGTGGTGGATGAAATATTGATAAAGCAGACTGTTTTCCAGGATGGCGCTGAGCTTCTTGAGTGTTACTGGAACGGCACTCACCTAGGCAAGTGGAGGGTATCCCATCATGCTCCTGACTTGTGCTTTATTTGTGATTGGAAGCATTTGAGGAGTTTGAAGGTGAGTCACTTGCAACAGAATTCCAGTCACTGACAAGGTGATCTCTCCATACAGTACATTGCTACAAAGGACATCTTCTGTAACATCTGTTACCCTTCCATTGTGCTGAAGTGGCATTTCCATCCTTACTATTGCACTATTACAACTTTCTTTTATTAATGGGATATGTATATTGCTAGATGGCCAGCATTTATTGTCCATCCCTAACTATCCTGAGAAGGCAATGGTAAGCTTACAAATGTTGCAGTTCTTAGATATAGGGGTGACCATAGTGCTGTTCAGAAAGGAGTTTGGGATTTTGACCCAGAGGCAGTAAAGATATGAGAATATCATTCCAAGTCAGGATGGTGAGTGGCATTGAGGGGATTTGCAGGTGGTGGAGTTCCCATGTTTCTGCTGCCCTTGTCCTTCTGGCTGGTAAACATTGCAAGTTTGGAAAATGCTGTTGGAGGAGCCTTTGTGAATTACTGCAATGCATCTTGTAGAATCTTTAGATTCTGGAAAAGTCACAGAGGGTTGGAAAACAGTCAAAGCAAATCTCTTTTGCAAAAAGAAAAGAAAACATTGAACAAGTAAAATAGGCCAGTTAGCTTAATATTTGTCACTCAGAAAAGTTAGGGCCTAATATAAAAGATGTAATAGAAGAGCATTTAGAAATACATAATATGATCAACCAGAGTCAGGATAACTTCACAAAGGGGAAATCATGCCTGACAAATTTATTCCAGCTCTTTGAAGAGATAACAAGCAAGCTAGATAAAGGGGAACCAATTGATGCAATATATTTTGATTTCCAAAATAAAGTATTGTGCTTTAGGCTTCTTGATATCCTTAGAGCCCTTGGTTGGGGGAATTATATAAGCATGGATAGAGGGTTGGCTAACTAGTAGAAGGTAAAGAGTAGAGATAAGGGGGGCATTTTCAAAATGGCAACCTGCAACCTATAGAATGCCACAGGAATCAGTGCTGGGCCCATAGTTACTTACAATATAAATTAAATATTTGGATGAGGGAAGTGACTGTACGATTGCCAAGTTTACAGACAAAAATAAATGAGAAGGCAAGTCATGAAGATAACATAAAGAATCTGCTAAGTGACATAGATTAAGCAAGTTTAAAAAAAAGCTTGGTGGATGGAATATAATGTGGAAAAATATGAATTTATGTACTTTGGTAGGAAGAAAAGAGGAGCTGAGTGTTATTTAACTGGAAAAAGATTGCAGAAAGCTACAAAACGGAGGGATTTATGTGTCCTCGGGTACATAAATCACAAATGGAATCTTGGCTTGTAGTTCAAAGGAAATGGAGTATAAAAATAAAGAAGTCTTGGTAAAACCACACAAGGCGCTAGTCAGACCACGTTAAAGTTTTGTAACCAGTTTTGTTCCCCTTACAATATGCTGGCAGGGAGGCAGTCCAGAGAAGGTTCTTTCAGTTGATCCTGGGTGTGGAGGTGTTTTCTTAGAAGTGGAAATTGAGTAAGCTGAGTCTGCACTCACTGGAGTTTAGAAAAGTAAGAGGCAACCTTATTGAAACATGTAAGGTTCTTAGGGAACCTGACAGGGTAGACACTGAGAGCTTATTTATCTTGTGGGAGAGTTTAGGACCAACATTAGATTAGATTAGATTCCTTAAGGTATGGAAACAGGCCATTTGGCCCAACAAGTCCATACCGACCCTCTGAAGAGTAACCCACCCAGACCCATTCCCCTACCCTATATTTACCCCTGACTAGTGCATCTAACACTATTAGCAATTTAACATGACCAACTCACCTGACCTGCACATCTTTGGATTGTTGGAGGAAACCGGAGCACCCGAAGGGCATAATCTCAGAGTAAAGGGTCACAAATATAAGACAGAGGTGAGGAGACATTTATTCTCTCAGAGGGTGGTAGTGATTTTGTATAATTCTTTGTCTCAAGGGCTGTTGAGGCTGGTTCATTGAGTATGTGTGTGGTTAAGATTGACAGATTTTTAACCAGTGCGGGAATCAAAGGCTAATGGGGAAAAGCCAAGAAAGTGGAATTGAGGATTATTAGATTAGCCATTATTTCATTAACTGGTGTGAAGGTTTACTGGGCTGAATGGCCTACTTCTCCTCCTATATATTATGTAACACACTGCTACCATTGTACATCTGTGGTATTGGGAGTGCAAGCTGAGGGTGCAAATTGAGTGAGCTGCTTTGTCCTGGATACTGTGAAGCTTCTTGATAGTTGTCAGAGCACCACTCATCCAGGTATCTGGGGAGTATTCCTTCATACTCTTGACGATGCCTTGTACATGCTGGACAGACACTGGGGAGACCACAGTACTCCAAGCCTTTGTGGTCACTGTACTTAAATAGCTCGTCCATTTCAATTTCAGATTAATGATAAGCCCCAGAATGTTGATCATACGGGATTCAGTGATAACAGTGCCATTCAATATCAAGGGGAAATAGTTAGATTCTGTCTTATTGGAAATAGTCATTGACTGGCATTTGTAGGGCTTGTTTTGCAGATTTTGGTGCTGTGTTGGCTATTGCAGGAAATGTGCTTGATGATTTGGATGCAGATCATGTTTGTGTGCTGTTTGATTTGGATTAGTTTGAGGAGTGTGTTTCAATCTCATTTTGTTTGCTTTCATTAAACATTGAGTTTATCTGAGCCTCATGGTACGACTCAATATTATTCAATGAACCATAACGTCAGAATGCAGCATTGCTTATTGAGATAATGCAACATCCCTATTGTTCTCACTTTAATTGGAACCCAAGCTGATCAAATCCCATTCATAGCAACTTAATTTTCAAAATACAATAGACTCAAGCAAAGATAACTCAAAATAAATGTCTGCCCCACCAATTGCATTTGACAAAAAACCTTATTTTTACCTTGTTCTTTATGACCTTTTCACTTATAACACACTGATTTCTAGTTCCTTTGATTTTACAGAAACCTGTTCTAAAATTGTAAGATAGATCAAAGGCAATTATTTTACACCAGGTTATTTGTGGTTTAAATAGAAAAGGCAGGCCCTGAAATAAGGTTGTACCATGTGAGAATCTGTACCAGTTGGCAACAGAGCTGTTAGTTTTATTCGAAGCAGCAGATGTAGTACTGGAGATTTGATGACTATTGTCTCAATTCCACATAATCCTATCTTTGGAAAGTTTTGTTACTAAACACATTAAGTTGAATTGTTTCTCCACTTCTATGTTGAAAGGTACATTCTCACAAAAGGATATTACTCCACTGGGGATTGCATCTATCTGATAGTGCTCCTATTGACTATTATTCATCCCTGATGCTTCTTGGATGTGCTTTTGAGATGACTACCTCTACCTGTGCTCTACTCCAGGGGACCAGAGGATTTAAATCCTTCTCGTGTTACTGAGACCAGCAACTCTCACTGCATTGAAGTTGGAATATTAGATCATGAGCTAATAATGGATGAGGAAGGCCATTTGGTTAATTCATTCATCCAACAAGAGAGATCTTCATGTCCGCTTCTCATTCTGAATCTATCAGTGCTTCTTTTTCAAGGTAAAATCCCTCAGCTGTCTCCCATCATTTCTCATCAGTCAGACTGCGAATTCTGGAGATCTGTTTCACAGTTCTTCAATGCTTTGCATTGCATTAGAATATCTCTCTCAATTCCTGGTAATGAGAAACAACACAGTACTCAAAGTGTTTCTCACTACATACTGGTAATAAGTTTGATCATCACTCCCACTGACTTATATTCTATGTTTTTGTGTTATCGAGTTCAACATCTTGTTGCATTCATTGATGTGTTGAATCTGAGCAGCTTTAAGTCTGCAAAGACTGGAAGGATTCTTCCAGCTTTATCTATAACTTATTCATTTCTATTCAAGAAGTAGATACATCACTTATTTTATTCCTAATTATAGCTCTTTACTCAGCTACATAGTTTGCTCAACTGATTTGGCAACTTCATAGCTACCACTTCTAACTACAGTTGGTGGGGGGGAGTTGCCTTAGGAATCTTCAATATTGACTCTGGACCCCATGAAATCTTGTGGCTTCAGGTTAAACATGGGCAAGGAAACCTCACCTGCTGGTTATGAGTACTGCCCTCCCTCTGCTGATGAATGAGTTCTCCATGTAGAACGACACTTGGAGAGAGCACTGAGGGTGGAAAGGGTGCAAACGGTATTCTGGGTGGGAGATTTCAATGCCCACCACCAACCGTGGCTGGGCAGAAGCAATATTGAGGAGAAAGTGAGGTCTGCAGATGATGGAGATCAGGGCTGGAAATGTGTTGCTGGAAAAGTGCAGCAGGTCAGGCAGCATCCAGGGAACAGGAGAATCGCGTTTCGGGCATAAGCCCTTCTTCAGGAATCAGTTTCCTGAAGAAGGGTTTATGCCCGAAACGTCGATTCTCCTGTTCCCTGGATACTGCCTGACCTGTTGCGCTTTTCCAGCAACACATTTCCAGCAGCAATATTGATCAAGCTGATCAGATTCCAAAGAACGTAGCTGCCAGACTGTGTTCTGTGACACGTGGTGAGGGAATTAGCAAGATGGAAAAACATATTTGACCTCATCCTTACCAATCTGCCAACTGTGATGCATCTGTCCATGACAGTATTGGTAAGAGCAATCACCGCACGGGCCTTGTGGAAATGAAATCCCACCTTCACATTGAGAATAATGTCCATCATATTGTGTGGCACTATCACTGTGATAAATGGGACAGACTTCAAACAGATCTCGCAACTCAAGACTAGGTATCCATGAGGTGCTGTGGCCATCAACAGCAACAGAAGTGTACTCCAGAACAATTAGCAATCTCATGGCCCAGCATATCCCCCACTTAATCATCACCATGGAGATTGCAAGAGGGCATGTCCAGAGCAGCACCAGGCACACTTAACAATGCAACAAAGAATGGGTGGCACAGTGGTTCAGTGGATAGCATTGCTGCCTTACCATACCAGGGACCTGGGTTCGATTCCAGCCTCAGGTGACTGTCTGTGTAGAGTTTGCACCTTCTCCCTGTGTTTGCGTGGGTTTCTTCTGGGTGCTCTGGTTTTCTCCCACAATCCAAAGATGTGCAGGTTAGATGAATTGGTCGTGGCAAATTGGCTATAGTGTTCAGGAATGTGTAGATTAGGTGCATTAGTCAGGGGTAAATGTAGAGTAATAGGGTAGAGGAATAGATTCTGGGTGGTTTACTCTTCGGAGGATCAGTGTGGACTTGTTGGGCGAAAAGGCCGCTTTCTACAGTGTAAGGGTTTTATGAACTGCAGATGCTGGAGATCTGAAACAGAAACGGAAAGTGCTGGAGATACTCAGCAGGTTTGGCAACATCTGTAAGTAGAAAGCAGAGTTAACATTGTGAGTTTAGAACTATTCTGATGGAGAGTCACTGGACTCAAAGCATCAACCTAAAAATGAGACGTCAACCGAATAAAGCTACCAGACAGGACTACTTTCATGTCAAACAGCATAATCAGTATGTGATAGCGCTTAACAATCCCACAATCAAGCAATGAGATCGCAGCTCTGCATCCTGCCACATCCAGTCATGGATGGGGGTGAACAATTAAACAATTTACTGGGGGAGGAGGCTCCACAAATGTCCCCATCCTCAATGATGGAAGAGCCTAACGTATCAGTGCAAAGGATAGGGCTGAAACATGTGCAACAATCTTCAGGCAGTAGTGCTGAGTTTTGATCTATCTCAGTCTCCACCAGTGGTCCCCAACATCACAGGTGCAAATCTTCAGGCAATTTAATTCACTCAACGTGATGTCATGAAAGGGTTGGAAGCACTAGATAGTGCAAAGGCTCTGGGCCCTGACAACATGCCAGCGATAGTACTGGAGACTTTTGCTCCTAAACTTGCTGCTACCCTAGCTGTTCCAGTACAATTACAACATTGGCATCTACCTAACAATCTGGAAAATTGTCCAGGTATACCCCGTACACAAAAAGCAGAACAAATCCAACCCTGTCAATTACTGCCCCAACAGTCTACTCTTGATCATCAGTAAAGTGGTGGAAGGTGTCATCAGCAGCACTTGCTCAGCAATAACCTGCTCAGTGAGGCCCAGTTTGACTTCTGCCAGAGCCAATCAGATCCTGACCTCATTACTGCCTTGGTTCAAACATTGACAAAAGAGCTGAATTCCAGAGGTGAGGTGAGTGTAACAGCCTTTGACTGCATTTGACTGAGTGTGGCATCAAGGAGCCTTAGCAAAACTGGAATCAATGCAAATTGGGGGAAAACTCTCATTAGTTGGAGTCACACCTGGCACATTTATAGACAGTAGTGTCTGTTGGATGTCAATCATCTCAAATCCAGGATATCTCTGCAAAAGCTGCTCAGGGTAGTGACCTAGGCCCAACCATCTTTAGCTGCTTCACCAATGACCTTCTCTCCATTATAAAGTCAGAAGTGGGGATGTTCACTGATGTTTGCACAATGTTCAGCACTATTCACAACTCCTTAGATACTGAAGCAGTCCATATTCAAATGCAACAAGGCTTGGTCTGAAAAGTGACAAGTAACATTCATGCCACACAAATGCCAGGCAATGACCATCACCAATAAGAGACAATCTAAGTGCTGCTCCTTGAACTCCAATGGTGTTACCATCACTGAACTCCCCCCACTAACAAAATCCTGGGGGTTAGCATTGACCAGAAATTCAACTGGAGTCGTCATATAAATATAGTTGCTACCAAGTGCAGGTCAGAAGCTAGGAATACTGCAGTGAGTAACGCGCCTCCTGATTCCTCAAAACCTGAGAACCATCTGCATGGTACAAGTCAGGAGTGTGAGAGAATACTCCCCATTTATCTGGATGAGTGCAGCTCCAAAAACACTCAAGAAGCTTCACACCATCCAGGACAAAGCAGCCTGCTTGATTGGTACCACATCCACTCCCTCCACTACTGAGACTTAGTAGCAGCAGTGTGTATTATCTATAAGATGTACAGCAGAAATTTACCAAAGATGCTTAGACAGCACCTCCCAAACCCACTATCACTTCCATCTAGAAAGATAAGGGCAGCAGATATATGGGAAGCCTGTCAGCATCTTGACTTGAAAATATATTGGCGTTCCTTCACTGTTGCTCGGCAAAATCCTGGAATTCCCTATCTGAAGGTGTTGGTTGGTCTCCCTCCAGCAGAGGGACTGCAACGATCCAAGAAAACAGCTCACCACCATCTTCTCAAGTGCAGCTAGCGATATGCGATAATTGCTGGCCAGTCAGTAAGTAACAGCCACATCCCACAAGAGAATTTAAAAATCCATGTTGAGATTGATAGTTTGTCTTTTGACTTTCCAAATGTCCCATTACTACTTCCACAATAATTGATCAACTATTTCCCAATGACAGACATTAAACTAACTAGTCTATGTTTTCTTACTTTCAGCATTCTGTCCTTTTTGAATGTCATTTTAACAGTATTTTCCAATCGTCTAGAACCTTTCCAGAATCCAGGGAACTTTGGAATATTATAACTAATGCATCCACCATTTCTGTTTCCTTTAAGACTCTAGGATGTAGGCCATCAGGCCCTAGGGACTTGTCTGCCTTTAATTCTAATAGTTTGCTCAGTACGTGGTTCCTTCCTTCCTGTGGAAACTTTGGACAGGTGGGGCCTCCGGCTATTGAAGCTTGAAAGAATGAAACGTATCTTGTTGAAATTTAGAAGATCCCCAGGAGCCTTGTAAGAGACACTAGAACTAGGAGACACAGGTTAAAAATAAAGGGTCTCCAAATTAACATGAGGAGAATTTTTTTTCTCACAGTGATTTATGAATGTTTTGGATTTCTCTTCCCCAGAGAGTGGAAAGCAGCATCATTCGATATCTTTAAGGCAGAGGTAAATAGATTCTAGACCAACATGGGATCCAAAGGATTTCGGGGATAGATGAAAATGTGGATGTGATACCACAACCAGTTCAGCTATGATCTCATTAATTGCAGAGCAAGTCTAAGGGGCTTAAATGGTCTACTTCTGCTCCTCACTCAGATGGTGATAAATTAACACTTTATTTTATATGAAGATAATGCATCTTGAAATCATGTCAAATGTGCAAATGCATTTTACTGATTCTTGTGGTTTGGACTTACTGAAATAATTTTTTCTTTCTTCAACAAACCACACACAACAGGAAACTGCATTCTGAGTGCATTGGAAAGCTCAAAACATCAACCGCAATAATGGTTTATTCAGAGAAAAAAGGATGAGGTTCAATTTGGGTAAACGTTTCCTCCTTAACTTAACAAAGAAAACTATCTGTTACTTAACAATTGTCAATTAATGTCCCTGGAAACCTGGCAGCTTGCATCATTCAAATAGATTGCTTTAGATTGGATTTGAAATTGATTGGGTGGGGGAGGGGGACAGAGTGGAGGGTTGGGGGGATGGTGTGGAAGTGGAGTGGAGCGGACATCAATACCACAATTTGAGACGTGGCTGTGACTGATTGGATTGGACTGGAGAGGAACTTACAATTGGAGGGGAGCACCTGGTCATCTCATAGGTACCAATGATATTGACAGGACAAGAAAAGAAGTTCTGCATAGTCAGTTTGAGGAGCCAGTCACCAAATTAAAAAGTAGAACCCTTAAGGTATTGATCTCTGGACTCTTACCAGTGCCACATGTGTATAAACAGACAGAAAATAAGATTTAAGAACTTCATATGTGGTTCAAAGACTGATATGAGAGAAGTGGATTCCTGCTGTGGGCACTGGCACAATCACTGGGGAAAGTATTGGGATAGCATTGGGATAGTCCACACCTGAACCATCTTGGGACCAACGTTCGAATGAGCGACATAACCAAGGAAGGAAAGAAGGTTGTAAACTAAATAATGGGTACCAAGGTCTCAAATTTTGGAAGATGTTGTAACTCAAAGAGTAGAGACAATGTAAGAGGGAAAGGTATAAATATAGCAAATGATAAACAGACCATGACAAGAAGTGATAGAGAGTACAAATAAAGGAATGATTCAAAAGCAAAGGCTAGACATTATAAAAATAATAAAAGGACAAAACTAGCTGTGTTGTGTCTGAATGCACATAGCATTGAAAACAAAACAGATGAACTGATAGTGCAACAGAAATAATTGGATAAGATCTGTTACTCAAGATGACTGAGAAGAGTCAGAATGGTTTTGTCATGTTAATTTATTGAAGTCTTTTGAAGGACTAAATGTGCCAAGGATAAAGAGTAACCTGTACTTAGATTTCCAGAAGACATTTGATAAGGTGCATTACCAAAGATTATTGCAGAAAGTTGAAGCTGATGGTGTAGGAGTTAACATTCCAATTGGCTAACATACAGAAAGTATGCACAAATGGTGTTTGAGTAGCAGGATGTGAAAAGTGAAGCCCTGAATGGGTCAGGGTCTCAATGTTTTACAATTTACATCAATAACTTTGCGAAGATATATATCTAAGTTCATGGACGACCCCAAGGTAGATAGGAAAATATTTTGTGAAGAAGAGATGAAGAATTTGGATACAGATTAGTTGACTAAATTGGCAAATATCCAGCAGATGAAGAATAATGTGAGAAAATATGAAGTTCTTCACTTTAGCTGGAAGAATAAAAGAGCAAAGTAATCAAGAAGGCTAATGGGATGCTACCCTTTATTACAAGAGTAATTGACCATAAAATTAAAGTGCTTCAGTTACACAGAACATTAGTGAGACTACACCTTGACTACTTTGTGCAGTTTTGGAATCTTTTTAGAGAAATATGTAAATGCATTTGAGGTGGTTCAGTGAAAATTTATTAGATTGATACCTGGAATGAGTGGGTTCTTTTATGAGATGAGGAAAGGTGGGACAGACTGGGCTTATTAACACTGGCGTTTAGAAGAATGACGGGTGACATAAATGAAGCTTGTATGATCCTGAATATTCCTGACAAAGTGGACCTGGAAAAGATATGTCTTCTTTTGAGTCAGATCAAAACTAAGGGATACTGTTTTAAAATTAAGGGCTGTCCTTTCAGGACACAGCTGAAGAGGAGTGTTTTCTCTCAGAAGGTTGTAATTTGGAAATCTCTATTTCAGAAGTCAGTGAAGGCAAGTCCATTGAATATTTTTAAGACAAGGTTGATATATTCTTGTTAGTCGGAGAAATCAAGAATTTTCAGGAGATAGATGGGAATGTAGAATTCAAACTCAAGCTAATCAGCCGTGACTTTATTGAATTGCAGAGCCAGGTGGAGGGGCTGAAAGATTTATTTCTGCTCCTTTTTCATATGTTCGAATGTTTGCAGAATCTTTGCTAATGCATTCCACGCTTTTTGAGTTGGACTTAAGAAACTAGCATTTTCTCCTCCTCTGAATTCCCATTGTCCAATCCTTTCTCAACATCCAGGCTGTTTCCATCCACTTTGATACAGTTTTGTATGCACATTTGAGCACCAATGATTGATATTTCAAGTCTCTGTGTTGCTAACTTCCCAAAGTAATTGGGTTCATGTAGATGCAGAGATTGGTAGAAAAGATCACATGTTGAAGTTTTATTGACTGTCTGGTTGAAAAAGACTTGAATAAACAGTAAAGTTACATCATTGATTCTATGACCAGTTCTCTTGCAAAAGAGAGCTACTCTCAGGACACATGCTAAGTGCAATGTTACGTTACTTTGCATTAATTAAAATGCATGCAAAATCACAGGCCTAACATCTGGATTATTCTTTTTGTGAGCGTTGCTATCTATTGGGAGTGACAAATCACTACTTCCAGACTGGAAGTGATGCTGCAGCACTGTGGCTACAATTGGATGTTTCAGACAGTAGAGCTCTGAGATAGCTGATTCATAAGACCAAAAGATGTAGGAGCAGAAATTAGGCCTTTTGGCCCATTGAGTCCGGTTTGCCATTCAATTATGGCTGATAGGTTTTTCAATCCCGTTTTCCCACTTTCTCCCCGTAATCTTTGGTCCCCTTGGCAATCAAGAACTTATCTATCTCTGTTTTAAACATACTCAATGACCTGGCCTCCATAAACTCTGTGGCAGTGAATTCCATAGATTCACCGCTATCTGGCTGAAGAAGTTTCTCCTTATCTCCAGTCTAACAGGGCTTCTCTCTACTCAAAGGTTGTGCCCTCAGGTCCCAGTCTCTCCCACCAATGGAAATATCTTCCCAACATCCACTCTGTCCAGACCATTCAGTATTCTGAAACTTTCAATCAGGTCCCCTGTATTCCTTCCAAACTCCATCGGGTATAGTCCCAGAGTCCTCATATGTTAAGCCTTTAATTTCTGGCATCATTCTTATAAACCTCATCTGGACCCACTCCAGGACCAACACATCTTTCCTGACGTATGGGACTCAAAATTGCTCATAATACTCTAAATGTTATCTGACCAGAGATTTATAAAGCCTCAGAAATGCATCCCTGTCTTTATATTCTAGTCCTCTCAAGATGAATGACATTATATTTGCCTTCCAAACTATTGACTCAACCTGCAAGTTAACCTTAAGAGAAACTTGGACTAGACTCCCAAGTCCCTTTGCACTTCAGATTTCTGAATTTTCTCCCCATTTAGAAAATAGTCCATGCCTGTACTTTCTACCATAGTGCATGACTTCACATTTTTCCACATTATACAACATCTGCCACTTCTTTGCCCACACTCCTAACCTATCTAAATCTTTCTGAAGCCTACCCACCTCCTCAATACTACCCACCCCTCCACCTATCTGTGTATCATCTGCAAACTTAGCCAGAATGCCTTCAGTTCCTTCATTTAGATAATTAATGTATGAAGTGAAAAGTTGTAGTCCCAACACCGACCCTTGTGGAACACCCTAGTCACAGGCTCTATCCTGAGAAAAACCCTTTTATCCCCACTCTCTGCTTTCTGACACTCAGCCAAGCTTCTATCCATGCTAGCACCTTGCTTCTAACACCATGCACCCTTATCTTACTGGCAGCCTTCTGTGCGGCACCTTATTAAAGGCCTTCTTGCAGTCCAGATAGATAACATCCATCAGCTCTCCTTGGTCTAACCTGCTCATTACCTCCTCAAAGAATTCTAACAGACTAGTCAGGCATGACCTCCCCTTGATGAAACCATGCTGACTTTGCCCTATTTTACAATGCACATCCAAGTAAGAATTCAGAATTGTCATCCTTCACAATGGACTCCAAAATCTTACCAACAACTGAGGTCAGGCTAGTCAGCCTATAATTTCCCATTTTTTGTCTTGTTCCTTTCTTAAACAAGGGAGTAACATTAATGATTTTCTAGTTCTCTGGGACCCTCCCTTACTCCAGTGATTCCTGAAAGATCATTACTAAAGCCTCCATTATCTCTTCAGCTTTCTCCTTCAGAACTCTAAGGAAAACAGGTGAAAACCCAAATCTCTGCATGGCACTACCTCTCCAGCCCAACTGCCTGCTGTTATCTCTATTCTTCCTCATGTCTGGCCGCAAACATATTCTCAAATATCATTACAACATTATTAGCTGACAGCCTTGTCTTCGGCTAACTAAACACAGGGCTCTCTTTCTATTTCTCCATACATTACAAGCCTATTTGTTTACACAAAATGTTATTATTGAAGGGAGGAATAAAAGAGCTGGACAATTCGCACCTGATGTTTACACTTGCTCATAATTTAGCAAAAGGATCAAACCCAGAAAGTGTTTGCTTTTTTCTCCCCCTCATAGAACTAGGCACCACTGAACATTTGTACTGGTGTCACAGCAGAGGGCAGCCAACTGAAAGCTAACTGCACCTTTTATTCCTGTCTATATGGTCTATGTATTTTGTGATGGGAGGCTGCGTTCAGGTCCTGTCATTGACGTCCTTCCAGAATTCACAGAAATTAATTGGATACACTCTTTTTAATTAAATGGAGCTGCATCCAAACCTGGAAAAATGAGGTGGAAATTTCACATATATGTTTGTGATATATTTCAGCCATTGGAAACTTTCATTGTTCCTGTTCAGGTTTTGAGGACAACAACACATGAGACAGCTCCTAGTACTTCTAAATTAAATGTTTCCTTCACTTCTATAGGTCTCTTGAGTAAATACCAATTCTATTCACTCATATCCCAGCTGTATACAAAAAGGGTTTACTCAGCTGCACAGTAGCCATATAAAACCTGAGTACTGTATACAGCACACACATAATCAGCCAAGGCACTCTAGAGGGCACAGATCCATCCAGTAACTGGCCCTTTGACATGAAGATTTGTTCACTAATGGCTTTCGAAGCAAAACTGTTACTGCTTATTGCAACATTGCCCTTCTGGGATTTACAAGGTAAGTACAATATTTTGGTTCAAATCAGACCAAATTCTCACACTCTTCATTGTTTCTTCCTTAATCTCCTACAGAGACCTTTTTATTCTTTTACAATGTCTCTGACCTTTTTCATTCTGTTTCTCTTCCTGTCTCCCTTTCTGTCTCACTGTTTTTCTTTCTATCAGAAATTAAATGAAGAGATTGAGAGTTCAAAGCTTTATATATTTCTCATGAATTGTGGATGCAGCCACAGCTTCGTGAATGATATTGTGTTATGGCATTAAAGGAACACTCCATTTTCAATACATCTGTCTATGTTCTCCAGAATTTGCCTTTACTACTGAAATATACCAATAATGATGCTCTGTATGTATTGTGCTCTAATACTAACAGAGGAATATTATACAATATAAGCTATATTCTCAAAATCCCTTAGCTCCAGTGGCTATTTTTGTATGAACAATCACCTTTTATTCAGCAAATTAATGGAAACAGCATCAAGATAATTGATATTTCTATATTTGAGTATTTATTCAAGTTCAGTTAAGTGCGTAAGAAACCTTAGGGTTTTAAAAAAAAATTAATTCCAGCTGAGACTGAATCTGAGATACATGTCGGCGAGTTGAAGATCAAAAGTCAGAATGAGCACAGACGCCTGAAGCGGGAACAGTTCTGCCAAGTGTTGTGCCTTCCAAACTGGTTTCTGTACAATTACACCTGTTATCGAGCTTCAACAGCCACTCATACGTGGATTCAGTCTGAGGTAAGGCAGAGTGCAGATTTACTTTAGTTCTGCTTTTGTATGAATAAAGATGGGGATTCAAAGGAGTCAAGGAAGTCAGAACCGTGCTACATACAATCTAATTCCCACACATTTCCACTTCTCCTATTGGTCTCTCGCTTAATTAATTTCTTACGACTATTTTTAACTTCTTTTTGCATGATTTGTAAGTCTAGATTGTTTTAGGACCATCAACTTTTATATATTTATTGTTCTAATTTAACCAACCTAACACTAATTCCTGAGAATGCTACTACAATCTTCATCCAATTCTTAGGGCATGCAGGATGATCGTGGTTGTGTAATTAGTAAAGTAATCTAGAGACATGAACTAAATTCCCTCCACAGCAGTTGGAAGATTAAAGTTTAATGAATTAAGTAAAATTGGCAATAAAATGTTGCATTAGCATTGCTGACTGCATGGAACTAACAGATATTTATAAAACCCAGCTGGTTCACTAATGCACTTTAGGGAAGGAAACCTGCACCATCATCTCAATTTATTTATATAAGACTCCAGACACACAGCAGTGCGGTTGACACTTGATTGCCCTCTGTTAAAGATCTAAGAAACCAATGACAGTGCCAGGGAGGGTCACAAGGGTACTGTGTCAAGTGCTGGAACTGAAGGTCTTATCCTTAAGTGAAAGTAAGCTTTATTTTCTGCAGTAATCGATTACTTTTGTATACATATTGTTTAAGAAGCATTAAGCCCATGTCATAAATACATAGAAAATAGAAACAGGAGTAAACCATTCACCCCCTTTGCGTGTGTTGAACCACTCAATATCCTGTTCCTGCTTTCTCTTCATACCCTTTAATCACTGTAGCCTTATGAACTGTTTCTTTTTCTTTTAAAGATTCAATATTTTGACCTCAAATGCTTTCTGTGGTAGAGAATGCCACAGTCTCACCACTCTTTGGTTGAAGAAATTTCTCCTCATCTCAGTCCTAAATGGCTTATCCCATATCCTAGACTGTGACCCCTTATTCTGGACTCCCTGGTCATCAGGAACAAACTAATAGTGCCATATAATGCATGGCAATGGATTCTGAGGTACATGGTAAAATACTCTTTAGAGTACTCAAACACCAGACAGGATTCACTCCTCTATCATGCATAGGGTTTGATTTGCTGTGGTTTCAATTCCTAGTCTTGAGGATCTAATCGTCTCTTCCTTGTTTCTTTAAATAACAGAGTGTAGACTCTCTCAGTTTCACATAACCTATCAGGGTTTTAGTTAAAGACTTTTGGTCTGGAATTTTTAAATTAAATTCCTTACCATGAGATGATGTATTTCTCAACAGTTATAAACTATCTCCCCTTCAAAATAGCAACTTCTAAAGCATTCATCTTGAGTCTCTTCAAACTGGCAAACTGAAACATAAACGCCTTCTTCAAGCTATTAATGTTTCCTCTAATCAATATCTGACCTTCTAAAGTGAAATCCTAATGTACAACTGTTTACTTTGTTTACTCTCCCAATGGAAACAAAATTACATTATATACTAATAACTTTCTCTGTAATACTGTTTCTAAAAGAATTCATCATAGTTGCAGAAATACTTATAAGTTAATCATTAAAACTCCTTCAAATGACAAAGACCAAAAGTCACTAGCCACTAGTTCAAGCACAAATGCTAAAATAAATGATATTGAATTGCACATAAATCACACTCCCATATCCTTTTAGCAAGCCATTTTTTGTGACAAATTGTGTATCTCCAATTCATTCAATATAATCCTTTAATCTCGGAATAGGATATGAGTTATCTATTGTCAGCATGGTGACTTTGCAATAATCAATACAGGATTTTTATGACCTAGTCAGTTTTGGAACCATCACAACAACTTAAACGAATCTCTCTGAACTGAGTAAAAAGGATGTTGTTTTATGGATAACATGTCACTTAAATTATGAAATGGCAATGCCGTTTTGTCGTGACCTTTTCTACAAGTTGTATGTTCTATGGTTCTGTAATAGCTTCCATTTGGTCTAATGTTTCTACTTCCTTCCTTACCTTTTTCACTACAGTTAAGTACACTTTTCCCCTGACTATCAACCTGTTGTGATATCTTTTCAGCACATTAACATGACACGCCTGCTGATCATTTCACCTATCTGGAGTAGTCCTACGTAATTCACATCAAGTTTCTTATTGATTTGTAACGGTCGAGTGAACTTTGCATTTAATGTTTCCCCAGAAACAGGTGACAATACTAACAGCTTTTCTCCAACAATAAAATGGCAAACTTTCACCTTTCATCCGGTTTAGTTTTTATTATTTGATGAGCGTGTTTCGGAAGCTTTATCACCAGATCACATGCTCTGATCAATTTCTCTCTGAAACACAAAACAAGGATTCTGAGCTTTGGCTTATTAATTGTTTAATTAGTTTTAATGGCCCTTTCATTTTGTGTCTTCATATTAGGTCAAAAGGACTAAATCTTGTGTATTCATTAGGACTGTCCATATTGATGAACAGTAACAAAGGAATTCCGTTATTCCTGTCATTAAGAGTTTCTTGACAATAAGCTCTTAACATTGTCTTCAAAGTCTGATTCCAATGCATCTTGGGATTTGGGATGATAAGCAGATGATGTAAATTGTTTTGTTCCCAGATTAGTTGTCATTTATTTAAATATTTGCAACATAAAAATTAATCCTTGATCTGATTGCATTACTTTGGGTAATCCATATCTTGTACGACAATTATAAGCTAACCTTCCCATTATCAGTTTCACAATTATATTTCCTAAAGGCAATGTTTCAATAAATCTTATATAAACATTCAAAATTATTAAAAGATACGTTCCCATCCCTGGTTTTAGGTCCCTTCAAATTTTGGGGCTTCCCAGGGAGACACTGCATGCATTTAATTTTAGAGTTTGATTTAATGCCATTTATTGTAGTGATGGTCATCCATCCAGAATGGTCTGATGATTGCATATTTGACAATCGTCTCTCTCAATTGGTCTGAATGAACACTAACATGCATATTTATCTCTTTTCTCAGCTACGCTGTCAGCAGTTGGTTCCGGGTGGGCACCTTGCTTCACTTCATAGTTTGGAGACTAATAGGTTTCTTGTAACTTTGGCAAGAAACAAATTGAGTAGTTATGTGACTTGGGTTGGTGCCTCTGACAAGTATAAGGTGAATATATTTACTTTGCAAACTTGGATGGTGCCATTGTCTATTTCTTATCTTACGAATCACGCACAACAATTAACATTTTTCTCTTTTGTCATTCACTCTAATTTAGCCAGGTACCTTCTTCTGGACAGATGGATCTCCATGGGATTATTCCAACTGGAAACATTACCCTGCAGTAAATGACGTTCATTACTGTGTTGAACTCAACATTAGGCATGTAGGTATGTTTATTTATGTTGAAACATGGGAATATGACCTTTTTTTCTCCTAATAAGGTTTGATTTTATGAATCCTTCAGAGATGGTGGCATAATAGCAATGTCATTGGACTGTAATCCAGATGGAGAAAGTGAGGACTGCAGGTGCTGGAGATCAGAGCTGAAAATGTGTTGCTGGAAAAGCGCAGCAGGTCAGGCAGCATCGAAGGAACAGGAGAATTGACGTTTCGGGCATAAGCCCGAAGAAGGGCTTATGCCTGAAACATCGATTCTCCTGTTCCTTGGATGCTGCCTGACCTGCTGCGCTTTTCCAGCAACACATTTTCAGCTGTAATCCAGATGCCCAGGTTAATGCCTTTGTGTCTTGCCACAGTAGTTGACGGAATTTAAATTTGCTTAATAAATCTGGAGTGTAAGTCCAGTCTTAGCCAAAGAAGGATAAGATTCAGCCCATACAAAAATAACTGGATTTACCACATAGAGGTTGAATACACTGTCAATGAGCATCTTTGCTCATGAGGCTGTGCCAGCAGCTATTGTGCAAGGTGGAACATCTCACAAAACAGGAGGCCACTGAGATGCAAACGAAATGCAGAATCTGAAAGTGCAGATGATGAGAAAGCAAATATGGCGGTGATTAAACCTGAAGTGGGAAGAAATTTGATCCCACTGGTAACTAATACTAACTCGTTGAAGTCGTACTGATAATTGATAACAATAGTGATTCCCCTCAAAATCAATAGTAACCCAAGAACTCATTGATACTCTTAATATAACTGGAAGTTGTCTTCTTTCTTTATCTTATACTGTCCCTTAAGATTAAGGATGACTTTCTCCCACTCAGGATTTGAAGATCCTGAACAGTCCAGTGCTGGAATTGTGCACCATGGTGGTATTTGAGCTGTTGGCTGGGTGAGATGCTTGAGTTTTCACAAAGACCTCCCTGTTTTTGCACTTGGCCTCCATCTGGCCCCACTGAAAATGCTTGAGATGGTAGGATTTTGCAGAAATATTGCTGGTGATATTTATCTATGGATTTGAGATGTCTGCTGGACATGAACCATGTCTCGAATGCAGGCCACTGCTGCCCTGTAGACCAAGTGCCTGGTGCTGGATTTGAGGTCTTATTTTTAAAAACTCCTTAAACTACTTTGTCTCTCTCCAACTTTGTAATTCTTCCAAAAATCCATCTTTCCAACAATGTCAGCCCTTTTAGATTCCCCCGTTAGATATTGCCATCCTGTCCTTTAGCTGTTTCTATGTTCCCTTCCACAAATAACTTTGAAATTGGTTTTATCTGAAAGGCAAATTGTAAATATAATTATTCTATTTTTGTGCTTGCAATGTATTCATTATTCTGTTGTTTATGTTTACCTGTGTTTATCTTGCCCATCTGTTTCATTTATGATGTGGAGGAGCCGGTGTTGGATTGGGGTGGACAAAGTTAAAAACCAGAGTTTTGATCAGAGTGGTGCTGGAAAAGCACAGCAGATCAGGCAGCATCCGAGGAGCAGGCATTCCTGATGAAGGGCTTTTGCCCGAAACGTCGATTTTCCTACTCCTCGGATGCTGCCTAACCTGCTGTGCTTTTCCAGCACCACTCTGATCTAAACTCTGGTTTCCAGCATCTGCAGTCCTCATTTTTGCAAAGTTAAAAATCACACAACACCAAATTATATTCCAGCAGGTTTGTTTGGAAGCACCAGCTTTCGGACCAGGAGCAGTGCTCCGCAAGTTTGCAATTTCAAATAAACCTGTTGGACTTTATGGTGTTGTGTGGTTTTTAACTTTGTTTGTCTGGGTGATTAAATAAAGATAAAAAAGATCACTAATCACAAATTAACTAACTAAAATTAATGGATTCTTCTTTTCCATTGCCCTTTTTAGATATTTACAAAATGGAAATCAAATATTGTTCAGAAAGAAAACATTTCATTTGTCAGTACAAGCCTGATTCTGCGTAATCTACTTCTCTGAGAGCTAAACGGAAATCTGTTGATCAAGCAAGCCTCAGCTCAAAGATCATTCATTCCAGTTTCACCTCTGACATGAACGTACATCATTTAAAATTAGTTTGTATAATGAGTTTAAGCATGTTATCGCTAACAGAATGTTTCGGTGCTAGGGTATTGATGATTCTAGCCATTTGGATCATCCCAGAGGGAAAACCTGTAAAAGAAAACAATATTCTTTAAAAGGAACAGAGTAGTTGTGCTGGAATTCCTCCTAGGGTTTACAACATGAGTCGGACCTCGGTGTCTTGTTTACCAGTTTTACTGGTTTCCTTTTGAAATGGAGAAAGAAACATGTGTCTTTTTCATCCAACGTAAGGATAAGTCTGATGAATGATATTCCTATTGCAACTTAGTGTTTTACAATGTGTAACAGTTTGTTTTTTCTTCTATATTTGAAAATCTGCCCAACATAATAGCACAAAAGTGGGGTCTAGCTGGATGTATATTTTCTGCTGTTTGCTTGTTTTTTTTGGAATGCAAATACTGTATAATTAACAACATTCTAGCAATATTACTTAAGACTTGGGCTTCAGAACTTGCTGCTCCCTGAGCCAAGCTAATCCAGGACAGTTAGAATACTGGGATCTACCTGGCAATGTGGAAAAGTGCCCAAGTATGTCCTGTAAATGAAAAGCAGGACAAATCCAACCCGGTCAATCAGTGCCCCATCAGTCTACTCTTGATCATCAGTAAAGTGATGGAAGGTATCATCAATAGTGCTATCAAGCAGCACTTGCTCAGCAGTAACCTGTTCAGTGCACCCAGTTTGGGTTTTGACAGAACCACTCAGCTCCTGACCTCATTACAGCTTTGGTTTAAACATGGACTAAAAAGCTGAATTCCAGATGTGAGGTGAAAGTGACAGCCCTTGATATCAAGGCTGCGTTCGACTGAGAGTAGCATCAAGGAGCCCTAGCAAAACTAGAATCAATGGGTATCGGGGGCAAACTCTTCAACGGTTGAAGTCATACTCGGCGCATAAGCAGATGATCATGGTAGTTGGAAGTCAGTCATCTCAGGCCCAGGATACCTCTGCAGGAGTTCCTCAGGGTAGTGTCCTAGGCTCAACCATCTTTGGTTGCTTCATCAATGACCTCCCTCTGTTATAAAGTGGGGATGTTCGCTGATGTTTGCGCAATGTTTAGAACCATTCACTCCTCAGATACTGAAGCAGCCCATGTTCAAATGCAACAAGAGCTGGATAATATCCATGTTTGGGCTGAATAGTGGCAAGTAACATTCATGCCACACAAATGCCAGGCAATAAGAGACAATTGAACCACTGGCCCTTGGCATTTAATGGTGTTAACATCACAGAATTCCCCACTATCAATATCCTGGGGGTTATCATTGACCAGAAACTCAACTAGACTCACCACATTAACACAGTGGCTAACAGAACAGGTCAGAATGGAGTCATAGAGACGTACAGCATGGAAACAGACCCTTTGGTCCAACTCATCCATGCCGACCAGATATCCTAACCTAATCATATCCTATTTGCCAACACTTGGACCATATTCTTCTAAACCTTTCCTATTCATATACCCATCCAGATGCCTTTTAAATGTTGTAACTTGTACCAGTCTCCAACATTTCCTCTGGCAGCTCACTCCACACATGCACCAATCTCTGCGAGAAAAAGTTGCCCCTTAGGTCCCTTTTAAATCTTTCCCCTCTCACTCTAACCCTATGCCCTCTTGTTCTAGACTCCTCCAGCCCAGGGAAAATACCTTGTCTATTTACTCTATCCATGCCCCGTAGATTTTATAAACCTGTTTAAGGTCACTCAGTCTCCAATGTGCCAGGGAAAACAGCCTCAGCCTATTCAACCTCTCCCTATAACTCAAATCCTCCAACCCAGGCAATATCCTTGTAAATTTTTTTTGAACCCTTTCAAGTTTCACAACATCCTCCCAAAAGAAAGGAGACCAGAACTGCATGCAATATTCTAAAAGTGGCCTAACCAATGTCCTGTACAGCTGCAACAAGACCTCCCAACTCCTATACTCAATGCTTTGACCAACAAAAGAAAGCATACCAATTGCCATATTCACTATTCTATCTACCTGTGATTCCACTTTCAAGGAAGTATGAACTTGCACTCCAAGGTCTCTTTGTTCAGCAACTCTCCCCAGGACCTTACCATTAAGTGTGTTTGTCCTGCTCTGATTTGCCTTTCCAAAATACAGCACCATACGTTTATCTAAATTAAATTCTATCTGCTACTCCTCAGTCCATTAGCCTACCTGATGAAGATCCCATTATCATCTGAGGTAACCTTCTTTACCATCTCTACGCCTCCAAGTTTGGTGTCATCTGCAAACTTACTAACTATACCTCCTAAGTTCACATCTAAACATTTATATAAATGACAAAAAGCAGTGGACTCAGCATCAATCCTGGTGACACTCCACTGATCACAGGCCTCTAGTCTGAAAGGCACGCCTTCACCACCACCCTCTGTCTTCTACCTTTGAGCCAGTTCTGTATCCAAATGGCTAGTTCTCCCTGTATTCCATGAGATCTAACCTTGCTAACCAGTCTCCCATGAGGAACCTTGTCAAATGCCTTATTGAAGTCCATATAGATCACATCTAACACTCCACCCTCATCAATCCTCTTTGTTACTTCTTCACAAAACTCAATCAAGTTCATGAGACATGATTTCCCGTGTACAAAGCCATGTTGACTATCCCTAATCAATCCTTGCCTTTCCAAATACATGTACATATTCAAAAAACTCAGTCAAGTTTGTGAGACATGATTTCACATGCACAAAGCCATGTTGGCTTTTCCAGCTAGGAATACTGCAGCAAGTAATTCACCTTCTGACTCTTCAAAGCCTATCCACCAACTACAAGGCACGAGCCAGAAGTGTGATGGAATACTCCCCACTTGCCTGGATGGGTGCAGCTCCAACAACTCTCAAGAAGCTTGACACCATCTAGGGCAAAGCAGCCTGCTTGATTTGCAGTATATCCAAAGCATCCACTATCTCCATTACTGACACTCAGTAGCAAATGTGTGTACTATCTACAAGATGCACTGCAGGAATTCACCAAAGATCCTCAGACAACACCTTCCAAACCCATGACCACTTCCATCTAGAAGTACAAGGGCAGCAGATATATGGGATCACTACTATTTCCAAGTTTCCCTCCAAGCCACTCACCATCCAGATTTGGAAATATATTGCCATTCCTTCACTGTTGCTGGGTTAAAATCCTGGAATTCCCTCCCTAGTGGCATTGTGAGTCAACTTAGAGCAGGTGGACTGCTCAAAAAGGCAATTCACCATGAGCTTGTCAAGAGCAATTGGGATCAGGTAATAAATGCTGGCCAGGCAGTGGCGCCCACATCCCACAAATGAATAAAAAAAAGGAAAACCTATTATCACCCCCTGTTACCTCAGGACCGAATATTATATACCTGTTTTGAAAGACTCTGAATACGTTTGGAATTGAACATAAAACACAACAAATTGAAGAGAAAGGGATCATATAGGTGGCAGCCAGTCTCATCGAGGCTCTGTTAAATAGGAATGAGAACAAATTTCAAACACTGACACATTTAGAAAGTAAACTCTTAAGAATACTCAGATTTACCTGTTTTAATGACAAACAAATACATCAGGCCTGAATTTTACTGAGTTTGAAGGACTGTGGAACTGTTTACAAATGTTGAATGGAACTCAATTCCAGAATTCCTGCACATGGTATTCGTACTGGGATGAACTCTATGGGAGACTTGTTTGTGCAGGTGCTGAGAATTATTGATGTTACTTGATTGACCTCTCTATAAGAAAATAATCAATTATTTTTCTGTGATCTCTTTTGTCAATGGATCAATTTTTACTTACCCATGCTTAAAGTTATCAGTCTTTAAATTTTCTGTTATTAATATTTAATGTCTCATTGATTGACAGTTTTTCAGAACGTGGGAGCCAGAGTTCTTTTCTTGCCCCCAGAAATTATGAAGAGGTGTTTTTATGCAGTTTTGCATGTGTAATTGCTGATAGAGAGCTCCTTGTTTGTGTATATGGTGTAGGTGTTTTAATCAAACTGTTCAGACACATTATGATCACCTCTGGAGCAGCTAGGACTTGAACCCAGGCCTTATGGCTTAGATGTAGGGACACTACAATTTTACCAATAAAATCCTTTTTGCACATTGTATATATTGAGTAATGGAGGATAAAAGGGCAATGAATTAACATAACGGGACTGAGAATGCATTGTGAGGGTGTGTAAGTTGCATTGAGTAACCAATGGGGACCACAAAACTCATTGCCATTGATTAGCTATGAGAGCACAAAGTTGGTGTGAGATGTGAATAAGGGGATGAAGAGATGTGAGGACCAAAACTGTACTGAAACAACTGAGAGAAAGCTCCAGAGGACAAGACCAGCCTTTAACTAGACCTTACTGACACCAAAATCGACATGTAAAGGGGCATGTTATACCAAGGTGGTTCTATGAGTCAGGAAAACAAACTACCTGCTTTGATAAAAAAATTGTCACCTATCAACTGCATTTGTATAGCCCAGATATCTTCTTCAGTAATGTGTATTACACAGCAACTGGTGAACATTTTGCCATGTACTAATGAACAGTCATGGTAATTCAACTGTCAATTATCGGTGGCAATCAAGAAACTATCCAAAAGCTCCCTGCAAGGTATATTGCATGCTAAAAACGATCAGGGGGCTTAATGAAAACAATGCATTGAGAATATATGCTATAAATAAAGAAACATTTGCAACCCATCCCAATGATAAATGGATTTGTAATTATTGCAATATTGCCCAACCAAGGCTGACTTCCCCTAACTACTCAGCATCACTCAGCGACAGTTCTTTTCTGACTGGATTTAATTTTCCAAGAATATTCAATAACTCAAACAATAGTACATTTCTTTGCATAGCAACCAAATCTACCAACTGCAAATTTCTCTTAGGCAGAATTAGATGAATTCAAGCAGTGTTATGGCAGAAAGACAGAATTCAGTTTTCTGTGAGCTACAAAAGAAAACAATGATCCAAATGTTCTGAAGACAGTGCACTAAGCTGCACCTGAAAAATCACGTGAGGTTGAATGTGTTTAGCTTAGCAGTCACACAACATAATATGAAAAAATTGAGAACGTGGGAGAGTTGTAAGAAGAACATTCAAGTGATTGACGGTAGTAATGAGGCTTTAGTAGCAATGGGGATGAAATAATGGTGGAGACAGCTGACGTTCCAAAGCAGAACGTCATGAAAGTGACTAGAATGTTGGGTCTGAAGCTCAGCGCAATACATCGGGTTTTGTGAATTTTGGATTCGGTCTAAGTGAGCATTCACAAAAAGGATGGGAAACAGAACTTTTGGCAGGAACTAAATAAATTTTCTTGCATCTTAGCCAATCATTTTGAAGAAACCTTACTAATGTCAGATGTCAGATACACAGATAGATAATGCAGAGGGAGTGAGATGTCAAATGAGGTACCACAGATGTACAAATAAGTGCCAGCCCGTGTATGAAAGCTGATCCCATGCCAGTGGATAATGGATAGCAAATACAACAACGAGCATATGCATGTAATAAATATGCTTAACCAAGCTAGATAGATTCTGTTGAAACCACCCAACCAAAAACAGAATATGTTTTTTAATATGATCATGAAGAGTGTGTGTCTACACATGCATTGGTAAGAATACATCAAATACATTGACATGTAGGTGAGCATTCCAGATGATTGAATGGGTGACTGCAAGTGCACAGGCAATAGAGCGAATTTTACCAGCTTTCTGTGGGCAGTCTGTGGGGTGGGAGAGGGATTCTGTAAAATGGCAAGGGAAGAGCATGTAGAGTCATAGAGTCATAGAGATGTACAGTATGGAAACAAACCCTTCGGTCCAATCCGTCCATGCCAACCAGATATCCCAACCAAATCTAGTCCCACCTGCCAGCACCCGGCCCATATCCCTCCAAACCCTTCCTATTCATATACCCATCCAAATGCCTCTTAAATGTTGCAATTGTACCAGCCTCCACCACATCCTCTGGCAGCTTATTCTTTTATATCTTTCCCCTCTCACCCTAAACCTATGCCCTCTAGTTCTGGACTCCCCAACCCCAGGGAAAAGACTTTGCCTATTTAACCTATCCATGCCCTTCATAATTTTGTAAACCTCTATAAGGTAGTACTGACCCAAGCCATGAAGCCCATATCCCTGAATGAACTTTAAAAACAGCTAGTGTGACTATTGTTTTCCCACCATTGCACCATTTCCTTCAGCTAAAGGAACATTCAGGATTGTCCTCCCAATCAGAAATCAATTACATCACTTATGAGGTCAATTATTGCCTTTTCCCACTGCCTTTTTTTAATTGCATACTTTCAGGTTAACTATGTACATGTGTGCCAGTACGTTTGAGGCCTTTTGCAGTCAGTGGATATTAGAGGAGCTGGAGTCTATTGTCAGCCCCAGGAAAACTATTTTATTTTGGCATGTTATCCATGTTGTTTTTTGTTTTTTTTTAAATTGCAGCACCCCTTTAGTTAATGATGTTAACTGTTTTTAATTTGCTTTAGGAGTAAAGTGAGGAGCTACTCACATGTAATGATGCACTCTGAATAATCTAAAACTGAGAAAAGATTAGCATCTGCTCTTCCACTTTACCAACTGCCTCTCAGCAGTATAACATGATTGATATTATATCAGCAGGTTTGAGGGATGTACCTTCTTATTTGGACACTGTTTTGGCAATGGCTGTCCCAAGGCAGTGGCAACGCTTGCCATCACAATCCAAAACCCATTTCTTGCTGGGTCCTATCTGATTTACCCTATGACCACACTTATTTGTGAGGCCATTGTTGTTCAATGGCATCCTTTTCCTCTGTGTGTATTTCCAATAATGACCACAATCCCATAGTGACTCCTGTAATCAGAGAACAGCCAATACTGTGATTGACCAGTAGCTTTGAACAGTGTTCTGTTCCTCTTAACTGGGATCACAAGCTCAGTTGCAAGCAATTATTGTCTGTGTGCCCTCCACCACTCCCACCACCAGCCAATAAAATGTGGCTCCCAGTTCCACAGAATGCTAAAATGGGGACTTCTATCAGAACCACCAAGTTCTGGTCAGTATTTCTAACTGAACAGCTGCATTTGTGTCAATAACTTGAGTTGTACAAATTCCACATGGAAGAGTAATGGCAGGTTTTATACTGTTTGAAACTATAAACAAGTATAGTCTGGCTTTTCAGTGACTCTACCTACATCAATAATGATGCAATTATAAAACTGTTCTAATAGAGGAATGCACCTGACATGCTGAAAGGTTTGCCAGCAAATTCCCCAGAAAACGTTGGCAGTGTAGGTTCAGAAAGGATCAGTCTCACTCTGCGGGTTGAAGTGAGGAGGGCCAAATTGATCTTTCAGCCATGCAGGAACCTAATCTTGTCTATTAACTGGGTACACAAGATTTGTGAAACATAATGGCTGATTCCTTTTTAATGTCAAATGTAATGGCACACACCGTATTCTTTACTGAAAGACCTCTGCCCTAATTTTCACTGTCATCTTCTGCAGACAGCAAGGAACCTGTTGTTGCTGACAGAATGTATGTGTTCCTTTAAATGGCCCATGATCAACAGGTTTATATGTAAGGAGTGGATTCATTCTTATACTCTAGGCAAAAGTGAGGACTGCAGATGCTGGAGATTAGAGTCAAGTGTGTGTGTTGCTGGAAAAGCACAGCAGGTCAGGCAGCATCTGAGAAGCAGGGAAATCGACACTTCCTGACGAAGGGCTTTTGCCCGAAATGTTGATTTTCCTGCTCCTCAGATACTGCCTGACCTGCTGTGCTTTTCCAGTACCATACTCTCAAGACATTCTTATCCTCAGAGAGTTTATCTCAGTTCAAATATTCCAGCAGCAAGCGTTTAGTGAGTTTTAAAATAAAGACAGTTATTACCACATCTCCCTTTCTAAGAAGTTGTCAGGCAGCCTAATCCAGCCTGCTCTGGATTAACTGATACCCTGAAGTGACAAATTAATAGCCATTTAAGAGTCTAATACATCCTGCCACTATTTTACCTGCAGAAGAAAAGGGCTCAATTCAAGCTGCTAGCCAGATATATTTCACTGCATGGGTTCTGCCGGGCATGAATCAGGTCAATCCAGGATTGGTTGGGAGGGGTGCCTTGTACTCATCAGGGGCACTTTGTCACAGCTCAGACTTCTCCCCAGCCCCATTCTCCCAAACCCCAGCCTCCAACCCAATCACCCTGTTACCAGACCTACCACTGAAGTACCTTCAATACCTGGACTCCCCTTTCAATCTGCCCTCCATGAACTCATCTGTATCGGGACGGTCTGTAGTCCCAGTTGTTGGAATACATGGAGAAGGTTGATGAAAACTGAAGATCCCAAATTTAACACAAACAGGCAGTTAATTAATTATTTTTCTGATACACTTGTTGCTTTATTTAATCGTTCTACTTTGTCATCCAGAGGAATGACTCCTACACCAAAAGAGCCAAGAGATCGGCGTTGCCTTTTCTTTGCAGCTCTGTGGAGCCAGATAATGGGGAGGCCCATGGAGGATTTCCTTCAGAATAGAGATCTCACTTATCGAGAACTGCCAGCCACTCAGAGAATAGCAGCTCCTTTGCTCAGCAGTGCCACCAGAAGATTGTGGCTGCTGCTGGAAGGACAGGCAGTGGTGTTCCAGGATCATTGAACAATCTTGGGCCCGAAGTAGGTTAGATCAGCGAGGGTGTTAGGGGTTGGGAACCACAGGATGTAACTGACCAGTAGCTTTTAACAGTGTTCTGTCCGCCTTAACAAGTACAGGGGGTCGGGTCTCAGTGGCTCGCCCTACCTTCCTGATAGCGAGTTCCTCAATCAGACACTGAATGCTTTTGATCAGCAGTTCTGACCCCTCTTCCGGGAGATGACAATAAGCAGTTCAGTTTTACCTGTCATGCACACTTCATATTGACAGGCCCATCTCCATCTCCGTTAATCCCAACTGCAACAGGCTTAAGCTCTTCAGTGGTCATTAATTACCGATTTAAGGGAC
Organism: Chiloscyllium plagiosum; assembly: GCF_037043375.1. Lineage (NCBI taxonomy): Eukaryota > Metazoa > Chordata > Chondrichthyes > Orectolobiformes > Hemiscylliidae > Chiloscyllium > Chiloscyllium plagiosum. The sequence continues at coordinate 57,636,985 of NW_028270149.1, read as the reverse complement.
TCAGTTGGAGGAGGGGCTCAAAGTTCAACCTTGACCTCCCTGTCCCTACTTAATTCTGGCAGAAGTGGGGAGATGATGTGGTTCGGGTCCCATGTAACTAAATGCGCTTTCCATCTTTAATACGCCATTAGAGAAAGCAGACGTTACTGCTCAGTGGGTAATTTTTACTTCCAGACATTGGCTGAAGTTCCCCAAGGTGTTCCAGTTCCAGAGGGATACCCCTAAGTAAAGATTGAGTTTATTAATTACTAAACATAAAAGGAATTAGTAACTGAATGCACATACACAAATTAGAACTAACAGGAGAGTCAAAAAGGATTGAAAATTAAAAATCAGAGATACACAGATCTGATTTGTTTACAAAGAGTGGACAGTTGATAACTGTAGACATTGCAGTGGAGATTAAAAGTAGCATTGATGCTGACTGCTGGGCAATTATTGAGATTCTTGGTTTTGAAGTTCCTTTACTCAGATTCCTATTTTTAGCTGGTTTGCAGCGCTCAGAGTCAGAGAGTCTTTAACTGCAACACAGAAGTAACTGAGGGTCAGTTGTTTGACTGAGACCTCCACAGTACATTAACACTCAAAAACAGCCTGTGCACACAAAAACACTGAATTCCACCAGTCCACTCCTGTAGAGTTAAAACTGGTTTTTTAATCCCTGTCCTTGTATATTCTTCAAAGAGGCAACACAAAATGATTGAGACACAATGCACAGGGGGTGGCTTACTGTCAAGCAGTGAGTTGTCAGTCCTTCATTATCTTTATAATTACAAGGGATCAGTGTCTAGTCATTTGGAGTTTCTTAGCACCTTTAAGTGCTACATCTCATCCATGTCTTTCTCTCTCTTGGCTGCCTTTTATAGAAACATGGATTTGGTATGGCACAGCAGGAGACCATTCAGCCCTTGAACTTGCACCAGTTTTATTACCAGCTGCCAATCTCCTCCCTTTTCCTCAAATCCCTGCACACAATGTGATCCACATCTGTAGCTGCTTTTGGCCATCAACCTTCTTTTAAAAAACCACCTTTTGGAATTAAGGAGTAAAAATGACCCTAGTATTTTAGAGTTCCAACCCATTGTCATAACACATGGAAAAGTTGATACTGAGACAAACTATTTTTGTAAACAATTACTGTTGGCGTTTAGTTTGAGACCTGTCCTGCGTGATTCTTCAACTCTCAGCACTCTTTCATGCATTATTTTCCAACTGATGGCAGTCTCATTAAAATAGTTAATCAGGATTCCAACTAAGCAAAAGTAAGGACTGCAGATGCTGGAAACCAGAGTTTAGATCAGAGTGGTGCTGGAAAAGCACAGCAGGTCAGGCAGCATCCGAGGAGCAGGAAAATCGATGTTTCGGGCAAAAGTCCTTCATCAGGAATCCGATTTTCCTGTCCTCGGATGCTGCCTGACCTGCTGTGCTTTTCCAGCACCACTCTGATCTAAAATCAGGATTCTAAGGCAATTGCACCCTGATGCAATCCAGGTCTCTCTCGAATCAAATTGAGATTTGGGCACTATTGGCACTGTGGTAGTGTCCCTGTGTCTAGGCCAGAAGACACAGGTTCAAGTCCCACCTGTAGTGGAAATGCCTCACAATACACCTGAATAGGTTGATTCAAAATACTCAGAACTCAGCTTTGAACAGCTAAGTGAGTAGTCCTTAAAGATCTTATGGTACCATTCAAAAAGAGAACAAAAGGTTTTGTCTATATTAGCCAACATTCTTTCTCCAATCAATATCACAAAATCTAATGGAATATTAATTAATTGTGGTTTATGGGGCATAAAATATTTGTTTTCTTTACCTACAATAATGACAATAATCAGAGCACTTGAAACTAACTAATTGAGTCAATGTGCTTGGATCCTATTATCAGTACAGTTGCAAAATGTACTTTATTCATAAAGTATCCATAAATACGTTACTAAATATTTCAAATTGGAGGTCAGAGAAAATACAATAAAATACCATTTGTCTCAATTGCATCCTTAGCTGCCTCAATCCAGTTCCAAATGTTCAAACATTAACTAAATTTGACGCAGACTACATACATTCCATTCCAAACATATAGCTTAGGGGTTCTATAAGCTACCAACCTCCTTCACTCCCCCCCCAAACCCCCACACCGCCTTTACCTTATGGCAGAAAGGCCACTTTGGAATGTGTAACGTTGTCAAGGAATGACCAACAGGTTTCGGGCAGTCCAAACAATGTCTTTCACCAAGTCAATAGTCTCTAGACCAGTTAGATTTGTCCCTGTATAGGTCCCAGTGAGGACCTGACAAAGGAGCAGTGCTCTGAAAGCTTGTAAATTCAAATAAACCTGTTAGACAATAACTTGGTATTATGTGATTTCTGACTTGTCAGCTATGTAGAACAGTCCATCTTCCGTAGTTACACTGGCACCGCTCCCCACCTCTTCCTACGCTACATTGATGACTGCATCGGCGTCACCTTGTGCTCCCGCGAGGAGGTTGAGCAGTTCACGATCTTCACCAACACATTCCACCCCAACCTCAAATTCACCTGGACCATCTCTGACACCTCTCTCCCCTGCCTGGACCTTTCCATCTCCATCAATGACGACCGACTTGACACTGACATTATTTACAAACCCACCGACTCCCACAGGTACCTGGATTACACCTCTTCCCACCCTACCTCCTGCAAAAATGCTATCCCGTATTCCCAATTCCTCCGCCTCTGCTGTATCTGCTCTCAGGAGGAGCAGTTCTACCACAGAACACACCAGATGGCCTCCTTCTTTAGAGACCGCCATTTCCCTTCCCATGTGGTTGAAGATACCCTCCAACGCATCTCATCCACATCCGGCACCTCTGTACTCAAACCCCATCCCTTCAACCGCAACAAGGACAGAACACCCCTGGTGCTCACTTTCCACCCTACCAACCTTCGCATAAACCAAATCATCTGCCGACATTTCCGCCACCTCCAAATGGACCCCACCACCAGGGATATATTTCCCTCCCCACCCCTTTCCGCTTTCCGCAAAGACCATTCCCTCCGTGACTACTTGGTCAGGTCCACGCCCCCCAAAAACCCACCCTCCCATCCTGGCACCTTCCCCTGCCACCGCAGGAATTGCAAAACCTGCGCCCACATCTCCTCCCTCACCTCCATCCAAGGCCCCAAAGGAGCCTTCCACATCCATCAAAGCTTTACCTGCACATCCACCAATGTCATTTATTATAGCCGTTGCTCCCGATGCAGTCTCCTCTACATTGGGGAGACTGGACGCCTCCTAGCAGAGCGCTTTAGGGAACATCTCTGGGACACCCGCACCAATCAACCCCACCCCCTCGTAGCCGAACGTTTCAACTCCCCCTCCTACTCTGCCGAGGACATGCAGGTCCTGGGCCTCCTCCACCACCGTTCCCTCACCACCTGATGCCTGGAGGAAGAACGCCTCATCTTCCACCTCGGAACACTTCAACCCCAGGGCATCAATGTGGACTTCACCAGTGTCCTCATTTCCCCTCCTCCCACCTTCCAGCTCAGCACCATCCTCATGAACTGTCCTACCTGCCTATCTCCCTTCCCACCTATCCGCTCCACCATCCTCTCTGACCTATCACCTTCATCCCCACCTCCATCCACCCATTGTACTCTTTGCTACCTTCTCCCCAGCCTCACCTCCCCTCCCATTTATCTCTCCAACCTGGAGGCTCCCTGCCTTCAGTCCTGATGAAGGGCTTTTGCCCGAAACGTCGATTTTCCTGCTCCTCTGATGCTGCCTGACCTGCTGTGCTTTTCCAGCACCACTCTAACCTAGACTCTAATTTCCAGCATCTGCAGTCCTCACTTTTGCCTGCCTTTGTCCAACAAAGGTGTCATCCCAGGGATACGGCATTTGAGCACTAATTTGCTGTGTCTTTCCAAATGTCAGCATTCATTCTCAGAGAGCCAGTCCAGATTGCTGTCACCCCATACTAATGTGGCATAAGCTGAAGCCAGGCTGTCAAGGTCCAGAGCTGCCTGAGGACATCCTCCCAGTCTGTCTGCAGGCATCTCCACTAAAGGTCAGCAGCTTTTTACCAGCTATGCTGAAACTGTGATGGGAGCTTTGCATAGAGCTACCACTCAAGCAAATATACCTATCTGACAGGTGTGAAAGAATGCACAAAATGAATTGTTCAATTTTGTTTGGTGATTGAATGTGTTGTGTATTAAGATGTTATTTGAAGGGTTTTGTTTTGCAGCTTTCGTGGTGGGGTATGATGTGCTGTCTTAGATGGCTGTTCAAGTGTTGAATGGAGGATCCATTATATCAAAAGGATGGTGTTCCTGTGGATCCGTATCTAAGCAGGAACATTGAGAAAGATTATAGGATACAGGAGCAGAATTAGGCCACTTGGTACATGGTGCCTGCTCTGCCATTCAATCATGCCTGATACGTTTCTCAAACTCACTCTCCTACCTTCTCCCCATAACCCTTGATCTCCTTATTAATCACAAACCTGTCCATCTGGCTGAAGAAATTCCTTCTCAGTTCAATTCTAAATAGTCACTCCTTCCCTCTGAGGCTGCGTCCTTGGGTTCTAGTCTCTCCTAAAAAAGTTGAAACATCTTCTCCATGTCCACTCCATTCAAGCTTCTCAGTATTCTGTAAGTTTTAATTAGGTCCTCTCTCATCCTTCTAAACTCGATCCAGTACAAGACTCAGAGTCCTCAACTGCTCCTCATATGACAAGTCGTTCATTTCCGGGCTCATTCTTATAAACCTCTTCAGGACCTGCTCCAACACCAGCACATCCTTCCTTCCATTCAGATCCCAAAACTGCTTACAGTATTCCAAATGCAGTCTGACCAGAACCTTACACAGCCTCAGCAGTACACCGTTGCTCTTGTATTCCAGCCTTCTTGAAATGAATGCTAACATTACAATTGCCTTCCTAACTAACCTGCATGCTAAACTTGAGAATCCTGAACTAGGCCTCCCAATTCTTTGGCATTCTACTAAACTTTACTACATTGTATGTTTTTTCTTTTACATTTACGCTGTCCCTGACTTCCCTTGTCAGCCATGGTTGCCTCATCCTCCCCTTAGTATGTTACTTCTTCCTTGGGATGAATTTCTGCTGGGCTTCCTGAATTATCCCTGAAAGTCCTGCCATCGCTGCTCTCCTCTCTTCCCTGATAGTCTCCCCTTCAAATCACCCCTGACCAGTTCCTGTCTCATGGCTTTCTAGTTACCATTACTCAATTGTAAAACCATTACATCTGATACCAGCTTCTTCCTGTCAAACTGCGGGGTGAATTCTATCATATTATGGTCACTGCCCTTTGAGGGTAATTCACTTTGAACTCACTACTCAAGTCTGTCCCAGGACCCATCACCAATTTCAGAATCGCTTGTTCCTTAGTGGGCTCCTACAAGCTGCTCCAAAAAAAACTTATTGACATTCCATGAATTCCTTTTTTTGGAATCTGATTTTCCCAGTCCACCTGCATATTGAAGTCCCCAGCATTATTGCAATAGTACCTTTCTTACATGCCTTTTCTATCTCCTGATTTATTTTCTTCCACACATTCTGACTACAGATAGGAGGCCACTACACAACGCACATCAGCCTCTGCTGAGCTCTTCCCTCTTTAACTTTTTCAATAATTTTGCATGCAAATGACCCTCCCCCACCTCTTAGTTGAAAGCCCTATCTGTTGTACTAATTTTGTGAGTCTGGAGTGGTCCAGGATGAATCCACCTTGCTTTGTCGTCCTCTTTCCCCTCCTGAGGTGATATTTTGGTTCCTGTGAGAACGTTGGCTGTCGCACTAACTGCATTTCATCAGAGATGTCATTTCACTCATATTTCATTGCACAGTGACTTTGAGAGGTAACTCTCAATGGTGGTCTGCGGATACAAGCCAGTGTCAAAGCTTTGTTGGTAACACTCTTGCTTCCTGAGTCAGGAGAAGACCTTTGACAGGATATGTGGGACGTGCTCTCCAAAATGGGCTTTAGGGAGGGAATCTCAATTGGATCCGAATGCTCAGCACCAATATCATTAGCACAACCTCAGTCAATGGGTGGGAATCAGAAAGCTTCCTGACCAGATCCAGAGTCAGGAAAGACTTCCCCTCTCCTACCTTGTTTGTGTGTGTTGTGTAGAGCCCTTTGCTGAGTCCATCGAGGAAGATGTGAGCCCGAGAGGGGTGACTATTCTAGGCAGCGGAGGCCTGAAGGTTAAAGCCTCCCTGTACGTGGATGGCATTGCCATTTTCTGCTTGGATCCACTGTCAGTGCACAAGAGCATCTGCAGCCAGTTCAAACTGGCCTCTGGAGCCAAGAGAAATCGAGGCTTTGGGAAGTGAGCCAACTGATCCTTCAATCCCTTCACCATTAGGACAGATTGCATGAAGGTGCTGGGAATATGGTTCGTAGGGGCCAGGGCATGCACAAAATCATGGGAGGAGCGCATCATCAAAGTGAAGCAGAAACTGGTCGTTGGGAGCACTGCTCCCTCTCCATTGTGGATAAAAACCTGGTCATCATGTGTGAGGCACTCTCTCGCTGTTGTTGAACATGGCCCAAGTCTGGTCCATTCCCCTAAACTGCATTGTTTCAGTCACCTGAGCCATCTTCCTATTCTGATGGAAGCCTAAGATAAACTGGATCTGCAGGAACTCCACATACAAAACTCTGGATAAGGGTGGGGGTGAAGAACATACCCCATATTGCCCTCACCCTAATGGCCACCTTTGTGTGTGGCTGCATCAAGCTGTGCATAGACCCTCGGTATGCAACCACCAAGTGTCACTACGTACTGAGGTTCTACCTGTCCTGGTGGTTTGAAGGATGGGACTGGCCTCGCTGACATGGAACGCACCAAGTAGTTGGGCCATCCTGTATCACCTGTCCTGCGTGGAGAAATTTGCAAAGATAAACCCTCTGACCATCAGGAAGTGGTCAGCACACAGCATCCTTGAGACCCTGAGGGGAATGGAAAGGGTGGATCCTGTTGGGTTGTTCCCTGAGCAGACTGCCAAAACCATTTGGCTGAATGCCTCAACACCAGCACTTCCTAACAAGCACCAAGACATCGCTTGGCTGGTGGTGAGAAGGACACTTCATGCACACCCAGTCAGTCTGCGCCACTGTACACTGCCATCGAAATGGGCTGCCAGGAAGGGGGAGGGGGAGGGGGAGGGGGAGGCGGAGGCGGAGGCGGAGGTGTGTGGTTAGAAACTGTCACTCATCTCTTGCTGAAATGTGCCTTTGCAAAGGAAGTCTGGAGAAAGGTGCAGTGGTTTGTGTCAAGGTTCATCCCGAGCAGCTCCGTGATCTGGGAATCTGTGCTCTATGGTTTGTTCCCCGGGAATCACTGAGACAAACACCAAATGCGCCTGAAGGACAATCGGTTCAGTCAAAGACACTCTTTGGTTTGCCCGAACCTTGCTGGTCTTCCAGAACAAGGAGTTGACCCTGACTGAGTGTTGCGGAACGGCAGATTCCAATGTTCAGGACTACTTGCTGAGGGACGCAGTAAAGCTTGGGCCAGCTGCAACCAAGGCGCAATGGGGAAAGACCACTGAGGTCGTCCTGCTGACAGTAAACAGGGGTCCATTTACTTATTGGACCCTCCTAGTGCTTCATATGCTAGTATTGTACGTGTAAGAGAGGTCTTTGGTTGTTTCGATAGAGTCAAAGGCCAATGTTTTTATTTACTTGATAAGCAACTGAACAGAACCGAACTGCTTTTGTGACAATATATGTATACAAGAAGACTTTTTTTGTGAATAAAGTATTTTTTTAAAATAAAAAATAGTCAGAATATTCAAATCTCCCTTCAGGAAGGGAACACAAGAAGAAAGGTTGACAATCCTCTGCAGTGTTGGAAGAGTACTGTCCTATTGGAGGTGTTGACTTTCAATCCAACATTAAACTAAGATTAGGTAAAACTATAGGATCCCATGGCACTATTTCAAAGAAGAGCACAAGCATCATCTCTCCTGGTCAACATTGAACCCACAATCAACATCACAAAACCAAATTTCTCTGACTATTGCTGTTGCTGTTTACAAATTATCTGCCACATTCCCTCCATTACAACAGAAGTAACATGCTACAAAAATATTCATTGGCTGGAAGGTATTGTGAGACATCTGGTGGTCATGAAAGGTATTACATTATTATTTTTATGAGCAGTCAATCTCTTTAAGGTGGAGGCGCAGGTGTTGGACTGGGGTAGAAAAGATTGAAAATCACACAACGCCAGGTTACAGTCCAACACATTTATTTGGACATACTAGCTTTCAGAGTGCTGCTCTTTCATCAGGTAGCTTTGGAAGAGGATCATAAGACACAGAATTTATAGCAAAAGATCACAGTGTCATGCAGTTAGAGTGATATATTGAACAAACGTAGATTGCTGTTAAGTCTTTCATATTTTAGAATGGGATGCAGGTTTCAGTTCATTAATATGTAAATCCCAGAACTTCTTTCAAATCACATTCTTGAGATAACTTAAGGTTTTACAAAAAAAAGTGACATTTCAGCTCAGACAATATTTAAAGGTGTGTATTAGAGTCTGTCTGTATCCCAATCTTGAGTCAGATTGGTTCTGTTTCCAAAGTAGGAATTTATAAAATGTTATATGGATTGACTGCCTGCATTGACTGCGTGCAGGTTGTTTGAGCAAAAATAGAATGTATCCGCAAAAGCAAATTCACCCCATAGACGCATGTGTGTGTGTGCACGTGCACGTGTGGAGAGAGAGAGAGAGAGAGAGAGAGAATGAGTGTGAGTGTGTGCGTGTGAATATGAGTGCACATGAGAGAGTATGTGTTTGCGTGTGTGTGTGAGAGAGAGAGTGTGATGGACTATAAACCTGTGAGAGGGTGGGCGCGTGGGGGTGTGAGTGTGGGTCTGTATGTGTGTGTGTCTGAGAGAGAGCGTGTGTATGAGAGAGGATCTGTGTGAGCTCTAACCTCACACCTTTAATACATTGTCTGAGCTGAGATGTCACCTTTTTATATAAAACCTTAAGTTATCTTGAGAATATGACTTTAAAGAAATTCTGGAATTTACACATTAATGAACCGAAACCTGCAACCCATTCTAAAAGATGAAAGACTTAACAACAATCTACGTTTGTTCAATATATCATTCTAAATGCATGACACTGAGATCTTTTGCTATAAATTCTGTGTCTTATGATCCTGCCCCACTAGTTACCTGATGAAAGGGCAGTGCTCTGAAAACTAGTACTTTCAAATAAACTAATCTCTTTAACCCAGTAGAAACATAAAGGTATTGGAACAAAGGTTTTCTCATGATAATGAATTCCTCATAGCAGCTGCCAGAAGAGCAAGCATTTGTCAACATCATACACAACAGGGCAAATGCAGAGAGGATGTTCCCGATGAGCAGAAAGTCCAGAACGAGGAGTCACGGGGTAAATATACAGTCAAGCCTATTTAGGACAGAGTTAAGGTGAAATTTCTTCACCCACAGATGTGGAGGTGCTGGTGTTGGACTGGGGTGGACAAAGTCAAAAATCACACAACCACAGGGTTACAGCCCAACAAGTTTATTTGGACGTAGAAGCTTTTGGAGCACTGCTCCTTCATCAGGTAGCCAGTGGAGTAGGATAATAGGACGTTGAATCTATAGCAAAGGTTATAGTGTCATACATTAATGCAATATATTGAAGAAACCTTGATTGCCATTCAGCCTTTCATCTTTTAGAAGTGTTGCAGGTTTTGATTCATTAATATGTATATCCCAGAACTTCTTTCATGTCACGTCCCTGAGATAACTTAAGGTTTTATAAAAAAAGGTCACATCTCCGCTCAGACAATGTATTAAAGATGTGAGGTTTGAGTCTGTCTGTATTCTAATTTTGAGTCACCACACAAAAATTGCCAGACAGGAATGTTCCTTCCCAGACAGGGAACACTTCAGCAGTCAGGGACATTCGGCCTCACATCTTCGGGTGACCGTCCTCCAAAGCAGACTTTGGGATACCCAACAACGCAAAGTGGCCGAGCAGAGGCTGATAGCCAAGTTTGATACTTATGAGGATAGCCTCAACCTGGACTTTGGGTCCATGTCACACTGCAGGTGACCCCACTGCACTACATACTCTCTCACTCACACACACACACACGTACATTCACACACACACATCTCCCACACTCACTCCCAAGCTCACACCCTCTCACAGGCATATACTCCATCACAGTCACACACACACTCTATCAAGCACCACACACACACACAAACACACACACACACACATACACACACACTCTCTCTCCATTACATGCACACACCCATACATATAAGTCTATGGGGTGAATTTGCATTCGCAAAATTATATTTGCAGATACATCCTATTTTGTTCAAAATGCACGTAATCTGTAGGCAGTCAATATTTTTTTATAATCCATGTGACATTTTATAAATTCCTACTTTGGAAATAGAACCAGACTGACTCAAGATTGAGATACAGATAGACTCTAACCTCACACCGTTAATGCATTGTCTGAGCTGAGATGTCATCATTTTTTAAATAAAACTTTGTTATCTCATGAATGTGATTTGAAAGTAGTTCTGGGATTTACAGATTAATGAACCGAAACCTGCAACCCATTCTAAAAGATGAAAGACTTAACAGCAATCTAGGTTTGTTCAATATATTGCATCAGTGTATGACACAATGATTTTTTGCTATAAATTCTGTGTCCTACAATCCTACTCTACTAACTACCTGATGAAGGAGCTGCACTTGAAAAGCTTGTACTTCCAAATAAACCTAATGGACTTCAACCTGGTGTTGTGTGATTTTTAACATTGTTCAACCACAGAGTGGCGAGCCTTTGGAGTTCTCTGTTACATAAAGTGGTTCAGGACAAAAGATTCAATGTTTTTACCATCCTTTGACCTCCACAGCCTTGGCAGCTTAATCTTCACTGAGGTTTGTAGCTTCAAGTTGTGGCATGATCTGCAACTATTTTCTTATTGAAACAAAAACAGAAATTGTTTGAGAAACTCAGCAGGTCTATGCAGACAGAAATAGAGTTAACATTTCACATCCAGTGAGCCTTCTTTAGTTCATTCCTACTTAAACTCTGCTTTCTCTGGGTAGATGCTGCCAGACCTGCAGAGTTTCTCCAGCAAGTTCTGTTTCTGTTTCAGATTTCTGGCATTCACAGTCCTTTGTCTTACTCTCGTGTTGGACCTGAATTCCTTCAAGCATTGCTCCTGGGTTATTTGGGATGGGGTGGGGGGTCGGGCAGGAAGAGAAATTACCCCAAAACACCCTATGATGGATAGGGTGTTCTGTACATGGCACTCACCCTATTGTCTCTGGGAAGAACTCACCCTGTCTTGCCTTGGCTGCTCGTACTGGTCATGCTGCCAGCTCAGAGAAATTGCAAACACGTTCCCCGTATCCTCTGATCTTTCTGCATGTTTGCAGCAACTCATCACAGAAATAACCTTCAAAAATAAGCCACAACACTTCCTCTAACTCTGCTATGGCAGAGGTAGGTGAAAAGCACCTTATCTGAAAGCCTGACCCTTTAATTAGCATTAGTGAAGAGGCAGTGGGGTAGTAGTGCTGGGAGTGAGGAGATAAGATCCGACTATCTTTACTCCCCCTCCCCAACCCCAAGAGAACCAGGCCAGCTTATTCAATTGACTTAATCATTAATCCAAAACCTGAAGGTGGTGGGTTTTTAATTTAGGAACTTATTCAGCTTTACCAGGTATAGACTTGGTCCAGAATAAAATGTCCTCATTTCCAGGTGTTTTTAGGAGATCTCAGAATAAAACATATCTGTTTTGGTATATTATAGCAGGAAATACTCACCTGAGTTAACCTATTGCAATATATAACATACCTCATCATAGAATTATAGACTCATGGTCATTTACAGCACAAACACCCCATCATGCCCATGCCAGCCAACAAAGATCTGACCACAATAATTCCACTTTCTAGCTTTTGATCCATTGCCCTGGAGGCTATGGCAATGCAAGTGTATATTGAAATACTGCTTAAATGTTATGCGAGTTTCTGACTTTTATCCTTTCAGGCAGTGAATTCCACACTCCAACCATCCTGTGGGTGAAAACATTTCTCCTCAACTCTTCGCTTGGCCATAGAGCTTAGAATTCTAGAAAATTATAGCTTTGAGGCATTGAATGTGAGTCCACAACTTTTATAGTGATTACTTAATAATATTTTATTCTAAGAATCAATCCTGGATTACATTTTAGCTATATGATACTGTATCAAATTATGATACAGTATCAAATACTTAGAATAATCAATTAATCTAGAAATAACTGCTGTGGTTCTGTTCGCCGAGCTGGAAGTTTTTGTTGCAAACGTTTCGTCCCCTGGCTAGGTGACATCATCAGTGCTTGGGAGCCTCCTGCGAAGCGCTTCTTTGATGTTTCCTCCGGTGTTTATAGTGGTCTGTCCCTGCCGCTTCCGGTTGTCAGTTTCAGCTGTCCGCTGTAGTGGTTGGTATATTGGGTCCAGGTCGATGTGTTTGTTGATGGAGTTTGTGGATGAATGCCATGCCTCTAGGAATTCCCTGGCTGTTCTCTGTCTGGCTTGCCCTATGATAGTAGTGTTGTCCTTAGTAGCCACACACACAGACAACAAGCAACATGAATTCGACTGGGACAACACTACTATCATTGGGCAAGCCAGACAGAGAACAGCCAGGGAATTCCTAGAGGCGTGGCATTCATCCACAAACTCCATCAACAAACACGTCGACCTGGACCCAATATACCAACCACTACAGCGGACAGCTGAAACTGACAACCGGAAGCGGCAGGGACAGGCCACTATAAACACCGGAGGAAACATCAAAGAAGCACTTCGCAGGAGGCTCCCAAGCACTGATGATGTCGCCTAGCCAGGGGACGAAACGTTTGCAACAAAAACTTCCAGCTCGGCGAACAGAACCACAGCAACGAGCACCCGAGCTACAAATCTTCGCACAAACTTTGAACTAGAAATAACTGTTGCAGTATTGGCTCCATCTAGAGATAATGTTGGTGACATACAGTGACCTAAAAACAAATATAAAGCAACAATTCTACTTAAGAGTGCAGCAAAATGTTCAATCCACCTATATAAAAAATTGTAAATATAAATAAATGTTACATGAAAATTATCTTACAACCTCAGTATAAATCCATAGGTGTTTATTTTGACTCAGCCTTTGAGAGTAGTTCTCTTCACAGAGATGTGACTCTATGTTTATGTCCAGGATGGTCTATAAACTGTATTAACACAGGGTGAAGTAAAAACCTTCTGTCATTTTGAAAATGAAACATTGAAGATATCTCCCTTTGTCTATTGTTTGATTAGATTCCCTACGGCATGGAAACAGGCCATTTGGCCCAACAAGTCCACACCGATCTTCCGAAGAGTAACCTACTCAAACCCATTCCCCATTACTCTACATTTCCCCCAGACTAATGCACCTAACCTACACATCCCTTCACACTACGGGCAATTTAGCATGGCCAATTCACCTAATCTGCACATCTTTGGACTGTAGGAGGAAACCAGAGCATCTGGAGGAAACCCGCACAGGTAGTCGCCCAAGGATGGAATCAAACCTCAGTCTCTGGCCCTGTGAGGTAGCAATGCTAACCACTGAGTAACCGTGCCGCCCAATTGTGAAAGATCCTGAGGGAAAGAACATGTCTTTTTTGTCTGTGTGTACATGTGTTGCAGGAGTCTAATTGGTCTTAAGGTTAAAAATCACACAACACCAGGTTATAGTCCAACAGGTTTAATTGGAAGCACACTAGCTTTCGGAGCGACGCTCCTTCATCAGGTGATTGTGGAGGGCTCGATCGTAACACAAAATTTATAGCAAAAATTTGCAGTGTGATGTAACTGAAATTATACATTGAAGAATGGATTATCTGTTAAGCCTTTCATCTGTTAGAATACAGTGATAGTTTCACTTCTTTCATGTGTAAATCACAAAACCCTGTTTTTAAAAGTTGCATTCTCAGGTTAGCTGTTAACAATGGTGATAGCTAGACAATATGTTGAAGGTGTCAGCCCCCTGTGTTCTCTGTCTATGACCTGATGTTTAGATTGATTCCAATCTAAAAAGTGAGATAACAGAGTTTTACATAAATTCATGCAGTTTTTGAGCTCAGAGTTCGACATGAATGTATGTGGTTTTTGAGCAAAGTGCAATGTAACTCTGCAAGTACAAAAAAATTCACCACATAAAATATATGTGTGCATGTGGGTCTTTGTCTGTCTGTGTGTGTGTGTCTGTCTGGGGTGGCGGTTGTGAGTGTGAGAAAGTGTGTAGTGAGTGCAGAGTGTCTTAAGTCTGTGAGGGCGTGCATGTGTGGGAGTGTGTGTGTCTATAAGGGTGTGTGTGGGTTTCTGTGTGCGCGTCTGTGTGTACCTGTATCCGTGAATGTGAGAGTGTGTGTGTGTAGGATTACCTGTGTGTTTGTGTGTGTGTAGTGCAATGGTGATCACCTGTAATGTGACATGAACCCAAGGTCCCGGTTGAGGCCCTCCCTATCGGTACCGAACTTAGCTATCAGCCTCTGCTCGGCCACTTTCCTCTGCTGCCTGTCCCGAAGTCCACCTTGGAGGATGGTCACCCGAAGGTCCGAGGCTGAATGTCCTGGACCACTGAAGTGTTCCCCAACTGGGAGGGAACCCTCCTGTCTGTTGATTGCTCTGCGGTGCCCATTCATCCATTGTCGTAGCCATTGCTCGGTTTCCCCAACGTACCATGTCTCCGGGCATCCTTGCCTGCAACGTATAAGATAGACAACGTTGGCTGAGTGACATGAGTACCTGCCATGTACACGATGGGAGGTGTTCCCACGTGTAATAGTGGTATCTATGTCCACAATCTGACACGTCTTGCAGCGTCCACCATGACAGGGTTGTATGGAGTTGTCCTGAGAGCTGGGCAGTTTGCTACGAACAATGATCTGTTTGAGGTTTGGCAGTTGTTTAAAGGCAAGTAGTGGAGGTGTGGGGAAGGTCGTGGTGAGGTGCTCATCTCCATTGATAATGTGTTGCAGGTCACGAAGAACATGGCGTAATTTTTCAGCCCCTGGGAAGTACTGACCAACGAAGGGTACCCTGTCAGTTGCAGCCCATGTCTGTCTCCTGAGGAGGTCATTACGGTTCCTTGCTGTGGCACGTCGGAACTGGCGGTCGATGAGTTGAGCATCGTACCCTGTTCTTGTGAGGGCATCCTTGAGTACTTCCAGGTGTCCGTCACGTTCCTCCTCATCTGAGCAGATCCGGTGTATGCGTAGGGCTTGTCCATAGGGAATGGCTGTTTTAATATGTTTTGGGTGGAAGCTGGAGAAGTGTAGCATTGTGAGATTGTGATATAGTGGCTTTAAAAATGTTTAATGTTTGCATTTTTAATTTATTTGTTAATTTGGTGATTGTTGTTCCAAGAATATTCCATTCTGCTGCACATTCAGTGGAGAGCGATTCACACAGCTCCCCTCTGAGCAGCTTCCGAAAAGTCATACACACTGGCATCCTGCCCAACAGAGGATCCAGTGCAGGATGCATTAGAAATGGCCAGCAGTGGCCAGGTCTTCCTATTATTAATCTCCTTATCATTTTGTTGCTGTCTGAGGTGGCCTTCTTCCTCCTATCTATAGGGATAACTTCCTGGGCCCCTGCAGATCTAAGCAGCAAATTTAAGGAGTTCTCAGTGAAGTGAGGCAGAGACTTGTTTTGGATTCTTCCTCTGGTTCCTGGCTCCTATAATTCTTCACTTGTTGTGTATTGAGAGTCATAGAGTCATAGAGATGTACAGCATGGAAACAGACCCTTCTGTCCAACCCATCCATGCCGACCAGAAATCCCAACCCAATCTAGTCCCACCTGCCAGCAACCGGCCTATATCCTTCCAAACCCTTCCTATTCATATACCGATCCAGATGACTCTTAAATGTTGCAATTGTACCAGCCTCCACCACTTCCTTTGGCAGCTCATTCCATACACATGCCACCCTCTGCGTGAAAACATTGCCCCTTAGGTCTCTTTTATATCTTTCCACTCTCACCCTAAACCTATGCCCTCTAGTTCTGGACTCTCCCATACCAGGGAAAAGACTTTGTCTATTTATCCTATCCATGCCCCTCATCATTTTATAAACCTCTATAAGGTCACCCCTCAGCCTCTGATGCTCCAGAGAAAAACAGCCCCAGTCTGTTCAGCCTCTCCCTATCGCTCAAATCCTCCAACCCTGGCAACATCCTTGTAAATCTTTTCTGAACGTTTTCAAGTTTCACAACATCTTTCCTTTAGGAAGGAGACCAGAATTGCACGCAATATTCCAACAGTGGTCTAACCAATGTCCTGTACATCCACAACATGACCTCCCAATTCCTGTACTCAGTACTCTGACTAATAAAAGAAAGCATACCAAACGCCTTCTTCACTATCCTATCTACCTGTGACTCCACTTTCAAAGAGCTATGAACCTGCAGTCCAAGGTCTCTTTGTTCAGCAACACTCCCTAGGACCTTACCATTAAGTGTATTAGTCCTGCTAAGATTTGCTTTCCCAAAATGCAGCACCTTGCATTTATCTGAATTAAAATCCATCTGCCACTTCTCAGCCCATAGGCCTATCCGATGAAGATCCTGTTGTGATCTGAGGTAACCTTCGTTGCTGTCCACTACACCTCCAAGTTTGGTGTCATCTGCAAACTTACTAACTGTACCTCTTATGTTCACATCCAAATCATTTATATAAATGATGAAAAGTAGAGGACCCACCACCAATCCTTGTGGCACTCCACTGGTCACATGCTTTCATTCTGAAAAACAACCCTCCACCACCACCCTCTGTCTCCTACCTTTGAGCCAGTTCTGTATCCATATGGCTAGTTCTCCCTGTATTCCATAAGATCTAACCTTGCTCACCAGTTTCCCATAGGGAACCTTGTCGAACGCCTTACTGAAGTCCATATAGATCACACCTACCACTGTGCCCTCATCAATCCTCTTTGTTACATCTTCAAAAAACTCAATCAAGTTTGTGTGAGACATGATTTCCCACGCACAAAGCCATGTTGACTATCCCTAATCAGTCCTTGCCTTTCCAAATACATGTACATCCTGTCCCTCAGGATTCCCTCCAACAACTTGCCCACCACCGACGTCAGGCTCACTGGTCTATAGTTCCCTGGCTTATCTTTACTGCCCTTCTTAAACAGTGGCACCATGTTAGCCAACCTCCAGTCTTCCAGCACCTCACCTGTGACTATCAATGATACAAATATCTCAGCACGAGGCCCAGCAATCACTTCCCTAGCTTCCCAAAGAGTTCTAGGGTACACCTGATTAGGTCCTGGGGATTTATCCACCTTTATGCGTTTCATACATATGAAAGTGATGAATTTACGGAGATAGGGCTGGAGAATGGGAGTGGCTGGGTAGTTCTTTTAGGAGCCAGTACAAATGTGATATTCCGAATGTCCTTCTTCTGTACTGAAAAATAATATGATTCTAGCCTACGGTGTCGGATTTTGTAGTTTAGTTGAGTTGATTTATGTGGCTCACCATCACATCTGTCTGATTTAATAGTTCTTGAAATCTGAAAGTCAAATGAAAAATGCAATGGCTGTGTTAAAATGTCACTGATAAACATGTTACATTTAATTCTGGGGTTCCCTTTGCACTGACAGATCCCCCAATACCAGCGCAATGTCACACAAATATTGACCATTCACAGACACAAACACAGATTCACATGCTTTCCAGTAATTGTCAGCAACAATAACCAGAATTGTGTTTAATTCTCTCTCTCCTCAATTTTGAGGCCTAAGTAATGCATTCAGTTATGAGTCTAGCTGACGGTTATCTAACCTTTGCAAGAGGGTGCTTAATTATTGCTAAGAACTCACACATGTTTAGACATTTTTCCTCTATTTGAAAATACCACAAGTTACGTTTTAGGACTTACAAACATCTTTGCAACTGTTTGGAAATTAGACATAACGAAACATCTTTCTGATTGACGTCGATCACACTTCTAATGAACAACTGCTTCCATGAACCATGGATGTGCAGAGTGCATTCTACCTCACTCCCTCTACACCAATGAAAGTGGTGAATGTCAGATATAGGAGAGTACAGGACATCTGGTTTGAGGGATCTGGCACCAATTTGGCTAAAGTACTGTGTCCTTCCGGCTTTGTGAGTGTAGATGCCTAGGTGTCACACCAGGCAGTCTATTTACCAAGCTAGTCATCCGAGGTAATGGAAACTAGTGTTGATGGGATTATCAACTACTGAATGGCAAACAAACATTGAACAACATTAAAGCACTTCCCAGTGTCAGTGAAAACAAAAATCAAAAGATGAATTCTAGGGTTGTGGTGGACATTTTTCATTTTATTCAATAGATATAATTTCACCCTGTCCCTTAATGTGGGTAAATACTATCATTGTGTTCCCTCATTCTGCTGTCTTTACTTTCCACACAGGCTCTAATGTTTGATTTGCTCTGAGCAGTACTTAAACAAACTGCTATTGGTTCTGATTATCATGTCAATCACGGATAAAACTGTTTTTTTTTTGCTCAGGGAAATGACTGACTGGGTGAGTGGAAAGCTATAATTAACAGCTGGAGACCATCCAGAGTTCAAAACATCAAACTGCATTACTTTTGGAGTCTGAACAGTATTTGTTGTCTTTCCTTTGTGGCTACAAGGCAACCCAGATTAGAAACTGAATATCCAAGGATATTTTGCATCTAAGGTGGATAGCCAAAACAAAAAGGAAAGATGAGATAGCACTGGCATTGGTGCATGAGTGAAAGAGCATCTTTGAATGAGGGATTAGGATGTGTAATGGGTTTCGGTGGGACTAAGAAACAGCAAGTGGAAGCAAACTTTGGTGGAGTTGTTTGTAGAACACTAAGGTGTGGTACTGATATTGGCTACAGTACATTAATCAGGAAATTAGAGATACAGGTAATGTGAATAATACAGTAATAATGAGTAACTTGAAGGTGCATAGAAGGTGGGTTAACAAAGTCTGCATCAATGCTGTGGAGGATGAAATTCTGGAACACACCCAAGATAGGTTTCTGGAACAGCATGTTGAGGACTCAACTAGGGATCGAATTATTTAGGATTTGGTGTTGTGCAATGAGAAACAGCTAATTAAGAACATTGTTGTAAATGAAACTTGGGAAATCAAAAAGACAGCATGAGAGAATTTTACATGAAGTTTAGGTTGACGTACTTTGTTCTGAAGCTAGGGTCTCAAATCTGGGCAAAGGAAATTGAGAGGCAAATTGGCCAGGGTGGATTGGGAAAATACACTAACAGATTTGATGGTAGACAGGAAATGACTAGTGATTAAAGAAATTCTTCAACTATAACAGATAAACATTCTTCTACGGCACAAACCCCAAAAGGGAAAGTTGAATGAGCCATGGTCAATAAAATAAGTTAAAGATTGACCGGTATTAAAGGAAGTGGTTTATAAGAAAGTGGTAAGGCTGAGGATTGGGAGAAATCTGAGGCCCAGCAAAGAAAGATCAAGAAACCAATAAGAAAAGACAAAGAGAATATGAATGTGAGCTGGTGAAAATATAAAGGCAGACTGTAAAATCTTCTTTCAATGTGTGAAAGAAAAATTATCGCAAGGATAATTGGGGGTCCATTATAGCCAGTTTAAGAAGACATTATAGTGGAGAAAGGGAAATGGTGATTAAACAAAACAATAACTTCACGTCTGACTTTACAGAAAATATACAGAAAATATCCCAGAACTGCTAGGTAACAAGGAACTAGTGTATCTGAACAGTTAAAGATAGTATTAATAAAGAGGTAATACTTGAACAAATAGCTGGATTGAGGATTGATAAATCTCCAGTACCAGATGTGCTTCCTCTCAGAGGATTGAAAGTAGTACAGACAGAGACAATAGACACATTGGATACTACCTTTCATAATTCTATAGAGTCTAGAAAGTTCCTGATGTATAGAGTATATTCTGTGGACTGCAGCTTTAATTTAAAAATGTTCATTCCTAAAGGCTTAACTAGATGAATCCCAGTGTTTGTAGTCAACAGATTTCCCTAGACAATTCTTGTTGTCTGCTTGCTACCAGTAATTGTTTTTAAACTTCATGTTTATTTCTGGACAACATCTGCTGTCTGCTGTTTGAATAAATATTTCCCACCCTTACTGCGATTTAAATAATGGATCCCCTGCTTTTCTATGGCCTCAATAGTCTCCTAACTTCCTTCTTCTGTTAAACTTTGTCTACTTAGACTTCTAATTTATCACTATTTCTGACTTTGCAACATTCTTCAGCCTAATTTTTTTCTGTGGTCCTACATTTCCCTTACTGCACCATGGCAGCAATGTTAAACCTAAGCTGTAAGAATATTGCTTACACTCACTTTCCCAGCCTGCACAATGCACCTTTTGTTTTCAAATTTTTGTATTATCCACTCAGTATTTCAACCTGATACAAAACGTCTCCAACATCTGTTTGCTGTCTAGCACATCCTATAAATTATTGGCACATGATGCAATCTATGACCACCTTGGTGTGATTAACATTCTAAGGAGTTTCTAGTTCACTCTCATTGCTGCATATCTCTTACCAGGTCTGAAATGCTCTTACTGTTTGACTGCTACTACTACCTGTGAGAATCTTGCTACAGAGTTCTTTTCTGCAGAGTTTTCCAATGTTCAGTTCTTCAGATTGCTTTGTGCTTGAGCAAAGCCGAGTCAGCAGAATGCCCAGATCTCCATAGCTGACAGCATCTTGTAGATATTTTTAATTGAACTTTTTCAGATCTGTTATGATAGAACATGAACCTAGAGCTTCTGTCTCTGAGGTAGGGACACTGTCAATGCACCATGAGACGTTGCAGGCATTTTGTACACTGTAGCTAAATGGAATTAGCACTGTTTTCTAGCTTGTTCTAGCTCACCACAGCTCACCATGTTGTATGAGCTAACTGATTGCTTTATTGCCAACATCCTCTCTCTCGATAGGGATATACAGGGCCTGCCTCATCTGGTGTGATTGAGGAAACCACTTGGTAGTCTATTAATAATAGACTCTTGTCTGAAACGAGATGCAGTTTTTCTGCATGACGGCAACTGGATATAAGTTGTATCGGTGTGATAGACATTGTTCTGAAATGTATGAGGGGGATCTTGATGTTAGCTCCTGGTTCTTCAAGGTACAAAGCTATTACCCTGCCCAAATCAATATGACATTATCGTATTAGACAATGTTTAATGCACACCTCATCATTAAATCTCTCAGAATCTTATGCTCTTCGACAACAACAACCTCCACCAGGACTCCCAGTGCCACATCTGCAAAGTCACACACTCTTAAATACTTTCCATGAACCATTCTGGAATCTTCACTGTGTGTCAGTCAACCCAATGGACATCATCATTGAAAATGACTGATTGGGTTCCCCATACACTGCTCCAGGAAATTGCTTTCAATGAGCACCTGAGTGCTCAACCTGCAGCCATCTGCATATCCAGCCAAGTGCAAATGGTTAAAACTTATCAATGGTTAAAACAAGACTGCAGACAAAAAACAGACTCTCGGAAACATGTCACATCAGCACAACACACATCGTGCCTTTTTTTTACCCATCATCAAAATATCTCCTGATTTTTAGAATCATAATTGAATAAAGTCTAATTCAGGCAAGCAGCTTGTGACAACATTTTTACAATGACAACATTTGGCCTGCAATTCAAACCTAGTGAACAAGTGGATTGAATCATGTGAAGTGTGAAGGGATGAAGTTCAAGTAAATTAATAATGATACCTGGTTGAGGCTGATTTCTTGAGTCACTAGTTCACCAGTGTCTACGTTCAGGGGAATGTAATGCTTTTGTCCCTTTCCGTCATTTCCATCTACTTGTCTGCAGTAAATAGAGCACAGATCATGACAATATGAGACACTGGCTGCAATGATGTTGGACACAATATGACATATTATCTTCCTGCATGTTTATTCCTGCTTTTTCTTATGATTGAATGGCATCATTTTTTATTTAATGCTGTGTTGTAATGTTGCCATTAAATATGCCACTTAAGCAGAGTTATACATTAGAGCTAAATATCTTGGTGCTCACTGCAATGCAGTTTTCACTGCCACCACTATCCGGAGAGGAATTAATTGGATTCACATGTTGTTTTGCAGAGTTTCTCCCTTTCTGACATCATTCACACATCATTGCATTGAATAGTTTTCCAGATGCATTTTCCTTAGCAAGTTGTTATGAAATGGGGGTGGTGTTGTTGGACTGTATTAGTGATACACAATTATATAAAGCGATTGTACACAGTTTAGATTGCTTTCTTTTTTATTTACATTTTCTTCATGTCCATTCATTTTCATTCCAAAAAGCAATTTTTAAAATTAATTATATATGCCTTCCCTCAACATAATTGTATTATTTCTAAAAAAGTTTTTATGAAACAATTGTTGGAAAATGCAGCCATTTAAATGACTGCCTGCTGCAATGATATCCATGTACACTTTATACTGCAGTTTCTTTGCTCTGGACTAACATCAAAATAGCACAGTGCCACGGTCACTTATAGTAAATGCACTGTAGACTTGAAATCACAGTAGGAACTGGACCATTGCCAAGCATTCCTGAGTATGCAATGCAGTGGTTATCAGTATCAGTGGTTTACCAGGCACTTTCTGCAGATTTTCTTCCTATTTTAATTTGAAATGTGAAAGCCTTTCCCAATTTCTATTTTGCTGATGCACTTTTCATCAATTCAATATGTAATATCCTGTTCAATACAGATCACCTAAATACTGTCAACAAACTATCACAAGGTTACAAAATCACAAATGACCATACATATGAAGAAGAACATTTGATATCTTTCAGCTCACCCATCTGAACATAACCATCACCCAATCTTTCACAGCATCACCTATTAAGATCAAATATGACCAATTCACAAAAAAGGATAAATCCAGTCCAACCAATTACCACCCCTATAGTCTAATCTCCATCATTAGCAAAGTGATGGAAGGTGTTGTCAGCAGCAATAATCTGCTCACTGGTGACCAGTTTGGTGCACCAAGGTGACTCAGTTCCTGACCTCAATACAGCCATGGACCAAACATGCAGAGAACAGCTGCACTACAGATGAGGTGAAAGACACTCATTTTCATATGAAGGCCACATTTGACCAGGTGTGGCATCAAGATACCCGAGCAAAACAGGATTTAATTGGAATCAAGAGAACACCTCTCTACTGGTTGTAGTCATACCTTGCAAAAAGGAAGATACTGGTTTTTGGAGGCTAGTCACTTCAGTCACAGGACATCTCTGCAAGTATTCCTCAGGCTAGGATTCTAGGTGTAGTCATCTTCAACTGCTCCATCAAAGATCTTTCCTCCATCATATCATCAGAGGTGGGGATGTTTGCTGATAATTGCACAATGTTCTGTGCCGTTCACGCCTCTGCAGATGTTGCAGCAGTCAGTGTTCATATGTAGCAATATTCAGGCTTGAGCTGATAAGTAGAAAGTAACATTTGTACTATATCTTTGCCTGGCATGACCATCTCCAACAAGACAGAATCTGGACATTGCCACCACTGAAATCTCAACTAACAACATTCCGAGAGTCACTATTGACCAAAACCCTAGCTGGGTTATTATATAAATACTACTGGAGCAGAACAGAAGCTGAATATGCTGTAATTAGTAACTGTCCTGATACCCAAAGCCTGTTTACAAGATGTAGATGGCAGGTGAGTACCATTTGCATAATGCTTAAAGCAATTCAATAAACCTCTTTTGCCAAACCTTCTAAACCTGTGACCTCTACCATCTGGAAGGACAAAGGCTACGAATACATGGGAACACAACCAATTGCAAATTCTCCTCCAGTCCACTCACCACTCTGACTTGGTATTGTATCAGTGTTCCTTTACTGACTGTGGGTGAAAAATAGACAATAGACAATAGCTGTAGGAGTAGGCCATTCTGCCCTTCGAGCCTGCATCACCATTCATTATGATCATGGCTGATCATCCTCAATCAGTATCCTCAATCAGTTCATGCCTTATCTCCATAGCCCTTGATTCCACTATCCTTGAGAGCTCTATCCAACTCTTTCTTAAACGAATCCAGAGACTGCGCCTCCACTGCCTTCTGGGGCAGAGCATTCCACACACCCACCACTCTCTGAGTGAAGAGGTTTCTCCTCATCTCTGTCCTAAATGGCCTACCCCTTATTTTTAAGCTGTGTCCTCTGGTTCGGGACTCACCCATCAGTGGAAACATGTTTCCTACCTCCAATCCTTTAATAATCTTATATGTCTCAATCAGATCCCCTCTCAGTCTTCTAAACTCAAGGGTATACAAGCCCAGTCGCTCCAATCTTTCAACATAAGATAGTCCCGCCATTCCAGGAATTGACCTCGTCAACCTGCACTGCCTCAATAGCCAGAATGTCTTTCCTCAAATTTGGAGACCAGAGCTGCACATAATATTCCAGGTGCGGTCTCACCAGGGCCCCTGTACAGCTGCAGAAGAACCTCTTTGCTTCTATACGCAATCCCTCTTGTTATGAAGGCCAGCATGCTATTAGCTTTCTGCACTACCTGCTGTACCTGCATGCTTGCCTTCATTGACTGGCGTACAAGAACACCCAGATCTCTTTGTACTGCCCTTTTACCTAACTTGACTCCATTTAGGTAGTAATCTGCCTTCCTGTTCTTGCCACCAAAGTGGATAACCATACATTTATCCACATTAAACTGCATCTGCCATGCATCTGTCCACTCACCTAACCTGTCCAGATCATCCTGTAATCTCCTAACATCCTCCTCACATTTCACCCTGCCACCCAGCTTTGTATCATCAGCAAATTTGCTAATGTTACTATTAATACCATCTTCTATATCATTAATATATATTGTAAAAAGCTGCGGTCCCAGCACTGATCCCTGCGGTACCCCACTGGTCACCGCCTGCCATTCTGAAAGGGAGCCGTTTAACACTACTCTTTGTTTCCTGTCAGTCAACCAATTTTCAATCCAAGTCAGTACTTTGCTCCCAATACCATACGCCCTAATTTTGCTCACTAACCTTCTATGTGGGACTTTATCAAAGGCTTTCTGAAAGTCCAGGTACACTACATCTATTGGATCTCCCTTGTCCATCTTCAGAGTTACATCCTCAAAAAATTCCAGAAGATTAGTCAAGCATGATTTCCCCTTCATAAATCCATGCTGACTTTGACCTATCCTGTTACTGCTATCCAGATATGTCATAATTTCATCCTTTATAATTGACTCCAGCATCTTTCCCACCACTGAGGTCAGACTAACTAGTCTATAATTTCCTGCTTTCTCTCTCGCTCCTTTCTTAAAATGTGGTACAACATTAGCCACCCTCCAATCCGCAGGAACTGATCCTGAATCGATCGAACTCTGGAAAATAATTACCAACACATCCACGATTTCTAGAGCCACCTCCTTCAGTACCCTGGGCTGTAGACCGTCAGGTCCCGGGGACTTATCAGCCTTCAGACTTAACAGTCTCTCCAACACCAATTCCTGGCAAATATAAATTCCCCTCAGTTCAGGTCTTTCAGCCACTGTTACCTCAGGGAGATTGCTTGTGTCTTCCCCAGTGAACACAGATCTGAAGTACAAATTCAACTCTTCTGCCTTTTCTTTGTTTCCCCATAATATATTCCCCTGTTTCTGTCTTCAAGGGCCCAATTTTAGTCTTAATCATTTTTTTCCCTTTCACATACCTAAAAAAGCTTTTACTATCCTCCTTTATATTTTTGGCCAGTTTACCTTTGTACCTCACTTTTTCTCTGCGTATTTCCTTCTTAGTAATCCTCTGTTGTTCTTTAAAAGCTTCCCAGTCCTCCATTTCCCACTCATCTTTGCTATGTTATACTTTTTCTCTTTTAACTTTATATGTTTCTTAACTTCCCTCATCAGCCACGGCCACTCATGCCTCCTCCTAGGATCTTTCTTCCTTTTTCGAATGAACTGATCCTGCAACTTCTGCATTATACCCAGAAATATCTGCCATTGTTCCTCCACTGTCATCCCTGCTAAGGTATTGCACCATTGAACTTTGGCCAGCTCCTCCCTCATAGCTCCATAGTTCCCTTTATTCAACTGAAATATTGTCACTACTGATTGTACTCTCTCCCTTTCAAATTGCAGATTGAAGCTTATTGTATTATAGTCACTACCTCCTAATGGCTCCTTCACTTCGAGGTCCCTGATCAATTCTGGTTCGTTGCACAATACCAGATCCAGAATTGCCTTCTCCCTGGTAGGCTCCAGCACCAGCTGTTCTAAGAATCCATCTCGGCGGCACTCTACAAAGTCTTTCTTGAGGTCCAATACCATCCTGATCTCCCAGTCTACCTGCATGTTGAAATCCCCCATAACAACTGTAGTAACATCTTTGTGACAGGCCAATTTCTGCTCCTTATTCAACTTACATCCTACATCCATACTACTGTTTGGGGGCCTGTTGATAACTCCCAAGAGGGTCTTTCTACCCTTAGAATTTTGCAGCTCTATCCACACTGACTCTACTTCCCCTGATTCTAGGTCCCCCCGCACAAGGGACTGAATATCATCCCTTACCAACAGGGCCACCCCACCCCCTCTGCCCGTCAGTCTGCCCTTATGATAGCACGTATAGCCTTGAATATTCATTTCCTAGGCCCTGTCCACTTGAAGCCACGTCTCAGTTATCCCCATAATATCTTAGCTGCCAATTTCCAAAAGAGCCTCAAGCTCATCCATCTTATTTCCAATACTTCATGCATTCATATATAGTATTTTTAATTTGTTACTGCCCTCACCCTTCTTATCAACCCCTATTTTACTCAACCTTATGGCATGATCTTTATTTGAGTTTTCTGCTTCATTGATACCGTTGTCTTTCTTGACTTCCCTTGTTCTAACTTTCCCTTCAATTTCCTTCTTAAACTTCCAGTTTGTCCCCTCCCCCCTCTATTTAGTTTAAACGCAGCTGTGTTGCAGTAGCAAACCTGCCTGCCAGAATGCTGATCCCCAACCTATTAAGGTGCAAACTGTCTCTTTTGTATAATTTATGCTTACCACAAAACATACCCCAGTGATCCAAGAATTTAAATCCTTGCTTCCTGCACCAGTTCCCCAGCCACACATTCAAGTCCATTATCTCCCTGTTCCTGGCCTCTCCAGCCCGAGGAACTGGAAGCAAACCAGAGATAACCACCCTGGACATCCTGCTTTTCAGCCTTCTTCCCGACATCATTTGTGCCGACATGTACCACTACCTCTGGCTCTTCACCTTCGTCCTTGAGGATTTCCTGCACTCTGTCTGTGATGTCTATAACCCTGGCACCAGGAAGGCAACAAACCATCCTTAAATCCCACCTGTTGCCACAGAAACCCCGTTCAGTTCCTCTCACTATGGAGTCCCCTATCACCACGGCTTTGTGCGATGTCTGACTCCTCGGCTCTGCCTCCACGCCAATGTTTGATTGACAGACCTGACCACCTCACGGACTGTCAGTGTCATCTGTCTCTACTATTTCCAAAAGATTCAACTTGTTCCTGACAGGTATTTCCCCTGCGGTCTCTTGTACCTGTCTCCTCTCTGCCTTTCTCATTGTCTTCTCTCTTGTGCTCTCTTCTGGTATGATCGGTGTAATAACCTCACTGAAGGTTCTGTCCAGAAAGATCTCATTCTCTCGGATGAACCTAAGGTCCTCGAGTTCTTTCTTCAGTGCTGCGATATGCTCTGTCAGTAGCTGAACGTGCACACACTTTCCACTAATATATGAGCCGTTGACCTCCCACATCATGCACGTAGCGCACTGAACCAGCTGGGCAGTCATGTCTTCACCCTCTTCAACTGTAATCACTTCACTCAACCTCCTTGTCGAAGACTCCTGAGCTAAAGACTCTCTCTTCTCTTAACAGGAACTTCTTTTTGGGCAAGTCTGTGGACTTTAAAGTTAGGTTAGAGGAGGGTGGGAGGGAGAGCCTACTTTGTAGGACCTGGGGTCTAGAACACAAAAATCCTGGGAACTCATCTATTAAAGCTATGGTGGCCCTATATCCCATGCAAAATGCAAGGGTTCAAGAAGGTAGTTCATTACCAACTTCTGAAGAGCAATTAGGGATCAACAATAAAGCTGGCCTTGCCAGCCACAGTCACATCAATGAATAACAAAAAAGTACATAATGTTGAGGTCCTATTCATCAAGTTGACACTAAGCTACAACAGAATGCTACACTCAGCCACAGCCAGAGAGTTTTGCATGAGAGCAAGAAAATTAAAATGAAAAACAACTGGATACTCAGATCATGCTTGTAGACTGAATGAAGGTATTCTGCAAAGTGGCCACACAGTCTCTGTGTGATGCCACAGTGTAGAGCAGATCATATTGTGAGAAGCGAATATAGTGTACTAACTTGAAAAAAGAAAACATAAATTGTTGTTGAATCTCCATAGTGGGTTTGGGGTTTTGGACAATGTGGAGAGAAATGATAAATGTGTTGAATTGCCTAAGTCTCTTTCAAAATGTGCTGTAAGAATGTGAGGGTGTGTTGGGGCTGACTTAGGAGTGAACCAGAGTGATAGCAAGGTCCCACTTTAAATCTGAAAGGGGAGGAAAGGGCAATGGGAATGGCAACCCATTGGAGATGATGGCAATGACAGATGATGACTTGTGAAATATAAAAACTGCTGGGGTGGATGGTGAGGGCAATATAAACCCTATTGTGGTTCTCAAAGAAAGTGAAATTGTTAAGAGCAGAAGTGAAGCCCTGGCAAACATGATGAGAGGAGATCATAGAGGTCTACCGCATAGAAAAAAGCCCTTTGATCTATCAAGTCTATATCAGTCAAAAACAGCAACCTAACTATTCCATTCCCATTTTCCAGCACTTGGCTTTTAATGCTTTGGCATTGCAAGTGCATATCTAAAAACATCTTAAATATTATGAAGGTTTCTGCCTTTACCACTCGTATAAGCAGTGAGTTCCAGATTCCTTTTACCCTTTGTGAAAAAAAATGTTTCCACACATCCTATTTAAACCTCCTGCCCTTTACTGTAAATCTATGCCCCAAGTTATTGATCTCTCCCCCAAAGGCAAACTTTCCTTCCTGCCGACTCTGTCCATGGGCTTCGTAATTTTATATCTCAGTCATAACCTCTGCTCAAAGGAAAACAACCCCAGTTTGTCCAGTCTCTTTTCATAACTAAAACTCTCCAGCCCAGGCAACATCCTGGTAAATCTCCTCTGTACCCTCACCAATGGAATCGCATCCCTCTTATATTGTGGATTCCAGAACTTCAAGCAATAACCTAGCTGTGGCCTAACCAACTTTTTATGCAATTCCAGTGTAACTTTCTGCTGATAATCTCGAAGCTAACTCTCAGTTAATAAGACATATTGGTTTTCTTAACCACTTTATCTACCTGTCCAGCTACTCTAAGGGATCGTGGACATACACAGCAAGGTCCCTCTGATCCTCAGTGCTTCACAGGGTCCTACCTTTCAAGGTGTATTCCTTTGCCTTGTTTGTCCTGCCTCTCCTCAAACTTAACCAAACGGAATTCCATTATCAGACCAGATCATCTATATACTCCTGTAATCTAAAGTTTTCCTTCTGTCACCTAAAGTTTACCATCTCATCAATTTTCATATCATCCACAACTTACTGATCATCCCTCCTACATTTATATAACATAGAACAGGATAGCCCAGGAACAGGCCCTTAGACCAGTCATATCTGTGCCAAGCATCATGCTATTCTAAAGTAATCCTATCTGCCTGCACATGGTCCATATCCCTCTAATCCCTCCCTGTTCATGTCTCTGTCCAAATGCCCCTTAAACATTGATATCAGATCTGTTTCTACCGCATCCCTTGGCAGTGCGTTCCAGGCACTTCTGCGTACAAAAACTTGCTTGCACAGCTATAAAATTCCTTCCTCTTACGTTAAATCTATGTTCCCTGGTATTTGACATTTTCACCCTGGGAAAAAAGATTCCCAATATCCACACAATCCACACCTGTCATAATTTTATATACTTCTATTAGGTCACCCCTCAGCCTTGGCTGCTCTAATGAGAACAATTCAGGTTTGTCCAAGATCATCTTAGTGGGATATAGAAAGTGCAGAAGGATTTCATAAAAGCAATTACAAGAGCAAAGAGGGGGCATTAAGAAATACCAGTGGGTAATGTTAGGTAGAATCATGATATTCCATAAAAAGATCAAGGGGAAGAGTATAAAGACAAAGAATATGGTCTAGTGGCATTATCACTAGACTACTAATCCAGAAATTCAGCTAATGTTCTAGGGACTCGGGTTTGAATCCCAAAATGTCCAATGGTGGAATTCGCCAATCAATAACAAAATTTGGGATTAAGAATCTATTGAGCATGAAACGATAGTCAATTGTGAGGAAAAAAACTCATCTGGTTCTTCAGGGCAGGAAATCTGTCAACTTGAGAGAAGTGAGGACTGCAGATGCTGGAGATCAGAGTCGAGAGTGTGGTGCTGGAAAAGCACAGCAGGTCAGGCAGCATCTGAGGAGCAGAAGAATTTTGGGCACATCCTGATGAAGGGCTTATGCCCGAAGTGTCAATGCTGCCTGACCAGCTGTGCTTTTCCAGCAACATACTCTCGACATCTTCCTCACCCGGTCTGTCTTATATGTGACTCCAGACCAATGGCAACATTGCTGACTCTCAAGTGTTCTCTGAAATGGCTTAGCAAGCTTCCCTGTTGTATCAATCACTACGAAGTTTCAACAAAAAAAAAGAAACTGGATGGACCACGTGGCATTGACATAGGCATCAAAACAATGGCAGAAACAGGAATGTAAGACCCTGCAAAGTTCTCCTTGTTAACATCTGGGGGCTACTTGAGAGTGGTGTCACAGACTAGTCAAGTGACAACCTAACCAACCTTGCCCACCAATACAACCTCACCTATGTACCCAATATCACCCATCTATCCAACGTCACCTGTCCAAACTTATTCACCTATCTAACCTTGCCACTTACTCCAAATCCAACTGATGATCATTCCCACTTTCTGGAGAGACTGGGATTTCTTTTCATATGTTGAGGATGTTGTTGAGTGTGAAGCTTTTCAGGGCTCTGTCAGATTTTGGTTTTAAACTATTGGGAACCTCCTGTTAGTTTTCAAGCGTCTCAGGTGTTGAATCCTAAGTCCAGTGCTTGAAGGTCAGTCTGAACTCTGTGTTCAGGTGCAGGACTGAGTTTTGAACACTGGGTTCAGTGCTACCAATAGGCCAAACTGGAACTCACCAAATATGTTCATAAGTTTCAGTCTGG
This sequence comes from Chiloscyllium plagiosum, assembly GCF_037043375.1. Classification (NCBI taxonomy): domain Eukaryota; kingdom Metazoa; phylum Chordata; class Chondrichthyes; order Orectolobiformes; family Hemiscylliidae; genus Chiloscyllium; species Chiloscyllium plagiosum. Next base: position 57,605,581 of record NW_028270149.1, on the reverse strand, counting down.
AGTGACTTGCACACTCTAATGTCAAATCGGGGTTAATTTTGTCTTGATGTTTGACAAAAGAAACTGTTGGCTGATTTATGCTGTGTTTCAGTGATGATAGTGACAGAAAGCCATGGCACAGTGTTAGATTAGCTGGGCATGCGCGGAGCTGTGTCAACTGCAGTAGAGGAAGGAGCCTGTTTATGAGAGAAGGGAGCAGTTTGCTGTATGTGAATCTTCAGCAGTTTTTAATCAGCTCAGAAAATGTATCCGTCCCCAACAATATCAACAGCTCCCACCCCCAACCCTGTTCCATTAGGTTATGCCATAGATCAGCTTGCTGATCGATGAGAGCGTTCAGAGATATTGAGAGGCTGTATTGAAAGCTCCTGGGAGAGGGGAACGGAGAGGTCATTCAGATACTGGATAAATAACATTGTCAAAGGAGATGCTGAATATCTTGTGAGCTACACTTTACAGAACAGCTGTGGGCTACACTTTGTTCTCAATTATCCAAATTAAAATGAATCATGTAAGTAGCTTTTTTAAAATACGTAAGTAATGTTTCCTACCTCATTCGTAGAAATTATTTTCCTTAATGCATCCACCCCTGCTCACTGACCTACATTAACTCCCGGTCCAGCAACACCACAATTCTGAATTAATTTTAGAATTGTTTTCAAATTCCTCCCTGGCTGCTACCTTCCTGATATCTGTCACTTCCTCCAACCTTACAATCCTCTTTAAGATCTTTGAAATTCTGATTTCTGGTGCAGCCCTGATTTTCTTATCTCTATCATTGGTGGCCAGTTGCCAACAGTGTATGTTTTGGAATTCTCTCACTCAGCCTCTCGGCTTTTCCTCTATCTCTCTCTCCTCTTTGTTTTTTAAACCCACCTCTTCAATCAAGCTTTTGACCATCTGTCGTAACATCTCCATATGGCTCAATGTTAAATTTTGTTTGCTACTTTATAGGGGGTATTTCAATGCAAGTCGTTGATTATGTAGGCATTTGTCTCGCGCCTAGCAAGCCTTCATCATTGTACATTTCTGGTGCATGAGACGTTGTTTCCCCCTAAGGGAGAGATGTGGACCAGAGGGCATAATCTCAAGATTAAGGGATCGCCCATTTCAAATTGAGATGAGGAGGAATTTCCTCTCTCAGAGGGTAGTAAATCTGTGGAATGCTTTACCACAGAGGGTCATAGAGGCTGAGTTGTTCCATAAATTCGAGGCTGAGATAGACAGATTTTTAATCAGCAAGGGAATCAAAGATTATGGGGACAAGGTAGGAAAGTAGAGTTGAGGATTATCAGATCAGCCATGATCTTATTAAATGGCAGAGCGGACTCAAAGGGTTAAATGGCCTACATTTTATGATCTCCCATGCCATAAATCACAGAATCACTGGTTCCTTTAATCTAGTGAAAGATTTTTAATGCTGCTCAATGTATCGTATATACTGCTCAGCAGATTCCATGGCCGTAAGAGGATGGAGAAGGAACCACACCACATAGGTTATGACAAAGCTGTGATTCACTAGTTCTGTTTTCTGCTTGTCAGATCATTACTGGGGTATAGTTCAATGTGCTTGGACAGCAAAGTTGAGGGTTTAAATATTAAGATTATAAGGACAGAAAAGAACTGCATTACCTCATTTACCCAACAGTACTGTAAGAGACTAGGCATTTCCTCCAACGGACTGCTGTGTATGTAAATACAACATAATGCTCCAAACTAAGAAAGAAACTTCTTGTTTCCTCTTTTTTTTCCTCTCTATGGGTTTGACCACTGAGTCTTCCAATAATAGGCAGCCTTGTGACCAGGAGGCTTGCACTTGGGGAGAAATACGTGGTGTTTCAGCTTAAACATATTCCATTATGTGGGCGGCACGGTGGCACAGAGGTTAGCACTGCTGCCTCACAGTATCAGAGACCTGGGTTCAATTCCCGCCTCAGGCGACTGACTGTGTGGAGTTTGCACGTTCTCCCCGTGTCTGCGTGGGTTTCCTCCGGGTGCTCCGGTTTCCTCCCACAGTCCAAAGATGTGCAGGGTCAGGTGAATTGGCCATACTAAATTGCCCGTAGTGTTAGGTTATGGGTAAATGTATGGGTGGGTTTCGCTTAGGCGGGTCGGTGTGGACTTGTTGGGCCGAAGGGCCTGTTTCCACACTGTAATCTAATCTAATCTAATCTTATAAGGGATCTCTCTGTTTATAATCACCTCTGTGGTACCATTTAAATATGTCTTGATTAGCTTGCATGGCTGATTTGCAATGCAGAGTGATACTAAAAGTACAAGTTCAACACCCAAACAGGCTGTGGTTACCATGAAGGACTCTCCTTCACTACGTCAGTCCTCGCCTGAGGTATGATGTCCCTCAGGTTAAACCACCATCAGACATCTCTTTCTAATTACAGAGCAGCTGTATGGTCCACTAGGACTATGGCATCTTTACTTCAAATTATTTCAAGTGGATGGAAGCAAATTATTTCAAGTGGATGTATTCTGAGAACTTTCAATGGAGAAGATACTTTCAACCCAGGCCTAAAGTTCACAGCTCTTGAGGTTTTATTATGATCCTCCTGCTCTAACTGCCCTTCCCAGCCTAATATCCTTATCCTCCAATACTTTTACAATGAATAAATGAAGTATTCAAAGAAATAGAACAAAACATTCTTTTATTTTCCAACATTTGTGCCTACATTATTGCAGCAGAGTCCAGATCAATCTGATAATTTTTGGCAACTCCACATCATTCCAGGAGGGTGAGCACAGGTCAGAGTTCACCGTAATTCACCCCACACAAAAGGTATTGCTGCATCACCATCCCAATGTCACGTTACCACTCCCCGCCTCCTTTGGCAAAATGCCAGGCTGGTTACAATTCAAGTGTGACAGGTTGAAAGTAACTCGGCGACTAATTCACTTAAGAGAGTGATTCATGATGGAAATGCATGTGTCACTTAACTGCCTGATATATTGCAGCCATTTACAGGATTAGATGCTCTAATTCCAGAGTGGAAAATAACCGTGGGTCTTGCGAGCTCAGTGCTTTGGTTTTGTACAGGACGATGGGCAGGGATCGCGACAGTTGCTGTCCTCGACAGGAATGTGCCCTGTGTCAGGAACTGAGTATTGCTCCTTGGAGTTGAGAGAGTGTTGATGTCAGCAATATTGCTCCATGTTTGTTGGTTCTCAGGTCATTCTACTGTGTGATGCAGTGACTTGATTAATTAAATTAATGTAATCATTAACCAAATGGGTCTATTACGCAGGAGGATGATAGGAGAATGAACAAACACACAGCAAAACCGCTGACATTTACTTTACCTGAGGAGTGACTTGCTGTATTTCTCCTTCTGTAGATTTTTTTCAAAAATGGCTACTAAAAAAGGTTTTCCCTGGGCAGCTTACAACAACTTTGGCCTTCTTTCCTGTCCAATATGTTGCATTATCACCTCTAGGCATATTGCAGGAGAAGCGCTCTCAGGCCATGGTCATTAGTTTATTGATTTGATCATAAGAGCTCTGACTGAGAGTAGCTATTTGGCCACGCAAGCTTCCCTACTTAATAAAATCATGGCTGATCTGATGTCCACCTTCTTCCCTGCATCCACCTCCACCAGCTTCACCATCCTCAGCCTTTAACTGCCTTTTCAATCAAAAAGCTGTCTAACTCAGCTTTGAATATATTCAAAAACCTAGCCACCACTACTCACTGTGGGAGGGAATTATATCATCCCCTCCCCCACTCACCTATTGTACTCTATGCTACTTTCTCCCCACTCCCACCCTCCTTTCACTTATCTCTCCACGCTTCAGGCTCTCTACTTGTATTCCTGATGAAGGGCTTTTGCCCGAAACGTCGATTTTACTGCTCCTCGGATGCTGCCTGAACTGCTGTGCTCTTCCAGCATCACTAATGCAGAATCTGGTTTTCAGCATCTGCAGTCATTGTTTTTACCATGTCGGTTCATCCAGCCATGTTTTACAGACCTTGGTCTGTATAATACTGTTCCATCAATTAGTGACTAACAAAACCTCCTACAATTATGGTTATGAGTTACTATTAATTAAACTCTTGGAACTGATTTTAAAACTGCACATGCCTGTATCCACTAAGAACCAGTTAATACAATTTTGGTACAAACTAAATTCATATAAATACAATACATATAAACTTTTCACCTTTGTAGATTTTGAGAATTTCAGAGGCCGGATGATGTTTTTGAAAAAAACATGCGTTGTGAATATCAACTATTGAATTGTCTCCAGTTTTGGACCTTTGAGGAGAGTCCAATCACGGGGCTGGAGTTGGCTGATCCCTAAATGAAGGTTCTTTCTGTGCCACTGGGGAACCAATTGTAGGCAGAGAAGCAAGTGAACATGTGGAGCCAGCATAAGGCAGTCCTGTGGCTCCAGCACATGCAGTGCTGAGAAGTTACTTACCTGCTTGACCCGACTGTTTTGGCCTTCCCCCAGTTTTTAGCTGTCCCAAGACCAGGGAAATTCAGCCAGGAGCACTTACGTTAAAACCTGTTAAAATTTTAAATTATAATCTCACCTCTGGACAGCAGGTTCGCTGCCTAACCCCGTATTATTGCCGCTAAAACTGGAAGTAAGGGCATTGGAGGCAGGTTGGCATCAGATTTCCAGCTGTGATATTTTAAAATCCCTGTCCCTCCCTTTCCCCTTTTAATAGATTAAAATTGTCCCCCCATAATTCAAATAATCTTGTTATTTTGCTTTTAAAAATGTAGAAGATGTTAAATGCTATTGTCTGCCATTTATTTTTGCCCCTTATATATCTACATTCAATAAAGTTTATTTCATTTTTTGCCTGAAATTTATATTGCAGCAGCTAATATTTTGAGATTATGAGTGGACATATGGACCACTACAAGTCTATATCCCAGGGATTCAGGGTAGATTGTTACCCTGAAACACACAATCCCATATACATGGTTAATTTTTACTTCATCAAAGTGTGACTTGTGTTTGAAAGCAGTGAGGTGACCAGAGGGAAAACTGAATTTGAAACAATTGTTTCTAGATCTATTTTAGATAAGTTCCTTTATGAAAAATGCAGGAAGAAGTGAAATTTAAAGGTCCCTTCCTACTATCTACTGAATAATCCTAAAATCAGCCATTTGTAGAGTGACTAATAAGCCAATACAGTTTATGCTGTGACTTTACCTCAAATAAGAAAGTTTTCTCTCAGTCATAAGATTAAATTCCAAACACACATTTTTCAAAATAAGCAATTTGCTATCATTTAAAACTGGTCATTGTCATCTGTTATTATTCAAAAGTTTTGCAATTAGTCGATGCAAGTCAATAGAAGACTCTGCTCAGGATAAGCCTTGTTCCTCTAATGGTAAGAAATCTTTCTGTGACTCATTAAAACCTGACTTGGGCAGTCTGGTTATGAAGTTTCATTTCTGCAAAAGCAGTCACCAGCTGCACTGTTTTTACTTAACAAATTAACAGTGTCTTCTTCTCAAGACACAATCTTCTCTGAACATGTTGGAAGGAATTCTCACCCACGTTCCTAGAAACTGAAATAGTTGTATGAATTAGACCTACTGCATGTTCCCATTTAATTCTTGCCTTCCGCTCTCTTAACTAAGTTATTGTTTTATGCATCTAGGATGCCCGTCTGATGCAGATGGGAGACTAATTAATACATATAGATTGGGGTTCTACCATGTTACAAACATAGGAACATACATATTGTTAAGTCTCAATGGCATCTTAACAACTTAATGACCATAGAAAGCATGACGGGTACAAATCAGACAAAGAGTAAAAGGAGACTCTCAAAGGGTAAGTCAAAATAAATCATCGAAGCACCCAGGAGAAGTAGAACTAACCCAAAAGAGGAGTCTGAGACTCATGTGAACTTGAACTTCTATTTTATTCCCTCTGACATAAACAATCCTGATTCCCCAACTCTGAGTGCTGGCTGGCTGCCTCCAATCTTAAGAGTGCTCATATAGACCAAGACTCAAACTGATAATGTTGGACTCACTTCTCATCTGTCACAAACTCATGCCCACTTAAAATTATCACTGCCTTTTCCATGGATTACTAGAGGAATCCCAACTCCCAAGTGGATAGCCTGACCAGCTTATCTTATGTAACAACCATAAGGAAAAGGCCTAGAAGAAAATGCTCACTTGAACTTAAACCGACAAGAAGGGAGTAAGAAAATCTTCAGAATTTTTAATATCTATTACCATATTAATTTAATTATCCGTGTCAGAAATATGGGATAAACTGCAAAATGCTTTGTCAGAAGCTGCGAATAAATATATACCATCCAAGTGTTTGTCCAACCAGAGAAAGCTTCCATAGTTCTGAAGAGCTCACTGTGGGCTATGCAAAAAGAAAGTGTCTTTAGAATAAAGACTTGGGAATAAGGATGACTGGAAGTAATTTGAAACCTGCAACAGAAAAGCAAAGATTATCTTTCTGAGTATCTTATACCATCTACTAATGAGAATCTTAAAAGTTCTGGTCATTTGCAATTTTTGTGAAGATTTGTAGCTCAAGTTGTGGTTCTGGTTATAAGTTTGCTCGCTGAACTGGAAGGTTTGTTCTCTAGGCAACATCATCAGTGAGCCTCTGTTGAAGCACTGCAAAAATGGATAAACAACATCTTACTGGTATAAAGTACACCAAAGAGGAATTGAACAACAACAGACTCCTCTTCCTAGATGTCACAGTAGAACGAAAAGCCAGTGGAAAGTTGCAGATCAGGAAAGCGACACACGTAGACCAGATACTCAACTACAAGCAATTATCCCAACACCCACAAACAGAGCTGCACTAGGACATCGTTTAAATGAGCCACAAGACACTGCAGCATCCAAGAACTATGAGTTGCCAAAGAAAAACACTACACAACGTATTCAAGAACAACAGATACCCGATAGGGACAGTCCATCGATTATTACACAACAAACCTAAACAAGAAAACACAACACGCCCAGTGACTGTAACCACATTACCATTCATTAAAGACATCTCGGAGATGACAACCAGACTACTCTGGCCATTGGCATCATGGTAGCCCACAAAGCTAACAACTGAACCTGAAACCTAACTGAAACAGCTCTGGATGAATCTAAAGGACCCTGTACCAACAACCAGCAGAACGAACGTCATAAACAAAATACTCTGCAAGGACTGCAACAAACACTACATTGGACAGACAGGCAGGAAACTAGCCACCAGGATACATGAGCACCAACTAGCTACCAAAAGACATGACCAACTATCACTAGCATCCTTACTCATAGGCAATGAAGGACACCAGTTCAACTTAGAACATAGAACATAGAATAATACAGCACAGAACAGGACCTTTGGCCCACGATGTTGTGCCGAACATTTGTCCTAGCTTAAGCACCCATCCATGTACCTATCCAATTGCCGCTTAAAGGTCACCAAAGATTCTGACTCTACCACTCCCACAGGCAGCGCATTCCATGCCCCCACCACTCTCTGGGTAAAGAACCCACCCCTGACATCTCCCCTATACCTTCCACCCTTCACCTTAAATTTATGTCCCCTTGTAACACTCTGTTGTACCCGGAGAAAAAGTTTCTGACTGTCTACTCTATCTACAGGGATTCCATATTCACAACTATCTATTCCTCTGATCATCTTATAAACCTCTATCAAGTCAACCCTCATCCTTCGCCGTTCCAACGAGAAAAGGCCTAGCACTCTCAACCTATCCTCGTACGACCTATTCTCCATTCCAGGCAACATCCTGGTAAATCTTCTCTGCACCCTCTGGGACAATACATCCATCCTGGGACAAGCTAAACAAAGACACACATTGGAATTCCTAGAGGACTGGCATTCAAACCGGAACTCGACCAACAAACACATTGATTTAGACCCCATTTGCCAACCTCTCAGAAAAAGAACTGGAAGTCATATCACCCACCACAACAGACCAAGACACATAAATAGCAAGCGAGACAGAACACCAGCACTTCACTGGAGGTTTACTGATGATGTTATCGAGCATGGTGACGAAACATCTGAGAATAAACCTTCCAGCTCAGCAAGCAAACTTACAACCAGTTCTGGTAATTTATTTAAAAGCTAAAAAAAGTGTTCAGATATCACAACTTACAAAGTTATATGTTACCTTAGATGCAGCAAGAGATCAATTTTCCAGTTTACTTACCAACACACAACCTCTCTTAAGATGGTTACCATATACCATGAATACTAAATCTCATCATAAGTAAACTGGTATTTGAAATTATTGCAAGGAATAAATCCAAATAAAACTCTATGTCCAGATACTTTAGTGGATTTCAACATTATCTGCCAGTTTATGGACTCCAATATTGGCCAAGTGATTTCAAGAATAAATCAACACCAGCTACTTGTCAGACAATGAAGACAAGCTAACACTGATGTCATATTCAAAAAAAGGGAATGTAAAATCTGGCAGAAAACTGTATTGTAGACCAATATCTGCAAATGCTCGAACATATATAACATTCTCATATCATGAAGCATCTTGAATCTCACAATATCCTGGTAGATAGTCACCAGCTGAAGCATAAAGACTGTTCATGACCTAGTTTTCAAGTCCTAAATTACTCACATGAAATATTATTTCACAAAAATCTTTGACAAAGTTTCTCATGAAAAGCTCCTATTTAAACTTCACTACTGTGGAATCATGGAACATTATTAAATTGCATTTAGCATTTTTTTTCCAACAGGAGACAAGGAGTGGTGTGTGATTGGGAATTATCCTCTCCTGGAGATAGCCTCTTCAAAGTCCCCTAGATAACTGTGTCAGGATGTTTACTCTTCTTTACACCCATAAATAGCTTTCTCAACAAGATATAAAAAATAAGGTATGTCTGTTTGCAGGTGACTGCATGGTTTGCAGATCAGTGAAAACTCAAGATCGAATTAATTTATGGCGAGATAATTTTCTGGAATTACAAGAATGACAAGGAAATGTGAGATACAATGCTGGATCATGTGCATTACCGACAAAATGTCGGTGTGGGCGGCACGGTGGCACAGTGATTAGCACTGCTGCCTCACAGCGCCAGAGACCCGGGTTCAATTCCCGCCTCAGGCGACTGACTGTGTGGAGTTTGCACGTTCTCCCCATGTCTGCGTGGGTATCCTCCGGGTGCTCCGGTTTCCTCCCACAGTCCAAAGATGTGCAGGTCAGGTGAATTGGCCATGCTAAATTGCCCGTAGTGTTAGGTAAGGGGTAAATGTAGGGGTATGGGTGGGTTACGCTTCGGCGGGTCAGTGTGGACTTGTTGGGCCGAAGGGCCTGTTTCCACACTGTAAAGTAATCTAATCTAATGTAAAGTAATCTAAAAAAAAAATGATCCACCAGCAGACAGATAGATTCACAAACTTCATTTCACTAACAGTCTTCAGCAGGGATTCCATATTCACAACATTCAAAAGCAGACAGAGTTCTGGGGAGGATTTCTTGGTATTGGAAAAAAAAAACTCAGCATCATAGTTTACCATACATTTGCTCATCCTTTCATGGAGTACGCAGTATGGACATGGGATCCTTATATAATATCCTTTGCAAGATTTATAAACAAGATTCGAGTGGTCCACAGACATGCAGTATGGGAGAAATGCCAATGTCACATGTGGGGGGTGGGGGGGAAGTGTGTGGTGGAATAGCCTGATCATGTTTAAATGGTGGGAAAAAACAGGAATAATTACCTGGTGCCCTCCAATAAGGCAATCATCCAAACTGCAAAGATTCTGAGCATTTATTTCCAGCACGGTGTATCAACAATCTCTCTTCCCATGACAATCCCATAAAGGGACTAGCTGTCAATTACAGGAATCGGTCATGGCTCCATACTTAAAATCATCATGGCACACCTTTAGATCATTTACACGTACAGTATGGGTTTTCATTTCTGGTTTAGCAAGTGTTATCCAAGGAAATGTTAGGGGGACATGGATATTGTTGCGCTGACACAACTAAAACAGAAACAATGCATGGGTTGTCTCTCTAGCTTTGCATAGGCCCACTACATCAGTTGACACTCATTCACATTGTACTATATAGCCGCTTGCTTTAAATGGCAGTGCGTGGACCCCTTCTCTGGCAACCTAGAGCCTGGAGAGTGTGTTTTGTGTATGGGTGACGAGGAAGCTGATTGAAAGCAGTGATTTGAACTTTATTTCTGTGTACTGGGGAAGCCCCTCTACTCTGACTGGATCGATCAGCCATGAACACACCCTGAAATAGCCCATTAACATTGTCCTGGGATTCTAGCTAAAAGGTTAAGATTCTGACTTTCATGGTGATATGAATCTGCTGTCTGAGGAAAATTGTCTGAGGCAGGAATCTAACAGAGTGCACAGCTTTAGTTTGAATTCACATTCCTTCATCCAGCTGACTGGAGGAAAGCAAAGCTTCCCCTGATCTGTACTCAGCACATGACCTCTTATCCTGGCTATTGATGCTATCATTGGCCTTGTTTACAACTGTCAGGAGTGAAATTCAGTGTGAGGGACAACAAAATCAGTGGTAGCACATTGCCCGTCCAATATTGGAATTTACGTTCCAATCACTTTATTGTCATAGTCATAGTTTATTGTCGTTAAACATTACTGCTATCCTCTATCAGGGCACTGTCCTTTCTCTCGGGGCACGGCTGCAGTCGTTAACTGGGCTATTATTGCCATACTCTCTGGGTCTGTCTCTTTGCTCACTCTGGACATTGTTGGAGATACTGTGAACTTTCAATTTTGTAAAAGCAATCGCTGTCCTCATTGGGGAGAATCATCAGCATTCATTTCTGGGATTGTCACTTGAGATGCTCACCATCCATTCGGTCACCTTCTTATTTCCTCACTATTTAGTAAGACCCTAGTGCCAGTGTTTGTACTCCTTATGAAAGTCCATTATTGTTGTTCCCTGTTCTGGTTCAAGCTGCATCTTGCTTTATTTTAAAAAAAAGTGACGTGATATTTCAAAGATGTCAGCTGTACTTTAAAGAATTTGGCTGATTCCACCATCTGACGCTGTCCGAAATAAGTTCTTGCAGGGGTGTATCACAATTTCCCTCAAATCAATTCCGTACCTGCCCTTGTTTTGAGAGAATGTTCCCCTGTTCGGGAGATTGGTGCAGTCCAGGCGCGCTGTGACTCTGTGACTGAGAGAGGAAACTGGAAAACCGCTCACTTATAACTGCATCAGGCGTGACTGAGGATTTGTTGTACCTATCACATTCCTTGCAATCTGTCATCTGAGCTGTACTTTAGACTCTTGTGTATCCAGGAAGGGATATATCTCCCAGCTCCGCACAGCCAGCTCTCTTTCTTGCTTGCAGTCTGTCAGAGTAGCAGGCTGCATTGCTGCTGCAGCCTTCCAGGGGGACTCTTTTGAAAACACTGCAGGAGAACTGACAGCTACTTCACCATGACTCTGAAGTCCAACAAGAGCGAGCCCCTTGGCCCTTTCGCTGCCTTCGAGAGTATCAATAGTTGCCGGACCCCGCTGTCTGATCTGTACTTGGAGCAGCTACTGCAGAGCAAAGGCAAGGCTGAGGTGAGTAGTCTTCGCGTTCAGGCCATTTCCCAACAGCTCCCTGTGCTACAAACTGTATTCCTTTATTGTTTCCAGACACCCAGAATCAACCCTTTTCCTATCCTCATCTCCAGCCCGAGCCGCTGCTTGTGTTTGTGATGGTGGAAACAGAGCGTGTGTATCCAGCCAAGTGCTGCTGTGTGTTGCTCGCCTTTCCCAACCGGTTGGGTAATTCCCTGTTCAGCTGCTCCATTGGTCAGGGTTAAGATTAGCCTGCATCATTAAATTACTGTGCAAGCGTGCTGTTCAGTGGGAAGCTGTTAGGGTCTCGGTTGAGACCTGTAGGTAGGTGATTTATCAGAACTGGCGTTCTTTCTGGTTGACAAACAGTAAATCTCTACCAACAGGAACCGGCAAATACAGTGGCCATCTCACTTTATTGTAGAGTACAGAATATGTACATTCACTTCCCTAAGAATGGTGTCAACGCGTAGACTGAGAAATAATCAAGGCTTGCACCCCTCATCTTGAGCTGCCTGGATAAGTCAGAACTGATTTGGCTGGACGCCTGTCCCGGACAGAAGTAACATTGTAATATTGCTTATAATTCAAAGGTCAGAAAGTTCTTGATCTTGGCTGAGTGGTCGCGCAGCCTCCTTTGTATCAAACAATGTGGTCTCTGTGTCCGATACTATAGGCAAGTAAAAAAAATTTACATGATAATTTATCTAGTGCTTTTCACTAATCAGAAATCTCAAAGAGCTTCTCGGTTGTTGAATGCTTTGAATGTGGTCACTGTTTTATTTGGAGGAATAGCACATAATCTAGGGGCTTGAATCTTTAGTACAATACCGGGTTATCTTTTTTTCGGATGATTCGTGCTAATGACAGCCTCCACTCTCCCCAGTGGTTGTAAACAACCCCATGGCATTACGCAAGGAGAATTCTCCCAGTGTTCCAGTCAAAATTTGTGTCTGAACCAACATCACTGAAAAACGGATTATTTAATGTTCTGCTGTGCACGAATTAGCAGCAACACTTTCACACATCACAATTGTAATTACATTTACAAAACCTTTCATTGGCAGTGAGGCACTTTGGGATATCCAAAGGTTATGAAGGATGCTTTACAAATGGAGGATCTTGGAATGCTTCAAACTGAAGTTATCATGGCCACAGAAGTAACAAAGAATATACATAAGTGGTGAATTTATGCAAATATAAGCCTGGTTGAAATGGAATACTGTCATCAAAATGATGGCAGAAACAACTGAGCAGGGTATAAAAATAATAGAGGAGCTGGTGAGTAAGAATAGTTTTGGGATTATGTACATCATGGAGTTGCACTGAGGAACTTGCAGCAAACTCTATTTGAGGACTACTCATCCTTTGATTGTGGTCTATCCCAGGGTGTTTGCAAATTAAGGCCAATTTGCTAGGAAACATTAAGATTTATGGAAATTTAGGGTTCAGAATCTTAATCTTAAAGAATTGAGGATATACATCTGAATTATAAATGAACAGTGCGGTCTGCAGTGTAAAAGTAAGAAAATATCAGGAATGATGTGCATAATTTTCATGAAGAAGGATCTCTATGAGGGATATTCAGAATCCAATGATTTAATAGTTCAATGTGATCCTGGATAAATGCTGACCAGGAGGGGCTCAGGTTTGATCCTTGAAAGTACTTATTAAGTTGTCAAAGCCACAGTTGGCCTTGTATCATTGGACTAAGTTTTGGGGAGGGCAGGTTTGAAAATCAATTAGAATTCTTGCTTTGGGTCGGCTAAATGGCTGAAAAGTCTGCTGTGTGGATGCCAGGTGAGAGAAAGGGTGATTGGAATGTGATGATATCCAAGGAAAATGGCCCACTGACACCCAGTTGACCCCACAAGAACATTTAGATGTGAAAAATAAGGGTTGGGTAAACAAAAAGCAACAGACATCAAAATGGGTCTCATTGTAAAAATAATGTGATCACTCCTTATTGGTGTTAGTGGCCAGATTTGTTTAGTGTCTCTATCATGTATTGTAGTAGATCAAAGCATTACGATATTATGTAATAGTGCAGCTAAATTGTACAAGATGCTGTATTTTTCGTACTTTAATTTTAAATGGAAGAAACATCAGCAGTGTTCCAATACAGTTATGTGTTTCTCCTCATCCGAGTTCCCTCTGACTGGTTGATATTTAAAGCTGAAGATCTATCCACAATTGTTCTCCTGTGTAGTTGGAAAGTGCCAGGAATGAATTGAAGTTGCTATTTCTTTAAATTTGTTTTGGCCTAGACACACACATAAATCTGATATAACTCGTACAAAAGAATTAGGATGAGAAATTGGGAACATTGGGAACCATATTAGGGTACTGCAATTGACCTTCATGTTTCAAATTGTGATGCTGCTCATCATAAAATCATAGAAATGTTGTGGTGCAGAAGGAGGCCATTCAGCTCTTTGTGTTTGCACCAGCTCTCTCAGTATGCATTATGACTTAGTGCCATTTCCTCCCTTTTCCCGATACATTTTCACATTTTTTCTGTTTAAATAATCATTTAATGCCCTCCTAAATATCTCAATTGAACCTGTCTCCATCGTGTTTCCTGGTACTGCAGTCCAGTCTGAAAACACTCACTCAAAATACTTTTCACACACTTTTTCATAATACTTCACTAGTGGGAGTAATCTATCACAATCTAATTTATTAAATTTTTCCTGATTTTGAAAACTCCTATATGGAGATTTACAAGGATGTCGCCAGGGTTGGAGGATTTGAGGTATAGGGTTAGCCTAAATAGGTTGGGGCTGTTGTCCCTGGAGCGTCAGAGGCTGAGGAGTGACCTTATAAAAGTTTATAAAATCATGAGGGACATGGATTAGGTAAATAGACATGGTCTTTTCTCTGGGGTGTGGGATTCCAGAACTGGAGGGCATAGGTTTTACGGTGAGAGGGAAAAAATTTAAATGTGACCTAAGGAGCAACTCTTTCACTCAGAGGGTGGTGCATGTATGGAATGAGCTGCCAGAGGAAGTGATGAAGGCTGGTACATTTACAATATTTAAAAGGCATCTGTATGGGTATATGAATAGGAAGAGTTTAGAGCAATATGGGCCAAGTACTGGCAAATGAAACTAGATTAGGTTAGGATATCTGGTCAGCATGGATGAGTTGGACGAAAGGGTCTACTTCCGTACTGTACATCTCTATAATTCTGTAACTACACTGTCTCCAAGGACGACAGTCCCAACTGCTCCAATCTATTCACATAACAGAAGTTTCTCATTCCTGGAAACTTTTGTTGTAAACCTCTTCTGCACTTTGACCTCTTATGCTCACATAATACTCCAGCTGAGGTTTAACCAGAGTTTTGTATGGAGATCAGCATAATTTCCTAACTCTTGTATCCACACTCTCAGTAATAAAGTCCAGGATACTATATACTTTACAAACTTCCCTATCTACCTGCCCTGTCACCTTCAAAGATCCATGGACATATGCACCCAGAGCCCTCTGTTCTGCACTTCCTTAAGACTTGTACTCTTATTTTGTATTATTTGTCCACTTTGTTCCTACCAAAATGCATCACGTCACACTTTATTACATTAAACATCATCTACCATCTATCTGCCCACTTCACCAACTTTTCTATGTTCTTCTGCAACTCTCTATTCTACTCCTCACAGTTTACAATACTTCCACTGTTCACATCACCTGCAAATTTGGAATTTTCCATAAGCATATCAAGATCTCGATAATTAATAAAAGTACAGTCATCAAAGTCTTGCCAGATCATTAGGCCCCCTTTCATTAGACAGAGAAGGAAAGATAACAGGTGATGATTTACCCAGAGGGTCACCACCTCTCAGGTGAGAGGAGAAGTTGAGAAAGAAAGTCCTTCATGGTAACCTTAGCCAGTATAGGAATTGAACCTATGCTGTTGGTATCACTCTTGATTCTACAAGCGTTTGCTTCATGTGGTTGTTTAAAATTGGAACATCTACAGGGAGTTGTGTGTCAGATGCTAAAGGGTATTTTGCTGACTGCAAGGCTTCTAGGCAAACTAGATGCTCCATGACATTGCAGTATTAAGTAGCCATTCCTCTTGGACTACAGCACGACTTAGAGAATGAACAGAGGTATAAAGTGCAAGATAACTGGAAGAGGACAGAACATGGAGGGCCATATCTATCAAATCATTAGGAGAACAATTTGCCTTCCTGAATCACAGCCACTAAGATCAAATACATTGTTTTCACTTCAGGAAGAGAAATCTCATTAAAATCTACACCAAGGACTCCAACCTCAGCGTAGGTCAAGGACTGTTTTACCAATGACTGTGAAGGAGACCACAATTAACTTTTATATGCCTAGCTCCATTCAGGCTGAAGCTGGAAATATTTTGGTTGTGGATTCTCTTGCCAGAGAGAAACAGGCAGAGTCAGCACGCAGCTTTGCTAAGATTGTTAATTCACCCACAGTGCAATGTACCTTTGAACTGCACATTGCTTTGTGGACACCATTGTCAACACTCACACTGTACAAGAACCAATAGGGATTCCACTCTGTCAATGGCTGGTTAGTTTTATGACCATTGGCAGTGAATGATGCAGGTCAATGACTGGGACAGTTCATTCTCATACTGTGCCAATTGCATTTGAGTCACCATGACAAACAAGATGGTGGCAACTGGCAACACAATGTTAAGTTCCTTTCCCGATATTTCACACACAAGATGCAATTTGCACACACCAGCTTCTAAAACCAGTTAAAGTTTATTAAACCCTGTACAGGCTAGGTGACCCCCTTTTACCCTCTTTGCAAGCATGCAAAGCAGAGTCAAAGTGAGGCCCTGAACAAAGAAAACACATCCCCTTTATACAGGTCAGTTGGTCATGTTCACGGATGCTCTGGCCACTTTCCCATAGTCACATGCCACTCAAAACTACCCCCAGCCTTACAGTCACATGTTACCCCAGATACAATGGTAGGATGACGTTATCCTCGGAGATAATGCAAATACTAATGTGGACTCGTTATGCAGATGATTTCCTGACTCAGTTTTCACCAAGACAATGCAAGTACAACATACCTAGCTTCAGGGGATGGCTAGAAAGCATTTCTGAATGGAAGATTGAATGATAATTTAATTTGATAATAGTAGGGGAGTAGTAGCAGATGACTGTCTAATTGGGGTGTGGGTGATTTGCATTCCTGCATGACTGTCATCCCCAACCACTTCCAGTATATTCAGTCATTGCAGTTTAACACTTTAACATTACATCAATGTCCAGAGAGATATTCCAATTTAATGTTTTAACGTTATACTATCACACTGCTGATGTCTCCAGTGTGCTACCTGTGTAGACATGTGCCATGTACATTCAAAGTAAAACTGTGGTCATGCAGCCCATAACCATGTTGGAAATCTGCTTCTGCTGCCTGGACCAAACTGGATAAGCCCTGGGTTACTGAGCAAATGGCTTGTCAAGACCCATGGTGGTCTGTTGCATGCCTTGTCACCAACTATACGCTAGACTGAGAAGCTTGAGGAACCGTGAAAGCCCCTTTCTGGCCAGGTCTTCCCATGGAGAATTCATCTGAATCAACCAATACACATAACTCCAATTCCAGTTCTCCAACAGCCTCATACCTTACCTTCTTTCTGTCACTGACCATCACAGTATTTATTGACAACAATGTAAAACCAAAACCCACCACAAAATAAGCATTCCAAATTAGATTTATAAATAAAACCATGCACGTTGCATCTCGAAGTGAATGATTTAATTTTATGCATTTTCTTGCCTGATAGTCTGATGCAGTACCGCACTGGTGGCTATTAGCAGGACTGGTAGAAAGTTGCTGATTCTCAGTGGGCGAGCCTGTAGAAAGGCTTACAGGATAATCTTGAGTAGCTGTAGACCAAGAAGGCTCAGCTTTAGACAGGGATAGCAAAGTGGCAGTAGTGGGGATTACAAATGCTGTCTGCCTGAGAGGGAAGCAGGTGTGTGCTGGATGGAGCCACTGCCACTTTCCTGGGGCAATTGCCTCAATCAGCAATGTGCTGGAGAACAGACTGCTGGCTCTGCTGTGAGACCCTGCATACCCTATGGGCAGCATAATCTCTGGCCCTAATGACAGCTATTGGAACTTGCACAGCAAAAAGCTGAGCTTCCACTGCAGCAATTGGACATTGGAGGCTGCTGTTTCTGCTGTAATAAAAGCAGAGATACCTGTCATCAGATGCTGCTTTGTAGTTGGATCTACATGTGTGTGAATGTAATGGACCACCACTTCCACAATGGAAAGGATAGATTCCAAATCCCCTCAAAGCTCTGTGTATAGTTAGTGCCAGACACGTTGTGGTCATTGACATTGAGCACAGTATTTCAGGTAAGTTTCCTTATGCATCAAATACTTCACTGTGAATACACATCACACCTCTTCTGTGTGAAGTCAACTGACTGTTATCTTCAGCCTCTCTGTCATCTTCCCATCCACCCGATGCCTGGCTAGGTTACAGTTCTTAGGCATCCGAAATGAGAAAGATGCAAGTTAAAATTGTTGTGCAGGAGAGGAGGAGGAGGGAAGGAAGAAGTGAGCTCTTATATTATCTGCAACTCATAAATCAGAAGAGTCTGTGGAATGAGGGTGAAGTGGAATGGGAGGAATTGGGTATGAGGATTCTGTCATCTTTGATAGTTCCAGTCCTGCCACTGGCCACAATTATGAGTAGTCAAGCAAGAGGCTGGAAGAACACAGCAAACCAGGCAGCATCAGGAGGTGGAGAAGTCAACATTTTGGATATAACCCTTCTTCAGGACTGGGGGTGGGTGTGGGCAGAGCTGTAGCTAAAGAGGGGGAAGGTTATGGATGGGGAGAGGGGCGGAGTGGTGAGTGGTGAATACAGGTGATGGGTACAACTTGGTTGGTCGATGGGAAGGATGAATTTGCATGGTAGCTGCAAGGAAGGGTCGGTCAGAGGAATGGAAGGGAGGGGGAGGGGCTGGAAAGGGAATCGGGGAATGGGTGGGAAGGTTATTTGAAATTGGAGAATTCAATGTTGAGTCCTCCGGGCTATAGGCTGTCGAGGAGGAAGATAATGTGTTGTTCCTCTAATTTGTGGTCTGATTCGCTATGGCAATGGAAGAGGCTGAGGATAGTCATGTCAGAGAGGGAGTGGAAAGAGGAATTGAAATGGGCGGTGACTGGCAGGTCAGGCTGGCCCTTATGGGCCCGGCTGAGATGCTCAGCGAAATATGCCCTTAGTTGACATTTGGTCTCCCCAATGTGGAGAAGACCACATCGGGAGCACCGGATGCAGTAAACAAGGTAGGAGGAGAGGCAGGTGAACCTCTGTCTGGAGGTGAGGGAGGTGGTGTATCGGCACGTTTTGCATTTTCTATAGTTGCAGGGGAAGGTATCTGGGGGGGGCTGCTGTTTGGAGGGGTTCCTTGGGAGTGTGGCATGAACTAAAGAGTGATGAAGGGAATGGTCCTTGTGGAAGGCAGAGAGGGATGGGGAGGGGAAGATGTTCTTGGTAGTGGGATCTGGGTGGAGTTGGTGGAAGTGTTTGAGGATGATCCGTTGGATGGGAGATTAGTGGGGTGGCAAGTGAGGACATGGGAGACCCTGTCTTTGTTATGTTTGGAGAGGGTGGGGTTTACAGCAGTGGAACGGGTAATGGAGGTGGTGTGGTGGAGAGCTGTCTGGATGACAGAGGAGGGAAAAGCACATTGTTCAAAATAGGTGGACATCTGGGATGCTTGGGAGTGGAATGTCCCCTCCTCAGACGGAGACGGAGGAATTGGGAAAACAGAATGGAGTTTTTGCAGGATACAGGGCGGAGGAGGTGTAATCCAGGAAGTTATGGGAGTCAGTGGGTTTATATGTGGACTGCCATTTACTGTCGCTGGAGGTGGAAATAGATGATCACAGCAATGGGTGTCCGATATTGGCCTGCATACTTTGTCCATGGGAGTTACGAGATGTCACCTTCTGGTTACCTCTTGTACCTTCAATTGTGTGCCACTTTGTCCTACATAAGAGGGAGAGATGGTGCCACGCAAACTGTTTGGTTGGTGTAATTGTCACACTTGAGTAGCTGTATGCATGTGCTATTTATGAGGTGAGTGTGAACCTTATAGCAGTGTTAACTGAAGGTGAGGTGAGGGGTATGAATGCCCAGTATGCAACCTGAATAGTAGAAACTGCTGGCGTATGAGTGAGGAATGCACGGTGAATACAGCAGTATGTGAAGCTAGTGAGCAGCATATGGGTTTTGAAGATGCATGCATTAACCTAGACCACTCCTACAAGGTTATTGAGATCCCTTATATCCTGGCATTTTCCCTGAGGGAGAACCCCTGTGTGGACATTCAACCATTTGTCTGGAGGCTATTGGAGGCTAAAGTTAATATTGGGACTAAATTTTGATAGAACCCAAAAAAGGTCTCTATCGCTAGTATGTCAAATGTTTAGACCCATCTCACTTTAGGCTGTGTGTTTAGTTTGAGCTCTCAAACTGCTGTGAACTGTGGTATCAAAATAGTCAGTATGAAGAAGCCAAAGCCTTGTGGATACTGAAAAAAAATTAAGTGTAGTTGTGAAATGCTGATGTATGTGGATTTGGTGCAGGAACTACCATGCAACCCTCCCTTCCTGCATTGGCTCCAACTGCAACATAAACATCACTTTCACACTTGCCACTTTTTTAACTGGCCCCTAGTATTGCAAAAATTGACTTCCTTGTGCTGAAAATGTTTGCCAGCAGGAGGAGGAATGAATTCTGTAGACATTACCAGCAGCAGATAAACATTAGTCTTCTATATACTGAACTAATAGAACATTACAGGTAAATCTCCTTTAAATTTTGGTATGGTGGCTGCTTTCCATTTCTCAATTTCTGCTTGTTATAAGACATTGAATTCGAGATTGAGTTCAGACGATATCCCTAATGTGCTCCACAATTTATGGAAATTCAATATCATATTTGGCACCATAAGCTCCTTGATTTAGATTCTGTTTCAGAATCTAAATTTAGATTACTGTAAATTAGCCAGGTAGATCTCATACAAGTGTCAACTGAGAAAGAAATGGGGTATGGTTTGGTACTGGTGGCATTCTTAGCTGTAGTATTTTTCATGCATGTTGTGCATTTGTGTTTCTAGATGGTTCCACGTGACTCAGGTGTCAATGACTTGAGAATAGTCCTGATATCTTCTTAAGAAGCATGGTCTAAGATCCACATCCTGATTTGTAATGTTTTGTTCTGATCTCTTCGTGTTCTCTCCAGATCCGCTTGTTCAATGCAATGAAAACCAGGAATCAGAAAATCAAACACTTTATGCTGTTAGTAATAATTATAAGTAATTATAATTAATCATTACTCAAGTCATAGAATCATAGAATAGTGTAAGACAAAAGTTCATCACTGAACCCATTAAATTTGCATTGGTTCTTTTACAGAACAATCCCGTTAGCCCATTTCTGCATACATGTAATTGTTTCTCCTTTTAAATATTTATCCAATTCCATTTGAAAGGCTATTATTGAACCTGTAGCTTTCTAAGCTGTAATTTCCAAATTATAACTGCTTGCTGCATGACAAAGGTTTGCCCTTATATCATCTCT
This sequence comes from Chiloscyllium plagiosum, assembly GCF_037043375.1. Taxonomy (NCBI): domain Eukaryota; kingdom Metazoa; phylum Chordata; class Chondrichthyes; order Orectolobiformes; family Hemiscylliidae; genus Chiloscyllium; species Chiloscyllium plagiosum. Next base: position 57,584,400 of record NW_028270149.1, on the reverse strand, counting down.
GATTTAGTTGTGTTTCACTTTTAATCTATGCCCTTCAACCATTGGAAATAGTTCCTCTTAATTTCCTCTGTCTGAACCTTTGATGACTTGAAACACCTTTACCGAGTCTCATTTTAATCTTATCTGCAAGTAACCTCAGTTTCTTCAGTCCATCACAAACCTGTAATGTGATACCCTTATACCCTCACAAAAGACTTCATAACCATGTCAAGATGAAGAGCCCAGGTTTATAAATAGTTGGAGATTTTCCAATGCACTTATTACGTATTACATATTCTATCTTTTGATATCAGCTAACAAGAACAATGGGTCACATTGAATAAAGTTTAGGTTGTTGGAAATGCCTGAATTTATGCAACCCAGGAAGCTAGGTTCTTTCTCAAAATATATTTTTACATTTTCCTCACCCACGTGCAGATAGCATGACTAATGTTAGGTTGAATTAAATGTGCCACAAACATCTGAGGTTACGCTGACAGTGCATGCTATGAGTCAATTTAATCATAGAGTTAGATTTGATTATATTATTTGTAATTATACCTTCTGCAAATCCATGTAACAGACAAGCAAAAGGAGCAGTAGTTAAGTTTGTTTTCAGGTTATCCCTGCAAAGATTGGGCCTGCTAGAGTTGCAATGTCTTGTGAATTTATCAAGTGAGTCTTTAAACGATACAGTTCAGGGTTAGGTTATTTTCATTGTGATAATGGTAACCTATGTGCTCGAGAAGAGATTGTAGTACATGTTCCAGTGATACTTACTGAATGAATGTGTATGTGGACAGCAGGTAGGGAGAATCAGACATGTTTCTGATGTGAGAGTGTGTTGCTGGAAAAGCACAGCAGGTCAGGCAGCATACGAGGAGCAGGAAAATTGATGTTTCGGCCGGAGCCCTTCATCAAGAATTCCTGATGAAGGGCTCCAGCCCGAAATGTCGATTTTCCAGCTCCTCGGATGTTGCCTGACCTGCTGTGCTTTTCCAGCGACATACTCTCAACTCTGATCTCCAGCATCTGCAGACCTCACTGTCTCCATGTTTCTGATGTAGATAGTGAGAACTGCAGATACTGAGAGTCAGAGTGGGGCTGGAAAAAACAAAAGTCAAATAGCATCAGAGGAGAAAGGAGTTGACATTTCAGGTCAGAACGTCCTGATGAGCTTATCTCCAGATGGAGAACAAGAGAGTTTCTAAAACAAATCCTTGGGATGCTTCATTATTTATATCAAGGCAATCCACTAAATGTGCTTTTACTCCTAGTGATTTATTTTTAAGGTTTCAGCAACACTGCCAGTTTACTTTTAAGACCATCTTTACAAGCATCTGGAATAGTGCCCTGTTGGGAGGACTGTTTACAGCTGATTAATCATTCCTTGTGAAAAATCAACCCAAGGAAAGGAAACAAGGGCAACATATTCACAAGAGATACACCTCAAACCATAAAAAAAGAAACACATCCAATTTGATATGTATTCACGCATTGTTAATTTTATTACAGCAGATAGATTCTCATGTAAAGTATCTACCCCTTTATTATCTTTTAAATCAGCATTCTTTTGGTGGAGAGGTAATATCACGAGACCAGAAATCCAGAGGCTCAGGCTAAACTTTGGAGAAATGGGATCAAATCCTGCTATGGAAGCTGATGAAATTTAAATTCATTTAATAAATCTGGAATTGCAAGCTGATCTCAGTAATGATTACCATGAAACTATTATTTTGTCATAAAATTCCATCTGCCTCACTAATCTGCCATCCTTACCTGGTCTGGCTGGCCTGTGACGTCAGATCCACATTAATGTGTTTGATGGGGCGGCACGGTGGCTCAGTGGTTAGCACTGCTGCCTCACAGTGCCAGGGTCCCAGGTTCGGTTGCAGCCTCAGATGACTGTCTGTATGGTGTTTGCACATTCTCCCCGTGTCTGCATGGGTTTTCTCCGGGTGCTCCGGTTTCCTCCCACAGTCACAAAGATGTGCAGCTCAGGTGAATTGGCTATGCTAAATTGCCCATAGTGTTAGGCATAGTGTTAGGTGCATTAGTCAGAGGGAAATGGATCTGGGTGGGTTGCTCTTTGGAGGGACGGTGTGGACTGGTTGGGCCGAAGGGCCTGTTTCCACACTGTAGGGAATCTAATGTAATCTAATTTGGTAGATCACGTGGGATTCAGGAACAGCTAGCCAATTGGATACAAAATTGGCCAAACAGAGGGTGATGGTAGAGGGTTGCTATTCAGACTAGAGGAGGATTTGTGCTGGGTCCACTGTTGTTCATCATTTATATAAACAATTTTGATGGGACTATAGGAGGCATAGTTAGTATGTTTGTAGATGACATCAAAATTCATGGTATAGTGGACAGTGAAGAAGCTTATCTGAGAGTACAATAGGATATTGATCAACTGGGCCATTGGGCTGAGGACTGGTAGATATAGTTTAATTTAGATAAATGAAAAGGGTTGCATTTTGGTAAGACGAATCAGAATAGGACTTACACAATCAATGGTAGTGCCTTGGGGAGTCTTGTCGAACAGAGAGACTTCGGGGTGTGGGTACATAGTTCCTTGAAAGTGGTGTCACAGGTAGACAAGGTGGTGAAGAAGACTTATCTTCATCAGTCAGAGCATTGAATATAGGAGTTGGGACGTCATGTTACAGCTGTACAAGACATTGGTAAGGCCAAATTGGGAGTTCTGCGTACAATCCGGTTGCCCTGCCATAGGAAGGATGTTGTTAAACAGGAAAGGGTGCAAAAAAAGATTTACAAGGATGTTAGCACAACTGGAGGGTTTGAGTTAAAGGAGAGGCTTGGATAGGCTGGGACATTTTTCCCTGGCATGTAAGATGCTGGGAGGTGACTTTGTAAAGGTTTATAAAATTGTGAGGGGCATGGATAAGGTGAACAGCCGAGATTCTTCCCTTGGGTAGGGGAGTCTAAACCAAGAGGCCATACGTTTAAAGTGAGAGGGGCAATTTTTTCCATGCAGAGAGTGGTGTTTAAATGGAATGAGCTGCCAGAAGAAATAGTCGAGGTGAATACAATTACAACATTTAAAAGATATTTGGACAGGCATGGTTTAGAGGGATATGGGCCAAATGCAAACAAATGGGATTAGTTCACCTGTTCGATGTGGACGAGTAGGGCTGAAGGGTCTGCTTCCGAACTGTTAAGACTCTATGACTTTTAACTGCTATCTGAAAGCCTAGCCAGCCATTCATTTTGAGGGTAATTAGAGTGGACAAAATATACTGGTTCAGAGAACCCCACAGTGAAATGGAGACAGGAGCTATTAACTGCAAAAAGGTAAGAGCATTTTAAGTGTTCCTCCCACTTCCTCAAGTTAATATTCAGCTTGTGTTTCTCTTCTGATCACTAGCTTTTTCTTCCCTCAACTGCAATTAGCAACTTCCCCCAATGGCTCAGGTAAGTGCATTTTAATGTTTCTCCCACTTCCTCAAGTCAATATTCAGCTTGTGTTTCTATTCTGATCACTGGCTTTTTCTTCCCTCATCCTCAATTAGCAATCTCCGCTAACAGCTCCAGTTTATATCTGCCTCATAATCTCCCAGCTATCCCATGATGGTCTTAGTTGGGGACCCTCTCAAAGGAAGCTTGCCTGTGGTATCTTGCTAGGAGAAAGTGAGGACTGCAGATGCTGGAGATCAGAGTCGACGGTGTGATGCTGGAAAAGCACAGCAGGTCAGGCAGCATCTGAGGAGCAGGAGAATCATCAGGAATTAGGCTTGTGGGCCAGGGGGCTGAGAGATAAATGGGAGGGGTTGGGGCTGGGAGGAAGGTAGCTGAAAGTATGATAGGTAGATGAAGGTGATTGGTCAAGAGGAGAGTTCAGCAGATAAGTGGGAAGGAAGATGGACAAGTAATAGCTTGCTGCCAGTCTTCCAGCTCACCATTGGCTGGCTGTTCATTTGGCCAGAAAGCAGATGAACACATCTGTACCCCGTACCATAAGACCATAAGACCATAAGACATAGGAGTGGAAGTAAGGCCATTCGGCCCATCAAGTCCACTCCGCCATTCAATCATGGCTGATGCGCATTTCAGCTCCACTTCCCAGCGTTCTCCCCGTAGCCCTTAATTCCTCGAGACAACAAGAATCTATCAATCTCGGCCTTGAAGACATTTAGCGTCCCGGCTTCCACTGCACTCCGTGGCAATGAATTCCACAGGCCCACCACTCTCTGGCTGAAGAAATGCCTCCGCATGTCTGTTCTGAAATGACCCCCTCTAATTCTAAGGCTGTGTCCACGGGTCCTAGTCTCCTCGTTTAACTGAAACAATTTCCTAGCATCCACCTTTTCCAAGCCATGTATTATTTTGTACGTCTCTATTAAGTCTCCCCTTAATCTTCTAAACTCCAACGAATACAATCCCAGTATCCTCAGCCGTTCCTCATATGTTAGACCTGTCATTCCAGGGATCATCCGTGTGAATCTCCGCTGGACACGTTCCAGTGCCAGTATGTCCTTCCTGAGGTGTGGGGACCAAAACTGGACACAGTACTCCAAATGGGGCCTAACCAGAGCTTTATAAAGTCTTAGTAGTACATCTCTGCTTTTATATTCCAACCCTCTTGAGATAAGAGACAACATTGCATTCGCTTTCTTAATCACAGACTCAACTTGCATGTTTACCTTTAGAGAATCCTGGACTAGCACTCCCAGATCCCTTTGTGCTTTGGCTTTATTAATTTTCTCACCATTTAGAAAGTAGTCTATGCTTTTATTCTTTTTGCCAAAGTGCAAGACCTCGCACTTGCTCACGTTAAATTCCATCAGCCATTTCCTGGACCACTCTCCCAACCTGTCAAGATCCTTCTGCAGCCTCCCCACTTCCTCAGTACTACCTGCCTGTCCACCTAACTTCGTATCATCGGCAAACTTCGCGAGAATGCCCCCGGTTCCCTCATCCAAATCGTTAATATATAATGCGAACAGCTGTGGCCCCAGCACCGAACCCTGCGGGACACCGCTCGTCACCGGCTGCCATTCTGAAAAAGAACCTTTTATCCCCACTCTCTGCCTTCTGTTAGACAGCCAATCCTCAATCCATCCCAGCAGCTCACCTCGAACACCATGGGCCCTCACCTTGCTCAGCAGCCTCCCGTGTGGCACCTTATCAAAGGCCTTTTGAAAGTCTAGATAGACCACATCCACTGGGTTTCCCTGGTCTAACCTACTTGTTACCTCTTCAAAAAATTCCAACAGGTTTGTCAGGCATGACCTCCCTTTACTAAATCCATGTTGACTTGTTCTAATCAGACTCTGCTCTTCCAAGAATTTAGAAACCTCATCCTTAATGATGGATTCTAGAATTTTACCAACAACCGAGGTTAAGCTGATTGGCCTATAATTTTCCATCTTTTGCCTTGATCCTTTCTTGAACAAGGGGGTTACAACAGCCATCTTCCAATCATCCGGGACCTTTCCTGACTCCAGTGACTCTTGAAAGATCTCAACCAATGCCTCTGCTATTTCCTCAGCCACCTCTCTCAGAACTCTACCTTTTTGAGCTTCCTCACATCTTCCGTGCAACCACATATTTCTAATTTTAATATTGTGGCCAATATATCCAGCCTTGATGGGTGTGCTGATATTGCTAAAATGTATGTATTTTATGGTCTCTATTGCAGTTATACAGTTGCTGATTACATGGGATTTACAAATACAATGGAATGGTATTGTTGGGCAGGCAATACTTTATTGAGTTGTATCCTTACGTGCCAGAGCAATAATTCCAGATATTGTCATGAATGTGTGCACTGTGCCTTTTGAAGAAAATAGTGAAGGACCTTCAGACACCAGTTGTATTTTTGGTTTAGGAGGAGCAAAGTTGGAAATGGAATTTCAAGTTCACATTCCTGCCTCTAAGGTCTAAGATTCCTAAGATCTCCCTGGGTTACATAAATAAGTATCACACTAAGCAGATATAGTGGGCTGGATTTTCCATGGATTTAGGGATATTGAATTCAGGACCAAATGATAGGTCAAGCTCACACTTGCCAGTAGTGACATTGGCCCATCGATGTTCTGGGAGGTGACCTCCTAATTGCTCACTTCCTTGCTCTCCAGCCAATTAAAGACAACAGGAAGATTCTCAATGCTTTAGTCCCAGTCAGAAAGCTGGCAGTACTGGACCCCTCAGCAACCCCAACAAAAGAGGTGACCACTACTGAGTAGGTTAGGACTGCAAAGGGTACCTCAATTTATAGGCACCCTTTTTGGCCTGCACAATGATCATAGAAACCCACAGCGTGGAAGCAGGCCATTCAGCCCATGGAATCTGCACTGACCCTCCAAAGAGCATTCTACCCAAACTCACCCCAACCTGTAACCCTGCGTTTCCCATGGCCAATCCACCCAAACTGCACATCTTTGGACTGTGGGAGGAAATCTGAGCACCCAGAGGAAAGCTAAGCAGACACTGGGAGAGTTTGCAAACTCCACACAGGCAGTCACCTGAGGCTGGAATCAAACCCAGGTGCCTGGTGCTGTGAGACAGCAGTGCTAACCCCTGAGCCACTGCGCCGCCCAGCTGAATGATGAAATTGTTACAACTCCTGTGGGAGATCCAGAAACCAAAGTAAACCAGGTTTACTGATTGAACATTCCTGAAGAAGGGCTAATGCCCGAAACGTCGATTCTCCTGTTCCCTAGATGCTGCCTGACCTGCTGCGCTTTTCCAGCAACACATTTCCATTACTGATTGAACCCCAAATGAAGAACTTGACAACAAGTATTTTCTTTTTGTACCCTTTTACTTAATTAAGAACTCTTTACTGTAATATTAATGTAAATTAAATATCAATTAACATCAAGTGATCTTTTAAAAATGGTAAACCTCATTTAAGTTTCACTACAACAAAGATATATGTTGCACAACCTCAAACATTCCACACTATCCCTGTGCAAATGCAGCACAATTTAGCTCTGCAGATCCACAACATACTGATCTTCATTCATGTAGGACTGGTCTTGAGACCTTTCTGACAGCAGTTTTGCCTGTACTATTCAAAGATGATTACCATCAACCAGGCACTCTTCTACAAACCCTCCCAACATTTGGGTCACAACAATTTAATGATGTAGCTTTGCAGAATTCCTTTTCAACTGATGACTCAAAAATGCCCTGGTTCATAGTTTGCCCACTTCTAGGAAATCAACTAACTGTTTAACATCTTTGAGCTATTCGTACAGATTTCCAGATTTTGAACATTTTTAGCTCGCTCACACAGTCCCGGCAAGAATTCTTGTCTCCTTTTTAACAAACAAAAAAATTCACTTCTTCCTGATTTGCTCCTTTTACTTATAAATATTGTGCATTTCTCTTACTGCTTCAGTCTGCTCCTTCTTTGTTTGCATTTGTATGTTGATCACCTTCGCCCTCCAGGTCCTCTGTGTGCACCTCTCCTTTGTGTCTACAGGACACCATATCTTAACATTTCCTTATTATATCCAGGCCAAATGGTGCTAGCTCACAAGGACCAAGAAATTGATCTCTTTTAAAATTAATGTAAACACTTGCACATCCTTTTCAAACATCCTTAAAAGCTAAAGGTTCATAGCAAAATTAATGAAAAAAACTAGGCTGACAAGATTATTTTGGGTGAAGGGGAAACCCCTCCTTTTGGATAAGGATTGGTTGCAATTAATGGCTTTATGCCCATGGCCTTTTCGTTGGGACATAAGACCCTTGGCTACCTCCATTGTGCTCGAAACCTCACATGCAGTGTGCTGGTTGCCAAATGTGAGTGAAGACACAAAATCACCTCTAATTGGTACCTTAACTATTTTAATTGACTGCTCATTTCAGTGGAGACAGTAGCCAGTTAGATTCCCAAGCTGCTCCTGGAAAACATCCCAATGATGGGGAATGCATTGGATGGCCCTCTCAACATGGCTCCTCCATAATTTTTCCAACTTTCCCACCACTAATCTACTTCAGGGCCAGGAAAGGTCTGCCAATTGTTCCTGGGTTCAGTCCTGCTGAATAGAGCTTGTATAACCAATTGATGAAGAAGAAAGGTATGTGGATGTGATATAAGACAATATACACTGATCAACCTATCTCTTAATTTGCTTTTTATGTAAGGTCAATCTTTTAAGCTGTGGGCACATTAAGATTTTCTTTCATTTTTTTTCTTTTTTTCTCTTTTTTTAATTTTTTAAAATTTAACCACCACACTACCACCTAAGTGCGATAGTGCTTATTTTTCCCCAGCACCCATGGTGTGCGTGTGTAGGTGTGAGACACAGTGAGAGACACAAGGTGCACAAATCTTTATTCAATTTCCACCACTAGGAAGATAGGAAAACACCCGAGTGGCCAGTGACAAACACTGCCCTTCACATCAAAGGGCAGTGCTGTGTGATCAAAACAGTGAAGGGGAGGGCAGGGACAAATCAAAATAGAGTTGGAGGGAGAAATAATGCACTCCACTCCCGGCGGCACCCACCTCTCCCTGAACAATTCCAGGGTGTTGGTCGACACCGCGTGCTCCTTCTCCAAGGACACCCGGGCTCTAATGTAACTGCGGAAAGATTTTCTTTCTAAGTGTATACAATCAATCAACATACAGGGTTGCACATTTCACATTCCAGTTGATTCTTTAATTTGACTGACACAAGAAGTTATCATTCTGGTGAAGGGCTGAAAGGCGTTTGATGCCTTTTGAAACTATAACAAAGTACAAGTTACGACATTCAGGACTTTGGGAGTGGTAGGGAGGGAGGGTGAGTAATAACATTGCATTGCCCCTAGAAGAAAACAAAATAGGGGTTTGTCTAAGTTTTGGTTCCCTTAACTGTCCTGCCCTGTATAGACCTTAAGCCAAGTTGCCTTTCTCCTTTGTTCAATAAATATCAATAATCAACTGCTGCCTGACCGGCTGTGCTTTTCCAGCACCACACTTTTTGACTCTAGTTTCTGATTCGCCAGCAGGTTGATAATTCAGGCTGTGAATACATGACAATTATAACAAAAGTAATTTAAGATTTTAATGTCACCACAGATTAGAAGGAACCACAGTTGGAATGTCATAGAGATGTACAGTACGGAAACAGACCTTTCCATCCAACTCGTCCATGCCGCCCAGATATCCCAACCCAATCTAGAGCCACCTGCCAGCAACTGGCCCATATCCCTCCAAACCCTTCCTATTCATATACCCATCCTGATGCCTTTTAAATGTTGCAATTGTACTAGCCTCCACCACTTCCTCTGGCAGCTCATTCCATACATTTACCACCCTCTGAGTGAAAACTTTGCCTGTAAGATCTCTTTTATATCTTTCCTCTCTCACCCTAAACCTATGCTCTCTAGTTCTGGATTCCTCCATACCAGGGAAAGACTTTGTCTATTTACCTATCCATGCTCCTCATGATTTTATAAACCTCTATAAGGTCACTCCTCAATTTCCGATGGTCCAGGGAAAACAGCCTTAGCCTATTCAAACTCTGCCAGTATATTAGTCCCCTTCTAATTTAGGTTAAATCCGTCCTTTTTGTACAGGTCACTTCTACCCCGAAACAGCTTCCAATGATCCAAAAATATGAATCCTTCTCCCATACACCAGCTCCTCAGCCATGCATTCATCTGCTCTATCTTCCTATTCCTGCCCTCACTAGCTCGTAGCACCGGGAATAATCCAGACATTACTATTCTTGAGGACTTCCTTTTTAAATTCCTGCCTAACTCTATGTAATCTCGCTTCAGAATCTCAACCTTTTCCCTTCTTATGTCATTGGTTCCAATGTGTACATTGACCTCCTGCTGGTCCCTCTCCCCGTTGAGAACATCCTGCACCCTCTCTGAGACATCCTTGATCCTGGCACCAGGGAAGTAATGCACCATTCTGATTTTTCCTGCTGGCCACAGCAACGTCTGTCTGTATCTTGGACTAGAGAGTCCCCTAATACAATCGATCGCTTGGAACTCGGCGTACCTCTCATTACATTACAGCCAGTCTTAATATCAAAAACTTGGCTGTTCGTGCTACTGTTTCCCTGAGAATCCATCTCTCCCTACATTTCCAAAACAGCATACTTGTTTGAAAAGGGGATAGCCACAGAAGACTCCTGCACTACCTGCCTACCTCTCTTACCTTTCCTGGAGTTAATCCATCTATGTGACTGTATCTGAGACTCCCCCTCCCCCCCCCCTTTCTATAACTGCCATCCATCACAATACCTTGCTCTTGTGTTGATAGATGCTTAAAAACTTTAGTTATTTGAAATGACTACCAAATATAACTCAACAAATCTCAGCAGAGGGGTCTTATGGCACAGTTGTAGTATCTGTACTGTGAGCCAAAGGGTTTTGTTTCAGGTCCCACCTTCTCTAGAGTTGTGCCAGAGTATGTTCAAACAAGTTGATTAAAATAACTGCACACCAATTGTCTGTGTTTGAAGTAGGCACAAATGGTTTAAATGTGTAAATGTGCATGGCGCAGAATCAATGAGGACCATTTGGAAAACACCAACCTGGTGCTTATTGGTGTTGCACTTAATTGGATCTGGCTGGATAATAGTGGGAATTCCTATAACATCAGAATTCCCAAGTACATTGTACAGCAACATTCATCACTTGGAACTCGGCATACCTCTCAATACATTACAGCCAGTCTTAATATCAAAAACTTGGCTGTTCGTGCTACAGTTCCCTGAGAATCCATCTCTCCCTACATTTCCAAAACAGCATACTTGTTTGAAATGGGGATAGCCACAGAAGACTCCTGCACTACCTGCTTACTTCTCTTACCTTTCCTGTAGTTAATCCATCTATGTGACTATCTGAGACTTCAGTTTGATGATGGATTCTCGCATAATTTTCACAGCTGAGTGCTCAATAGAAAAATAAACACTGATTCGCAGTCTAAGTTAATATTGTTTCATGTGTGATTTGAGGCTGTCTCAATTTGCATAACTGTTTGCACATTCCACATATAAAGTCATTTGCCCTGAAAGCACTTGACTCTGTTCTCCTTAAATGTTGCAGACCCTTGATCACAGAGATTTCTCAATGTGGGTCTGTCCAAAGTTGTTTTTTTTCTTCCATTTTTGGGATTCAAACTCTGAGATTGGTTTTCAGGTGGTCTTCGGTTTGCTCTGGTTTAGTTTTTGGATTGCTGCAGTTTGCAGCAGTATGGAAGAGCACCAATCAGAGTGAATTCTGAAGTTCAACTCAATTTGTGAAGCTGAGTCAATTTTCAGAGATTTCTAATCTTCAAGAATTCACATATGGCTATTTGCATGTTTTGTTTTGGTATCTCTTTAATCTCGTGCAATCCTGCAACAGCCCAAGAATTGTGCTTTTTTAACCATATCCTCTGGGGAATCCTCCAATTCTTTTCCTCTATCACTGGAGATCATAACTTTGACTACAAAGGCCTTGAGCTCAGGATTTCCCTTCCTAAATTTAGTCTCTTCACTCTCTCCTCCTTTAAACGTATACCTCCAGTCAAACTTTAGGTCACTTGTTCTTCTCTCCCTTTCTTTGCCTCTGTCTTAATTTTTTAACTGATTACATTTCTGTTAAGTGCCATAAGATGAATTACTCTAAGTTAAAGGTGCTGTAAAAATACAAGTTATTTTTGTTGTATAAATTGAAGATTATCTGGGAAATAACAACAAGTTATGCAGAGTCTGTTGGCTGAATTGAGATTGATGCAAAAAGTCCTTCTTGACTTGTTATTATGAAAAGGCCAGTTGTACTGTCTGGTATGAATGCTGATCAGTCAGCTCATTTGTAAGTGATTGGTTAGCCTTTGTGTGAAAATATATCTCATTGCATTTCTCTTTCACTTCTGATTGGTACCGTGAAAAAGCTCAGTTTTCTTTTCTATGTACTGAATTTTGCTCAATTATTTCAAATTCCTACATACACAATTTTATCCAATTATATGATTACTGATTCCATGACATGAAAGATCTACTAACTCTTTTCACTCACTTATGGATAGAAAACAATAAAAAGCTTATCACCCGTAAACTGTTTTCTGTTTCAAGCTTTATTCTCTGTTTAATGATATTATTTGGATCTGTGTTGCTCTCTCCCTTCATTTCAAGTCAGAAACAATTCATCCTGTACATTTTTTGCTTTTGTTTGGAGGTTATGAATCTTATTTATTGCCTGTGCTGGTATCATGAGTGGGTTGACACAGCACTCAAGGGACATTTTAAGACTTTAAAGGCAATTGCTAAATTGGCTATAAATAGCATGCTCCCTTCATTGAAGAACGTGAATGAGTATGTTTATGATGATTTCGTGACTTCCACTGTTACCATTTTACAGCCAACCCCAAAATTATAAGATCTGTTGAAGTAAGTTTCACAGCTGACCATAGTGGGATTGCTAACCTTAGCTTCACATGTCTAGACTCCATCATCACCAGCAGTCTGGAAAACCAACAAGTAAATCACAAAGGCTGCAGCTGTTAAGTACAGGCTGAGAAAGAGTGTGTGAAGTATCAGCAAAGCTAACTGGGAATACCACATACACTAAGCTTACATTATCTGTACATTCCTTTCTACAGTGCTGAGACCTGGGCAACATATATTTTGCTAGAGAAAAGGCTGAATAATTTTCACCTCTGCTGTTTCAGGCATGTGCTTGCTATGTCTTGACAGAACAAACATAAAAATCACACAATACCAGGTTGGACTATAACCTGGTGTTGTGATTTTTAACTTGGTCCACCCCAGTCCAACACTGCACATCTTGACAAGGACAAGAGATCCTGGTGTGTCTTAATTCCATCAGCATACATTCATCAAAATGCTGACATTTGCATGCAGAGCCATGCTCTATAATGGATGACCACTTTATACCAAACACCTTCTGTACAGTACTGGATTATAACCTCCTGGGTGTTGTTCTCTCCGTTCAAGAATGCCTGCAGGCAAGTTATGGTGAACCTTGATACAGCCAACTAGGAAACACAAACTAATGTAAGTTTGACTAAAAGGGCTTTGGGAATGGTCAGGAGGAATGGACAGTTCAACTGGCTGTGAAGAAGGCCCAGAGAAAACAGAGGTCAGTTAATCCAGGGCCTTCTCAGCCTAATGACTTCATCTGTGTCAAGTGCAGCAGGAGACTGCCATGGTGTTCTCGAGCCACACAAGGAACGTTCAACATGAAGTTAGACTACCCCATGGTGATTATCATCTCACATGATGAAAGGCTGCCAAAGAATGACTCCACTGCAAGTCCAAAACTAGACGACTAAATGCAGCTCTTACTCTTTGCATCCCAACTAAATATTCTTTATCTAGTTTTCTACTCTTAATTTATTTTCCTCAGTACTTCAAAACAGTGGATTTCCTCATCTCTCTGCCTTTCCCATAAACTTTTAAATCTCAAGTTTAGTGACATTTAATCACTACATTCTGATTTATCTTTTTTCTTTCTTGCATTTTTTTTCCAGCTTAGTGTCATGGCTCGCATTTTCCCTTTAGTTCGTCAATAAGAGAAATTTTTCACCTTTGTACATTTCTTCATTTGTTATGCCAGTCAGCTGATCTACAATCCATCAGCTCATGCATTACTCAATCCCAATCATTAAATGATCCAGTCATTTGTCTATGTGATCTTCCACTGCTTTGACATGGCTAGCGATGAATGTCTTATGATTCTTTTCAGAAAAGCTGTTTTCCACATAGTTATTGATGATCAAGGAAGATGGTCTGTCTAGTTCTAGATTAATCACAGTTTACAAATAATGGATCAATAGCTTTCAAAAAGCCGTATATATCTTGAAGTGAGGGTGGCTTTAAAATTGCTGGGGACTGTTGTGTATTTCTTTTGGCAATATTTCAAAATGCAATGAGCCTTGTCAGGATTGAATAGCTGTGCCACCCGTTTACTGGGACAACTAACGTTAGAAGTTATGTAACTCCTGCTATGGCCTTTTGTTGTGTTGCGAATACAGAAATGTCGAGTGCAAGTTGTTGTAGTAAAGAACTTGCAATAGCAAAGACAAGGTTGGAAATTGTAATATGTGCATTTGAGGTAGAGGAAGATGCCATGGGAAAGAGGTAAGGGCACTACAGGTGCTGGGGCCACTTTGTTGACGAGTAATCACTTGGATGAGGAAATTGAATCTAAATGAACCACGTGTGGATGACACAAAAATAGGTGGAAAGGCAAGTGGTGCTGATGACCCACAGGGTTTGCAGAGGGATATAGACAGGTTAAGCCATTGGATAAAAAAATTGCAGATGTAATATAACATCAGAAGATGTGAGATTATGCACTTTGAGAGGGAGAATAGTGGAGCTGATTATTATTTAAGTGGATTAATTCTACAGAACAGAGGGATTTAGGAGTTCTCATGCATGAATTACAAAACTCTTGTATTCAACTGCAGTAGGTCATAGGGAAGGCAAATGGAATGTTGGCTTTTATGCCACAGGGAATGGAGTAAAACAGGGAAATTTTGCTTAAACTACACAAGATACTAGTCAGACCTAAAATGGTTTTGGGCCTCTTATCGAAGGAAAGCCAAATTAGCATTGGAGGGAGTCCATAGAAGGTTCACTAAATGGATCCTGGGTAGGGAGGTATTTTCTTATGGAATTTAGAAGAATGAGAGGTGACATTATTGAAACATACACAATCCTTAGCAGGCTTGGCAGGATGTTTTCCCTTTTTTGGGAAAGGCTTGAACCAAAGGGGAAAATGTCAGATTGAGGGGTTGCCCACTTAGCACAGCAATGAGGAGGAACAACTTCTCTGACGGTAGAGAATCTGAGGAATTCTTTCCCACAGAGGGCTGTCAAGGCTGGGTCATTAACTATGTACAATGCAGAGACAGACATTTTTAAATTGTTAATGGAATCAAGGGTTGTAGTGTTCAGGCAGGAAAGTGGAGTTGATTATCAGATTAATCATGGTCTCAATGAATGGCCAAGCAGACTTGATGGGCTGAATATCCTACTTCTACATATTATTGGCTTGTTCCTTTATCAGTGATAGATCTTGTCTCTAAATGCTTCATGTGACATTGGGAATAACATAAGCACTGCTGCACCAGATAAACAGCATGTTGGAAGCAAAATCACATAATGGCTAAACGTCGTGGCCGAGCATAAAAATAATACTGCAATACTTACTGGTAGATATATGGAAAACCAATTGAAGAACAACGGGATAATATCAAAGACAGATGAGCAGGTCCCTAGACAGGGTACTAACCAGGATGAAAACAGTTTGATTAGAATATATATTATTACTAGATGCAAGAAATTTTGAACAGTGTCTTATTTTAAAAATAAAAGGTCAAAACAAATACAAATATATTAATTACTATAGACCTGTACGGAAGCAGAGTACATGCTATACCTCTCTTTCTTAAAAAAGACTACTGACCCAATTTTTAAACAGGCAATTGAGTGGTCCTGAAATCAAGCTCCAAAGCTTTTGTAAAATTAAATGCAACTTTAAAACATTTAAAATGTGAGATTCTACACCAAGAATATTTAACTGTGATCAGACCTCAATCAGTTCTTCAATTTTTTTTTCCAAATTGAAATGAAAATGAAAAGAAACCCACTCATCATCCTCACTTGCTTTTTGGTGTGAATTCTGTTGACAAGCAGAAATCTGCAACTCTTAAAGTACAAGCCCACAGTTCTTTAAAAGAGCATTAATAGGGAAAACCCTCAGAAACAGAAGGAAAATAAATGGAAAAGTAAAAATGGACAAGCAAAAGGAATAAAAGAAATAAACTCTTCATTGCATTCTACTTTTTAAAAAAATGCAAAGACCAGCAAAGAGAAATGGAAGACAAGCACTTAATTATGGACTGGACATCCAGTAATACCCTTACTGAATTATAACTGTGCAAACAAGATGCACTGTTCTGTTTTCAGATCTTATGACAAATGATCTTAAGAAAAGAGGTCTGGAAGTTCTGTGTGCCATTTGTATAGAGATGTTTCACAGAATCAAGACATCTGAGTTCAGCTTCAGAAAATCCAGAAAAGACCTAAAAGTTCTCCAAGAGCAGCTGAAGATCAGAATTCACTTCAGGATTAAGTGTTGCATCTTAAGGATGATCCATTCCCATTGACTGAAGTGTATGGAACACTTACTCAGGTGAAATTTCAAGCAGAACTGAACCACTGAAGTAAAGTGGTATGATTTGGAAGATCAACCACTACACAGATTGATGTAGCTCCATCAACTACACTTTAAAAAAAGATGGCACCATAAGAGTATGCTTAGATCAAAGATACCCCAATCCTTCAATTTAGTGTCCACATAAAGTACCAATGCTGGAAGAATTAAATCCTAAATTTTCTGGAGAAAAGTATTTTTCCAATCTACATGCAAAGCACAACAGCTCCTAGTTTGTTCATTTAGTAGCAGAATCCCAATTACTCATAACATTAGGATGTGATTTGAACCACACTGTACCTAATGTTTACCATTGGCATTTTTAGTTATCCAAGACTACATTCCAGCAGCACATGGATAGAATTGTTGAGAATTTACTTAATTATACTTGCATTATTGATGATATTGCAGTCATAGATAAGAACAAAGGCAGCATTTGGCTACAACCTTCATCTGCCCATGAAAGCAGGGCAATAATAAGTACTGGCCTTTAACAACATGAAGTTCCAAGTCAATGTTGTGGTTCTGTTCGCCGAGCTGCAAGTTTTTGTTGCAAACGTTTCGTCCCCTGGCTAGGCGACATCATCAGTGCTTGGGAGAGCCTCCTGTGAAGCGCTTCTTTGATGTTTCCTCCAGTGTTTATAGTGGTCTGTCTCTGCCGCTTCCGGTTGTCAGTTTCAGCTGTCCGCTGTAGTAGTTGGTATATTGGGTACAGGTCGATGTGTTTGTTGATGGAGTTTGTGGATGAATGCCATGCCTCTAGGAATTCCCTGGCTGTTTTCTGTCTGGCTTGCCCTATGATAGTAGTGTTGTCCCAGTCGAATTCATGTTGCTTGTTGTCTGCGTGTGTGGCTACTAAGGATAGCTGGTCGTGTCATTTCGTGGCTAGTTGATGTTCATGTATGCAGATTGTTAGCTGTCTTCCTGTTTGTTCTATGTAGTGTTTAGTGCAGTCCTTGCATGGTATTTTGTACACTACATTCGTCTTGCTCATGTTGGGTATCGGGTCCTTCGTTCTGGTGAGTTGTTGTCTGAGCATGGCTGTTGGTTTGTGTGCCGTTATGAGTCCTAGGGGTCGCAGTAGTCTGGCAGTCAGTTCCGAGATGCTCCTGATGTATGGTAGTGTGGCTAGTCCTTTTGGTTGTGGTATGTCCTCGTTCCGTGGTCTTTCTCTTAGGCATCTGTTGATGAAGTTGCGCGGGTATCCGTTTTTGGCGAATACCTTGTATAGGTGTTCCTCTTCTTCTTTTTGCAGTTCGTGTGTACTGCAGTGTGTTGTGGCCCTTTTGAATAGTGTCCTGCAGTACACCAGAACTGCAAAAAGAAGAAGAGGAACACCTATACAAGGTATTCGCCAAAAACGGATACCCACGCAACTTCATCAACAGATGCCTAAGAGAAAGACCACGGAACGAGGACATACCACAACCAAAAGGACTAGCCACACTACCATACATCAGGAGCATCTCGGAACTGACTGCCAGACTACTGCGACCCCTAGGACTCATAACGGCACACAAACCAACAGCCACGCTCAGACAACAACTCACCAGAACGAAGGACCCGATACCCAACATGAGCAAGACGAATGTAGTGTACAAAATACCATGCAAGGACTGCACTAAACACTATATAGGACAAACAGGAAGACAGCTAACAATCCGCATACATGAACATCAACTAGCCACGAAATGACACGACCAGCTATCCTTAGTAGCCACACACGCAGACAACAAGCAACATGAATTCGACTGGGACAACACTACTATCATAGGGCAAGCCAGACAGAGAACAGCCAGGGAATTCCTAGAGGCATGGCATTCATCCACAAACTCCATCAACAAACACATCGACCTGTACCCAATATACCAACCACTACAGCGGACAGCTGAAACTGACAACCGGAAGCGGCAGAGACAGACCACTATAAACACTGGAGGAAACATCAAAGAAGCGCTTCGCAGGAGGCTCCCAAGCACTGATGATGTCGCCTAGCCAGGGGACGAAACGTTTGCAACAAAAACTTGCAGCTCGGCGAACAGAACCACAACAACGAGCACCCGAGCTACAAATCTTCGCACAAACTTTGTTCCAAGTCAATGTTAGCCAGATAAACCTCCTTTCATACATTTACTTCATCTATGGAACTGATCTTAATCCAGTTAAGATAAAGGGTTCCTAATGAAGGGTTTATGTCCGAAATGTCAATTTTCCTGCTCCTTGGATACTGCCTGACCTGCTGTGCTTTTCCAGTGCCATACCTTTTGATTCGGTCTTAGATAATTGCCAACCCATCTGGACAATTTGCAACATTGCTTTGGATT
Organism: Chiloscyllium plagiosum; assembly: GCF_037043375.1. Lineage (NCBI taxonomy): Eukaryota > Metazoa > Chordata > Chondrichthyes > Orectolobiformes > Hemiscylliidae > Chiloscyllium > Chiloscyllium plagiosum. The sequence goes on along the minus strand of NW_028270149.1, from coordinate 57,565,948 downwards.
TTCAAATTTCTTCCTGAAATATGTTCCCAGCTTTTGTGGACAAAGTGCAGGTCCCTAGACAGGACATTAATCAGCATGAAAACGGTTTGATTAGAATATAAATTATTATAAGATGCAAGAAATATTGAACAGTGTCTTATTTTAAAAATAAAAGGTTAAAACAAGTACAAGCATACTTAAGAGATTTGCTCAAGATGGACATCCCCTAAATATGGCAAACCAGTCACCAATACAAGTTTGTTTCTATCAGGTTCGATCAGCAAAATATTGCTTACTGCAACACCACCATCCCAGGACAGTAATAATTGTTGAAATGGATGTGTCACAGAAAGGTGCAGGTGTGTCTCGTTAAGACAATACCCTACTGATTTCATTTTGAAATCCCTGTCATCTGCACAAGCCAACTATTCCAATATAAAGCATGAGGCATTATTACTTTGGCATTGTGGTTTCACACTGCTTATTTGGCAAGAAATTCACTGTTGAAATAGATCATAAGCTACTGGGAATGCATTGGAACAAACCACTAATTCATACACTGCCGCGTTTGCAGCATATACTTGTCAAGGCACAAGGATTTGACATCAAAGGGAGATGTAAACCAGTTACCAGGAAGATTTTGTCTGACACTCTGAGCAAATTACCCAACCTACACTATGATCAAGTCATTCCTCTGGATCTCTCTGGATGCTGATGCTCTCAACTAAGAAATTGAAGATGTTCTCAAGTTCAATCTGTTATGATTTGTCCAAAACCACTGAACGGTTGCAATCAGCAACTGCCAAAGATAAGTAACTAAGAGTTGCCAAAGATCCTAATCCAGTAAAGCTGACCGTATGGAAGAAGTACTGAAGAAGATTGGTTCCCTTTAGCAATACTGAGATGAATTTATTGTCGCACAACAAACCATTTCAAAGGCAAACATGTTCAAATATCAAAATCATTATGCTAAGGTATCAAGTCCATGTTACACCACAGACATAGAGATTTTAGACTCTCAAGAGGGCGAGCACATGAATTTGTGTACTGGCCAGGGATTAATTGGGATGTTCAGTGATTCATGAATCACATCAGTCCCAACAGTGGAAGGAACTTCCACAAACTGTTCCATCCACTCCTTGGACAAAAGTGGTAACAGCCCTATTCACAGAACACAGGGAAGTTTACATCATTGTGAAATTGTCAAATTTACATTTGTAGATTTTCCATATTTTGATGTTGCAATACAATGGGCATAAAGATTTCATGCCCCATTTAACTGAGATCACTTGAAACATGACACACCACTTGAGGCCTGTTGCTCATTGTCACTCCTAATGGTAGCCCAGAAACCTTTTCTATACAAACATTATATTCATAAGTATATAATAGCTGGCTGTAATAAATAGAGTCACAGATGTACAGTAGGGAAACAGACCCTTCAGACCAACTCATCCATGCTGACCAGATATCTTAAACTAATTTAGTCCCATTTGCAAGCACTTGGCCCATATTCCTCTAAACCCTTTCTATTCATACACGCATCCAGATGTCTTTTAAATGTTGAAATTGTACCAGTCTCCACCTCTGGCAGCTCAGCCCAAAAACGTACCACCCTCTCTATGAAAAGATTGGCCCTTAGATCCCTTTTAAATTTTTTCCCCCTCACCCTAAACCTATGCCCTCTAGTTCTGGAGTCCCGCACCCCAGGGAAAAGACTTTGTCTATTTATTCTATCCATGCCCCTCATGATTTTATAAACCCCTATAAGGTCATCCCTCAGCTTCTGACCCTTCAGGAAAAACGGTCTCAGCCTATTCAATCTCTCCCTACAGCTCAAATCCTCCAACCCTGGCAACACCCTAAATATCTGTTGAATTCTTCACTATCATGATATCCACATTCCGCTTTGTAAATTATAAGGGATAACGTAAGCATTGCCACATCAGTAAAAACACTCTGCTGGATGTGAAAGCACATTGACCAAGCTGTTCAAGACAGATGTTTCTTTAAGATATAACTTTATAATTTTGTATAGCGTACTAAAACTGTGAGCCAAAGAATTACAATGACTCAGTCAATAAATGTAAAATGTGAGCCAGTGTTTAAATAAGGAACAAAATCAGACACTTACAGTTCATTTAATAACCAATACTTCAGGTTCCATTATTGCACTGTGATTGAACCTGGCCTTTTTGCATGTCTAATTAAAATGTTTGTTCATTGTTATCATAAACTGTAATCAATTCTGAGGTGAGCTTTGGGACATGTTCTGACCATTTTGATATCTGAACTGTATTGTGTAAGATTAACATGTTTGCAGGAGTTGCCCTCACTGACCCTGTCTTTTAAGGGAAGGAAGCTTGGTTAGAACTCTTGTTATTTATTGTTTCCAGTGACCTTCCGTAGCAAAAGCTTTTGCGTGGACAAAGAATGAAGAAACCATTGAACTCAGCTACGATGTGATGCCTCTCAGTTAATTATTCTGTCTTTACATAAAGACGGACACCTAGATATTTTCTAAATCGACCTGTTCAGGGATATTATTACACACTGTTGGGGAAGGTGGAACTTGAACCTGGGCCTCCTGGCTCAGAGAGAAAGATGCTACCGCTGCGTCACAAGAATTTTTAAAGTCTGTCACTTAATTGTTAACGTTTTTTAAAAATTTTATCGATTTTTCTTTTTCTCTCTCTCTCTCTCTCTCTGTCTAGGGGTAGGAATATTACCACTGCAACTCTAGAGGACCAAATAGATTAGATTAGATTAGATTACTTTACAGTGTGGAAACAGGCCCTTCGGCCCAACAAGTCCACACTGACCCGCCGAAGCGCAAACCACCCATACCCCTACATTTACCCCTTACCTAACACTATGGACAATTTAGCATGGCCAATTCACCTGACCTGCACATCTTTGGACTGTGGGAGGAAACCGGAGCACCCGGAGGAAACCCACACAGACACGGGGAGAATGTGCAAACTCCACACAGTCAGTCGCCTGAGGCGGGAATTGAACCCGGGTAGACTGTTAGACAAAGTAATAGAATAACCTATGCCTGCAGACCAGTTATTTTTAGTTGTTATCTTCACAAAAGGAAAGATTACCTGAATAATGAGTGAGTTTAACAAAAGGACAGAGATGTCACTACGATGAAAATTCCTATTGTTTGAGGAACTAAGGGATATTTATCTGGTTAATAGCATGCAATCACACTTTCTGCAGCTCTAATGATTCTTTACCCCAAACCCTGCCAGTTTCCTGCACACTGGGTTGCAGTTCATTTAGTGCGTAATTCAGATAGTATATGTCCTTGTACTGTGATTGCATCTCGCCTTTTTGCCTAATTAAAATGTTTGTTCGTTTTAATCAGGTAACACAAGCAAGTCTAAGGCGAACTTTGTTATTTGGAGTTAAAATGTACTGACCTTTGACATTTAAGAATAATTCAAATAGGCTGGGTCCTCTGAACTTTACACTGCTGTGAAGTACCTTCCTAACTGTCTGCCAATTTCTCAGAAGTAATCTTGTCGTCAGCAGCTACTAGGTATTTACAACAGTGAGATAAGGGCCCTAATGTGGAGTCAGCAACTGAATGTGTACTTAACATTGTTCCAGCTCAATAACACTCAACTCATAAGACTTCAGCAAGTCTGAGCAGTTTCATATTTGAGTGGAAGCACAACTATCAATATTGCAAGGCAGACAAAGCACTGCAGAAACCTGTTTCATGTACAGGGTGGGTTACTTACTGTTCAGTCTATGTTATAAAGTGTCAGTTTCATTCCGTTCAATTGATTGGTATTGTTATGGAGGGGGCTGTTGTATTTACAACAAATTGAAAATCATTCCAGAATAAATGCCTTAGGGCAATGTTTCAGGGCAATTGAAGAAGATTAAATTGTTTTTCATTTTAGCATCGGATTTTAATAGCTTTTTGGGAATACATTCTACAATTGAGTTGTTTTCTGCGAAATATAGCTTTTCCTTCACCTGCATTCTGTGTCAATATTACTTTCTATGTAAATTTGGATAGATAGTGAGTTGAATTTGAATCCCAGAGGACAAGGGAGAGTGACCATTCTTGACATTAAGGCAATATTCAGCTTATACTGAGCCCTAGCAAAACACTAATGTCATTGCTGGCACACAGCAAGGTGGAGTGGCTGGCAAAGTTCCATCATGTAGCCCCAAAATGATCCTAAGGGCTATATTTATGGCTTTACCATCTTCAGTTATTTTATCTTAATGGCAGGTTTGGGTTGCTTGGTCATAGTTCCATAGTGTAGCAAAGCAGCTACAAAAGCTTAATGGGATCTGGGTTTTGATTGCTTTGATTTATTGTCATGTGTACCTCAGAATAGTGAAAAGCTTTGTTTATGAGCAGTACAGGTAGATCGTAGTAAGCAAGGACATACAGATCATAGGATAAAAAACAATGTGGACAGAGTAAGGCATACAGGTTACACCACACAAGGTATGCACCAGACAAGGTATGCACCAGACAAGGTCAATATTAACAAGATCAACATTATTTGAAGTTAGAGAGTCCATTCATCTGTCTAATAATGGTAGAGAAGAAGCTGTTCTTGAAACTGCTGTTATGTGTATTCAAGCTTCTGTATTTTCTGCCTGATTTAAGCGAGCATTACCTGGATGAGAGGGGTCTTTAATGTTATAATTTGGAGGTGCTGGTGTTGGACTGGGGTGTACAAAGTTAAAAATCACACAACACTAGGTTATAGTCAAACAGGTTTATTTGGAAGCACAAGCTTTAGAAGTGCTGCTCCTTCATCAGTTAGCTAGTGGAGCAGGATCATAGGACACAGAATTTATAATAAAAGACTAGGTTGTACGTTTGCTCACTGAGCTGGCAAGTTTGTTTTCAGATGTTTTGTCACCATGGTAGGCAACATCATCAGTAAGCCTCTGGTGAAGCGCCTGTGTTCTGTCCTGCTCTCCACCTATGTGCCTTGGTCCCTTAAGGTGAGTGACATCCTCTCTGGCTCCTCCTCTCAGAGGCTGGCAAATGGGGTCCAAATCAATGTGTTCACCGATGGAGATCCACCCTGAATGCCGTGCTCCCAGGTATTCCCATGTGTGTCTCCACCCAGCCTGTTCCAGGATGGATGTGTCACACCCATCGAAATGGCAACGCCCCTCGTCCTCATGCAAGGACACCAGTGATAATGCATCATATCCCCCGGTGGTCAGCTGGTGCCCGTGCATCCTGATGGCTACCCCTTGCCTGTCTATCCAATGTAGTGTTTGCTACAGGCAGAAACCTAGCCACCAGGATACACAAACACCAACCAGCCACCAAAAGAAATGACCCACCATCACCAGCATCCGCACACACAGACAATGAAGAACACTATCCCAACTGGGACAACACATCCATCTCAGGAAATGCCAAATGGAGACACGCATGGGATGATGTCACTCACCTTGAGGGACCAAGACACCCAAGTGGAGGGTGGGACTGAGCACCGGCACTTCACAGGAGGCTCACTGGTGATGTTTCCTAGCATGGTGATGAAACATCTGAAAACAAACCTGCCAGCTCGGAGAGCAAACGTTTTTACAACCTGATCTTTTATTATAAATTCTGTGTCCTATGATCCTGCCCCACTAGCTACCTGATAAAGGAGCAGCTCTCCGAAAGCTTGTCTTAATGTTGGCAGCCTTTCCACAGCAACGAGATTTGTGAATTCACTCCATGGATAGGAGTTAGACTTCAATGGTGGTCTGGACTGTGCACACCACCTACTGTAGTTTCTTACAGTCCTGGGCAGAGCAGAGCAGTTACCCTACCAGGCTGTTATGCACCTGGACAGTATGCTTTCTATGAAGACTTCTGAAGATACTGGGTATAAAAGCTTATCCTAAACAATTATAAAACACTAGTTTGACCCCAGCTGGAGCACTGTAGCACCATGGTGTGGGAAAGACAAGAACTTGACTTATTGTTCCTGATTTTAGATAGAGAGTCATACAGCACAAACCAGACCCTTTGGTCCAATTTGTCCATGCCAACCAAGTTTCTCAAACTAACTTAGTCCTATTTACTTGTGTTTGGAGCGTATCCCTCAAACCCTTTCCAATTCATTGACCTTTCAATTGTCTTTAAAATATTGCGACAATGCACTGCATTTATCACTTCCTCTGGCAATTCGTTCCACATACAAACCACCTTCTGTGTGGTAAAAGTTGCCCTTCAGGTCCCTTTTAAATCTTTCTCATCTTAAAATTAAGCCCTCTAGTTTTGAACTCCCCAACCCTAGGGAAAAAATCTTTACTATTCACCTTATCTATGCCTCTCAAGATTTTATAAACCTTTATAAGGTCACCAATCCCTTATGTTCCAGTGAACAAAGTCCCAGCTTATTCAACCTCTCCTTTTACCTCAAATCCTCCAATCCCCAGTAGCATCCTGGTAAGTCTTTTCTGCACCCTCTCTGAAATAACTCCACAGGACAAGGTCTTTTCCCTGGAGTGGAGGAGGCCAAAACTAGAGGGCATAGGTTTAAAGTGAGAAGGGAAAAATTTAAAAGGGACCTAAGGGACAACTCTTTCATGCAGTGGGTGGTGAATGTATGGAATCAGCTGCCAGGGGAAGTGGCGGAGGCTGGGACAATTGCAACATTTAAAAGGCATCTAGATGGGTACATGAATAGGAACAGTTTAGAAGGATATGGGGCCAAATGCTTGCAAATGGGGCTAGATGTATTTAGGATACCTAGTCAGCATGGACAAGTAGGGCTGAAGGGTCTGTTTCCATGTTGTGTATCTCTATGACTCTAGATATACAGCACGGAAATAGATCCTTTGCTCCAACTCATCCATGCTGGCCAGATATCCTAACCGAGTCCCATTTGCCAGCATTTGACCCATATCCCTACAAACCCTTCCTGCTCATATACCCATCCAGATGCCTTTTAAATGCTGTAATTGTACCAGCCTGCACCACTTCCTCTGACAGCTCATTCCATGCACGCATAGCAGTATGGCTCTATGATTGATTGATTTTCCTCTATTTTTTTGTTGTAAATTGACTTTCTATTTAAAACTTGGACTTCCACTTTCAGCTTTGGTATTCATTTCCTCATGTTTTCATATGACAAATTCATCTTCAGTTGCATGAAATAACCTAACTATAGTTAAATGCAGAAAAGCAGTGAAGTAAGGCAAGGAGAGTATTGTTTCTTTCATTCCAGAATAATGTGTTCTGAAAGCATCAGTCTGTAATGTTACCGTGGGCGGCACGGTGGCGCAGTGGTTAGCACTGCTGCCTCACAGCGCCAGAGACCCGGGTTCAATTCCCGCCTCAGGCGACTCTCTGTGTGGAGTTTGCACATTCTCCCCATGTCTGTGTGGGTTTCCTCTGGGTGATCCGGTTTCCTCCCACAATCCAAAAATGTGCAGGTTAGGTGAATTGGCCATGCTAAATTGCCTGTAGTGTTAGGTGAAGGGGTAAATGTAGGAGAATGGGTCTGGGTGGGTTACGCTTCGGCGGGTCGGTGTGGACTTGTTGGGCCGAAGGGCCTGTTTCCACACTGTAAGTAATCTAAACTAATCTAATGTCAAAATGCAGTTATACTGAATTCTGAGAACCAGACAGGCTGCAACTAGAGAGATTGGATAGCTTCTGAGCATTCACAGAAGAGATCTGTGGAAATGCTTCTAGAGATGATGGATTACAGTAATGTGGAGAAGCTGGTATTGTTCCCAGCAGTGAAAGTAAAAGGACTTTTTTTATGGAAGTGTTTAAACAATGGAGGATTTAGAGAGAGCAAATTGAGAACCTTTTCCAATGGTGGAATACCACAGAACACATTTGAAATGATTAGCAAAATAACAAAAGGGATTGTGACAGAAAAAGCTATCTTTATGCAATCGTTGATAGTATTAGAAATGCTTTGCCTGATAAGGGGTTGAATACAAATTAGCAGAAACCCTCAAAATAGTGTTGGATAAAAATTTAAATTAAACAAATACAGGGCAGTGGAATTCGAGTCAGTGAGTGAGACTAATTGGATTACTCTTCAAAAGAGCCAGCACAGATTCCATGGGTTGGGTGGCCTCCTTCTGCACTCTACCTTTTAATCAATCTATGATGTGCATCATCTCCCATAATGAAGTACCCAGTCTGGTGCCTTGGGCAATATTTTGCATTAGGTTAACAACTAGCATGTAATGTTTGCTTCGGTTAAATATCAGGTAATGACCATCTTCAAAAAGAGACTAATCATTTTCCCCCCACTCACTATCGTCATCCTGCAATGACTACCTCATATCCTGATTTCTCGAAGCCTTTTAAACCACTTACAGGGATCAAATCAGGAGGCTGATGGAGGATTCACTATTTGTCTCTTGTTTGGATAAGTGCAGCCATAAAGACATTCAAGAAGATCAATGCTACCGCAAAGTGTTTTTTTATTTGGTGTCGTGATCAAAGGACTCTATAACATTTCACTTCACCATCACCTCACTCTCTAGTTGTAATATCCTTCATCTACAGGATTCATTGTAGCTCATTTTCACAATACATAATGTTATACGTTGGTATTTTCAGATCTCATTATTCTATAATGACATGAATGATATGCTCCTTGTCTGTTGCCACTGTCTTTCTGCTATTAACTGTAGTTAAATGGGTTATTTCATGCATCTGAAAATGGATTCATTGTTTGAACATGCATGAGGTAAATGAGTGCCAAAGGTGAAACTGAAATCCACTGAAAGTTCATTGACAACAAAGGAGGAAGGAAGAATACTGTTATAATGTATCTAAATCTAGAAGTAAATCTATATTAAACTAATAATTTCATGCATTAATCTAATGTAAATTCAGTCTATTCTTCCAATACACACTAAGAAATTGATTGGAAGAATTCTTTTTTTATGTTTATATAATAGTCCAACATGCTCAGCCTTAAAACACTAAAAAGTTCCTAATTTATCTGGATATCATGATTCTATTCACTGAATATTAAATAACTTGGCTGCCAAGTTATTTGTTAATATAATACATGAAAAAGACAATGCTGAAAAAAAACCATGATTTGAACAGAACTTTTGTCAAATAATTCTGAAGTGAAGCTTCAATTTAACATTTCAAACCTAAAGTAGCAGGCTTTTATTGTGTTTGAATGCTATTGGAATTAGGGATGGTTTGAGATCTTTGTTTACTGAAGCAAGTTGTATAATTTTGAGCTTTAATTGTAGCAAACATAGTCCTTAAGAGTGAAAGCTGAAAACGTACAAATATTCAATAGGTCTAACAGCAAATGTGGAGAAAAAGGAGAGAGTTAAGGTTTTGAAGAAAAGCCTGGATGACTAAAGAAACTGAAGGTTTGGTTAAGGAAAAGAAGGAAGCATATGTAAGACATACACAGGATAGATCGAGTGAATCCTTAGAAAAGTATAAAGGAAATAGGAGTAAACTTAAGAGGGAAATCAGGAGGGCAAAAAGGAGACATGAGATAGCTTTGCAAATAGAATTAAGGAGAATCCAAAGAGTTTTTAGAAATACATAAAGGACAAAAGGATAACTAGGGAGAGAATAGGGCCCTTTAAAGATCAGCAAGGCAGCCTTTATGTGGAGCCGCTGAAAATGGGGGAGATACTAAATGAGTATTTTCCATCTGTATGGGAGATATAGATTGTAGGGAAATAGATGGTGATATCTTGCAAAATGTCCATATTGCAGAAGAGGAAGTGCTGGATGCCTTGAAATGGGTAAAGGTGGATAAATCCCCAGGACCTGATCAGGTGTACCCTAGGACTCTGAGGGAAGCTAGAGAAGTGATTGCTGGGCCTCTTGCTGAGATATTTGTATCATCGATAGTCACAGGTAAGGTGCCGGAAGACTGGAGGTTGGCTAACATGGTGCCACTGTTTAAGAAGGGTGGTAAGGACAAGCTAGGGAACTATAGACCAGTGAGCCCGATGTCAGTGGTGGGCAAGTTGTTGGAGGGAATCCTGAGGGACAGGATGTACATGTATTTGGAAGGCAAGGACTTATTAGGGACTTATTAGGACTTATTAGGCTTTGTGCATGAGAAATCATGTCTCACAAACTTGATTGAGTTTTTTGAGGAAGTAACAAAGAGGATTGATGAGGGCAGAGCGGTAGATGTGATCTATATGGACTTCAGTAAGGCGTTCGACAAGGTTCCCCATGGGAGACTGATTAGCAAGGTTAGATCTCACGGAATACAGGGAGAACTAGCCATTCGGATACAGAACTGGCTCAAAGGTAGAAGACAGAGGGTGGTGGTGGAGGGTTGTTTTTCAGACTGGAGGCCTGTGACCAATGGAGTGCCACAAGGATCGGGGCTGGGTCCACTGCTTTTTGTCATTTATATAAATGATTTGGATGCGAGCATAAGAGGTACAGTTAGTAAATTTGCAGATGACACCAAAATTGGAGGTGTAGTGGACAGCGAAGAGGGTTATCTCAGATTACAACAGGACCTCGACCAGATGGGCCAATGGGCTGAGAAGTGGCAGATGGAGTTTAATACAGATAAATGCGAGGGGCTGCATTTTGGGAAAGCAAATCTTAGCAGGACTAATACACTTAATGGTAAGGTCCTAGGGAGTGTTGCTGAACAAAGAGACCTTGGAGTGCAGGTTCATACCTCCTTGAAAGTGAAGTCGCAGGTAGATAGAATAGTGAAGAAGGCGTTTGGTATGCTTTCCTTTATTGGTCAGAGTATTGAGTACAGGAGTTGGGAGGTCATGTTGTGGCTGTACAGGAAATTGGTTAGGCCACTGTTGGAATATTGCGTGCAATTCTGGTCTCCTTCCTATCGGAAAGATGTTGTGAAACTTGAAAGAGTTCAGAAAAGATTTACAAGGATGTTGCCAGGGTTGGAGGATTTGAGCTACAGGGAGAGGCTGAACAGACTGGGGCTGTTTTCCCTGGATCGTTGAAGGCTGACAGGTGGCCTTATAGGTTTACAAAATGATGAGGGGCATGGTTAGGATAAATAGACAAAGTCTTTTCCCTTGGGTGGCGGAGTCCAGAACTATAGGGCATAGGTTTAGGGTGAGAGGGGAAAGATATAAAAGAGACCGAAGAGTAACTTTTTCGAGCAGAGGGTGGTATGTGTATGGAATGAGCTGCTAGAAGAAGTGGTGGAGACTGGTACAATTGCAACATTTAAGAGGCATTTGGATGGGCCTATGAATAGGAAGGGTTTGGAGGGATATGGGCTGGGTCCTGGCAGGTGGGACTAGATTGGGTTGGGATATCTGGCATGGACGGGTTGGACCGAAGGGTCTGTTTCCATGCTGTACATTTCTATGACTCTGTGACTTTTGACCAAAATATTAACTGTTAGCTCTTTTTTTAATTTAAGATTTCAAGCATCTGCCGTATTTTGCTTGCATTTTACTGTACAACCCTGAAGAGTGAGTGAGTGACTGACTGTAAAATTAAATAGTTTAGATTTATTTGAATGGGAAGTGAGCTTTATACTGTATCGTAGTCTTTCACTACTGGTGCCTGAATTCTAGTCGAGCCTGACAGAACCCTTCCTCTCGGTGTACTCCAAAGTCAAGAAGAGGGAACAGTTATATTGAACATAACACAATCTATGTTCAATATAAAAATCTCCAACTTTCTCTGTCAGGATCAGTTTTACCCAGTGTCCAAGTATACATGGTCCAGGAGGAGTCACTGGATCATTGTTGGTGGGAAACTAATCTGACTGTCCTCTGATACTCAGGGTTAAGGAAGTTTGTTGATAATGCTAAGTACAATTTTAGCAGTTACTTGAGATTGTTTGAAGTTGTGTTTCTAGGGTTTATACTATTAATTATTTTTGGTAAATGACCAGTCTAGTTGCCTTGAAAGGTAAATAAGTTGCTCTGGGCTCGGCCTGTCTCAGCGGAGGTTTTCCTTCCTCCCACTGACAAAGTGCTGACTATTTTGGTTGTTCTGTAATACTGCAGTAAACCTTTAAACCATGTGTCATATGAGATCGTTAGACCAGATTATTGCATAACGCAGTCATGGTTATGGGGATGAGTGCTGACAGATTGCAGTCAGCAATGTTGTTACGTAACACAACTTCTGGCTAATGTTCCCTCTGTTCATAGGACAAGTTTGCAGTATTCAAACTGATTGAGTTTGACAAATGTTTTGAAGGAGGGGAATTTAACTTATCTTGCCCTATAGGTGCCATCTGTTCAATATCACTGCAACTAGTTTGACAATTTAAACTGCACCAAAAGCACAAAATATGTCCAAGCTCTGGTGCAACAATTAAAGGCTGGTTTCTGTTTTAGCTGAGCTCCTTGCTCTGTTAGCAATTACATGGCACAATTGCTCGGACTGATTTTCTCACCATCTCTGGCACCAGATTTTTCCCCCTCTCGCTTTTAAAGGCTTTACCTCATTAAAACATAGGAACGGATATATACAACGCAGCTCCTTAGAATCTTCTGCCTTCTTGTGAGTTTTGTGGTGTGCAGGGTATTTAATCAGATGGGATGATTGGACATCTGATACCTTAACTGGAATTAAGCCAGACTTCCTGCCCTGCCACCAGTTGAGGACTTTAAATGACCAATTAATGACCAATCAATTGGCCAGATGGCTGATTTGTGATGCAGAGTAATGCTGGCAGCATAGGTTCAATTCCCACACCGGCTAAGGTTACCATGAAGAACTCTCCTTCTCAAAATCTTTCCCTCACCTGAGGCATGGTGATCCCCAGGTTAAACTACCACCAGTCATCTCTTTGTAATGAGAGAGCAGCCCTATGGTGTGTAGGGTAACTTTACATTTTTGTTGAGGATGTGAGTGCCTTATCCCATCACCAGTAGGATCAACCCAACTGCAGATGGGCTAGTCACTAAGTGACATGAACAAGAGGTAAAATAGTCTGTGCCTGACTGAGAAATTCAAAGTCAGGAAAAGGAGGACCAGTTGAGCGCCACCACCTTGTCAACCCTGTCGGGCCCCTGCAGCCCCCTCTCTCTATCACCAGCTTGTGGAACCCCTCCTGAGATTTACCTGTCTGTAGCCTGTGTCACTAGTCAATCCTGGATGTCCTATGCCTGTTGTTCTAAAAACCTGGCTGCTGCCAGATATGATAATCAGCAGCAAGGCACGTCTTGAAATATCTTGCAGTCCCTCAAGACTGTTGTGATTTGAAGATGCTGAATTTCAGAGATTCCCATATGTAATTTTGAAATGGTTTAGTTTTGTGTAGTAAAATTTCTTCCCTTACCCACCACAGAGTTTCACTTCTGCTCCCCCTCATTTCCTGCAACAAAGAGAAGACCCGTCCCTTGGAGACTTCTAATCTCTTATTCCTGGATCACAGCAGCAGCTCTTTTTTCCCTAATGTTATGTGAACTGCAGTCTCTCCATGGGTTTCTATTTGACTTTGTCTGTTCTCAACTGTCAGCCCCATAGTTACTTGAAGTCACATGGGTGTTTTGGAACTGAGATGTTTACCAAACATCCACCCACACCCTTTCAGAACTGTTTGTTTCACTCTGAGCTGAAGGGATCTTTGAAAAGATAATCATCTTTCAAAAGTTCAGTGTTAATTACAGGAGTGAGATAACCGTGTTACAGTTCAAAGTACAGGCCATTCTGTTATAACGTGCATTTCATTAACGCAAATTCACTGTAATGCGATTGACGAATTGGGAATGCTGTTTCTACAGCTCAAACATTTAAAATGTGTGTTGGCTATAATGTGATTACAGCGCCAATATTTTAAGCACCGTTTGTAAAGCATGATTTTTCTATAACTCCGGGGTTGCACAAGAACGTAACCATCACTTTATAGAAGAATGACTGTATTTTTATATCGGAATGTCAGGGAGTGTTATAGGGAACACTTTGAATTTATCAGAGGGTGTCACAGTGAGAGATGCAAGTATATCAGTAAGGTAAGAGAGGTCATTTGGACAGCTGATGAACATGCTCCAATAAAAATTTTGCAGATTACTTTGTATCCATGTAATATCTCACTCAAGTAAAGAGGTCAAAGACTATCTTTGTCAGTTCTGAAATGAAACACATCTCGTTTAAAGCTGCATCTAAGATCCAGATTTTCTGATTACCTATGAAACAATGGGGGTAATCCTATTAAACACTATCCATTTACCTGTCAGTGACTATTACACTATATATCGGTGTCAAGGCAGTTCCAGATCTTACCATCATAGGAAACTGACTAAGAATCCATGGGTAGGTAAGGCAATAGAATGGCAAGTGTGTGGGTGAAGGGATAGAGAGACAAGTAGTGGATGAGAGGGTAGGGTGGGTTAGGAGTGTCTGGTGCTTGGTTTTGTTGAGGGGGAGGGTGGGGAGGTGGGGAGGAGGTGGGTCACCTGTCCATGAGAGAGGTATTCTTTAGCTGACGATCACGGTCTCTGTGGTGGTGAGTTGGTGTGAACGATTGGCTGATCAGTTTCAAAGTCAACCAGGAGTTGGAGCAGGTTTTAGTCCCTTTTTATTGGCCAACAATAAGGTAAATAACTGTAATTCTGAATTGCAGATTTTCCAAAGTATTTCAGATGTTCAGCAATTGCCCAATGGAAGTTTAAGCTTTCCAGTGTTATAATCGCAGCTGACATTATTACTGGACAACTCATGAAATCTGGCTTGATAGATCATTTTAAAAATATATTTAATGAGGTTGCCTTTGTAGAGTCATACAGCAAAGAAACAGACCCTTCAGTCCCACCATTCCATGACCACCATAATCCACCAGGCTGCACTTGGCCCATATCCCTCCAAATGTTTCTTATTCATGTACTTATCCAAATGTCTTTGAAATGTTGTAACTGTACCTGCATCCATCACTTCCTATGGAAGTTCATTCCACAAACTGTCTTAAAAAAAGCTGCCCCTTTATGTCTTTTTAAAATCTTTCTCCTCTCATATGCCTTCTAGTCTTGAAAGCCCCAATCCTAAGGAAAAGACACCTGCCATTCACCTTACCTGTATTCCTCATGATTTTATAAACCTCAATAAGGTCATCCCTCAACTTTCTGTGCTGCAGTGAAGAAAGTCCCACCTCCTTATAACTCAAATCATCAATTCCTAGTAAATCTTTTCTGATAAATCTTTTCTGACCCCTCCCTAGCTTTAATAACATCTTTCCTATAACAGGGTGATCAGACTGGACTCAGTATTCCAGAAAAGGCCTCACCAATGTCCTGTACAACCTTAACATGACATTCCAACCCCATACTCAAAAAGTCTGAACAATGAAGGTAAGCATGTTAAATACCTTCTTAGCCACCCTGTCTATAAGTGATGCAACCTTCAAAGAATTATGTTCCTGAACCCCTAGGTTTCTCTGTTCTATAACACTACCCAAGGCCTTACTTTTAATGGTGTAAGTCCTGCCTTTGTTTGTTTTACCTAAATGCAATACCCTGTATTTAACCAAATCTGCCACTCCTCAGCCCATTGATCCATTTGATCAAGATCTCTTTGTAATCTGAGATAACCTTCTTCACTGTCCACTATACTACCAATTTTGGTGTCATCCACAAACTTACCAACCATGCCTTCTGTATTCTCATCTAAATCATTTATATAAATGACAGACAAAAGTGGACCAGCACAACTCCCTGTGGAACACTGTTGGTAACAGGCCTCCAGTCCAACAACCTTCCACTACCACTCTGTCTCCTACCATTGAGCCAATTTTGTATCCAAATAGCAAACTCACCCTGAATCCCATGTGATCTAATTTTACTAATTAGCTACTATGAGGAACCATGCCAAAGGCTTTAGTGAAGTCCAAGTAAACAACATAAACCACTCTGCCCTCATCAATCTGCTTGTTTACTTCTTCAAAAAAAACTCAATCAAGGTTGTGAGACACTATTTCCCTCACACAAAACCATGCTGACTATCCCTAATCATTCCTTACCTCTCCAAATGTATATAAATCCTGTCTTTCAGAATCACTACCGATGTCAGACTCTTATGTCTATAATTCTCAGGCTTCTCCTTACATCCCTCCTTCTTCAAAGGTACAACATTAGCCACTCTCCAGTCATCCAACAATTCATCGGTAGTTTTAGGTAACATAAATATTTCTGCAATAGGCATTTCAATTTCCTCCCTAACTTCCTTCAACGGGCAGCACAGTGGCACAGTGGTAAGCATTGCTGCCTCACAGTGCCTGAGATCCAGGTTCAATTCCTGCCTCAGGCAACTGTCTGTGTGGAGTTTGCACATTCTCCCCATGTCTGCGTGGGTTTTCTCTGGGTGCTCCGGTTTCCTCCCACAGTCCAAAAATTTGCAGGTTAGGTGAATTGGCCATGCTAAATTACCCATAGTGTTAGGTGAAGGGGTAAATGTAGGGGAGTGGGTCTGGGTGGGTTGCTCTTCGGAGGGTTGGTGTGGACTTGTTGGGCTGAAGGGCCTGTTTCCACACTGTAAGTAAGTAATCTAATCTAATCAATGTCCTGGGATACACTTGATCAGATCCTGGAGATTTATCCACCTTTCACTGATAGACAAACAGACAATGCTGTAGATTTAGTTTAAAACATGAGCTTATTATGAAAAAGCCATGAAGATAAAGTAGAAAAAGCTGAGTTATTTACAATTAATACAATTTTAAAATTTTCAAAACACGGAAAACAAATCCCAAGATCACCACTTTATAGTACTCAAACACCAGAGAGATTTCAGTTCTCTGTCACATCCAAAGGTTTAACTTAACCTTGTTTCTATCAGTTCCTGGTCTTGAGAGTTTAGTAGCTTGTTCTAAGCAAACATTTCTGGATTGGAGTCATAGTCAAAGAAATGTACAGCATGGAAACAGATTCCTTTGTCTAATAATTCTGAAGTAAAGCTTCAATTTAACATTTCAAGCCTAAAGTAGCTTGCTTTTATTGTGTTGAATGCTATTGGAATTAGGGATGGTTTAAGATCTTTGTTTACTGAAGCAAGTTGTATAATTTTGAGCTTTTCCATGTTGTATGTGACTGTATATATGACTGTAAATATACAGCACAGAAACAGATCCTTCAGTCCAACTCGTCCATGATGGCCAGATGTCCTAACCTAATCTAGTCCCATTTGCCAGCACTTGGCCCATATTCCTCTAAGCCCTTCCTAATGATGTACCCATCCAGATGCCTTTTAAATGTCTTTTTGTACCAGCCTCCACCCATTTCCTCTGGCAATTCATTCCATACATGCACCACCCTCTGCATGAAAACATTGCTACTTAGGTTCCTTTTAAATCTTTTCCCCCTCACCCTAAACCTTTGCTCTCTAGATCTGGACTCCCCCCACTCCAGGGAAAAGACTTGTCTACTACTCTATCCAGGCCCCTCATGATTTTATAAATCTCTGTAACATCACCCCTCAGCCTCTGTTGCTCCAAGGAAAACAGCCCTAGCCTATTCAGCCTCTCCTGATAGCTCAAATCCTCCAACCCTGGCAACATTCTTGTAAATCTTTTCTGAACCCGTTCAAGTTTCACAACATTCTTCTGATGGGACAGGAATTGGACACAATATTCCAAAGTGGCCTAACCAATGTCCTGTACAGCCACAACATGACCTCCCAACTCCTATATTCAATGCTCTGACCAATAAAGGAAAGCGTACCAAACGCCGACTTCACTATCCTATCTACCTACGACTTTGCTTTCAAGGAGCTATGAAGCTGCACTTTAAGGTCTCTTTGTTCACCAACACTCCCCAGGACCTTACCATTAAGTGTATAAGTCCTGCTCTGAAATGTCTTTCCAAAATGCAGCACTTCACATTTATCTAAATTAAACTCCATCTGCCACTCCTCAGCCCAACTTTCAACTAAAACCCTTGCACTGATGTAATCTATTTCTTAACAGTTCTAATCTGTTTCTTTTTTTCAGGAGAGACTGTGCCATACATCTGACTTCCATCAAGACCTCTGCACACTAAAACCTAATGCTCCCCAGTCTATAGGTTTTCCCTCTGAGCAAATTAAAAAATCCTGATCCTTCTAAACTGAAGCCAAGATAATGCTGTTCAGTGTTTACTCTGCCCATGAGTAAAACTCTCCCAAAGCAAACAAATTCTTATTATTAACCTGGGGACTCCCACTCTCATACTGATTTATAAAAATCATGGCTCAAGAAATACTGATGAGTTAATCATTAAACCCCCTTATACACACTGATCAAAATCTCAATGCCACTCATTTAAAATCCAAACCCTAAAGTAAATAATATTAACTATATATGCAAATCACACACCTAATCTCACCTGGCCGTTGCTGCATGGTCAATGCTTTGGGACATCTCAGGACTTCTGAGAGTTCCCAATGCTTATCTTTCAGGCTATAGCCCTGTCTCTGACTATCTAGAGACTAGAAGGTCTGGATCTAAGTAGTGTTGACTCCAAAGCATGTGTGCATTGGTGTATAGAATGGGCTCCACACAAGCCATTGGTTTGAAACCACATTCATATAATGAGTGTCATGAATGTTCACTCTCCGAAACAAAACAATGCTACACTAAAACTTGCATGCTGCTTTATTTGCATAGTGGCAGTTCTCCAAAACTTCAATCTTCTAATTTTTCAGTTTGAAATATTAATGTTCTGTTGATTTTATTGCACTCTTGTGCTGACTCATAACAGACACGAATGACAGGCTCAGGTTCCAACTGATGAGTCGCCTGGTGTCCCACTGTAGAGATCAGTGGATTGGTGCCTAGATACTAAAGCTATGACCTATTTTCAGTTTGTGTCAGAGATGCACAACTACTGGACAATCAATGTGGGATGTAAGGATCATGTGTGTGTTAAAGCTACATAGTTATGTTTCTTTAATAAATGACTTCTTTTTGGTTGCTTTTCAGTTATTTGAGAAGATCAACATAACAATGGCCTCAAACACCAGCCCCTTGCTCACTAATGGAGTACACAATGAAGAGGTTTTTATGTTTCGCTGAAGTTGTTTTACAAATGTGGTTTACATGACAGCGCCTGACATTATGAAATAGTGTTCCACTCTGCTTTAGTACACAGGCTCTTGAGAACTACACCAATCACAAATCCATCAGGTCACGGTTTATGTATTTACAAGGAAAGTAATTAGATTTGTGTGAAAGATCTAACATAAGAAAAAAGAATCCTGCAGAGAATTGGCAGTAAAAGCACGACTTGGTATTGAACAGTATTAGTTTAAATCAGAAGTTGAAATGATATCATTGACTTTGGTGCCCATAAGTTAGGAAGAAGGAAAGCATCCAGGTGGGTCATGTTTAAACTGATCCTCCCAGCAGAAAACTGACCAGAGCAGTCCCAGCCACTTGTTTTACAGCCTGCCTGATTCTACTAAAATGAAAGGTGAACTCTACTGGGTTGCTAGTCTCCTTTGAGGCAGGTTTAAAATTATCTCTATGGTTCCTACTCCAGTCATTATCCAATGGCTGTTCCTGAAAGGCATGTGTATATGTCAAGTAAGGGTAAGATTAGAGGCAACTGTAATGCCATGCAAGGGGAATAATTATCTTCTGGCACTTACAGTCCATGGTTGTATATAAAGAATTGACATTTGTGCTCTACGAGAGGACAGACTGAGTTTGTGTTGTATCCTACCCTATGTTAGTCTAAATGAAAGAAGGAAAGAAAATCCACCATTCACCATGGTTATAGATGACACTGAACAAATGAAAATCACACCTGGCAGATTTGTATGAAGGGATTCCTGTTGATTTTGATGACCAAACTTTGGAAACAAGGTACACAATAACACCTCTTTAAAGAGTGTCTTCAAGTAGCGAGTAGCAATTTATTGGAAGCAAGCATAAGTGAGATTTTCCTGCTAAAAGTCATTTCCAACTCCATGTGATGACTCTTCACTGGTCAGCTGACACAGACTGTCAAACTGTCATGTAAACCAGAGGCTGCAAATGCCTCACTATCGACTTCAAATCAGAAATATCCCACACTCGAATGAAATTTGATTGTGATCGGTTTGCAATGTCGTTGATATTTCAACATAAATTCAGAAAAATAAGTTTGAATCAGAGTTTACAGTGGTGGCTTGATAATCAGACCTTGTTTGATGCCCAAGAAGCGTAATCCCTGCTCCATCATAAACACTATCTCTAAAATATACATAATTTTATTGGGAATATTTTGTCAAATCATTTCCACTAATACCTAATGTAGGCATCTTTCTGCATTCCTATTTAAATACCCACTGATTTAATGGGAGCAAGCACACCTAAGTATGGAACTGCATCATAAACTCGCCTCAGTTCAAAATAGTATAATCTCAGCTGAGGCAACAGCAAGACTGCCACAATTGACCTCAGTGCGTTTGTGATGTAGAGGAAGAGCAGGTCTAATCAGTGATTCAATAATTCCTGTTGGCAGGTTATCTATTAGAGATGAGGATAGTTTGTGTTCAACTACATTTCTCAAGATGAAAAAGCCTCTGACAGAGTATCTAGGATGATGCATGAAACATGGCTCTCACAAAATGGTCTTTATCCAAACATATATTCCAGTAAGAGTCAAGAAAAATATAAGCAGAGGCAAAGAAGGGAAAATACTTCCTTTTCCAAATTTGATAGCTGTGGGATTTCAGAGTAGCTTCATCAGAATATTCAATTTAAATCTTAGGACTTATTCGGGTTCCCTACAAGAGGTTAAACTGGCTGTATTAAATCATCTTCAGTTAGTGATGGTCAGAATAACAAGCCACCCTGTCATATTAACATGTTAATGATCTGATTTGCATGGGACTGCATGAGTTCTGATTTTGGTCACTACACTTTTAGATGGCTGGCCGAGAAACTAGGTTGTAATGGTGCCCTTCCACCTATGGGATGCCTTGATGGAGCAATTTGACAAACCCTTGCAAATTGAGTTCCAGAAGTCTACTTGGATTAATCCTAAACAGAATTATTTCTACTTCCTGAAGATGGAGTGATGCCTGAGCAATAAACCTGATTGAAACCCCTTTGACTCTGAAATACTGTTTTGATAACTCAATGTGCTGTGTAGTTGGCACTTGAGAAGGTATTTTGTACAATGATACTGTGTGCAGTATTCTGAGAATTGTTTTCAATATAAGCCTGTACAATGTTACTTAAATGAACAGGCAGATGCTTAACATGCCATTGACATTCTGTTCTGGGTAATCCAAGTTGCAGGATGGGAAAAGTTTTTGGCTGTAACAGGCTGCTCCTTTTTTTGAGGTAATTAGGGGTTGGAGGTGATTTCCTCGAATTCCAGGAGCAGCAATTACTGTTTTATATGCTGTTGCATAGTTTTGGAACTTTGGAGAAGAAAAGTCAAAACAACAGCACTTTTAAATGGGAGAAACAGACAAAAGCAGCACATGGTGAAGTCAGTGCAAGAGAGAGAGAGAGGGAGAGAGAAAGAAACCCACACTGTTCCCTGACAGAGCAGTGAACCTGCACAGTTACTGCCTTTGCTGTTTGAATTCATGTATCACTGGACATCGGAGTGTGTCTGGGAAAATTAACAAACAGTAAAATTCACAACTGATCTTGGAGGAACCTGTTTGGGAAAGGTCACAGCACAGAAACAGATAAGTGAGTAGTTTAAGTGTGGCCTTGCAGTCAGTCTGCATTAGTGAGTAAAGTGGGTTCTTTCTTGATTATATATTTTATTGAGATATGTCTCTTGATTAAACTTAAAAATGTAACACATAAGTATTAAGTTAGCCTGGAGCAGTGTTTTGTAGAGGAATAAGACATGTACTGTTTTCCGGGTCTGTAGATTGTGAAGGAGCAAAAATGGCCTTTAGTAGAGTGATATGCTCTCCTTGTCGGATGTGGGAGTTGAAGGAGAGTTTATGGGTTACTGCGGATTATATCTGCAAGAAATGCTGTTGGTTGCGAATCCTATCAGATTGAATGGATTGGTTGGAGAGATAGTAAGAGACAATGAGAAATTTACAAGAGCAAGGGTATGTGATGGATGGCAGTTATAGGAAGGGAGAAAAGTCGCAGATACAGTCGCATAGATGGGTTAACTCCAGGAAAGGTAAGAGAGGTAGGCAGGTCGTGCAGGAGTCTTCTGTGGCTATCCCCATTTCAAATAAGTATGCTGTTTTGGAAAATGCAGGGGATGATAGGTTCTCAGGGGAACGTAGCACGAAAAGCCAAGTTTCTGGTATTGAGACAGGCTCTAATGCAATGAAGGGTACATCGGGTTCCAAGAGATCAATTGTGTGAAGGGACCCTTTATTTCGAGGCACAGACAGACGTTTCTGTGGCCAGCAGCGAAAGATCAGAATGGTGTGTTGCCTCCCTGGTGCCAGGATCAAGGAAATTTCAGAGAGGGTGCAGGATGTTCTCAAGGGGGAAAGGGACCAGCAGGAGATCATTGTACACATTGGAACCAATGACAGGAAGGGAAAAAGGGTGAGATTCTGAAGGGAAAACACAGAGAGTTAGACAGGAATCTAAAAAGGAGATACTCATGAGTAGTAGTATCTGGTTTACTCCCAGTGCTGCAAGCTACTGAGGGTAGGAATAGGAGGATAGAGCAGATGAATGCATGGCTGAGGAGTAGGTGCATGGGAGAAGGATTCATATTTTTGGATCATTAGAATCTCTTCTGCGGTAGAAGTGACCTGTACAAGAAGGACAGTTTGCACCTAAATTGGAAGGGGACTAATATACTGGCAGGGAGATTTGCTAGAACTGCTTAGGAGGATTTAAACTAGTAGGGGGGTGGGGGGAGGGTGTATGGGACCCAGGGCAATAGTGAGGAAAGAGATCAATCTGAGACTAGTACAGTTGAGAAAAGAAGTGAGCCAAACATTCAGCTCAGGCTGGGACAAAGCAAAGAACAAGATAGGACTGATAAATTAAACTGCATTTATTTCAATGCAAGAGGCCTAACAGGGAAGGCAGATGAACTCGGGGAATGGTTAGGACTGGGATATCACAGCAATTACAGAAATGTGGCTCAGGGATGGACAGGACTGGCAGCTTAATGTTCCAGGATACAAATGCTTCAGGAAAGACAGAAAGGGAGGCAAGAGAGGGACAGTGGCGTTTTTGATAAGGGATATCATAACAGCTGTACTGAGGGAGGATATTGATTAGATTTTTTTGATTAGATTCCCTACGGTGTGGAAACAGGCCCTTCAGCCCAACAAGTCCGACCCTCAGAGCAACCCAGCCAGACCCATTTCCCTCTGATCAATGTACCTAACACTGGGCAAGTTAGCATGGCCAATTTGCCTGACCTGCACATCTTTGGACTGTGGGAGGAAACTGGAGCACCCGGAGGAAACCCATGCAGACACAGGGAGAATGTGCAAACTCCACACAGACAGTCGCCTGAGGCTGGAATTGAACCTGGGACCCTGGTGCTGTGAGGCAGCACTGAGACACCATGCCGCCCCATTCCTGGAATTACATGCAGGGTATTTATTTGGGTGGAACTGAGAAATAAAAAAGGGATGATCACCTTATTGGGATTGTATTACAGGCCCCCTAATAGTCAGAGGGAAATTGAGAAACAAATTTGTAAGGAGATCTCAGTCATCTGTAAGAGAAGGTGCAAAACGTGACCTACTCTTGGGAAATAAGGCAGGGCAGGTGACTGAGGTGTCAGTGGGGAAGCACTTTGGGGCCAGCGACCATAATTCTATTAGATTTAACATAGTGATGGAAAAAGATAGACCAGATTTAAAAGTTGAAGCTCTAAATTGGAGCAAGGCTCATTTTGACGAAATCAGCTGGTGCATGTGTTCAGGCTTCTGTACCTTCTCTTGATGTTAGAGTTTGTAAAAACATTGCCAAGGTGGGATGGATCTTTGAGAATGCTGGCAGCCTTTCCTTGACAGCGGGCCTGGTAGATGGATTCTGTAGATGTGAGATGAGGTTGGTCTTTGTGATTGTCTGGGCTGAGTTCACCACTCTCTGTAACCGGCTCCAATCTTGAATGGTACAGTTGCCATTCCAGGTAGTGATATATCTAGACAGAATGCTCTCGATGGCGCACCTATAAAAGTTGGCAAGGGTATTTGCCGTCATGCCAAATTTCCTCAGCTGCCTGAGGAAGAAGAGACACTGTTGGGCCTTTGTAACCAGTGCGTCCACATGAAGAGTCCAAGAAAGCTTGTTGTGGATGACCACTCCCAGGAGCTTGACACTCCACTTGTTCCACCTCTGTGCTGTTAATGTGTAGGGGGGCATGAGTAACACCCTACTGAAAGTCAATAATGAGTTCCTTGATTTTGCTGGCTTTGAGAGCTAAGTTGTTCTCAGTACACCATTTTTCCAGGTCTTACACCTCCTGTCTGTAGTCTGTTCATCACCATCTGAGCTTCGACCGCTACGTAACAAAGAGGATTGATGAGGGCAGAGTGATGCACGTGATCTATATGGACTTCAGTAAGACATTAAACAAGGTTCCCCATGGGAGACTGATTAGCAAGATTAGATCCTCAAAGTTTGTGAGAAAATTTGTAGCTCGGATGCTGGTTGTTGTGATTCTGTTCGCCGAGCTGGGAATTTGTGTTGCAGACGTTTCATCCCCTGTCTATAGATCCCATAGAATACAGGGAGAACTAGCCATTTGGATACAGAACTGGCTCAAAGGTAGAAGACAGAGGGTGGTAGTGGAGGGTTATTTTTCAGACTGGAGGCCTGTGAACAGTGGAGTGCCATAAGGATGCTGGGCCCACTACTTTTCGTCATAACAGGCATAGTTCGTAAGTTTGCAGATGACACCAAAATTGGAGGTGTAGTGGACAGTGACAAAGATTACCTCAGATTAAAACGGGATCATGATCAGATGGGCCAATGGGCTGAGAAGTGGCAGATCGAGCTTAATTTAAATAAATGCAAGGTGCTGCATTTTGGGAAAGCAAATCTTAGCAGGACTTATACACTTAATGGTAAGGTCCTAGGGGGTGTTGCTGAACAAAGAGACCTTGGAGTGCAGGTTCATAACTCCTTGAAAGTACAGTTGCAGATAGATAGGATAGTGAAGAAGGCATTTGGTATGCTTTCCTTTATTGGTCAGAGTATTGAGTACAGGAGTTGGGAGGTCATGTTGTGGCTGTACAGGACATTGGTGAGGCCACTTTTGGAATACAGAGGAACCTCGATTATCCAAATATCAATTATCCGAACTTTGGATTATCCGAAGGGGATCTCAAGGTCCTGATAGAAACATTACGTCAAAGAGCTGTTTCAACCCTGATCACGTCTTTTGTTTACAGGTACAATGATTAAAAAACGAACTCGGCTCACTGCTGCCGAGAACAGTCCTGGACAGTGCAGGCACCGTCTCTAAATGACTGACCTCCCATCCTCTCTCCCCCCACACTTTTTCCCTGGAGTTCTACATAGGGGTGAACCCTAAACCCCCCTTCCCTAGATAATCTCTCCAACATTGCCCTGTACAGGACAAAGGTGGAATCTGTCAAAAAGTTGCAGTAAAATGTTGTGTGTGTGTGTGTGTGCTATTTGTAGACTTACCCCACAAAGGCAGCAGCAGTCTTACTGTTGATATACAGTCTGGCTGCCCAGGGGTGGGGAGGGAGGAGGTGAGGGCGGCTGTGAGGGGGGGTGTGTGTGTGGATAGGGGTCGGACGTTGGTTGGGGGTGGTGCGGGGGCAGATGGCATTTTGGGGGCAGGGCTCACACATGGTGTGCTGCTGCCTAGTCTCTTGAATAGGGAGCAGACTTCACAGAAAACTCCAAGCCCCAGAGGAAATCAATTAACTGAATAATTGATTATCTGAACAAAATAGTGCCTGCCCATCTCGTTTGGATAATTGAGGTTCCTCTGTATTGTATGCAATTCTAATCTCCTTCCTATTAGAAAGATGTTGTGAAACTTGAAAGGGTTCAGAAAAGATTTACAAGGATATTGCCAGGGTTGGAGGATTTGAGCTATAGGGAGAGGCTGAACAGGCTGGGGCTGCTTTCTCTGGAGTGTCGGAGACTGAGAGGTGATCTAATAGAGGTTTATAAAATCATGAGGCATGGATAGGATAAATAGGCAAGGTCTTTTCTTTGGGGTGGGATTGTCCAGAACTAGAGGGCATAGGTTTAGGGTGAGAGAGGAAAGATATAAAAGAGACCTAAGGAGCAACTGTTTCACACGTGTGGTACGTGTTTGGAACGAGCTGCTAGAGGAAGTGGTGGAGGCTAGTTCAATTGCAACATTTTAAAAAGACATCTGGATGGGTATATGAATAGGAAGGGTTTGGAGGGACATGGGCTGGGTGCTGGCAAATGGGACTAGATTGGGTTGAGATATCTGGTCAGCATGGATGAGTTGGACTGAAGGGTCTGTTTCCGTGCTGTATATCTCTATGATTCTATTTTAAAACCGCTGCTTACTTAGTTAAAATAAATGGCTTTAAATAAAGGAAACATTTAAGCTTTGTCTTCTACTATCTTCAAGCTATGGTTTATCCCAAATGGATCTTTTTGTTATCTGTTGTCAAGCAGCAACACTCCAAATTATCAGGCCTGGGCTGGTATTCTAGTTGAAGCCTGGCTTACTTCACCGGAGTGACTATTTGGCGGGGGGGGGGGGGGGGGGGAGCAAAAGTGAAATAATTGCTTCAGCTCTAGCTGACTGTGTTTATCCAAAGGATTGTCCAGAATAGAATCAAATTCTCACCTCATGGAGTCATAGAGTAATACAGCTTTGAAATAGGCCCTTAGGCCCAAACTGGTCCATGTTCACCATGGTCCCCTCTCATCTAGTTACAATCACCTGCATTTGATCCATATTCCTCTAAACCCATCCCATCCGTGTACCTATCCAAATGTTTTTAAAATTTTGCTATTGTACCTGCCTCAACCACTTTCTCTGGCAGCCCATTCCATATACATACTACTATCTGCATGAAGAAGTTGCCCCTCAGGTCCTCCTCAAATCTTTCCCCTCTCACCTTAAATCTACGTCCTTTAGTTTTCAATTCCCCATTCCTGGGAAAAAGACTATATGCGTTCATTTTATCTATGTCCCTCAATTTTATACACCTCAAAAAGCTCACCACTCATTCTCCTATGTTCCAAGGAATAAAGTCCTATCCTCGCCAACCTCTCCCTGTAATTCAGGCCTAATAGTCCTGGCAACATCTCTGTAAATCCTCTTTGCAATCACTGCTTTCAAAAAACTATCTACTTGTACTCCGAGATCTCTCTGTTCCATAATACTCCTCAGGACCTTACAATGTACTATATAAGTCCTACCTTGGTACCTAAGTCTTAACCAATTTTGGCTCTGTTTACTGATGACATCTGAAATTTTGTCCCAGGATCATAACAAATGGGGAAACTTCCAATGATTTGTTGCTGAATGGGAATGTAGCCATGCCTAATGATGTAGGGAATGGCTGGTGTAGATCAAAACTCAACATTTTTGAATGGTTTTTACAATGTAGTCAGAATCAGTAGGAGCTTTTCTTCTATTTTTGAAACTAATTACAGTGTTTAAGAATGGAAAGGTTTCAACTATATTTCATGGCAACAGAACTATTAAATAAAGATAACAGGCAGAAATGCTGCATGGTGCAATATTCATAGATTTTACACTGTGAAATGAGGCCTTGCATACAAAACAATCTGATGAGATATGATTGCCTATGACCTGTTAGTAAACTTGTTGTGTCATTGCATGAACGTACTGACAGCTCCATTCAAAATGTAACTATTCTTATTTTATGTATAGATTAATAGAAGGACCAATGTATTTGGGTAACAATCTGAATTGTCATACAAATATCTTCTCTTTCTAATAATCTAGACAAAAAGTACCCAAATATATTGAGGGAATGGAGGCTGGTACATGATGGAAAATTGTGGAGAAAACGCTTGAAAGAATTTTTTAAAAATCCTCTTATATAAATAGGCAATGGGGTTCCTATTATAAGCCTTTGCATGTGGGAAAATTTATTTTCTGTGTTGCATATACTTAAAGTTATTTTTATTTTCTTAGGGTTATATGTTGACGTGCAATGCTGCCCAGGAAGTCTACAGTAATGGCAGTGCTAACTCCTCTCCTTACATGAATGGTAATAGTAAAGAGCACGAGACACAGAATGTCAAGAAAATCCAATTGGTTACATTCCAGAAAAGTACAACTGAACCCATGGTATGTCAGCTTTCTTGGAATGATGTTAATTTATTTTCCCTTTTAAACTTCAAATATACAGCTTAACTTTAATGCAGCTAAACATTTTGCATTTTAGCAAGACATTAGGCTAGTTCAGCTGGTACTTAAGCTTTAGTATCTGACCATATTCCCTTCCTGCATTTCCTGGCAAGACACCTCCAGCATCTTGCTTAACCAAGTACTGCTGGTGCCCTTCTCTCCAGATTCCTCCATAGACTTCCATCTCCCTCTTTTTTTAAAAAAATTGATTTTCCTGCAGCTTTGCATTCTCCCTTTCACCATCTACTCTTTCAGCATTAGCCTTTTGGGCAGTTCTTCCTCCTACTTACCACCAAATTTCCAAAGTCTTCAGGCATTTTCCAACTGGGAAATTTCATCCTTTCTTTTCCATCTTGAATGTTGTATCTCTGTGACATTGCTTTCAGACCCCTTCCTTAATCTCTACCTGGTCTTGTTCAATTATGGCTACCAATTGTAAAGTGCTTTGGAATGATAAAGATGTTCTATAAATGCCATTTTGTTATCATTCACACACTGATTCTCTCAGTGGGGAGGTAATGGAATAGCAGTATAAAACTTCACCAGTAACCCAGAGGCTTAGGCTAATGCCTTGTGGATCGAAGTTCAAATTCCATGGCAGATGGTGGAATTTAAATTCAATTAGTAAATCTGGAATATCAGGATAATCTCAGGAATGATAAACATGAAACTATCATTGTTGTAAAAATCCCATCCTTTAGGTAAGAAACCCTGCTGTCCTTTGCTATTCTGGCCTAGCTGTGACTCCAGACTCCTAGCAATGTGGTTGACTTTTATTTGGCCTCTGAAACAGGCTAACAAGCCACACTGTTCAATGGTAAATAGGGATGGGCAACAAATGGTGGACTTTGCAATGATGGAATAAAGTGGCCTTGCTTCATTTGAAAGCAATGGCAGTAATAGATGGACAAGTGACCCTGGGTACAATTCAGCCTGATTGTGTTCTCAAATCATACACCTACCTGTAAGAACCCTAGACAGTGGTCCACTTTGTTAACCCTGTATAATTCTCACTCTTTTTTGGGGAAAAGGGCACTGAGGTCCCATCTCTTAGAATGGCAAATTTCAGATTGGGAACTTTGATTGTGTGGTTATAAGGACTGCTTTCACCAACTGAGTCATCAGGAGACCCTGTTCAGCTCCTCAAGTAATGAAACTGAAACTGACTGTATGTGACTGTTGCGGGAGGCTTGATTCAACTGGCTAAAAGGCAGAACTGCCAATCACAATAGAACTATCACAATACCCCCCCGGTTCTTCAATTCGTTGTAATTTCAGACTATCCACGAAAGATTATGTTTCAGTTCACAATTTTAGGGATTGCTCATGAGAGTTTTCTATGAATTTAATTGTAAAATATTAGCTTTGAGGTGCAGCGCGATAGGGGCATTTAAGCTTGGGTGGTTTGAGTTGATCGGGGTGGGAGGAGGCAGGACTTTGAGTTGGGAGACAAAGGGTGAGCTTCGTGGATGACGAGTCAATTGAGAGGGTTGGAAGGGTCAATTGGGTGAGCTATCAGACATTGGAGGGAGCCTGTGTAATAGGATCAGGAGCTTGAAGGGAAGGCTTGCAGTCCTTAGAGAAGGGGGCATTGGTGTTTGGAGGCTGGGGCATGGAACAGATGACAAATAGTTGGAGAAATTGTAGTGGAGAAAGGTCATGGGGGGGGGGGGGGGGGGGGGAGGAAGGTTCAAAAACCACAGGCTACTCGCACAGAAAGGCAACACTAGCCAAGAGATAGATGCAAAGGTACTCTTGTCCTGAGTCCACCTAATCCTCAGCTGGATAAAGCTGCCATGTTTCCTTAAATTTACAAAATCTAACTGACCAGAGCTAAGGTTGAAAACCTGAACACCAATGAGACTAACAGCCCCCATGATCATATTTAAAATTGTAACTGTGCCATCCACTTACCTTGCTACCTCAGTTATAGCCAGAAATGGGTGAGATAGAAGTGGGTTTTGGTCAGATAAAAAATGTTTGAGGATTTAACTCTTCACCTGACGCACAGCCACCTGTTTTTTAGGTTCAAATTCAGTCTCTTCAAAATAAGGCAAGGGCATGTGCTCCTTAATGTGGTACATGAATAAATATTGTCTATATTTTTCAGTCAGTTTACAAATTCACACACTGGCGACTTGAAAAGACATTTAATTTCACTTCTTATATCTGCAGGGAATTACTCTGAAACTGAATGACAAGGGACGCTGTGTTATTGGAAGAATCCTGCATGGAGGGATGATTCATAGGCAAGGTGTGAAGGCAATATGGATGATTCCCTTTCTCCCCAAGACTGGTTCCATCTCCATCATGTTAAAAATTCAGACCAGATTTTATATATTAACATTTCATGGTTTTCTCCTCCTCTTGTCTCTTTTTGCTGTGTTAGAGTGCTCTGAGCACTGGAGCAGTCTGCATTACCTTGTTTTAGTGGTGTAGCTTCATATCCTGACAGTGCGGCAGGCAGTTCCACAGCTGTGCCTGGCATTCACTTACTGAGGTTAGGATTCAAAACCCAGGTTGATTTTGCTTCCGTCTTAAACTGGGTTTATTATGAATTTTAATTTTTTTTGAAAACTCACCTACTGTCGACCTGAGGTGGCTAAGCTCGCCTCAGCAACAACTTTCTCTCGCGGTGGCACCACTGACCCTTTCAGGGCTGCCAGTGCTCTGAGAGGCTCCACAGCATGAGGAGCTCACCGCTGTCTTTAATTGCACTGTGGGACCACTGGATGCCAGTTCAGAGGCTGCATCTGGGCAGGTTGCAAATGCAGCCCCCACCCTGTCTCGACCCCAGGCACCCAGATATGGTTCTGACTCTGGAATCACTTTTCTGTCCTATTAAAATTCCACTCATTAACTTCTCCATGGATCATGCCAGACATCCCCTGTATATCCAGCATTTTCTCTTTTCATTCACACTTGCAGCATCCACTGTACCATGCTTTTGTACCACTTCGAAATGTGATGATGTCTGTTCTCTCATACCTTATTTTTTTGTACATCCTAAGCCAATGGTAGACAAATACAACAGGTATACCTCACTGAAAAGTGCATTTAGCTTGCATGTATCACAGAGTCAAGTAATTCACTGTTGGGTGGCACTGGCTACAAGCCAATTGCTGCATGTAGGTTGGTAAAATGCAGCCTTCCTGCCTAAGTGAAAGCAGGTTTCAGCACAGCATCTACTGTAGTGGCAGGAATACATAATCTATCTTGGTTAAAAGCAGTTTTCAGCTCTGCATCTTTTGAAGTGAGTGGGATAGTGTCTCACTGAAAACTATCATATGTGGTAACAGAGCACAGCCCTGTGTCATGAGTCTCTGTGATCCTCAAGTGTTTTATTGCCTAATGATAGTGAAAATGTATTTATTACTTAAACCAACAGGCTCACTCCATGTTGGTGATGAAATTCTGGAAATAAATGGCAAGAGTGCAGCAAATCAGACAGTGGAGCAGCTGCAGTCGGCCCTGGTAGGTTGTAAGCTCTGTAGAGTCCACTTCACTTCAAAACAAACTCTCAAACATCTGCAATAATTAAGCACAACAATAGTGTAACAGAGTTATCAAACTGACAGGGTAAATGTTTCCTCTGCCTTTTTAATATATTTAGTGATGAATTGAATTTGGGGGGGGTTTCAGAATTTTGTTACATTCATTTTCTACCAGGTACCACCAGATAGTGAACAGCATTCGAACTTTGATGATCCTTTCTCTTCTTCCTCATCCAAACCATTGCACTAACTTGGTCATTTTCCTGAGATCATCTCAACAAGATGCCTAGCGTATCAGTAGAAATATAATTAGTAGAAGTGGGCAGCACAGTGGCTCAGTGATTAGCACTGCTGCCTCTCAGTGCCAGGGACCCAGGTTCAATTCCCACCTCGGGTGACTATCCGTGTGGAGCTTGCACATTCTTCCCACTGTCTGTGTGGGTTTCCTCCCACAATCCAAAATGTGCAAGTCAGGAGAATTGGCTATGCTAAAATCTACTATAGTGTTAGGTGCATCATGACAGGGAATGGGTCTGGATGGGTTACTCTTCGGAGGGTCGGTGTGGACGTGTTGGCCTGAAGGGCCTGTTTCCATACTGTAAGAAATCTATTCTAATCTAACACCCCTGCTGCTGTAAAACTGAACATAAAGGTAAATTCTTGATGGGAAACAAAATAAAATTGATTCTATTATTATAGATCACAACAGATTGGACACCAACGATAAAGGACATTAGGATAGGTGCATGATAATGTGTTGAGGAACAGGCATTGAGCAATTCTGCATAGGAATATATGAAAATATAATTCAGTGACAAATGGACACCAATGTATTATAGTATGATATACAGTAATTGCAGTTAGCACTTTGTAATGAATGCACTTTGAATTTATATACAAGCAAGCTGATAAGCAGTGAGTGTAAGCAAATCAATTTGTCTCACCTTGTTTGAGTGCAACTGATCATTCGGGTAAACTTCTTTATTTGTTTTACAGAAAGAAATTATGGGGACCGTCACCTTACAGGTTCAGTCTAACTACCACTGCAACCCTCCGTCCTTTGAGGTGAGCGAGTTCACTATATTGCAAATCATGAGTGGTATGCTGTTGGAGGAATGTTGACATATTGTACTAGGTACAAATCCTTTTGCAATACTAGACTTAAAGAAGAAATAATGGATAAATGTAACACTGGTTCACAACAAAATGATTTGGATATAAATATAGGAGATATGGTTAGCAAGTTTGCAGATGACACCTAAGTTGGTGGTGTAGTGGACAGTGAAGAAGATGTCAGAGCACAGTGGGACCTTGAACAGATGGGTCAATGGACCTAGGAATGGCAGATGGAGTTTAATTTAGATAAATGTGAGGTGTGGCATTTTGGTAAGGCAAATCAGGGCAGGATGTACACAGTTAATGGCAGAATCCTAAAGAGTGTTGCCAAACAACGAGACCTAGGGGTGCAGATACATAGTTTCTTAAGTGGGGTTGCAGGTAAATAGGGTGAGGAAGAGGGCATTTGGCATGCTTGCCTTCATTAGTCAGAGCATTGAGTATAAGATTTGGGATGTCATGTTGCAGCTGTACAGGAATTGGTGAGGCCACTTTAAGAATACGGCATACAATTCTGGTCATCCTTCTATAGAAAAGGTGTTGTTAAACTTGAAAGGATGCAGAGAAGATGTACAAGGACTTTACCAGGGTTGGAGAGTTTGTTTTATAGGGAGAGGCTGAATAGGCTTGGATTTTTTTCCCCTGGAGCATTGGAAGTTGACAGGTGACTGTATAGAGATTTATAAAATCATAAGGGGCATGAATATGGTGAATAGCAAGGTTCTTTTCCAAAGGTGGTGAGTCCAAAACTAGGAGGCATGGTGGACTGTGAAGAAAATTATCTAAGATTACAAAGACATTTTGATCAATTGGATCAATGGGCTGAGTAGCAGCAGATGGAATTTAATTTGGATAAATGTGAGGTATTGAATTTTCATAATTCAACCAAGGACAGAGCCATGGGTCATTGCTCAGACTATTGAGTCTAGCAGTTGGGATGTCATTTGAGGTTGTACAGGACATTGGTGAGGCTTCTTCTGCAATACTGAGAGCAGTTTTGGTAGCCCTGTTATAGGAAGAATATTATTAAACTGAAGAAGGTTCAGAAAAGATTTAAGAGAAAGTTGTTGGGAATGGAGGTTTGAGATATAAAAATAGACTGGAACATTTTTCACTCGAGCATAGGTGTTTGAGGGATGACCTTTTATTGAGGTATATAAAATTTAGGCATACAGATAAGTGAATGATGAAGGTATTTTCCCTAGGGTGGGAGAGCTCAAAACAAGGAGGCATATTTTTAAGGTGAGGGGAGAAAGATTTAAAAAGGACATATGGGGTAATTTTTGTTTTTACACAGTGGTTCATGTGTGATATGAACTGCCAAAGGACCTGGTATAGTTATAACATTTAAGAGGAACTTGGATAAATTCTTGAATAGGAATGGTTTGGAGGGATATGGGTCAAGGGTTTTCCATGCTACATGATTCTATGGCTCACTATCACACCAATTCAATGGACATAATAACTGAACTTAACCAAAGCTGTAGATAGGTTTATCACTGTGGTAGATATGAGACTTTGTTTGAATTGAGTGTTTCTTACTGGTTTTTGCTTCACAGGCTATATGTTCTAATCAATCAACATTATGAAAGGTGAATATTGCCTTAAAATTCTCATCTACTAGATGCTGTCATTCCTTCCATTTCATCCCGTCTGTCCCAGAACTGTAGTGTCATTGTTGCATATCACAAGTCACTTTAACCATTGCTTCTAGCTTTTTTTAAAGAGGCTATTTTAGTATTAACAGAACCCTTTCAGTCAGTAACGTACATTGCCTCGAGCAACCCCTTAGTTATAATAATAGTTGATTAATCCTGACAGGAACAACTAATCGATGTGCACCATTTTGTGGATTCTGCTGAATAATATTGATGAGGCTGTCGTAAATTTTTAAGGTTTAACTGAAATCTGCAGTTAAATGCAGGAATCCAGAAATGGCTGTCAGAGATATTATGTTCTTCCACAATAGGAACATGGTATGTTATGATATGAACTTGGTGTCAAAACCCTTAAGGTCCACACTAAATATTACTAAAAAAGTTGGAGTTTTAAAAATGTAACATGGGAATTACTACTGAACAGCCTCTGGGCCTGAACAGATCGTTTTACAAAGGTGAATTGCATTTCCTCAGAAGAAAATGTCTCACTTTGCATGGCTTAGCAGGAGCTCGCTTGCTTGAAGAACCTTGCTGTTGCTTGCCCTGTTCAAGCCATTAGATATTCCCCAAACCAGAAACTGCACTGGAACAGAAGGCAGCTGAGAAGAAAATGCTGGTCTGTGAGAAATAGACCCAGGAAAAGTTATACAGCAGCAAAAGCTGGGATCTAAGCAAAGGATGCTGTAGTCACTTACACTAACTCTTCTGCTGAGAACAGTTAAGCTAGCACAGATCAGAAAGATGAAGCCTATATTCTATTGACCAGCATTGATCAACACACTGAAAATACTAAGGACTCTAACTTACAACATTTTGAGAGGAGTTAATGAATCAAGAACATGCATTTAATTAGTATTTAATGAACAAATAAATTAGAACATTTAAGTAGCAATGTGTTATCAAAATGTAGACAGCAGACAGAAAAATGAAGTTGAGGCGAAGATGAGATCAGCCATAATCATATTGAATGGTGTAGCAGGCTCAAGGGGTTGGATTTACCTACTCCTGCTTCTACTAGTTACATTCATATGTCCAAGGACAGCTTGGTTGTGCAGTGATAAAATATTACCTATTATGAATTTACATATTTACCTTTTCTTTTCCAGATGTACATGCGAGCTCAGTTTGATTATGACCCAAAGAAGGATGATCTGATCCCCTGCAAGGAGGCTGGGTTGAAGTTTGAGACTGGTGACATTATTAAGATAATCAGCAAGGACGATCCCAACTGGTGGCAGGGTACTGTGGAGAACTCGAGCAAAGTAACTGGATTAATTCCTTCCCCTGAACTGCAGGAATGGTATGCACTAACCTTACCAAAACAGAAAGAACCATCTGTTAGAAACCGATGGGTGGTGTAATACAATGATAGAATTAGAGATAATGACTTTAAAGTAGTGCTGTCTATCCTGTTCGAGCAATGTGCCAAGGTGAATGAGTGGGCCATGTTTGTTTAAAATATTTTTGAGTTGGACAAACACCACAGCTCAGAAACTAACTTATTAATTGGAATCACTTGGTTATATTAGCTTCACCTTTCCTTCTAGTCTCTTGCTTCACTTATTCTATTGCACTCTCTTCCCTGTTGGATGTGTCTCTCTTTTTTGATTGTTTCTTGGTTTCTGTACTTGTGCACTTTTTCTGGCTTTCTAGTTTTCCACTGTCTCATAGTGCAAGACAACCGCTAAGTAAGTGTCTCTTGCTTTCTAATGCTCCTTCCTGTACTCCTATCTTTTTGACTCATTCTCATTTCTGTGCCTTGTTGTCACCGTCACACCAGGTTTCAATATTGGCAGTATATCCATTTATAAGATGAACTGTTGGGTAAATTGACCACTGTAATAATGCTATTAGCAACAAGCTTTTTTTAAGCAATTGCACATACTGCAGTGTACCTTTGTTTCCAATGGTATCACGTGCCTCACAATGATACAATTACATTTGGAGGAAGAGTGAAGTCGTTATCACCCCAATGCTGCAGTAAAAGCCGGTTTCATTCCCATACACAGATCACTTTTGTTTCTGAAGTTTTTTTCAAACACATCTTTTAAATTAGCAGTTCTTCATAACACTGGAGAACTCCTCGCCTATAAAGAATAGTTGTACTTTTATAGTAATTGAAAA
Source organism: Chiloscyllium plagiosum (assembly GCF_037043375.1). NCBI lineage: Eukaryota > Metazoa > Chordata > Chondrichthyes > Orectolobiformes > Hemiscylliidae > Chiloscyllium > Chiloscyllium plagiosum. The sequence continues at coordinate 57,529,404 of NW_028270149.1, read as the reverse complement.
GGCTAATGGAATGTTGGCATTTAATTTGTGCTTTTAAAATCATCATCAGGCCCTTACAACAAAGTGAACACAGCATGTGGAGTCTTTTAACACGGGAAGGCTGCTGCATTGCAGCCAAAACACAGTTCTAGCTGACCAGGAGAATCTTGTCTTAAGTGCCTGCCATAGACAAAATGAAGGGATTTGCACATTGACAATCAATCTGTTTGGCTGATGTATGAAACACATCTTCCTTGGGTACCTCCTGTACCACAATATTTGAGATGCTGGATACAAATAGAAGGAACTATTAGTTCACTTGTACAAAGCCTTGCTCTGGCCTAAGCTGGAGAATTGCACTAGATTTAAATACTACACCTTAGGAAGATTATGCTGGCCCTGGAGATACAATGCAGTTGATTACATTGCCAGGATTTTTTAAGGATTGAAATAGAATTATAGCATGTATTTCTTAAGAGTTTATAAAGTCAAGAGCTAGTCTAATGTTAAAAATGACAACAGAATTTTGATATCGTAAATTTAAAGAGGTTTTTTCATCTGGTGGAATCTTAAACAAGTGGTCACAATTATCAGAATTAAATCTAGACCATGCAATGAAACCAAGTAGTACATTCACACACAGTGAAGGTAGTGGAAATCTAGAATTCAGTACCCAGAAGGCACGTTAATGATAGCAGTTAAATTTATCAGATTGAAATTAAGAGTTTTTAAAAAACCAGGTAAGGACATTAAACAGTTGGTTCAAAAGTCCACAAATGGAGTTGAGGTAAAAGTCAGCCAGAATAATGAAAGCACTCTATAAATTGAAACTCCATCCACGAATATTTCCTTTGTTCAGTTTATGGACCATTTGGTGGAAAATTAGTTTTTTATTCATAACAAAGAGAGTTTCATTCACAAGCACATAATGTTGGTCTCATTATACACGTTTTAAGTTTGTTACTATTTGTGAAATGATAGAGATATGAGAGCAACTGATAGGACTTCTATTGTAATGATTTCACAGTTTCTTAGACATGTACATTTGTCCCAGGAATTGAAATTGCTAAAATATAAGTTGTGGCTTCACATTCTTAATACTGTTCCTTGTTTACTTATACCATTATAGGAGGGTGGCCAATAGGAATACAGCTAACCAAGATGTCACCTCAGGCTGTGGAATGTTTGGAAAGAAGAAAAAGCAGTGTAAAGACAAATATCTGGCCAAGCACAGTGCAAGTATGGCTCCATATCCCTCTTTATCTGACATTGTTGATAAATGTTCAGTGTATACAGTACTGGGAAATCCCTTTTCACCCTTCTGATCAAGGAATGTAGTAGGCTGTGAACGTTGTACATTGAAAGTAATTTTTTTTTTAGGAATTTTACTATTTATTTTACTGTTACTTTTATGTGGCCAGCTAGCCTTTAATCAATGTGGATTTGGTTTTACTGCTTCAAAACTGGGCCTGGCCACTGTCCTGAGCTGAACCATACTTGTCCTATCTATTATGATCTAAACTTAGCCTCCTGTCAGTCTCTGCAATACTCATCGACTGCTACTTGATTTCCAGAATATCACATGCTTTTGCACCTGCTTCAGTTTATCTGCTGTAGAATTCCTCATCTATTCCTATCTTACTTCCAGCCTAACTGTTCACTGCTCTTGACTGGTCTCTTACCTCTGAACTCACCTGAAATTCTGCTGCCATACTTAAATCATACCAATCCCACACATCGATTAACCCTGTTCTTACTGATTTACTTTGGACTCTGATCCAACAGTGCCTCAATTTTAAAAATTCCACATCCTTAATCTCAATAACATACATTGGTTCACCCCTGGTCCCACGTCCCTATAATCTCCTCCGGTCCCACAACCCTTCAAGATGTATAAGTTCTTGAAATTCTGGCCTTTTGCAAACACCTAATTTGAATTGCGCCACATTAGTGACCATACCTTCAACTGAGTGAGCACAATGCTTTGAATGTCCCTTTGTTTCTCTACCTCGCTACATCTCTCCTTTTAAAATCCTCACGTTTATCTTTTGGACCAAGCTTTTGCCCACTTGTCTTAACTTCTTACATGGCTCAACAGATTTTGTTTGATAGCCCCTATAAACATCCTGGGAACATTTTACTGCATTGAAGACACACGGGATCAATTAGCTCAGTGGGTTAGATGGCTACAGTATGGTGTTGATGGCATGAGTTAAATTCCTATATTTACTACAGGTAGTTTATGAAAATCTATCTCCTTGCTTTAGCCCCCTCAGGTCATATAACCACCTATCAATCTCTGGTAGATATGCCTTTGGTCAATCATAGATTATGGCTAGTTACCAAAGATATCACATAATTAAAAGCTGCTATTTCTGCAATGTGCAATGGGATTCTATAACTATCCTGATCCTGGTTTCTTTTAAATCTGTCCATGCCTCATTCCGTCTTATGATCTGTTCTACCTTGTAAAACTTCCAAGATATCAGAGGTGCTTTAATTTTAGCCTTTCAAAAATCCCTAATTTTAATGTCTCCACCATTGTTGGAGCCTTCAGCTATCAATATTCTAAGTTCTGGCATCCCTTTCCGAAACCTCTGTGCCTCCCTTTAGAGAGTTTTTCAAATCCAACTTTAGTGTTGTTTTGGTTATCTGACCTAGTAAATCCTTATGTTGCCTAGTGTCAAATTGTGCTTTAACTGTTTGGACATTTTAGTACATCTAAAGTACTATGCAAATACAAACTATTTTTGAACATGTAAAAATGGTATTATCAAAGCAGTGATGCTACAATGTTCCGTATGAACACTAAGAACGTGCAGCTATGCAATAATCTGTGGCTGAAACTTTATTGCTGGAACAGCACAGCAGGTCAGGTAGCATCCAGGGAACAGGAGATTCGACGTTTCGGGCACAGGCCCTTCTTCAGGAATGACAGGAATGTCATTCCTGAAGAAGGGCCTGTGCCCGAAACGTCGAATCTCCTGTTCCCTGGATGCTGCCTGACCTGCTGTGCTGTTCCAGCAATAAAGTTTCAACTAAAGCAGACAGCATCTAGCCTCCCCTTACTCCCTTGAATCGCAATATGGCTAAATTTTTCACTTCTTGAAGACAAGTATGGCCTTTTGGACTCACAAACACATTTCCTGAAGAAGGGCCTGTGCCCGAAACGTCGAATCTCCTGTTCCCTGGATGCTGCCTGACCTGCTGTGCTGTTCCAGCAATAAAGTTTCAACTAAAGCAGACAGCATCTAGCCTCCCCTTACTCCCTTGAATCGCAATATGGCTAAATTTTTCACTTCTTGAAGACAAGTATGGCCTTTTGGACTCACAAACACATTTCCTGAAGAAGGGCCTGTGCCCGAAACGTCGAATCTCCTGTTCCCTGGATGCTGCCTGACCTGCTGTGCTGTTCCAGCAATAAAGTTTCAACTTTGATCTCCAGCATCTGCAGACCTCACTTTCTCCTCGAATAATCTGTGGCATATCATGCAAGCAACAAAGAGGCAGTGCACAAAGATCACTTTAAGATATACGAACGCATAGCTGTGCAACAATCTTAAAGGGACCATGTACTACACAAATAGCCATTCGCAGTAAAGAAAAAGAAAAGCAAACAGTGGTCATTGATTTCTTGCTGTTCAGCAGTGACAGCTGTCATTTAATTATAGTTCAAATTTACTATTGTTGTCTTCAAATGTTTCTCCATAGTCTTTGATCGACTGGATCTTGTCTCCTATGAAGAAGTTGTACAACTCCCTGCATTCAACCGAAAGACCCTGGTACTTCTTGGTAAGTATTGGTGGTTAGCACCAACTGAATTTTTACCATCACATCATAAATTGTAATAATAGTTGGAATGCTTACAATGCCAAGAAAACTACAATGGTCTAGAAGACTCTCATTGGTATATCTGATAGGAGAGAGGCACATCCCCTGTCTTGTGGTACTTTTTCATATCAGATAGCATATTGGACCATGCGAGTGTATACATTATGCCAACTGGCACACACCCATTTTGTTTCAATGTTATTACAATAACCACTAGGACAAACACAAAAATGAGAGAACACACTTACGAAGCATCACATCTGCTAAGTTATCAGTGTACTAAAATTCATTGTTTCATTTATTTGCAGGGGCTAGTGGAGTGGGTCGGAGTCACATCAAAAATGTTCTAATTACTAAACATGCAGACAAATTTGCTTATCCAATTCCTCGTAAGTGTTTCAAGAGACATGATATTACTGCTGTTAGTGAACCAATTTCTTCCAATGTCAAATCATATCTGCTGTGTATTGCATGTACTGTACACTTCTCGACCAACTAGCTCATGATTTAAGGCTTGAAGCTAATTTCTTTACCATCTGTTGCAATCTTTTGACTTTATAGAACTGTTTTTTCTCTCAACAAACTGTAGCAATGTTTGTACATAAAAGTAAACATTAAAACATATCTTTGAGTGAAGTTATTGAGAGAAATTGTAGAATTTTGTCATTGTATTTGTGGTATTTCAACAGTTAGTCATATTTTCATTCTAGGATTACTTTGATATTTGCTGAGAAGTTACAACTTTGCTGTAATACAGTCCCTAGAACTGTTGTTCTTGCTATAGGACACCTAAAAATTGTGCCTCAAGATCTAACAGTAAATTAGAAATGATCAGTGTCCTGTATTCAGAGCATCAACAGTGAATTGCAATGGTCTGTCAGGTGCTCTACAAGGAGAGATGCTTCACCCCGTACATCCGATATACTATCAACCACAACAGAAAGATACACAGACTACAATATTTACCTCTTAGGTTAAAACACAGAGGATGACTCTTCAGCTTCGATTTTTATTTTGTTATTGCAGAACATCTAAAACTCTATCTACATGACTAATCACTGAGGAGTTATTCAATACTCTACTTGTAGTACTTTTTAATTCAAATTCCTTTACAGGCTTAAAGGGCACAAAGTAATACATCCATAGAGACAGATGCACATACCAAAGAGGGTCCAGCAAGACTGTACATCTACAAATTGCTGAGGGAGTCAATGAATACAGAATTCTTGCTGTATTGGAAACAATCCAGTGTGGTAGCTGTTTTCAAAAAAATAAAATATATCCAGGTAACTACAAACTCACTAGATGAACTGAATGACCTCTCTCCCACTGCTAACTTTGTGATCTTTGAGGCTTCACCATGGGAGAAGGACATTTCACTTTATTCCCCATAACAACCCAAATGGCATTGTCAAAAGGAACCCTTCATACAAAAGTTTTGCAACTTGATCCAGAGTCCAACACACTGAGTCATTTAAAATGCAAAATTATTGGCTAGCTTGCCCCCTAATAGCAGTGTATCAAAAACAGATACTTTAAGAATCGGCTGATAACTTCAATCTGACCAATACTAATGACAGCACTACTTCCTGCCCTTTCCCAGCCCACAAAACAATAAAAGAAACCTAATATATCATGCTCTTCCTCTACTAGATACTTCCAGGTCACCAAAGGAAGATGAAGAAGATGGAAAGAATTACTACTTTATTTCCAATGAGGATATGGTGAAGAACATTACCTGTAATGAATTCCTAGAGTATGGAAGCTTCCAAGGGGCCATGTTTGGAACAAAGTTGGAGACAATCCGCAAGATCAACCAAAGCCAGGGCAAAATTGCAGTGGTGGACATTGAGCCCCAGGTATGTCCTAATTATGTGGTTGCTTCCTCAATATTTTGGTGACTGATTGAGAGACTTCTCTCAAGAATAAATATACTATCACCAACATGTTCCCCAACTGACATATTAAACATTGCCCTGTCTGTACACTATATAGACTCTATGAAAGTAGATAAGACTGCGAAGAGTTGTACAGTTATGTAGTCTGGCAGTAGACTGTACAATCTGACATGAAAGTGATGGGAAAGCAGTTTCCTATTTGGCAAATACTTAAATTCAGGTACATCTGCACAATACTAGTGTTAGCTGGAAAAGTGTCTATTCTCCTTCAATGCCTTACTAAATAAGTCCTATGCAGGCATTAAAACCATATTACATATTAGCAAATAGGAAGTCAAATGCTTCAATGCAGAAATTTATATAATTCCCTTTCATATGCTGTCCACATTGAATGGAAAATAGCGTTGAGAAACATATCGGCCATGATAGAATTGTAGAGCACACTTGATGAGCTGAATGGCCTAAATCATTGTCATTTTATGGCGTGGACGTGTCGTAAGCACTCAATTTTTCAGCCAACAGCAGCAAAAGATCCTCGACACAGTAGGCTTCATGTATTTTAGACTCATAAGTGCAATGACACCACAGTGGGGTATAGTTAATATGGAGGACTGTGATAAAACAAATACGTAAACAAGCTTGAAGAATGGATCTATAATTAGAAGAAGTCAGTTGCAATATAAATTGTGATGGGGTACTTTGAGGAAGTGCGACAAAGATGAACTATTTAGAATACCACCAGAACAACAAGATTATGCCTGTCTGAACTAGCTGAGGTTTTTGGTTTGGTAAAAGTAGTAGGATTGAGGGGTGAACTGAGAAATCTTTAACTTTTAGGAAAACACAGGATAAGATGGCATTGAGCCGTTTGCAGAGGAAACAAGAACTCTATTGTAAATATAGAAGACTGTATCTAACAAACAGTGGATTTAGGGGAAAAAAGTCGTCTCAGAGGATGGTTAGGAAATAAATCTTCTTACAAGTAGTTAAGGTGACACTCAGAAACCTGTTCAAGGATAAGCCAAATAAGACATGAAGCAGAAAGGGTGTTTTAAAGGGATAAGATGATAGAGAATTGGAGGAACGTTAAGTAGAGAATTAAAATTTGGAAGGATCTGTTGGGCTAAATGGAGTGCTGTAAATACTCTGCAATTTAATGTAAGAGAAGGAAGGTTGAGAATTACCAGATAAGAAACCACTAAAAACAAACTAGACTACAGGCTTAAAAGGATGATATCAGTAATGTTTCTCACAAGGATGGTTGAGAGATAGATTCTCATCTGGACACTACAGAATCCCCTATTCATTGTTATGGCAGCATGGAAGGGCAACAAGGTTTTAGGTTACACATTTCATCAGAAGGATGTTACTAATTCAATTGTACTGAATTGTTAACCCAGCACTGTATTGGAAGGGCCCTGAATCCACAATTTTCTAATTGTGTGGTGATCTGACACCTATCTTATATTCAGATTTTACGAAGTAATTTCAATTGACTTTTTTCTCCCCCAACATGCACACCTAATGACTCCCTCTGTGCTCAGTTTCAATCATATTACATCACTCGACATGATTTTGCATAGCATTACATTCTAAACAGTCAGGCTTTGCAATATTAATATACTGTACTAATAATACATGTATGCACTCTAATGGCAGGCCCTAAAGGTTCTCAGAACAGCAGAATTTGCACCACTGGTGGTATTTATTGCTGCTCCATCTGCTGCTCAGCCAGGGAATCAGGTAAGGATTGTATTGAACTTAGCTGGCTAAAATAATAAAATCTGTTGGACATGATAATGTCTCATTGAGCATGAGGAATATCAAAAATCAAGTTTGTTCCAAAGATTTTTAAATTCAAACAGTCAGGTTGCGTGGATCTCAGTAGCAAAAATTGAATTTGTATTCCCATTCTAGAGAACGGGAAGTCACATAAATATTATTTTAAAATACACAGCCATAAAAATACAAACATTGAAATAGGTTTTACCAATCTGTCTGAGTTAGTGCAGAGACCCCGCTAGTGACTGGCGTCCCAGCTGCATTCCACACCTTCTCTAGTTCAGTGTTTTTTATATTTTAAAAAAAATCAATATGGAGATGTGCAGAAGGAAAACCACTATGGACTAGTGGACACTGAGTGGGCTAACAGGCTGAGCAGACAACTCTGACTGTAATGGAGTTCAGCACAAGAGGCCATAACAGACTTGATATAAAGCCTTGAATGCAAGCTAACAGTAATTTGAGCCACTACAGAGCCAGCTACCATAGCAAAAGTAGGAAAGGAAAACATTAAGGAAAAAGTAATATTTATAAGGAGAAAACAAAGCTCAATTTTAACCATGCAAAGCAAGAAATCCCGATGAGATAACATATACAGGTCAAAAGTTTGCTCTCACAACCCAACCCAAAGGGATCACGAGCAGAGACCTTACAAGGGCAGTCAAGGTGTTACATTGTGTCTGCTGAATTTTGTCTGTTAACATGGAAAAATCCATAGGAGATTTCGGAATGGCATGGATTAAGTAGTAGACTAATCATGTATTATTTCATAAAAGCAGACTTATACAATTTAACAGTACATAACATAGTGCTCCTGTTAAGTCCCATTCTAAAAAGCATAATACATACCCAACTCTCTCAAGGCAATAGTTCAGGCTGATGGCTAAATGTTTGTGCAGAGATAGGCTTTTGGAACCTTAAGGGGAGAACATCATTGCGTTTTGCTGGAGGGGGGAGATTAGGATCTAGGCAGCTGACATTGTAGACACTGCATGCAGCAATTCGAGGGTATTTAGATTAGATTCCCTACAGTGTGGAAACAGGCCCTTTGGCCCAACAGGTCCACACCGACCTTCTGAAGAGTAACCCACACAAACCCTCTGACTAATGCACCTAACACTATGGGCAATTTAGCATGGCCAATCCACCTGACCTGCACATCTTTGGACTGTGGGAGGAAACCCACGCAGACATGGGGAGAATGTGCAAACTTCACACAGACAGACACCTGAGGCTGGAATCGAACCTGGGTCCCTGGTGCTGTGAGGCAGCAGTGCTAACCACTGAGCCACTATGCCGCCCCACAAATATAACGAAAGATGGTGAGACTGAAGTTACAGAGATGGAGTGGCTAAACATCAAGGAACAGGCCAAAGTAGTAGCACATGGCTCATATAGTAAGGAACAGGACTTGTTGATATTTAAAACAGACAGCATGTTGGATATCAAGTTTCCATGGAGTAGGATGTGGGCAGCAGCAAGGATTATGCTGAAATAGTTAAGTCTACAGGTAACAACGAAACAAGTGAGGCTTTTGGCTAAAGAATAGAAGTGGGGTGGAATCCAGAAATGTAATGGATGGGGAAAAGTAGGCAATTTCAGTTTTTCCATCACCAAGGTGGACTACAGCTTACTTAAGTAACATATAGCACATGCTATAATAACAAGATACTTGCATGACAAAAATAGATCGCAATCATTTGTGTTATTATAGTTGGATACTGAATTTTGTGGACAATCATGGTAATTTCAGACAGTCTCTAGAAAGTGTCACAGCCAGGTTTAACCTTGAACCAAAAGGTAGGGGACATGGCAGTAAAATTCTTAACTATTCTCTGGGTTAGGTGAAATTGATTATCTTTGGGACATCATAATTTATCACATCTTGAAACACTGATTTATTTCCATTAGTTTCAGTGCTAAATTGAGCACATCTTTAAAGCAATCTCTCTTTTCTTTTAGGTTGAATCTCTTAAGAAAATCCAAAAGGAATCAGAAATGCTACAGCACACCTATGGACATTGGTTTGACCTGACCCTAGTTAACAACGAAGTTGAAGACACAGTGCATAACCTGGTCGAGGCAATTGAAAGTGCATGCACTACAGCACAGTGGGTTCCAGTTTCATGGGTCTACTAGTCAAGATAGATAGGCACAGCAAATTGAATATTCATGTACTTTCTAAGAAATCATTTAATCGGAGATCAGAAAGCAGTTTGAAGCCTGCCATTTTAAACCAAAACATGCACATTAGCTTATGAGTACATTTCATCTGCAAGTCATTCTCCATAATTTCACTTGTTTTATATTACAAAAAACAAGGACTGTTTATTAATGGGATATTTACAAAGTTCTTCAAAACTTTTGAAATAAAAATACAAAATGCTGGAAATACTCAACTTTCCAGCGTCCATTGTACCTTGTTTTAATTTTCCTTAACCTTACATTCTTCCCCGTTTAAAAGCATATTTGACCTCTTTCTATTTTTATCCCAGTAAACTTAACAACCTACTGTTTTAGTATATTTTCACACCTCCACCCAATGCAATAAGGCTTTGTTGAAGTGATCATTGTATGTAGTAAGCTTCTAAAACCATTTTAATGAACAAAAAGTACTATGTCTAGACAGATATGCATGAATGATGAATCAAAACTCATGGAAATCTACAACTCCAACCAAGCAGCACAATTGTTCAAATCACCAATAATAGGAACTAATATTCCTGCACATGAGTGATTATACAATGTATTAACAGGGATCATAACCTCCATCCAGCTACACTATGAAGAGAACATCCATGATACAGCAGTTCAAACTCTGATACAGTGCTTAGGTCACATGAAAATTAATTCCAGAATATCGTACCTGGAATTATTTCTACCGCATGAGCTACATCTCACTTCTCATGTCATGTCATTTAATTCCTTGAATTAAGTTGCCTTCATAGCAGCTTCACAGTTCCTGTAGCAACAGTAAATGGGTGAATAAATACCATATTTGAACTGTACCTGAGTAGATTGATGAGAGACTTTCTTCATTGTTTTGTCTAGCATTTGACTTCTCCATCCAGCAAACCAACGTTAATGTCTCAGAATAAATTATCAAATTCTGACGCAAAGTTTTAGGTGCTAAACATTTAACCACTGCAAGAGTGAAACATCTTGTAGTGCCATGTAGTTGTCTCATTCAAATGAAAGTGTTATTTGAATAAAAACATTTACCTACTCGGTGAATTGCAGAAATAAACGATACATTGTGTTGAGTGGGGTGCAGCATCTCAAGTTTCTGGAATATTCACATACCTTCCGGATTGATTCATGATCACGGACTGAAACTAGCTCCATCTCCAAGCATCTGTGAAGGCCAAACCTTGTACACATTAACTCTGCAAGGTGGCTTATACTCTAGTGCAGTGACCTAAATGACAACATGGAGAATAATATCCAGTGATTACAATCAAGACTGGTGTTTATAGGGAGCAGAGTTTAAAAAGAAAAGCCTCCTATAACTGACAATAGGACCAACAAACTGCAATGCTTCAATGACATTCCTTCCATGTCAGAAATGGAGCACAGTTCGTGACTCCTTAGATACCGAAGCAGGCCATGATCAAATGCGACACCTGAACAATACAGAGGCTTAGATTCACAAGTGACATTTGTGCCACAGAAAGGACCATGTCCAATAGGAGACATTCTAACCACAGCTTCTTGACATTCAATGGTGTTATTGTTACTGAAGCCTCACTATCAACATCCCTGGGGGAGCAGGGGTTAGCACCAACAAGGTACTCAACTGGACTTCCCATAAATACAGTGGCTACAATAGCATATGAGTCTGATGGAATACTCACTTGCCTCGATCAATGCAGCTCCAACAACACTCAAAATTCCTGACACTGTCCAGGACAAAGCAGCCCACTTGATTAAGACCACATCTACAAGCATGCATTCCCTCCACCAATGACACTCACCAGTAGCAGTATTTACTATCTACAAGAGACACTATAGAAAGCTGCCTGATCCTGAATCTAGAAGGACAAGAGCACAATCACAAGTTTCCTTCTAAGCCACTTACCACCCTGACTTGATGTGTATTAACTCACTTGATACAAAAACCAATAGCTGGCATCTACTGTTCCTTCACTATTGCTGGGTCAAAATCCTGAAATTCCCTCGCTAAAGGTATTGAGTGTTTGCCCACAGTACATGGAGTACAGTGGCTCAAAAAGGCAGCTCACTACTGCTTTCAAGGGTAAGTAGCGACAGGCAATAAGTGTTGGCCAGCAAGTAATGTACATATCTGAGTAAATAGAAGAATAAGTTGTCAACACAACTAAGGCTTGTAGTGGAATCACAGACAGAATACATTAAAGATAGAAGAGATCATTGCACATGCAATTACAGAATGTGAAAACAAATTAGTGAATCTGTTAAGGATGGTAGTCAAAATGGATGACATTTCGGAATCAACTCATGACTATTTGTGCAAACATTGTTGTGGACCAGCCTTTTGTAGGAAAATATGGCATAAACTATTTAATAAAACATCCTCAAATCTGTCTGAATGTAGCCAATATGCAGCACCACAAAGATTAAAGTCTTTACTGATATTCCACATCTATATTCCACTGCAAGAGAACAATGAAGCTTCACCTTTTATACAGACAAGAACAGCAAGTATAAAGAAGCCATTTATTTTTGTTTAAAAATAACAAAAATCTATAACAATTAACATAACTGTACAGTTAGATGTGCACTTGGCTCAAACTAGTCGAACTCAAACCACAGCACATCTAGTAAGGCAAAGTTTAATGGGCTTTAAAAATTGTCATTTACTTTCATTACAATGTACATAATCATAATGTGACAAATCAGTAATATAAAAATATTCAGAATATTCACATTGGAATAACCTCCAAATTCAGCCCATTTGAGGGAAATCTTGTATTATGGATGGATGCAAAAGTCTTAACTGTTCAGACTCTCCTGATTAAATAAACCAACTTTGGGAGGAGCAGCAACCTGCTACATTCTTCAACAAAAAGTTAAGATGTCATTAAAACTGAATGACAAACTAGTGAGTCAGGAAAGCAACACAGGCTAATTCAGAGCAATTGTAATGTCAACTTATATGACATATTTTGCCATCAAGTTACAACTATAACCCTAGTCAGTGAGGCAGGTTCTAGATCAATGTAGAGTTGCCTCACTACCTCAATTTCCATTACCACCAATATTGTACATGCCCCTTGCAGAATCATCATATTCAATATTTGCAAAGTGGCAACGCTAGCTTTATATTAATTGCTGACAACCTGCCAAAACAACTGGTTTTCTGCAATGAATACTTTTATAACAGAATTGGAACAATGCACCTTTGCTGGAGCCTAGCTATGAAAATGATAAACAATTTGTGAATATGCCTTGAATAAAATCTTCACAACAGGATGGCGTGGGAGCAAAAACCTGGTAATAAAGATTGAACAAGTATGGTTCAAACACAAATCAATGTATCTGATCACTGGTTCGAAATGAGGTGGTGCTTTTGCATCAAAATCTGTCATTGTTGAACCTTCCTCCCTCTAGGTGCCAATGAAAGGTTGTTGAACACAGATGTGGTGAGCGACTCCATCACTCGCCTGATTCAATTTTTTCCTTTTTCTTTTTCTTCTTTTTAGAGCTTTCAGTGTTCTATGGAAGATCAATTACATTAGTAAACAAATAAAATGGGTGCAAACATCAGTACACTATTTAGCAATATAACTGTTTGCAGATACTGGTGATGACTACCACCTACGCCAAATAAACAGCCAATTATTCAAAAGGATAACAAAAATTAGCAAAGTAAGACAGCAGTAGCATTTAGATTTCAGGTAAAGATCTTAATGTGACAAGACACATTTCAGAGAAGAAAGTTTGATATCCCCTACACAGAACAGAAATGTAACGATTTCAAAATACAACTCAATGACAGCAAGAGCCATTTCTGCACCACAAAAGGCATACTACTTATGAAACAAAAATACACGCCAGGGACATTGCTGGACCTCAAGTCAGACAGCAAACTAAACACAGTTAAAGGTGTGGTGCTGGAAAAGCACAACAGGTCAGACAGCATCAGAGAAGCAGGAAAATTGACGTTTTGGGCAAAAGCCCCTCATTAGCCTTTCCTGAAAAAGGGGCTTTTGCCCGCAACATCAATTTTCCTGCTTCTCTGATGCTACCTGACCTGCTGAGCTTTTCCAGCACTATATTCTTGACTCTGATCTCCAGCATCTGCAGTACACACTTTTGCCTAGCAAACTAAACATATTCAGTTGCTTCACAATAACACAAGTTAAATAAACTATGAGAATAATTATTACTAAGGGCTACTGGCAACACTTACCCCAGTCCCAGATTCTCCAATTTTTTCCTCTTTTTTCTTTTTCTTCTTCTCCTTCTTCGGTGTCAGCAAGGTAGGCTCTGGATTATCACTTTCGGGCTTAACCTGTATCAAATAAAAGACTTGTAAATGTAACCTGAAAGTACACATGAAGCATTCAATGCAGTAAGTCGGTAGAGTTGTAGTTTAATGTATCCAAATTTAAGAATTTACTAGAACCAGTGAGAATAGCAACTCCCTGTAATAAAATGGCAAGTACTATACTGAAGATAACAAAGTCTTCATACATTATTTCTAAAACCACAGATCCAGAAAAACATTGCAAATAAAAACAACTCTACTTATAATCACTTGAAGCTTTACTTAAGAATTACATAAAATTAATTTTCATATCTCTGAAAGAAACATGAAATGTCAATTATAATTGACATTTTATAACTATGGGTTGCACAGTGGCTAGCACTGCTTCTTTAGTACCAGGCACCAGGGTTCAATTCCAGACCTGTGTTGAGTTTATGCATTTTGTATGTGTGTGTGTGTTTCCTCTTGAATGCTCTAGTTTCCTCCCTCAGTCCAAAAGGATGTAGGTTAGGTGAATTGGCCATGTTAAATAATGCCCCATTGTATCCAGGGACGTGCAGGTTATATGGGCTAGCCATGGTTAAAAATCTCATTCAGGGTTACAGGGGAGAATTCTATTTCATGATTTCTTGTTCTAAACACTTGTTCTAATGATCTAAACACCGCTAAATGTGGATACAAGGCTGTTGAGGTTTCTCCCAGACGGAGTCAAATTTATTAATTCAATCTGGGTCAGCAGAATACACAAGGAGTGATCTCCATCCCTTCAGTACACGAACACTTACCTCTGTTTCTTGTAACAACTTTTGCTTCTTTTCTTTCTTCTTCTTCTTTTTGTCTTTCTTGCCCAGTTCAGGCGTCAATTGTTGTGTTGTGGGGGTGGAGGAAACTGCAGGTTCATCACTTTCACTTTCACTCTCTCTCTTTCTCTGAGAATGCATGCAAAATGACAGCAATGAGTGAAACCAATTCGATGACATTAGACTGAGAATCAGGACACCAACTAATGTGCATGCATGCTCAAGTCTTCTACAGTCACAGGGTAAACCCACAATGTATGGCAAAGGTGGCCAAAGCCTTCAAAACAAACAGAAACATACACAGGTTACTGTGTAAGCCTTAAGCCCATCATACTGCCTGGATTAAGAATTTCATTGAAGCATATGAAATTCCGACAGGGTTGGACAGACTGTATGAAGGGCTGATGCTCCCCCTGGCTGGTTAGAATAAAGGGCCACAATCTCAGGGTAAGGAGTTGACTGTTTGGGATTGAAATGAGGAGAAACCTTTTAAATAACAGAGAATTCCACAGGTTTACTATCCTATCACATAAGATACTGAAGTCACAGAATATATTTAAGAATTAAATAGACAGATTTCTAGATACTGAAAGCACGAAGGGGGAAAAGCAGGAGTACCTGTCGAATTAGAATCAGCAGGATCATACTGAATGGTGGAGCAGGCTCAATTGGCCGAATGGCTAACTCTTCCTCAGATTGTCTGTTTCTACACAAGAGACTTCCAGCAGTTTTGCCATTTAGATCATCCCCAACTACGCCACTTTCAAATTTACCGACATAAACTTTGATAAGAAATTCCTGATTTGGCTAAAATGCCTTGCCCTTATTCTGCGACTGTTCTAATATACTCAGTCTGGGGTAATATAGTTTCTACATTCATATAAAATTCTTGATAACGCGATTGTAAGTTGCAATGAGATCTACTTGCATTCTTTTCAAATCTAGAAAATACAGATTGTCTCTCCAAAGTATCATCTCAGGAATTAGCCAGGAGAACCTCTTCTGCACTCACCCCATAGCAAGTGTACCCATCCTTAGGCAAGGGACCAAAACTGTACACAATGCTCCATTTGAGTGTCTCAAAGTTCTACGCAATTGAAGACTTTTTTCCTGCTGTTAATCAAATCTTCAGTGACAAGACCAACAACTTCCTAATTGTACACTAGCTTTCAATAAATAAGATACAAGGTCACCCAGGCTCCTGTGGGCAATGCTGATGTCCAAACTCTAACCTTTGAAAAAATACTTTGATAGGAGGAATGGAAGTGCAACCTGGACAATCTCAAACTGATCTACATTATCTGTGTTCTTGCCCACTCACTCTGCCCACCCAACCCTTTCTGAAATTTCTTTGCCCTGTCCAAAGTATTAATAATTGTCTCATTAGCAAACTTAGAAATATTAATTTGGTTCCCATAATTCAGCATTGATATAGACTGCAGCCACCTAACCCCACCTACCTCAAAGCCTACCAACCCAGAGAATTAACCTAATTTTTCTTGTGATACCATAAATTTCAGAACTTGTAACTGTTGAGGGATTGAAAGAATCAGCAATAACTCTTTCTGGAAAAACTGAGATGAAAGGAACAAGGAGAAACTGTTAAAAAGGAATCAAAAACAATAGGTCAATTAAGCAATCCTAGAAAGAAGTCAAAGTCAAAGTAACGTAAACAAACTTATGATTTAGTTGCAATCATAAGAGGTATAGTTAGTAAGTTTGCAGATGCCACCAAAATTGGAGGTGTAGTGGACAGCGAAGGTTACCTCAGATTACAACAAGATCTTGAACAGATGGGCGAATGGGCCGAGAAGTGGCAGATGGAGTTTACCCTCAGATAAATATAAGGTGCTGCATTTTGGAAAAGCAAATTTTAGCAGGACTTATACACTTAATGTTAAGGTCCTAGGGAGTGTTGCTGAACAAAGAGACCTTGGAATGCAGGTTCATAGCTCCTTGAAAGTGGAGTCGCAGGTAGATAGGATAGTGAAGATGGTTTCCTTTATTGGTCAAAGTATTAAGTACAGGAGTTGGGATGTCATGTTGCGGCTGTACAGGACATTGGTTAGGCCACTGCTGAAATACTGCGTGCAATTCTAGTCTCCTTCCTATCGGAAAGATGTTGTGAAACTTGAAAGGGTTCAGAAAAGATCTATAAAGGATGTTGCCAGGATTGGAGGATGAGAGCTATGGGGAAGATGCTGAACAAGCTGGGGCTGTTTTCCCTGGAGCGTCGGAGGCTGAGAGGTGATCTTATAGAGGTTTACAAAATCATGAGGGGCATGGACAGGATAAATAGGCAAAGTCTTTTCCCTGGGGTGGGGGAGTCCAGAACTAGAGGGCATAGGTTTAGGGTGAGAGGGGAAAGATATGAGAGACTGAAGGGGCAACGTTTTACGCAGAGGGTGGTATGTGTATGGAATGTGCTGCCTGAGGAAGTCTTGGAGGCTGGTATAATTGCAACATTTAAGAGGCATTTGGATGGGTATATGAATAGGAAGGGTTTGGACAGATATGAGCCAGGTGCTGGCAGGTGGGACTAGATTCGGTTGGGATATCTGGTCGGCATGGACGGGTTGGACCGAAGGGTCTGTTTTCACGATGTACATCTCTGTGACTCTAATAACCAAGTTGACCTGTTGCTACATAGAGTAAAGTTATGTAATGTTGCTATTTTTGATTAGGTCAGCTATTTATTAAGAAATCTCATAGACAAAGTTAGCTAGCGGTAATTTACATAGAACATTAACTAATCTCCAGTGTTCCATTATTAAAATTCTTCAAAAATCCAAGTATTATTTGCTGATTAACATATCTAACCTGCTCGCACCATTCCCAGAAATTTCCAGCAGGTTTATCAAGTTGATTCTATTTTCACAAATCCAATTTGACTGTCCAAACAGACCATTCATTTATCACGTGCTTCAGAACAGATTCAGTAATTTCCCTTCAATTCATGTCAGGGTACCAGATCTGTAGTTTGCTATTTTCTCTTTCCGTCCCTTCTTAAATAGGGGTAATGGTTGCATAATTCTAACTTGCACCTGCTACCTCTAAACACTGATATATAAATTAGTAGAGGCAGTCTCTAAGGATTTATCAACTTGCACTTCCATGTCTGGTCATGCATTTTTTTGCTAATACTAATTTAGCTCAATTCCTCATTCTTAACAAGTCCCTTAGATTTCTTCTTTCCGGACAATTTCTTACATTTATATCTGTGAAAATACAAGGCAATGAGTTTCTAAATTGTGTGCACAAGTTCAGAGAATCTGGGCCACTTTTCTCCATGTCCAAAGTGAATCAAAGTAGATAAACTTTCAGATAGGAAATTAATCAAGTTAGTGACAGCCTGAGGGGTGAAAATAGTGACACAGGAAGAAATTACAAGGAGGCAACATTTGATTAGACTGGACCACTGACTACCCCAATATATTTTAAGGGGGATGTTCAATATGCTAATGATAAAGACTAAAAATAGAATTTAATATGACATTACTCATTTCTCTGTGACCACTAAGTATGTTGCACACCATTCGCAATATTTCCCTAAATTTGCATCACATATAATTTGCCGACTTCCACGCAACTCTTGCCCAATAATCTAAACACGGAGACCAAATTGTAACACAGACTGTATTTCCTTCAGAGGAAAACCGTAACACATTGGAACATAATTAGTCACTGATTTTTATATATCATGATGAGGTTACAACAGTGTCATGGAATGCTGTTGTTCAGCGCACCTAATTCCAACTCTCAATAGCACTTACCTTCACTGGTTGCGTTTGGGTTGCATCATTAGGTGCTGTTGAACTTCCCCGACTAGAGAAAAATAATTCAGTAAGCATTACAAAGAGATGTCAGGTACCTGCAACAAACACTTAAACAGATTACTTTCCTTTACTCCCATTCACGCACAAGCTCGTGCAACCAGAAAAACCAAATAAAACTGCAATCATTAGTTTGAATGTGTTAGGAAGCGCTGAATCCAACACAGCCTTAAAGTGGGTTGGAATGAAAATGCAATTCCATTTCCTCTTGCAGACTAACTCCTTCTAAAGCCACAACAGACTGAAAAAGGATAACTGCCTGCTATTACACAGCTCAGTAGAATTTTTAAAAGAAATCCTAACCAAGCTAACATTGTACATTGACTTTGGATGTCAGTCATGGCGGAACTGGCAGCACACTTGTACCTCAGGCAAACGATAGTGGATTTAATTCCCACTCCAAAAAACAAATCAGGCATCAGTCAATACTGATGGGACTTTCCAATTATTGGAAGGGACATCTTTTACAGAAAATGTTCAACCAAAGCCTCATCTAATCCCTTGGGCTGATGCAAAAGATACATAACCTGGCAAATATTATCCCTCAGGCAGCACCATTAAAACAGATCACACCATTTTCACATCATCATTTGTTGGAGGCTGCTTAGCACAAAATTACTTCTGCATTTCCAACTTTACAATGGCTATGTTTGAAAGGTACATTTTACTGGCTGTAAAGCACCTCTAAAAATGCAAAATTATTTTAAAACTATTTAACCCACATTAGATAAACAATCGTTTGGGCTTGACAACAGGCATGACACAGAGCTCACGCAGTCTGTACCATCCAAGATCAAAAATAGCTCATATTAAATGTGCCATCTACTGGTAAAGCTAATATATTTCGTCTGCATGACGGAATAGAATGATTTCTGACCAAACGCCCCAATAGAAAGCTCTCAATTAGAAAACAAAGTCCTTACGTATAATCTATATAGTCCTTCTTCCACGATTCTGGAGTACTTCCATTTGGTTTGCCATGTTTATCTAACAAACCCTGCTTAATCATCATTTTCTTCTGGCTTGCCTTTAAAATAAAAAAAAGTAGCTACAATTTTTGTTTTACATCCAGCATTAGTTGAACAGAAAATCGACACAAATTTTAATATGGCCAAAATCTTTAACATTCCTTGCCATTTAAATCAGACACTCAGAAGTGATTGAAATAATTTCCACTGGACTTCAGGAACACGAACATAGTCTCTTACCTTTTCTGTAATTATAGACATGACACAATTTCAGCTGTCATTTAATACAATTTATTTTCTATAAACTTACACCTTGACAAAATTCAATAACTCAACAGCAAGGATAACTAGGAAGAGAATAGGACCAGTCAAAGAACAGCAAGGCTGACTATGTTTAGAACCACAGGAGATGGGGGAGATACTAAACAAGTATGTTGGATCCAGGTTTACTGTAGAAAAGAACATGGAAGATATGTAGGGGAAACAGATGGTGACATCTTGAAAAATTTCGATATCACAGAGGAAGTGGTGTTGGATGCCTTGAAACGACGTGAGCGTAAGAGGTATAGTTAGTAAGCTTGCAGATGACACTAAAATTGGGAGGTGAAGGAATTGTTGGAGGACAGCGAAGAAGGTTACCTCAGATAACAACGGAATCTTGATCAGATGTGCCAATGGGCTGAGAAATGGCAGATGGAGTTTAGTTTAGATAAATGCGAGATGTAGCATTTTGGGAAAGCAAATCTTAGCAGATCTAAGAATGTTGCTGAATAGAGAGAGCTTGGAGTGCAGGTTCATAGCTCCTTGAAAGTGGAGTCACAGGTAGGTAGGATAGTCAAGGCGGCGTTTGGTATGCTTTCCTTTATTGGTCAGAGTACTGAGTACAGGAGTTGGGAGATCATGTTGTGGCTGTACAGGACATTGGTTAAGCTACTGTTTGAATATTGCGTGCAATTCTGGTCTCCTTCCTATCGGAAAGGATGTTGCCAGGGTTGGAGGATGTCAGCTATAGGGAGAGGTCTAATAAGCTAGGGCTGTTTTCCCTGGTGTGTTGGTGGCTGAGTGGTGACCTTAAGAGGTTTATAAAATCATAAGGGGCATGGATAGGATAAATAGACAAAGTCTTTTCCCTGGGTCGGGGAGTCCAGAACAAGAGGGCATAGGTTTAGGGTGAGGGGGGAAAGATATAAACGAAACCTATGGGGCAACTTTTTGTCGCAGAGGGTGGTGGCATGTATGGAATGAGCTGCCAGAGGAAGTGGTGGAGGCTGGTATAATTGCAACATTTAAAAGGCATCTGAATGGGTATATGAATAGGAAGGATTTGGAGGGATATGCGCCAGGTGCTGGCAGGTGGGACTAGATTGGATTGGGAGATCTGGTTAGCATGGACGAGTTGGACTGAAGGGAGTGTTTCCATCAGGTATTTCTCTATGACCTGCCCTGCCTTATTTCCCAGAGATAGGTCAAGTTTTGCACCTTCTCTAGTAGGTACATTCACATAGTGAATCAGAAAATTGTCTTGTACACTAATTCCTCACCATTAAACCCTTAACACTATGGCAGTCCCCAGTCTTTTAAAGTTACATCCCCTACTATAACCACTCTATTGCTTTTACAGATAAAAGAGACCTCCTTACAAATATGTTTCTTAATTTACTGCTCCATGCAGCTACTGCTGCCTGAGCCTGCAATCTCAAACTATTATTTTTCAAAAATATTGTGTATGGCCAATGGTTATTCACAAATGGCCAAAATGGTTATTCACACTTGGTCACAGTTCCATGCAACTACTTCTGTTTGCAACCCCACTGGGTTTGGAAAGCTTTGCTCTGGATCCTATGCAAATGGAAAGAAATTTGGCTTACCTTTGGTCCCAGGCCCCACTTACGTGGATATGTATCCCGTTCCATGATCACTCGTTTAATCTTTGCTACAACACCATGGTCACATGTTGATATTACTGCTGTTGTCATTAATGCTATTGCTGCCATATAAAACAGACAGAAACAAAAATGTATCATAGTGAGCTTCTGAGCATCACTTTTAAAACTCATTGAATTTATACAACACAATTACACTGCCCACCACCATAGAGATTTGCATTCAGAAACAACGTAGTTCACAACAGATAACAAGGCAGTTCATCAAACTTGGATTTTAAAGAATGATTGGACAACAAGCAATTTCCAAATTATCGCAAAAAAAAGTTATTTTAATTTTAAGTTCTGTTACCAATACAAATGGCTTCGCCCTTTGTTGTCACAACAACGATCTCCTGGTTCACCTCAATTCCATCTTCATAACGCAGCAGACCTGGAAGCATAATCTTGGCACCATAACAAATAGCATTTACCTAGCAAAAGAACAAATCATTTAAAGATAAATTCTAGAACAAAAGTAAGTGGCTAACCAAGTTTCAAATTTTGGAGAGAGCATCACAGTGGTTAAATAGTTCTATTAAATGAATCAAAAGATTTTCTTTAAGCTCAATGCATTCAAATGAGTTCCATATTGAAAATAAACAGGTTCAGCACTCTAACTGCACATCAATTAGCGACAGCTCAATAAGAATTGTTGGCCTTTCTTGGAGAATGTTATGAACTAACGTAGAGTTTCACAGCCATTTACAACCATCACAATCCCAACCATAAAATAACAAACTGCAATTATAATCCAACATGTTCATTCTGCCCTCAGGAGTTTTAGTGAAGTTACATTTATTATGGACATATACATAGTCAATGTTTGGCTGGAAGCATACAGGATCAAAAGAAAGAAAAAAAGTTGAACACTTTTTGTATAAAGTCTTCACTTTGATCTTTTAAAAAATATTTATTCACTCCTGAGATGTGGGTGTCACTAGGTGGCCAGCATTTACTGCCCATAACAAGCCACCCTCGAGAAGGCAGTGGGTAAGCTGCGTTCCCGAACTACTGCAATCCCTGTGCCCTAGAGAGACCCACAATGCCCTTAGGGAGAGAATTCCAGAATTTTTGACCCAGCAGTGAAGGAACAGCAATAAGTTTCCAAGTCCAGGTAGTGAATGGACTTGCAAGTGGTAGTGTTCCAATTTATCTGCTGCCCCTGATTCCCATTGATTCCAATTTTGCTAGGGCTCCTTTGTTCAATTGCAACTGACTAAATTGTTAATAACTGCTAGGTAAGCAAATTATTTCCAAACATCGTGCTTTATGCTTCTGTACTTACTGCACTATCCTTCATAACAAGCCTTTTGTGAGTCACCAACAGTTTTTCAAGGGGATAGATGACACGACGCAGATAGGTCTCGTCCTTGTTGTGATCGTACTGCCACTGGGCATCCAAAACATCATGCATCGTTACCATGTTATCCTGAAGTTTTAAAGCAAAACGTAGCACTCAAGTTACCGACAAACATAAAAGGATTTCCAAAAAAAAACTGTCAAGCCAAGAGTGCCCCTATGAGGGCACATATTGCCATCAAGTGTAACAACCCCAAGGCTTTTCACTTTTCCAAAGTTAAATTACCAGTGCAGGAGCAAAGTAACCTGTACTGAACTCAACACTTTGGGATCAGCCAGAATTTAAGACAATAGAAACATTAGGCATTGCATTACACGTTTATTAAAATATGCTACCACTGTTGTGGTAACCAAACTAGAACCAAAAGACCACTTCAGGCAATTCAAATGTTCCCTAATGTAGTAGAGTGGCATTCCTACCATTTCACTGTTTACACCAGATCGTACTCTTCTCAGTTCCTGCATTTGACCTCCAACTCCAAGCAACAGGCCAAGATGTACACACAGTGTTCTGATATAGGTCCCTGCTTCACAGCTCACCCAAAAAATTCCTAGAAACAGACATGAAAGCAATAGAGGCTATATACAAATACTACCATATTCAGCAAGGCAATTTTAAGTTTGGTTAAATGAAGAAATTGCCACACTTGCACCACACAGCATACAACATCTAATAACAAGCCAAGGTGCATAGCCATCAGTCAAGGGTGATAGATAGAAGTCATCTTTGCACAGTGTGCTAATGTCATCTCTGTAGCATCATGTGGCTAGAAAGCAACTTGGCAAGCATGAGCTTCCATTATAAACCAATTGCTTTGGATTGGATCTTTTGAACTATACATCACTTTTCTGGTGACAGTCACATAATAAGATGGGAAATTTCACACTGTTTAATTGCTAAATTTCCTGAAACATTACCTGCCTAAACGCATTTGCTGCTGTTCAAGTGTCTCCTGGATAATATCTTAGAGGCTAGAAGCATGAGCATGTCGCAAGCTTGTGCTCACCAGTCAAAATTCCCAATTTACATTCACCCATTACCAGTGCTCTCTAATCTATTTTAGCCCTAGTCTAGCAATGTCACAACATGAAAATTCGCACATAGGACTTGTAAACCTCCACAGGCTTAACTCACTCCCCATATCCCTTCAATGCGCATAACCAAAATCTTGCTTCCTCCAACCTTATTCAACATGGGGTATCAATAATCTTCTGAGGCAGAGAACTCCCACAATTCATAAACCTGTGAAAACTTTCTACTAAATATGCCATATAGCTGTAAATGGTTTAGATTACTGCAAACACTCACCTAACCGTCTCTCTGGATCATACTCAACTAGTTTACTATTGTAGACAGTCCGGACTCTTAATTGTCTCTTGACAGCAGCAATTAGAGGTGGACGTTGGAATAAGGCTCCAGTCAGCATCTCCAAGCCCTAAATGAGAAATGCACGAAGGTTTACATAACAGTGCTGAGCAAGTCAAGTATAAATCGACAGATATAATCACTCCATTAAAATTAGTTATTCACAACATTGAAATTAACCTTGAATTTTTGTAATACAATACTGAACTACATGTTAAAATCATAATACATTCATAACTTGAAATTTTAACCACAATACCTCTAACACATAGCCAGGAGTTAAGACCATTTAGAACTATTTATGTACGTGATCAGATTGCATCATTCATCTTAGTAGAATTAGATCCCAAAAGGATTCAAATCCTGCCAAACCATCTCACATCCACATACACGCAATCAGGGACCAGTAACTTCTCAGCAGAACGCCAAAAGATTACATGGCACAAGATAAATGTATTTCACCCAGAGCCTTAAACAAGACTCAGTGTGCTGCAATGCAAGTGGTTAGCATCACTCGGCGAATGGATAAACTTATTCATCATTTCACGTACACAATAAAGCACTTAACAGATAAAACAAGAGATAGAATAAGCCAGTCTTGGAATAGGGATGAACAAACACGATCTTCACTAGCACAACTTTGGGATTAGCACAGATCAAGTAATTTATTCACGTCACTTGAAATATGTTTGCATCCCTACCTCCGTGTCAACTGTCAGCTTGGGTAACCTGAGAAATACAATAATAAGAAACCCATACTGCTCCTATAACTCCCATATAGCATTCAATTTTGAAAGTTAATTTACACATTGTGGGTAACACTGCCTTATGCCAGTATTTATTACCCATCCTTAATTGCCCAGAGGGCAGCAAAGAGTCAACCACATTACTACAGATCTAGAGTCACATGTAGACGAGGTAAGGATAGCAGTTTCTTTCCCTTTCCTCAAAAGCCCTGCAGAATCTTTAATGAAGTAACTTGAAATTTTAAGTTTGGAAGAACCCTAAGAAGACAAAACAATACAGGCCTACTTACCCGGCTAAGTTGATGTTCATTTTCAATAGCATTGTGCAGCCGAACAATTCCCACGTACTCTTTGCCTACAATTAATAGCACAAGAGTCGTCAGGACAGGCCACGTCAGTTACTGTATCACAAACTGTGATATCAATGAGCCTCAAACAGAAGCAGTCCCTTATAAAAATTGCATTGACCTGATAGTAATTCTTTAGTGGGATTAAGAGATCCTAAATTCTTCATAAATAACAAATTCAAGCGAAGCCACGTACAAGAATTTTGCTGCACTGTGGCAGAAAGTAATGAAAACAGCATTGGTTTCAGATCAATTTGAGATTTCAACATCAGAGATGAAAATGAAAAAATTAAATTAGCGATCAAACTTAATGCAACATATGTGATTTTCCAAAAAGGCAGAAGTATTATGCTGCAACCAGACAGGTTAGTAAAGGAAGCCACTTACCAGCACTCTGCTGGGATTTGACTAGCCGCGTTGCTCGTTCTATACAAACAATTAGACACCCGGTCACTTTGGGATCCAACGTTCCACTGTGACCAGTCTTTTCCACCCGCAGAATCCTGCGTATCCATGCCACAACTTCATGCGATGATGGGTTTGCTGGTTTATCAAGGTTAATAAATCCTGACCTGCCAAAATGTAACTTGTATCAATGTGCCTTTTAGCAGCCATGAAAGATCAATAATTATTTTCGGTTCTTTAATTCCTTCTAAAAACGTCACCTTTCTTGTCCCCACCCCACTATCAACAGCAACATTTCATAAACAGACAAGGCAGCTACAACACACTAGCTTCAGTAATGCCTCATCTTGGATTGTAAACATACCTTACGTATTCAGAAATTTCCCTTTTAAGTGGTGAGCAGCCATTTGGAATAGGAGTGTAATGTGTTGTCCGCACATTAAGCTTGTCAAAATTCTGTAAGACAAAAGATTGGGCTCAATAAAGAACTTGCTCGTATGTGGCTTCAATCTGTTGAACACTGCACTAATATAGATGTAGCAAGACCTTGCAACTCATGCGATCTTTCAGTGACATAGATGAAAACTAAATATTGACCCTAACATATGGAGAAGTATCATCATTTTTTTCAAATAATGCTAGGGAACAATGGAACTGGCAAATTTAGTCTAATTTCACAAATGCAATGTGGTATTCTTTTAGTGTCTTTTAACTAGACTGGATTACTTAACTGCTTGAAGTAAGTTGGAACCCAATGACCTCCAGCAGGTCAGATAAGATATAACATTTCTTCAAATCAGGGTAAGGAATTCTATTTCACGTGCAAACAAAATGAACGTAAACGGATATAAACATGACCATAACACATTCACAAACTATCTGTAGATTAATACATAAATATAATCAGAACTGCACATTTAAATGAGATTACCTTTAGCAACAAAGGCCAATGAGATGTGTCTAGTTTCACTGTTTTTGTCTGTGGTTCGATTAGAAAGTCTGTCTCCTGTTGGATGCTCTGGAAGCATAAGAAAGAGTGCTGACTTTCAAGTTCATTAACATAACATACTCCCTCCACCACCAGCAGTACAACAAAATACCTTGCCTAACACAAGAGCTGCCATCTACATCAGGTCCAATATGTTACACATATTCTGGTATTATGATATAAAAACAGAAAATGATGAAAACACATGGCAGCTCCAAGTTGAGGAACAGGAACTCATCTTCTAACTGGAGACTTTACAGTCTTCTCTGTTCATTATAGAATTCAACCATGTCAGATTATATCTTTTTCCTCAATTTTGTTTCTGTTCTTTTGTTGGTTTTGGCTTTCTTTATTCGTCTCATGCATTTGGACAGTAGTAACGGAGGAATTCACACCTCATCTGGACCCATGCTCCTTTACTATATTCAAGCCCTTGGCTTTTACATCATTAAATTTTGATTTACAATCTTTCCTGCCTCCAGCTCATCCTCCTCCCTGCTTTACACTTCTACATTTAGCAATTCACACTTCTCCCTCTCAAATCTGCTTAAGTTTTCAACCAATAAAGCTAAACCCATCAATGACAGGTTTATAAACATGGATAGTCAATGACATTGGCAAGGCTACTTATGATTCATTACAATAGGTAAATGAATTATAGCAGTTTGGACAGCCTCATAGCCTTTGCCTCCAAACCTAAAGCATTCTGGAAACCCTACAGTTTAAACTGATCTCTCTTTGTGGAAAGCCTCATGTTCCACATGCTGTTTCTCACAATGCAAAGTTGAAATTATTGGAAAAAAATCTAATATTAGCATCAGTTATTTATTGTTAATGAAAAGCTTCCCTAAAACAACTATAATTTTCGAAAAATACCTTTTTAAAGGTTCAATGACTGGAAATATTGCAAATGCAACAGCTCCAAGAATGGAGGGTGGCGGAAATCTAGAAACAACAGTCTAGCATCCATCATTTAGGACGTAGCAGCGATGTGTGGAAGTTTTGAGTTATAAAGAAAGGCTGGAATGCTGGAACATTTTTCTCTGGAACATAGGAGGTTGAGGGGTGATCTTAAAGTTTATAAAATCATCAGGCGCATAGATAAGATTAATAGCAATGTATTTTCCCTAGGATGGAGGATTTCAAGACGAGGGACATTTTAAAGGTATGGGGAGAAAGATTTTAAAAACACATTTTAAAAAAAAGAGGATGGTTCGCACTTGCAATGAATTTTCTGCGGAAGTGATGGTTGTGGACCCAATTACAACCTTTAGACAAGTACATGAATAGAAAAGGTTTGGAGGGATATGGCCAGGAGCAGGCAGGTAGGAATAGTTTAGTTTGGGATTATGTTTGGTATAGACTGGATGGATTGGAGGGCCTGTTTCCGTGCTGTACGACTCTAAGACAGTCTTGCCTTTTCTAAATTCGAGTTCCCTCATTAATTATATTCAAAGTTAAAAATCACACAACACCAGGTTATAGTCCAACAGGTCAATTTGGAAGTACTAGCTTTCAGAGTTGCTCCTTCATCAGCTAACTAGTGGGGCAGGATCATAAGACATAGAATTTATAGCAAAAGATCAGTGTCATGCAATTAAAACAATGTACTTAACAAACCTAAATTGCTGTTAAGTCTTTCAACTTTTAGAATGGGTTTCAGTGTTTGGTTCATTAATATGTAAATCCCAGAACTTATTTTAAGTCACATTCTCCAGATAACTTAAGGTTTTATTTTTAAAAAGTGACATCTCAGCTCAGACAATATATTAAAGGTGTGAGGTTAGATTCTGTCTGTATTCCAAGCTTGAATTTGACTGGTTCTATTCCCAAAGTAGGAATTGATAAAATGTTGTGTTTTTTGAGCAAACACAAATTCAGCACACAGAGGGTACATATGTATATGAGAGAGTTGGGGTGGGGGGAGAAAAGAGAGTGTGTGCATGAGTGTGAAGGAGTATAAGCCTGTGAGAGGGTGTATGCATGGGTGAGAGCATAGAAGGTGTATGTATCTGAGAGAGGGTCTGTGTGTGTATGAAAGTATATAGTGTACTGCAGTCACCTGTAGTGTGACATGAACCCAAGGTATATTCTGTGTCTTATGATCCTACCCCACTAATTACCTGATGAAGGAACAGTGCTCTGAAAGCCAGTATTTCCAAATAAACTAGTTGGGATGTTAACCTGTTGTATGATTTTTGACTTTGTCCTCCCCAGTCCAACAGCAGCACCTCAACATCAAATATATTCAAGACCACGAAAGACATTTTTAATGGCTCAGCCCTCCATAGTGAAAAATTCCAGTTTCACCACCCTCAATGAAACAACCCCTTTACATCTACTCTGCCAAGAAACATATATGATTCAATGAGGTCGCTGCCCATTTTCAAACTCCGAATCCACTGAACCTCGCCCCATAAGAAAATGCACTAGCACGATGCCAAGCTAGTGACCCTTTCCTGAAGTGTCGTCAACACCAATACATCTTTTCCTTAGATAACAGGGTTCAAACTGGATCCCAATAGCTTGCTTAGTTTGACCAAATGTCTCTATATTTATACTCCATTCTCTTTGATACAAAGACCAAAATTCCATTTGCCTTCCCTTTTACCTGTTGAACTTGTGATTAAGTCATGACGAGATTCAAATCCCTGCGCTGCAGATCCCTGCAGTATTCCTCCACTGAAAAATTTTTAATCCTGTGTTTTTTTGCAAAATATATAACCTAATTTCTTACCATCTGCAAGTTTCTGTACACTCATTTAATTTGTCTACATTGCTCTACAGACTTTGTCATCCAAGTCATTTATAGATTGTAAACTGTGGACCCAGCACTGATCCCTATGGGACACAGTAGTTATAGCTTGATTTGGAGATGCTGGTGTTGGACTGGGGTGTACCAAGTTAAAAATCACAACAACACCAGGTTATAGTCCAACAGGTTTAATTGGAAGCACACTAGCTTTCGGAGCGACGCTCCTTCATCAGGTGATTGTCCTGAAGGAGCGTCGCTCCGAAAACTAGTGTGCTTCCAATTAAACCTGTTGGACTATAACCTGGTGTTGTGCGATTTTTAACCTAGTTATAGCTTGACAGCCTGAAAATTCTTATCTCAACACTGTCTTATATTAGTTAGCCAATTCTTTCCTCACGCTAATGCATGATGCACAATACTGTCGCCACTTATCCTATTAAGTAGCCTTATGCACATTACCCTATTGATTAGGTTTGGAAAATCCAAATATCAGTGTGTTTATTGGCTCACAACTGTACCTCCACAAAGAATTTAAATCAATGCCAGTTCTGAATATCCCTTCATGATCTCATGTCAAATCAATTTGAATTTAATATGCATTTCTAAAGACCTTTGCTTTAGAATCAGCTTTTTCCAATTCCAGATGTTAACCCAACTACGGAGGTATCAGGGTTTTGTCTCCATCCCTCTTTGAAAAAAAGTGTCATATTGGCATTTATCCAGTCTCACCCAGGACACTTCCATGGTCTAAGCACTCTTGGAACACGACTGCCAGTGTCGCCAACATCTCCTTCTTTTAATACCCTACGATGCTACCCATCATATCTAAGGGATTTATCAGCTCTTAGTACCGTGAGCTTCCTTGCAGAGACTGCATTTATGTCACCCCCATCCCTCCCAAATTTTGCTCCTTGCTTCACTTCTTGCATAATTTCAGACAGTAACACAAATTCAATTTTGCACTCCATCAAAGGGTTAAATACCTACCCCAATTCCTTCCCCGCTTTTCTTCCTTTGCTTCTTCTGTTTTTTAAAAGCTGCTGCAACCGACAAACAGACCTGGTTAGAATTCCTCTACAAAACTGAAGATTCTCATGTCACTGGGTGTCCAGTAAAGTTTGTCAAAATGCATGCGCTTATTAACGGCCTTTAACATTTTGAGACATACAATCAAAAGAAAGTTACTATTAGTTGCCACGTGGTTGTTCCCTCGGTTATATTATGTGGGGTGACCACTAAGCCAGCGAAAACAAGGCCGCTGGTCAGTTATCTGGGTCGGAGTTTACATGAAGTGAATTCCGGACTCTTTGTATAAGTCACCCTCGTGTAGAAGGATGTGAATTCAACGCGAGGCAGACATTACAATGCACACGTTGGTTGGAAACGCATGTCGCATCCACTACAGCATTCAATCTCAGAAAGCAGCTTGCCAACCACGCACTGCACAGTAGTGCATGAGCCCGCAAACTCGTGGCGATGGCAAACAGCAAAGCGAGCTGCCAGGCCCGGCGCCATGCGGTGCGGCCCAGCCACGTGTCCAACACCCAACATCGCTCGTTACCTATTTCCCAGCCAGAGCCCAGGGAAACGCTGGCGACACCCCCCCAGCCACCGAGTGACCGCTGACCGCGAGCAGAGATCGCGGGGAATTGGGGTCAGCTGCAGGGGCGCGAGGAAACCCCCAACTACCAGGCCACGGCGGCTACCTCCCTCCCTTCCCTCCGCCCCCTCCTTGCCGGTGAGATGCAATGCCCTCAAGCCACCGCGCTGCCAGCTTCACTCCTCCCTTTAAACGAGCCTGCAAATGCAGATCGTTCTCTGCTGCCCTATTAAATCCGATACGGGCCTTTACCATCTCCGTCCGCCATCTTCTCGCGCTGATCACCAAATGAAGGAGCGCGCTTCACTCCGCGCGTGTCAATTAACGTCCCACCCCAGAATGCACCGCAATGCGCATGTCAATTACAGGGCGGGTCGGCGCATGCCCAGTGCTGGCACTAAGAAGATGCTGTTGATGCTGCTGTACACGCATTATTACCCAACCCCGACAAAAAAAGTACAGAAAAAATTTCAGCAGGCCAAGATTTTGACTTATTGTCAGACATCCAAATTTTTAAACACAAAGTTACGGCAAGGGAAAAAGCAAAGATTTTTCGAAGTTTGGAACGCAGGAGAAATTAGATGCTGAATGATTATGGTGCATGGCAAAGGTGAAAATGAGAAGGAGAAACATGGTCAGTGTGTTGGAGATGTAAAAACCATGATTGCTCGCAAATGCTCTTGGATAAAATACGGGTAATATTTATAAAATCGTACAATTCCTAACAGCGTGAAAGCAGGCCATTCGGCCCATCAGTCCACACGACTCTTCTAAGACTAACCCAGACCCCAATCCTATCCTTATTTTCCATGGTCAATCCAACTAAACCGCACATCTTAGGACTGCAGGAGGAAACCCGTGCAGACACGAAGAATGTGCAAAGTCTGCACAGGCAGTCACCCCAAGCTGAAGTCAAACCTGCGTCCCTACTGTTGTGAGACAGCATTGCTAGCCACTGAACCACTGCTGCCCATTATGATCTTTACATGCTGAACTCGAGGCCAGAAGGTTGTAAACGGTCTCAATATTTGAGTTTGTACTTCTTAAACTCATTTTAAGTTTCATTAATTGTCTAAGAGGCATAGTTCAGAAAGATCAGAGTGGAATAGGGCAAGGGAATTGGTTCTGTCCTCACTTTACAAAAGGTTTCCAAGAACTCTCCATTTGGTTCAATAATTCCTCTATGAATAGTTTAAATCAACTTATTGCTAATCTACCTACAACATGAGGAAGGGTGCTTGTAGTGCAGTGGCAGTGTCCCCAGCTCTGAGCCAGAGACCCAGGTTCAAGTCTCATCTGTTCCAGAGATGTGTTACGACATTTCCAAATAGGTTGATGATAAATATCTACCTAGGATATGCTGATCACCTAATTCAGAGGCACCAACTGTTGGCAGTGTACCATACCTTTATTCTTTGGCCTAACAAAGGACATGGAGTCAGAATTCACCATTTGAATTCAGATTATCAAAACAGTATCCGAACTCGTCACGTAAACTGCACTCTGCTTGCTAACAACAGACAGGAGACTGCCAACCAACAGGGGCGGCACGGTGGCTCAGTGGTTAGCACTGCTGCCTCAGCGCCAGGGTCCCAGCCTCGGATGACTGTCTGTGTGGAGTTTGTACATTCTCCTCGTGTCTGCGTGGGTTTCCTCTGGGTGCTGTGGTTTCCTCCCACAGTCCAAAAATGTGCAGGTTAGGTGAATTGGCCATGCTAAATTGCCCATAGTGTTAGGTGCATTAGTCAGAGGGAAATGGGTCTGGGTGGGTAACTCTTCGGAAGGTCGGTGTGGACTGGTTGGGCCAAAGGACCTGTTTCCACACTGTAGGGAATCTAAACCAAGAAGCAGGAACCGATAGTGCTGCTAACATCATTCTCATCATCATTGGTCTCAGTTTTTCAGCATGGAAAGGGACGCTTCAGCCAATTGTGTCAATGCCAGTATTGAAAACTTTGGTACAAATTAGTAAGAGAAACATTTATAATGTTAGTTACTTATTCATAGAATAAGTAGAAAAATAAAGAAATAAGATAATTTACATTTAAAAACTTTAATGTTAACTAGAAAATAAGGAATGAAGTTAAAAGTTATTATAAACTCAAGTCACAATTTATTAACCTTAGTGACTGCCAACCAACTTTGGCAAGCGTCTCAGTTTTTGTTCACTTTTGCTGAAGTTAACAATGAACACTTGCAATAGATACTCATGCATCTCAACAGAATCAGTACTCAACACCAGCACAAGTTTCACATTAAAAGAAAAACATGTTCAATTGAAATGGCCGAAGGGCTTTTACATAGAGAAAACAATACCTGTGCTATATTATGGGAGTGCCATAGAAGCAAAGAGATTGAGAACACTACAAAATACCAAATTGAAAATGTTTTGAGGTTTTATCCTGTAGTAGTATTTGGGTCCTTGGGGATCTGTGGGGCTACACAGCACAATTTCCTGCTCTTGCCTGAATGAAAAAAAATTAACAACTTTGTCTCCAATTTCTACCTCTCCTTTTCCTTCTTAAGGTTCATCTTCACCTCTTCCTTTCTCAACTTCTGAATCCCTATTTTCTCAAATGAATTACTGACCAACATTCACTACTTTGCCACTGGTCTCATACAGGTATCTCAAGTACCTTTGCTCCCACCCCAGTCTAAGAGCTGTTATTCCCTTTTTGAATTCTTTGTGCTATCATTTCATCAGTTTTAGAATTTAGACACGAGCAGCAGGAAGCCACTAAAATCTTTTGATCCTGCATGGTTAGCCAGGAGCATCATGCCTGATCTATTTCATGTCCATCAGCAATGTTAAATGTATTTAAATTCACCATTCATACATTGCTGAGGGTAGAAAATTCCAGAAGATTCATAACACTTCATATAGTGAAGAAATTTCTCCATCCTAACTCGTGGTCCCTTCACATAAGATCGTGAACACCTCTCTTTCTAGATTCCCCAACCAGGGGTAAAATGTCCTCCAAACAGCTGCACTATCCAAGTAGCCATTTCAAAGGATTATGACTGATCTCATTGTCATCTCAAATCCACATCCCTTTCTATCCATGATTATCTTTCACGCCTTTAGTTTGCAAGAATCTATTCATCTATGCCTTAAAAATAAAGACACTGCTTTCACCTTCTTAAACTGGTAATTCTAAAGGCTTGTGACTTTTTAAAAAAAAACTGCCTCCCCTTTTATTTCCCATTTAAAACACTTACTTTTAAACAGTGACCCCTAGTTCTAGAGCAACTCATTCTTCTAAACTGCAGGGTATCTAGTCTTTTCATTCTCTGCTCATTCCAACAGACTCTGGTGTGTCTGTTTTGTTCAGTATAGAAAATAGGAGCAGGAATAGTTCATTTGGTCTTTCAAGTCTACTCCACCTTTCAAGTCTGTTCCACCATTCAGTATTATCATAGCTGATAGCTGTATGTTTGCCCCCCAATCTCCTTTGATCCCTCGAGTCCAAGTGCAAAATACAATTCTTTTTTGAAATCATACAATGTTTTCACCTCAACTTTCTATGGTAACAAATTCTACAGGCTTTTCACTCAGTGAAGAAGTTTCTATTTATCCAAGTACTAAATGGCTTTCCCCATATCCTTAGACTCTGATCTTTGGTTCTGGACTTCCCTGCCATCAGGAACATACTTCCTGCATCTATTCAGTCTAGTCCTGTTAGAATTTTGTAGGTTTCTATGAGATTCCCACACTCCAAACTCCTGTGAATATAATTCAAACTGATTCAATTACTCCTCATGTGTTTTATCCCACCATCCATCTGGTAAACATTTGCTACACTCCATCTATAGCAAGAGCATCCTTCCCCAGATGAGGAGATCAACATTGCAACAATATTCCAGGTGCAGTCTGACCAAAGTCCTGTATAATTGCAGCAAGACATCTTTGCTCCTGCACTCAAATCTTTTTGCTATGAAGCCTAACATACCATCTGCCTTCTTTACTGCCTGTTGCATCTTTTTGCTTACCTTCAGCAACTGGTCAAGGGGACATCATGGTCACATTGCACATTCCTTCTCTTAACTTATAGCCATATCAAAGCCATCCCATCCACCTAAGCCACTTTAAAAGTATTTTTAATTAATCTGTTGGAATATATGACATGTCTGGGGTAGTTAGGACTTGAACACTGTCCTTCTGGCTGAGAGGTAAGGACTTTACCACTGCACCATAAGATCCTCTCCCAAGACAGTACATCTTGGCTAACAAAATCAAAAACTTGCAGAATATACATAGTGTTGCCTTACCAATGAGCTGAATAGTTGTAGTAGATTTCTTTATTCTTGCATTCCAATCCTTTTTTAAACTAACAATATTTGGATATTTACATTATTTTCTGTACCGAGAAGTTAAGTTTTTGACTAGTGTAGAAGAACATGTAGCTTCCCTCTAAATACAATATTTCCCAGTCTCTTACAGTTTTAAGATTTCATTTTTTTTCTAAAATGATTAGCTTCAACTTATCCACATTATATTCCATCTGCCATATTCTTGTCCCCTCACTTAACTTGTCCATAAACACGTTTATGTCTCTCTCACGACTAACTTTCACAAGTAATTTTGTAAAGTTACAAACTTGGATGCATTGCCCTGATCCTCCATAATGTATTATTATGGATTTAAATACTTGGTGTTCTGATCCATACACCTCCCTATGAGTGACAGCTTGCCATAAAATGAAACTAATCTACTTATTCCCATACTTTTGCCAAAATATTACTCAATACCCTGGACCCCACTTGTAATAAAGTTGTGAGACACCTTATTGAAGGCGAAGATGTAGATCCCAGGCAGTAAATCCTCATCTCCCCACTTTGGTCATTCTATGACTGCCATGCTTCCTCTTCCAATACTGGCAATTTTGATCTTTATCATCTCCTCCATTGCAAGGGGCTTGTTTGATGAGCTTGCAATGATGGAGATAAACCCAGGCGGAACGTTCAGAGACTTTAACAGCAGTTGGTGTGGTAAGGAGGACCTGAAAGTGTCCTTTCCAACGAGGTTGAGGCCACGGACTGTCCATTGTAATAAAGTGTAAACTATTTCCTCCTTGCCCAAGTATATACAAAGTACACATAATCAATTAAAATAGGCAGCAAAGAAGAAACACAAACTAATCTAATAGGGGTCACCCATATTCCGGTTTAAGTATCAAGGAAGTACCTTATTTGAGGCCATAATTTGTGCTGTTCAGCAGGTGCTTCCCTCTTGATTTCTGCACCTTACCCAAGTCTAGCATACCTGTCCTTATACTGTGTCTAACCGGGTTTTGCTGGGGACCCAGTGGGATCAGAAGTTTGGGGTGTAAGGCTGCCTGCCTGGCAGCTGCATCTACTTGTCGACTACTTTAGAAACAGTATCAGTTTCCTCAGCATGAGCCGAACATCTTGCCAGATTGATTGGATAAAACAGGATTACTATTACGCTGCCCCCTTGGGGGTTACAAGTCTTCAATGTTCCCACAAGGCTACAAAATCGTGGGTCATACTAAAAGCACAATGAAGAGTCAGTGTATACAAGTAGATTTTCCTTTTGCCAGGAAGAAAGCATGTTGATTTCCCACGTCAGCTCCAAGGTAACATTAAAGACATCACTCCCCAGTGGCCACATTTCAACAGTTAAAGCAAGGGCCAGGCATTTGTCCCTGGGGATTTTGCTGTCTTGGTGCCAGACTCAAAGGTGAAATGCTGGGGCCTACCTGTCCCCATTTTCAGGATCCCCTCAGGAAAAGGTTGTCTAGCAGGTTGTTGGGTGGGCATGAGGTAGGTTCCCCAGTGGTTCCAATCAACCCTATCAGGGCTGGTATATGGCATTTGGAATCATGAGGGCGCTGGATATAATTTGTTTTACCTGTAACTTGCATCATGGTTCAGTCCAGTTCTGGCCAACCCAATAGAAAAACCTCATTTGCGAGTGGAAATTCCTGGACTGGTTCGTACTGTTGGCCTGGATCATATCAGTGACTCCAGGTGGAAAACATTACAAAAGCATAGGGTTAAACAAAGACAATTGAGCTTTTGATTATTGTTCAATTGTATGTCACTTCTGTCAGATAGGCACATATTTCAGTATTGTAACACAAGTCATTCGTATTCAGGTTACTCCCAGAATTTCACTGCATTTACATTCGTATCACCCTTGGACACATTGAGCAAATTGGGCCGGTTTGATCTTCCGGTCAGGGGCATGCTTCATTAACATAACTCTATTTCCCAGGATGGGACCCGGTTTAGGATGTCACAGGCCACTTATCCCCATGATATCGATCAGCTATGAAGACTGATGCTTCATTTTCAAAAGAAGGAAAGGTCTATAACAAGTGGGTGGTTTAAATTAAGGCTAGGGACAATCAGGAGATGTTAGGGTATACAGGAACAAAATCCCAATCCTCAAAAATGGTCAGTATGCCAGACATTGGCTTGGGATTCTGAATAGAGTTCTTTATTTTACAGTATTGTTGCTTTAACCTTGTTTATATATTCCTCAACCTTAGTAGCCTTACACATTTCTCACGTCCCTTTTTTTTTAATATACCCATTCACAATCACCTCCCCAGCTTTTGGGAGTTCCATATCTACTACTCAAATGAAAAAAAAAACTTGTAACGTCCAAATAATGGCTGAATCCAAAGACACAAACATTATCCATAAGATATTAATTTGGTTACATGATTTATCACAACCTGATGTTGAATTAAAACTTCAACCGACATTGTGGGAGGGGATTCTCTCAATAAAGCTACGCTGGCACATCATAATCAGCAACGAAACACAGCAGTCTTAAAATTAAGTGAAAATTAACGAGTCTGAAAGAAAAAAGGTTAGAATGTTGTCTTCCTCCATATTAAACAGATTTGAAATTGAATAAAGTTGGCTTTCATGTAAGGATAAAAGAGATTAGTTGGAAACGGACAGTCAGACAGTCATGGCCTGTAAAAAGAATAGGAATTAATATTTCATCTCAGTGACTGAAGGATCTTTATCCTTAAAAGAAATCATGTTATTTTTCCAAAGTGCAAATCAAATCCAAAACAGTCCTGGATCTCAAGCTCCAGGCAACAAAACACAACATTTAATCACCAATAAGCAAATGTGCATTCAAACCGAATCTGAAAGGGTTAAACTTTCTGCAAGCTGCAGGCTGTCTCACAGGCACACACACACCCACCATATCTCAGTCTTTTTAGCTTGGGAAGTTAGTCTCATAAGCCCTGGCTGTGGCACATTGTTGATTAACTTAACCAAGCGTGCAATAATTGTACTGCTGGTCAGCTTTCTTATTTTAACACAAGGACAGTGGCCACCCTCCATATTTCATAAACAAAGAACAAACACCAAAAATGAACAGAAAAAAAAACAAAAAGCAGCAAAGCAAGATACACCAAGACAAACAGATACGACAGGTACAATGAACAAGGCTAATGAGTAGCCAACCAAGGAATGTTTGACTAGAGAAAAGAGATTATTTTGTGAAAAACTGGTGATTTGTCCTCTGCCTCTTGCTTGTGGTGGAGGATGACTGTTATCAGGAGGTTTACCCCAAGTGTCATGGAAGTTCTGAGTGTAATTCTCATGAAAACGTCCTTGGTTCCCCTGTGTGGCCTCTCTAGGGCAATTAGAGGTCCAAAAGGAGGGGACTGCCGCAAGTAAGGCAGTTCGAGTCAGGCAGTCACGAGCCCAGTGATATAGGCTGTTGCACTTAAAACAGGCTGGACGGATGCCTAGAGCGAGTCCCTCTGCCATACTCATGACCGTGGCCTCGAACGGGTGCAGAGCCACTACTATGATGCATGGGTAGTTGTTGAGGTGCCTCGCCTTGGATACAAGTTCTGATTTTACACAGATTGGTGATCTGTCTTCACTCTGCTGTTTCCACAAGGCCTTAATACAATGATGGAGTTGGTTAGAGGTGGTTTCAACCCAGTCGAGATTGTTTGTTTTGACTGCTGTGACTACAAAGAGGGCGCAGGCAGCTTAACAGCACAGAATTATACTGAGCATAATAGCATTTAAATTCCAAGCCCGATCGCTGGAATAGGACTCATAACATTCTCTAAAACGTTCAAGAAGTCTTCAGCAGTCTCCTTACTTTTGGGGCGAAGTTCAAAGATGCAAGTAAAGTCAATAGGTTTTGCTAGTATGGCTGATGTAGCAGCAAGGATATCATCTTGTCATTGCTGATCTTGGGCTACAGCATTAGAGGGCAGTAAAATTATTGTGACCAATATGTTCAGTAAAACGGCCATATTCAGAGCGGGTCAGGACTTGTTAAAGAAAGGCGCAAAGATTCTGGGCATTGCCATCATAAACTTTAATTGTGGCGTTTTTAAAAAAAAAAACTGCTGAGTAGTCTTGTGGCAGTTCGGTGCATTACTGAGGATGGACATAATTTCATGTGGTTTCCAGGGACAGTAAATACGGATAGTGGCGTTTTGACTAGAAGCGCCAGCCTCTGTGTTCAGTAGTTCTCTCATAGGGAACATACAATGTGGGTGCTTCGTCTTCCACAACCTCAGAAGAGGAATTTAAAAGGGTTTCTAATTGCTGCACGAGTTACTTCTTAGAGGATCGGTGCTGTTTCAATTTTCACTGACTGTAAGTGTTGTAAGCAACAGCATCAGTGAACTGGGGAGGGAGTGAGGGAACAGGAGTGGCTACAGTAGTAGGGTCGGTCTTAGATCGAGCTATCAGTCTCTGTTTGCTTACCAGCCACTAGTGACTTCTCCTTTTGTTTCTGTTGGCGTTTTGCTCGAGCACATTCATTTTTTGAGGACCTCAATAGATTTCATGGCACCATCAGCAATTAATTCAATTCCCAATTTAGTGGCATTATCCTGCCATGTGCACAAAATTGATTCTTTGAGTTTCATCACAATATTGTCTCCATAGTCTAATTAGTTCCTTGATCTTGGAATTCATGTTCCTTTGCCAAATCATTTGTTGGGCTGATTTGATCAACTGAATACTTTTAGGGCCACCTACTGCTGATCACCCAATGCTATATTTAAGGTTTCAAACGGCTTCAGATTTTTCCAGAAACTTCTCTCACATTTTTACTAACGGTGAAGACGGATCTTCTGTCTTATCTATGTGATTACCCATCTTTAAACACACTTCCTTTTATAGTTCCGACTCAAAAATCTTTATTATCCAACAGTCATTCGACACACAATTTACCGACTTCCACAGATCCTCCTTGGCTTTGTTTTTGGATCCATTCCTCAAGTCTGTCCTTAGATGTCACTCTCCCCCTTTTTTGTGTATATAATCTCTCGCTGTCCTTTTTTGTGGAGTTCTCAACTCCGTAAAGGTCCTCGACCCCTCT
Organism: Chiloscyllium plagiosum; assembly: GCF_037043375.1. NCBI lineage: Eukaryota > Metazoa > Chordata > Chondrichthyes > Orectolobiformes > Hemiscylliidae > Chiloscyllium > Chiloscyllium plagiosum. The sequence continues at coordinate 57,489,007 of NW_028270149.1, read as the reverse complement.
CTCTTCCCCCCACCCCCTTCCAAGACCCCTTTTCGGGCTGGACTAGGACAATAGACAGCGAGGGGTCAGTTCAGCCACTACTTGAATGAGAGGAAAACCAAACAGATATAAAAATACTCACGTCTGGCTGGCCGAAATCCTCAACACTTAATATTGAAAGACTCAAGGCTCTTAACACCACTGTCCCATGATCCGTCCATGCCGAACCAAAAGTCACGGCACCATATGAAGATGTAGATCCCAGACGGGACACCTCAGTTGAGATCGGTCAAAAGAATCAACGGAATGCAGTCTCTATAAAGCAGGGTTATCAGTTTAATAAGGCAGCCCGGCACAGATTTGTCCAGCAACACAGGAGTTTAAAGCTTCTGTGTTCCGTGGTGAAATTGCATAATTACATTTGAAAATTAAATATCACTTAAAGGGTTTTTAAGAGACAGCACAGCCTTAATTACAAGACCAATGAACGGTAATAAGGTAGCAGATTGACAGCAGGTTAATTCAATGATATTTCCTGGGAAATGGTTCTTGTTTTACATAGACCTTCATCTCAAGACAGCAGTTCAAGGTTAGTGTGTGGTCAATTAGTGACTTGTGATTCATTTTATGAAAACTCCATTGTCTACTTTATTTTCTAATTCAGTAACTCAGCAAAGCAGTAAATCAGGTTCACAATGTCAAATCACAACTTGAAGCCATTTTGTTGTGTTATTTTAAATTGAAAAGCCATTTTGTTGTTAATAAAAACCTACATATATTTGCTGCTTCTGACAACAGCCTAAATTAAAATTTTAAGTCCTCAAAGTCTCTCTGAAAATTAAGATACCACATTCTCAGTATACACAGTTACAATTTTTAATAAGTTAGAATAGTTTTTGAGAAATCTTTTCAATTTCGTAATTCTATGGCCACGCTACCCAACCTTATGTTAGAACATTGCTAATAATGGATCCTAGCATCTTTGCTATTATGGTATAAAACTAATTGACCTATTCAATTCTACTCCAGTATTTGAATAGAAGGATTGTATTTATGACCTAGATTTAATATTTTTGCAATTTCCTTACTTCACATTAAAAACTTTGTCTCAAAAGACAAAAGAAGTTTCTGCATTGCCAGAAATGCATGGGTTGGGCTTTAGGAGGGTATTAGTTTATAACATTCTAATATCTAGAACTGACCAGCAATAAAGCATGGAACATGAATATTACTCAAAAGTCATTTGACACCAGGTTATAGTCCAACAGGTTATTTGAAATCAAAAGCTTTCAGAGCACCGCTCCTTCATTAAAAATAAAATCTGGAATTTGGATTCTACTGATCACCATGAAATCGTTGTCAATAGTCAGAAAAAAAAATCCATCTGGCTCACTGATGTCTTTCAGGGAAGGAAATTTGCCACCCTCACCTAGTTTGGCTGACATGCAACTTCAGACCCACAGCAATGTGGTTGAATCTCAATTGCCTTCTGATAGGACATAGCAACTCATTCAGTTGTACCCATTGCTACAAGGTCTCAAAGAAATGAAACCATTCGAATTACCAGGCAACAACCTAGGCACCAGAAAAGACAATGGCAGAGACAGCCTTGTCAATCCTGTAGAGTCCTACTCACTAACATCTGGAGGCTAGTGCCAAAGTTGGGAGAGCTGTCTTACAGACTAGTCAAGCAACAGCCTCACGTAGTCATACTCAGATTCATACCATACAACGTCCCAGATACCGCCATCACCATCCCTGGATATATCCTGTCTCACCGCAGGAGAGATCCAAAAGAGTTGGCGGCGCAGTGGTATACAGTCATGAGGGAGTTGCTTTGAGAGTCCTCAACATTGACTTCTGACCCCATGAAGTCTTGTGGTTCCCTCCATCATAAGGTCAGAAATGGGGATGTTCACTGATGATTGCACAATGTTCAGCACCATTTGCAACTCCTCAGACACTGAAGCAATCCATGTCCAAATGCAACAAGATCTGGATAATTTCCAGGCTTGGACTGACAAATGGCAAGTAAAATTTGTGCCACACAATTGCCAGACCATGACCATCACCAACAAGAGACAATCTAACCACCACCCCTTGACATTCAATGGTGTTACCATCACTGAATTCCCATACTATCAACATTTTGGGAGTTATCATTGATCAGTAACTCTATTGGACTCATCATATAAATGCAGTGGCTTCAAGAACAGGTCAGAAGCTAGGAAATACTGCAGCAAGTACTCACCTCCTGACTCACAAGGCCTGCCCACCATCTACAAGGCACAAGTCAGGACTGTGATGGAATACTCCCCACTTGCCTGGATGAATCCAGCCCCAACAACACTCCAGACGGTTAACACTATCCAGGACAAAGCAGCCCAAGCATCCACTCTCTCCATCACCAACCTCAGGAGCAGCAGTGTGTACTATCTACAAGATACACTGCAGAAATTCACCAAAAATCCTCAGACAGCACCTTTCAAACCCACTTCCATCTAGAAGCACGAGGGCAGCAAATAAATAGGAACACCACCACCTTCAAGTTCCCCTCCAAACCACTCACATCCTGATTTGGAAATGTATCACCATTCCTTCACTGTCACTGGGTCAAAATCCTGGAATTCCTTCCCTAATGGTATTGAGAGTCAAACTACAATTGGTTCACTGCAGGGGTTCAAGAAGGCAGCTCACCACCACCTCCCCAAGGGCAAATAGGGATGAGCAATAAATGCAGCCAACCACACCCATATCCCACAAAATGAATAAACAGAATAAATAAAAAAGATGAAGACATCACCTGACGAAGGATTAGCACTCCGAAAGCTTGTGATTTCAAATAAACCTGTCGGACCATAACCTGGTGTCATGTGACTTCTGACTCTGTCCACCCCAGTTCAACACCAGCATCGCTACATCATGAATATTATTGTGCTTTAACTAGGCTTTGCATAAAATCTTATCCATAACAGTGTAGTTGTTAACAGTCATATAAAATGATCAAGGAAAGAAAAGCCCAGTTATATGGAACACAACTGAAATAGATGTCTTTCCTTTTGTGTGTGTAATGTAGACAATTGCAATGTGCAAGTTGAGACACCACATGGCAAACAGCAGCCAATTTTAACTTAAAACATTATAAACTACGAGTGCTGTTAAACTTAGCAAGGTTTGAGAAGATTTGTAGCTCAGGTTGAGGTTTTGAATGTAGGTTTGCTCGCTGAGTTCAAAGGTTCATTTCCAGACATTTCGTACCTTACTAGGTAACATCTTCCATGGACCTCATGCGAAGCAATGCTGAAAATTCCTGCTTTCTATTTATATGTTTGGGTTTCTTTGGGTTGGAGATGTCATTTCCTGTGGTGATGTTATTTCCTGTGAAGTCACTTCCGGTTCCTTTTCTCAGGAGGTGGTAGATGGTATCTAACTCGAGGTGTTAGAGTTAGACCCCATCTACCACCCCCTGAGAAAAGGAACAGGAAGTGACTTCATCACAGGAAATATCACCACCAACCCAAAGAAACCCAAACATATAAATAGAAAGCAGGAATTTTCAGTATTGCTGTGCATGAGGTCCACTGAAGATGTTACCTAGTAAGGTAATGAAACGTCTGGAAATGAACCTTTCAGCTCAGCGAGCAAACCTATATCCAAAATGCTGTTAAACTAAACAATATTTAATGTAGGCAACATATTGCTGGTCTTGTTGTTCAAGCTCACCACACTTGTCCTTCCCGAATGATTCCATATCACAATTTCTTTGGCAACTGTATACAGTAAATTTTACTTTACATGATTGGAATAAATTTCATAAATCCATGAGGAGGAGGGTTCGTCAAAAAGGGCAATAGTTGAAATATAACAATAATAAAAGCTTTAAAACTAACTTCATGGTTCAGCAGGGCAAACAAAATAGAATTTGTGAAACCGTCTCACTCAATAAACATTTAGTTCATCTTGATCTTTAACATGCTTCACCAGCAAGTTCAAAAAGTGGATCTAAAATTTAGTTAAGTGCCAGAACTCTGAAGTATACAGCAAAGTTCAGCAGGTTTGTTTTTCAAATCTCGATCCCAAGGAATCTTGCAGTGTTCAGCACATCATCTCTCATCAGGTAACATCCACATAGCCGACGGAATCCGGTAAACGCATCACGGCCATGAAGGACTCTCCAATTATCAACAAATAAAACCTATAGTAGATATAAACATTCATTTAAAATGTTACAATTTCAGTACACATGGACCAATTTTGACTTCCCAGTGAGAAACACCTACTACAAAACAATCTTAAATAGCATTGTTTGTCACATCACAAAAATGTATTTTAAAGGTAGATGCAGAGAAGCATTCAAAATCCCAAAACGACTTTGATATATAGCTCATTGGTACCCTACATATAAAAGTTGACTGCATTTTGTCCCTCTTTGCCTCATGCAAGTTACAGTGAAAATGGACAAAGTAACACCTGATGGAAGAGCACAGCAATTCAGGCAGCATCCGACGAGCAGCAAAATCGACATTTTGGGCAAAAGCCCTTCATCAGGAATAAAGGCAGAGTACTGTTGCTCCCGATGCGGTCTCCTCTACATTGGGGAGACTGGGCGCCTCCTAGCAGAGCGCTTTAGGGAACATCTCCGAGACACCCGCACCAATCAACCAAACCCGCCCCGCGGCCCAACATTTCAACTCCCCCTCCCACTCTGCCGAGGACATGGAGGTCCTGGGCCTCCTTCACCGCCGCTCCCTCACCACCAGACGCCTGGAGGAAGAACGCCTCATCTTCCGCCTCAGAACACTTCAACCCCAGGGAATCAATGTGGACTTCAACAGCTTCCTCATTTCCCCTTCCCCCAACTCATCCTAGTTTCAAACATCCAGCTCCGCACTGTCCCCTTGACCTGTCTGGACTTGTCCGACCTGCCTAGCTCCTTTTCCACCTATCCACTCCACCCTCTCCTCCCTGACCTATCACCTTCATCTCCTCCCCCACTCACCTATTGTACTCTATGCTACTTTCTTCCCACCCCCACCCTCCTCTAGCTTATCTCTCCATGCTTCAGGCTCTCTGCCTTTATTCCTGATGAAGGGCTTTTGCCCAAAACGTCGATTTTGCTGCTCGTCGGATGCTGCCTGAATTGCTGTGCTCTTCCAGCACCACTGATCCAAAATCTGGTTTCCAGCATCTGCAGTCATTGTTTTTACCAAAGTAACACCTGAGACTCACCTGCTATTAGGAATAGGAGAAAGCAAGGACTGCAGATGCTGGAGATCAGAGTCGAGAGCGTGGTGCTGGGAAAGGTTAGGCAGCATCGGAGGAGTAGGAGAATTTAAAAGCCCTTCATCAGGAATGGGGATACCAGATATCACATCCAGTAGGCAGTGACTTTAAAATAATAAGTGGCTGTTCAAATGCAAAACAGCACAGCATATTGAGAAGATTTGAAGCTCAGGTTGAGGTTCTAGACATAGGTTTGCTCGCTGAGCTGGAAGGCTAGTTTTCAAACATTTCATCATACTAGGTAACATCATCAGTGAGCCTCTGGATGAAGCTCTGGTGGTATGGCCGGTTTCCTTGGGTTTGTGATGTCATTTCTAGTAGTGACGCCATTTCCTGTGGTGACATCATTTCCGGTTCTTTTTCTCAGGTGGTGGTAAATGGAATCCAAGTCAATGTGTTTGTTGGTAGAGTTGTGGTTGGAATGCCATTCTTCTAGAAAATCTCATGCATGTCTCGCTTTTGGCTTGTCCTAGGACGGATGTGTTTTCCCAGTTGAAGTGGTGTCCTTCCTCATCTGTATGTAAGCGTACTAGTGAGACTGGGTCATGTCTTTTTGTGGCTAGTTGGTGTTCATGTATCCTGGTGGCTAGTTTTCTGCCTGTTTGTCACAATTCTTGCAAGGTATTTTGTAAATGACATTAGTTTTGCTTATTGTACAATGACATGAGATAGCTTTGGTAATTAAGAGTTAAGGAGAATCCAAAGAGATTTTACAAAGACGTTAAGGACAGAAGGGTAACGAGGGAGAGAACATGGCCTCTCAAAAATCAGCAAGGCAGCCTTTGTGTGGAGCTGCAGGAGATGGGGAGATATTAAACGAGTATTTTGCATCAATGTTTACTGTGGAAAAGGACATTGAAGATATAGACTGTAGGGAAATAGATGGTGACATCTTGAAAAAATGTCCATATTACAGAGGAGGAAGTGCTGGATGTCTTGAAGCGCATAAATGTGGATAAATCCTCAGAACCTGATCAAGTGTATCCTAGAACTCTGTGGGAAGCTAGGGAAGTGATTGCTGGGTCTCTTACTGAGATATTTGTAACATCGATAGTCACAGATGAGGTGCGGGAAGGCCAGAGGTTGGATACGTGGTGCCACTATTTAAGAAGGATGGTAAGGACAAGCCAAGGAACTATAGTCCGGTGAGCCTAACGTCAGTGGTGGGCAAGTTGGTGGATTGAATCATGTATTTGGAAAGGCAAGGACTGATTAGGGATAGTCAACATGGCTTTGTGCGTGGGAAATTATGTCTCACAAACTTGATTGAGTTTTTTGAAGAAGTAACAAAGAGGATTGATGAGGACAGAGATCTTTATGGACTTCAGTAAGGCGTTCGACAAGGTTCCCCATGGGAGACTGGTGAGCAAGGTTAGATCTTATGGAATACATGGAGAACTTGCCATTTGGATACAGAACTGGCTCGAAGGTAGAAGACCTTCAGATGGTGGCCTGTGACCAGTAGAGTGCCACAAGGATTGGTGCTAGGTCCACTACTTTGCGTCATTTATATAAATGATTTGAATGTGAACATGAGATATAGTTAGTAAGTTTGCAGATGACACCAAAATTGGAGATGCAGTGGACAGTGAAGGGAGGTTATCTCAGAGTACAACGGGATCGTGATCAGTTGAGCCAATGGGCTAAGGAGTGGCAGATGGAGTTTAATTTAGATAAATGAGAGGTGCTGCATTTTGGGAAAGCAAATCTTAGCAGGACTTATACACTTAATGGTAAGGTCCTAGGGGGTGTTGCTGAACAAAGAGACCTTGGAGTGCAGGTTCATAGCTCCTTGAAAGTACAGTCGGAGGTAGATAGGATAGAGTGAAGAAGGCGTTTGGTATGCTTTCCTTTACTGGTCAGAGTACTGAGTACAGGAGTTGGGAGGTCATGTTGCAGCTGTTCAGGACATTGGCTACTTTTGGAATATTGAGTGCAATTCTGGTCTCCTTCCTACCGGAAGGATGTTGTGAAACCTGAAAGGATTCAGAAAAGATTTAGAGGGATGTTGCCAGGTTTGGAGGATGTGAGCTATAGGAAGAGGTTGAATAGGTTAGGGCTGTTTTCCCTGGAGCGTCAGAGGCTGAGGGTTGACCTTATAGAAGGATATAAAATCATGAGTGGCATGGTGAATAGACAAAGTATTTTCCCTGACATGGGGGAGTCCAGAACGAGACGGCATATGTTTAAGGTGAGAGGAGAAAGATATAAAGAGACCTAAGGGGCAACATTTTAACGCAGATGGTGGTGTGTGTGTGTGTGTGTGTGTGTGTGTGTGTGTGTGTGGAATGGGCTGCCATTGCAACATTTAAAAGGCATCTGGATGGGTGTATAAATAGGAAGGGTTTGGAGGGATATGGACCGAATGCTGGCAGGTGGTACGAGATTGGGTTGGGATATCTGGTCAGCATGGATGAGTTGGACAGAGAGGTACATCTGTACATCTCTATGACTGGGACAACACATCCATCCCAGAATAAGCCAGAGACATGGATGAGAATTCCTAGAACCATGGCATTCCGATCGGAACTCTATCAACAAACATATGGACTTGGCTCCCATTTACCACCCCCTGAGAAAAAGAACAGGAAATGGCATCACTAACCCAAGGAAACCTAAATACATAAACAGAAAGTGGGCCATACCACCAATGCTTCACCCGGGCTGACTGATAATGTTACCTAGTATGGTGACGAAATGTCTGAAAATGAGCCTTCCAGCTCAGTGAGCAAACCTACATCCATGTAAAGCAGCTCAAGCAGCTCTACATAATTTCGTAAATAATTGCAAAAGGGGTTCTCAACATTAACCACTAAAACTGGAGTAAATTGACTTTATTTTCTCGTAAAAATGCTTTTAATGTAATTTGTGAAAGCACAGCCCTTAACGTAGGCAAAAGGGAAATGGGGAAGAAACATTAGTGAAAAACTAAAGAGCAGCAGGTGTAATAGTTTTCTTGCTACAAAACCTATAACACCACTGCTGAGCCAGAGCATTTACAGAGAAGTGAACTTCGAACTTAAAACTTCACAACTGAACAAGTTGGAATCAGTGTTCATCATAGATTAGGCATAAAATGTAATACACAATATACTAGAAATGAATGAGTTGGTGTTGAAATGAGGTATGTCCAGGAGAATTTTCATTATCAGAAATAATCTCAGACACACAAGTTTCACATCTCTACACATGAATAATCCTGATCTAAATTATGCAGAGTTAGTCAAAGTTTAGAGTCAATAGGGTAGTAATGCTATTCTCAATAAGTGGATTGAACATTGTTACAAAGCTAGTCCCTTTTTTCTAAAACCTGTTCCTTGGCCCTGTCCTTGACTCTTTCAAAGGGGCAATAAACCAGGCCAGGCTCCCATAAGTTTGGTTTGGTACAGAGATGAAAAGGATTTTGAGAGGCCTTTAGTTAATATGTAAACAGATGAGACTTCAGGCCAAAGTGGTCATGTTTTAGAAGTGACCTGTATAATGAAAGGGGAGTGGTCAGCTCTAGCTGGGCTGAGCAGCTTTAGTTCAGTCTTGAACTGGTTGGAAGTCCAACAGGGAGCTGTGTGGCAACTCACTCTCTCTCTCTCTTTCTGCCCTTCAACCTGTAAGCATATGTTCCTTTTATACTGGTCTTTAAAGGGAGTTTGCTTATTGGTACTGTAGTGTATATTCAGAACAGCATAATTAAGTTTAGGTGGATAGGTTGAGTTCTTTAGGGGTGCTTTATTCTGTTCTTGATGTTTCATTGTGTCGTTTTGTAAATACATTTTTGTCTGTTTTAAAATCTAGTAGTAAACCTTGCTAACTTACTCCGGGTAATTTTCACTGCACACTTACTGAAAGAAATTGCCAAGTTATGGTCCGGGGCTGCCTGCTTAAGAATGTTTTGAGTGATCTAGCCTAGTCCATAAAAACATGCTTATACAAGTGAAATGTAAATAATTGTTCTGATATGTAAGTACATGGGGCAAGGGGGCTGGGTGTGTGGAATAATTTATAATTTAAATGATTACATCTACTACTGAAAGCGGTCACGTTTTGTGATCACTTAAACCATGATGAATCTAGTTGTCTGCCAATTCAACAAGCTACTGTGTTCTCATGCCAACACTTTGGTCTCAGGTTTGTTGATCTGTCCTGAAGAAATATTAACCCTGTCTTCTCCCTACAGATGCTGTGAATTTCTTCAGCAATTTTTGATTGTTTGTTACGGATCCAAGATCCAGGCACTTGCTCAACGAATACTTGGCAAGTTGGGCCATTACTATAATTCCAGGTGTAAATGGATCTTGCATTGAAATTAACTCATCCAGTTGTCTTGGAAAGCACTATTTCTTAAAATTAATAAATAAGTATACATTTGTCTTGTAAAAGGAAGCAATTCTACCGATGCAAGCAAGTGAACACACTAGTTTAATTGACATACACACCTGTAAGCCATTTACATCCTAGATGTGAAACTACAACATTTAAGGGCACTTGTGGCATGTGGTTGTGTCCCTGTCTCTGAACCAAGAGGTTTGGGTTAAGTACCACCTGCTCAGATGCTCTAGAGCATGTTGTTTATAAAATCTCTATAAACAGTCAGCAGTGTTAAAAAGGCTTTTATCCCCCATAGATAATGGTTAAAAGCAGAGCAGGGATTGATAATCATCTTTAGCACCCAAACTGCATGATGATTCACTTCCTTACCTTTCCAGGTTTGAGTTTCACCCAGATTTCATTCTCTGGTTTTCTAAGTTCTGTCGTAAGGGCTCGGTGTGCAACATACCATTGATGAACAACATCATGAGGTACTGTGCTTATAACAGTTCGGTCATAATTGTTATACCTGTGGACAAAGCAGTTGTCAGAAAGATGTTGCTAATGGGAGACTTGAAACAAAGGAATTCTTGCGAGAAGAGAAATGTGATTTGATAGCATTTCACATTACAAATAGAGGTGGGACACAGGAGGTAGAAACAGACTATTCCCAGTGGTTAAGGAATCTAACAGGGAACAAAAGTAATCAAAGTGTTGCAATAAAAGCAGATCCATGATTAAATTCAAGAGATCTGGAGCTGTTCAAAGGTACCTTACTGGAAGTTAATAATTTTCAGTCTGCAGTAAAAGCTAAAGTCATATGGGAGCAAGCTAAACAACTTTCTGCTTGTGAAGAATAACCTATGCAATGTAACACGTATGCCTAACCTTGTCCAAGTTTGTTTCACCCTATGATCTGTATGTCCTTGTTTACCATGATCTGCCTGCACTGCTCGCAAACAAAAAAAACTTTTCACTATACTTAGGCACCTATTACAATAAATCAAAAATTAACCAACCAGTAATTGAGAGATAAAGGTATTTTGCTCACAGCACTTGTGCTTCTTTTACTCACTGCATTAAATTTGAGCTAGTTCTTGATTCATTCAAGTGAAGACTACATTTGATATGTGGGAGGCTTTCGAAGATAGGTTAAAGATAATGCAGGATAGGCATGTCCTGTTGAAAGCAAAGGATAGGAAAGGCAAGATTTGTGAACCGTAGATGACAGGAGAAATTGTATGACTAGCTAGGAGGAAAAGAGAAGTGTACATAAGGTCCAGGCAGCTAAGAACAGAATGGGCCCTGGTGGAATATTGGAACAGTGGGACCAGTCTTAAATGAGGAATCAAGAGGGTTAAAAGGGATCATGAAATACCTTTAGCGAGCAGAATTAGCAGAATCCCAAAGCCTTTTATTCTTATATAAGAAGCAAGTGGGTAAATAGACAAAGGATTAGTCCATAAAGAATAATGAAGGAAGGCTGTGTATCGAACCTGAGAGAACGGGTAAGATTCTGAATGATTACTTTGCATCAGTGTTCACTGAGGAGAGAGACATGATGAATCATAGAGTCATAGAGATTTACAGCATGGAAGCAGACCCTTCGGTCCAACTCGTCCATGCAGACCAGATATCCCAAACCAATATAGTCCCACCTGCCAGCACCTGGCCCATTTCCCTCCAAACCCTTCCTATTCATATACCCATTCAGATGCCTCTTAAATGTTGCAATTATACTAGCCTCCACCACTTCCTCTGGCAGCTCATTCCATACACACACCACCCTCTGAGTGAAAAAGTAGCCCCTTAAGTCTCTTCCTATATCTTTCTGCTCTCACCCTAAACCTATGCCCTCTAGTTCTGGACTCCCCCAACCCAGGAAAAAGACTTTGTCATTTATCCTATGCATGCCCCTCATGATTTTATAAACATCTATAAGGTCACCCCTCAGCCTCTGACGCTCCAGGGAAAACAGACCCAGCCTATTCAGCCTCTCCCTATAGCTCTCAACTTTAGTAACTTATGCATATATACACCAAGCTCCAACTGCTTGTGCACCCTTTTATCAGTCTACCATTCTCCATGTCTAGTCCACTAAAACGTATGACCACACACTTGTCTGCATTGAACTTTACCTTCCACCTCTCCATTCATTTCACTAACCTGCCTATGTTGTTTTGAAATTCTACATTACCTTCCTTACAGTTTAGTGCTTTCAAGTTTTGTTTCATCTGCAAACTTTTAAACTGCACCCAGCGTACTAAGGTCAGATCATTAACATCCATCAGAAAAAGCAAGGATCCCAACACTGATGCCTCGGAAATTCCACTACAAATCTTCCACCCAACCCAACTAAGATTAAACAAATCCTGTCATCCCCAACAAGAAATATCCATTACGCATTACTGTTTCTTGTCCTTTAGCCAATTTAGGTCCCTGATGCTACTGGCTCTTTTTATTTCATAGAATAAAAGAAGGCAATTCATCTTAAAGATATTCTAAAAACTCTGTCTCAACCATTTCTTAGCATCCTTTACAGTAATCATTGAAGACCTTTTGTATTTATTCAATGCAGCATCAGTGCAAATTTTATTTAGAGAGAGGGGTAAAAGATGCTCAGGAAAATTAAACACTTTCTCTTCCTGGACTGTTACTGCCATCTATTGAAGGGACTCTGGATAGTGATGCAAGATATTATGTTGGCTCTTCTCACCTCATTAGGTATAACTCATTATTCCATGGATAAACATTCAGAATTGGTCCAATTCCAATCATGTGATTGTGGCATCCTCCTACATTCTCGATGTATTCATGTTTTATTGGTACTTTAGTAAGTACTTCAAAGTTATGTGGATTTTCTTGTCGTACATTTTCGGCAGCATGAAACCCATCCAGCAACAGAGTTCTTCCACCAGTTCCGTCGTGCCTCAAACAATGGAACAATTGAACTCTATTGAAAAGGATACACAAATAGGCAGAAGTCAGCTGCATGGAAGACATGAACTACAAGTTAATTTAGAACCCCAATGGGTCCCATTAACAAAAAAGACCAAACAACAAAAGTTTCGTTTCTTGCTCATCATGCAAACATAGATTTCCCATCCCACAATATTCTAATTTCCAAATTGAATGTGGTATTTCCAAGGTGGGCTTCAAATTCACAGACACCAACTGATTTTCAGCACCTTATGCAAAGGCCATTATTCAATAAATTTATTGAAGGTACATTCCAGAATTAGTGCTTTAAATTTCATATCAACAGAATGACTCAAGGCCCTCTTAAAAAAAAGAGTTGTATGTGACAGAATATTTCAGAAGATGTACTTCAGATTTTTTTTCTGCCCTTTTTAAAAAGGAAAGGTAGACGTGTAGGTAAACTGGTAAACCTTAACATTGGGGTGAACAGAAACACAACAAGAAATGAAATGAGAAGCAGAAAAAAAAATGCCTTGTAAGTCTACACTGATAAGAAATACACGTACCCACAAGGTTCTTGAAAATAAGTAGTATCTATATGGCGATCAAGAGCCACTTTTGTGTAAGCAGTGTCACCACGGGAGAAATCTGAAGTAAAATCCCACATTCGGCCAAAAATAGACTCCCTTCAGAAACAAAAAGAAAAGGAAAATAATTAATAACCATGTCAAAATACTTTAGGGTTTTAAAACATATCTATCTGAAGTTATCACAAGTCGCTTGCTTTTTGAAAGTAAGAATTCTAACAGCATAACCAAGCAACTTCTTTACAAATCAAATTTCCAGCTAGAAAATTTGACTGTCAATCTTTCCCTGTAGAAAATCAGAGCAGCTGGTAGCATAATTCAAGGGTAACTACTGAACTGACTAAATGTTTAACAATCACCAAGATTCAGTTGCTGTTTCAAATCAATACCTTAATTTAATTGAGATAATTCTGGAGTTATGATCTTGAAGTCCAACTTTAATTTAGAAATGAATTGTCACAGGTTGATTTTAGCATCAGTTTTAATATTCAGACATACCATAACTTAATGCAGGAAGAACTGCTGACACAAAGAGCTGATAACCATCAACAATTTAAGCAAACTGGCTCGCAGTACTCAACCACTCCCAACCTTGCCATGTAACTTACAGAAACCAGTGAAATAACTATGTTCCTGAATGCAGGGAATAACCCAACCAGAATATACAAGAGTACAGCATCATCACATACACATTGTTGCATACTCAAGTAGCTAAACAAAAGGTTCAGAAACAGACTGGGAGAAAGTGAGGACTGGAGATCAGAGTCAAAAGTGTGGTGCTGGAAAAGCACAGCCAGTCAGGCAGCATCCGAGGAGTATGATGCTGCCTGACCAGCTGTGTTTTTCCAGCGCCACACTTCTGACTATGCAACAGACTGGTTCCAGTAAGATGGCAGTGGAGTCAGGCTTCTGAGCCCAGACTTGTCCATTCTTCTTTTTGGTTTTTATTCTTTTTATTCCTCCCTCGTTTTTTTTTAAATTTTACTTATCTCTTATTGAAGAGCTAGACAGTTCATGGCAATAGCATCAGCAGTGACAAGTAGGCCCAGTGCACACTTGTGGTGGTGGCAGAGTGGGTTTGGGTGCATCGACGAAGTAATCCTAGTGTCGACTCATGGATGCTGCTGTGGAAGCAGGTTTGGGTTCCTAATGGTGTCTGCGTCTAGCACAGATGCATGGAGGCAACAGTCGAGATACGTTTGGACCCAGTGGCATTGGGTGTTGGGCCCAAAGCAGATTTATCGTGGTGACGGAGTCACGTTTGGGCTGGTATGGGTACCTGGTGTCAGTGGCATCTGCATTGGTGATGTCCATTGAGGACTCAGTGATGAGGGTCTTGATAGAGGTGAGATGATGCCAAAGAATAGCCACTTTCATTCTAGTGCTGGCGGCACAGTGAAGGGGACTCGTGCATGGTCACCAGGCCCATGGTGGAGCACTTAAAAAGATGTGCTGGAAATTGAACACTTTATTTCTTTATTCTTTTGGCTTTTATGTTCTAATGTTTTGGTTTATTTTTCTGTGTTTTAAGATGTCACCAGAATGGCAACACTATGCAGCATTTTTTACTGTATTTTTGGAAGAAAATACATATGACAATAAATCAAATCAAGTCACTGCACATTTTATGGGGGGGGATGTTCATGATTAAAGTTAGAACTTCTAATGCACGTAATCTAAATGCATTATCATATTAAAATTGTCCACAGCTTGTATTATGTGGAAATGTAAATAATTTATACAAAGTATTTATACTGTACTTACTTGTATATTCATAGGCATTCCAATTAGCATGAAGTTTAAATCAATTTGGTATATTCACATTTCACTTTAATATGGGATTCTCTAAAGGTCCAGATGTATCAACTGAATAACAATGTTCTCTGAGGAAACACTACTGCATAGCAATGCAGAAAATACATTGTGCATAATCCAATAAGATCAATCTGGTTTGAATTTTAAAGATTGAGCTTTTAAAAGACTATTCATCTCTAACCACTCCAGAGTTAAAACATCAAGACAATATTTAGCCTTCTCGCAATTAAGTTGTAGATGGTAACCTTTCAGTTACTCTTCTCAGATTTCTACGTTCTGACTGCATGTTTTGGTCTACATTCCAAACTGTCATTAATCCTACTCTTGTAAATTGAGAGGCATAGTCTTCCCAAACAAAACAGTGTAATGTGGCTACAGAGAAAGCAAATAGAGAATTCTAGTTGCATACTTTAGATCATTAATTATAAAATAAAGACAACTGTTAATTAAAACAATTAATTAAACAATTAAAAAGATAGACTCAGGAAAAAGACAATTAAAAATGTTGTCTAACACCTGAATAACTACTGAACTAACTCACCTACTGAATTAACTCACCAATTGAGTAATTGCCTCCTCATTATGCCTCATTCAGATTCGGGGCCACGATTTCCTTACTTTCCACCTGACCTAATACCCATCCCATAACCCCTGGACCCATATTTCTTATCCATCCTAAACAGTCCATCAACCATTAACACCCTACCTCTGCCCATCTAGTACCCTAACCTCATACTTAGCCTTTCACAGGAGATTTCAAAGTGGCTGCTTGTGTTGATAGACATAATCACAGAAAATAGCACTGACTGCCAAGAGCCTCTCACTGACTAATGTGTAATGAAGGACCTGTCAGGTTTAAAGTACAACCTCACACTTCTGCAAGAGCCCTGATCAAAATATCCAGTCAGAAATGTAGAATTTCATATTAAATGTACAAAAAAGGAGCATTGGAAAAATCCAGCCCATCATTTTATTATGATGCACAAACAAAAGCTGAGGCAGCATACATATACAAATCTTTGAAGGTGACAGGTCAAGCTGAAAAGGCTTTAACGTATATGGGATTTTGAGTTTTATTAGTAGAGATATACAGTTTCAATGCAATTGTTCACTGTTGTTTTTCAGGCAGGAGGAAGATATGTACCCCAGGGAGCAGTGTTGGAACCACTGTATTTTCTGGTGTATGTATAAATAACTGGCCAAGCACATCTAGATCAATTCCAAAGTCTGCAGATGATACAGGCTACAAAGTTCTGAAGGTATATGAGGTGAGCATAGAACTTCAAAACGTGTAATAAAATTGGTGGAGTACGTAGATGGGTGGCAACTGAAGTTTAATGCAAAGTGAGGGTGATACATTTTGGTACAAAGAACATTCAGTAACAGCATAAAATAAACTACAATTTCAAAAGGGTATGCAGGAGTAGAGAGACCTGGGTGGACATGTGCACAGGTTATTGAAGTGGCAGGACAGGCAGAGACACTGGTTCGTAAGAAATGCAGTATTCTAAGCTTCTTAAATAGTGGCACCAATTGCAAGAGTAGGGAGATTATGCTGAACTTAGAATACTAGTTAAATTGCAGTTAAAGTAGCATGAGGTTCCCAGAACTGTACACTTCAGGAAGGATGTGTAAGACAATGTGAAGGAGGCTCACGAGAATGGTACTATACAGGAAAAGCTTCACTTAAAAGATTGGAGAAGGTGGGGCTGTTTTCCTTGGAGAGGAGAAAGCAATGGCAGATCTGATGCAAGTTTTCAAAGTTCCAAAGGGTTTAGACAGAGTATTTAAGGAAAAACTGCTCCTGCATCCAAGACAATTGAGAACCAGAGGGCACAGATTTAAAATGTTTCACAAAAGAAGCAAATATGAGATAAGGAAAAGAAAAATCAGTGAGTAGTTATGGTCAGGAATGCACTGCTTGGCAATATGGTGGAAGCAAATACAATTGAGGCATTCAAGAAGGAATTAGATGATTATTTAAATAGAAACAATAACCATGATTATGAAAAAAAAAGGTACAAGGATACCAACTCACACCTGATGGGTCAAAGGGCCTCTTTTTGCACAGTTAAGAGTTTAGCGATTTCTTATTTTTGAATGTTGAATAATTGCAAGAAAGCTTGGTCAGCATTGTTAATCAGTTACATCTGGAGTTGCAAATGAAAGGGCAAGAATTATTGAGTCACTGGGAGTGGAAGAGGTATCCACTCTTAGGATTGTAATGACCACTCCGAATATCTCTTCAGGATACACAGTATCTGTAGGCATCCTGGAAGAAAGGTTGAAGTCTGGATTTAAAGCTTTCTGAAGAAGATAGCGAGACAGAATAGATCAGGAGCAAAGGGTGATTAGCATACACTGGTATTTCTGAGTTGAAGTCAGGAAGTAAGAATTCAGTAAGGCTCATGCTCAGGCTTGTATGTTCACACGTTTGGAGAACATTTGTAGCTCAGGTGGAAGTTCTGGATGTAGGTTTGCTTGCTGAGCTGGAAGGTTCGTTTTCAGATGTTTTGTCACCATACTAGGTAACATCAGTGAGCGTCTGGATGAAGCACTGGTGGCATGGCCGCTTTCTATTCGTGTGTTTAGGTTTCCTTGGGTTGCTGGTGTCATTTCCTTTTGTTTTTCTTAAGAGGTGGTATATGGGATTCAAGTCAATGTATTTGTTGATAGAGTTCCAGTTGAAATGCCATGCTTCTAGGACTTCTTGTGCGCGTCTCTGTTTGGCTTGTCTTAGGATGGATGTGTTGTCCCAGTCATAAGGCATTTGGGCTTCTTTATAAACAGAAGCATTCCAGAGAATATGTCGTTGGACTTTCTGTTTCTGGCCTTCAAAAGAATATTTTGCCAACCCAGTCTGCTCTGCATAGTTCCTCTGTGCTGCAGTGTGTAGTGGCTCTTTGAAATAATGTTCTAATGCAGTTTTGTTTGTGGGTGATGGGATGATTGCTTCTGTCATTCAGTATTTGGTCAATTGTACATTCACAATTGTGAAGTATTGAAGCAAAGTTGCAAGATCACTTCGTCCAGTGTTAGTGAAAAGGTACCAAGAAATCTCATACATCAGAGAAAAGGAGGAACATGGAGGAGATACAAAACAAATTCCTGAGAAGTGCAGCATTCCTTGGTTTGGTCACAGGAAAAGTGAAGGAACCCTCAAAATCCTGCAAGTTAGTATAAATTTCAGCTGGAAATACAAGTAGAAAAGGGAGTGTTCCATTGAGATTTTGGGTCATGAAGGAGAAATGTTCATAAAATAGAGTATTACAGCAGTGGTACTTCCTTAACTCCTGTCAAGTAATTATTTTTTGATTAAAATGTGAAATCTTGTGGTGTAATACTGTCGATACCCACAAGTTTGAAGTTCTTTTTAAAAGGTTACTGGTCTCTACTGAGATCTTAACAGCTAATACAATATGTGTAAAAATAGTAGACAACTTATTTTCCTCAGTATTCAGTATATTGAAATAAACTTACTATTGCTTTTCAACACAGTTCATAAAAAAAATTTGAACAGTTCAGAATTTAAACTTTAATACCATCTCCCAAAAAATCCATAATCACCCATAAGAAAATCTCACCTGATCAAACCAACACGTAAAGCTACAGCTTCTGTTGCCTCAACACTTACAGGAACTTCATCAATAAAAGCAATGCCATAAAGTAGGAAGGCTTCCAAAAATTTTTTGAGTTCTTCATCCGACTCCATCACAGAATTGTAAGTGACATAAGGCATTTGGGCTTCTTTATAAACAGAAGCATTCCAGAGAATACGTCGTTGGACTGTCTGTTTCTGGCCTTCAAAAGAATATTTTGCCAACCATGACAAGTCGTATTTGGTCATGTGATTATCTGGCCCTATTAAACGAGGAAGAAATTGAAATAGTTATTGCGAAGGAAAAACAATCATGTTAGATATGCTCAAAGAACCTGTGTTGCAAGCTAGTATCAAAAACAAATTACGATTAAAATTCATTCCCAGACAGCTTAAAGTTTTTTCTCAGTTCAAGTATTAATTGTACCAAGGGAAAAAGACCACACACTATATACACAAATAGAGAAATAACTTACAGGTTATGTAGATTGTATCATTGTCAGAACGTATTTTTGCTGGCTTAATTGCCAAATCCACCTGAGCTGTGTCCAAGCTCCGCTGATTAGTCTTTGGGTTGTAACACGATGCAGAGCGACAATGATCTCGCAGCCAAACGTAATTTAATCGCATCACCATGTCAGAATACTTCAATTCTATAGAAGTTATAAGATTTTAGTTCTTTAATCTTAACTGACTTGAAAAGGCATGCATTTAGGTAGCTTCAGATATTAAATACAGGATTATTAATCTGGATATAACATTTACAAAGGAACAAAGGAAATTTAAAAAACCCATTTACAGAGGACCATTGGTTTTTGCCAGTAACCCCCACAACTGAAATGTGAGTGAAGTAATAAAATTTTGCCATCATACATGAACTAGTTGGATTTTAAGTTAAATATCTCCCTTCACAAATCAAAGCTTTTTTTTCTTGTCTGTGCGTTCATAGAAGGAAAAATGGAATCCTGCAGAGTTTTGAAGCTGTTTATTTGATTCTATGCAGTAAAAAGGGAGTTAATGCATAAAGTTTCTCAGAATCACAATTTTTAAAAAAAAAATAAGAAATGGCAATTTAGAAATGTAGAATACGCACAAATAAATAAATGGAAAATATGTTTATTTATGGTGCCTTAGATTCAAGGAAATGAGTAATTAAGATTAGTAAAAGAAAAGCAGCATACAGACTTTAAAATCTGCCTCAAACATTACTTCAGATTACCAGTATAGATTATCCATAACCTATTCACATAAAGAGAATCATCAAAGCTAGCTGTAAATTGAAACGTGTAGACAATGGTTAAAGTTAAATATGGCAACACAATAGAGCTTCTGACAACATCCTGGCCAGATTAAAGATGCCCAGATTGTCTTGAAAACTGGGTACTTATTTTATTGCAGAGGAACTTTTTGAAAATATGTTAATAAAATGTTCAACTAAAAACAGCTTTTTAACCTTTAAACATTCCTGTTACTACAGCTCCAAATGTCACCAAACTTGCAACAATTGCAATTTCCAACCACATCTAAGCACTAAATTTTAGCCAAGCCAATTCTGTCATTCTTAAAAAAAATACTCAAACCAGTTGAAAAGCCAACAATCTAGATTCATCTTCCATCGCAACTGGAGAATGAATGACATGCAGGTGATATAATATGAACTCAAAAGAAGTTGTACATGTGGAAAGTTGAAAGTAGAGTAAATTGAAACGGCAACACACTAATTTTCATGTCCAAATTTCAATTTGGAATATCTTGCCTTACCCAAGTGTTGATCGTGCATCAACCATGAACAGTTCAAGGAGTCTGGAGCACCATGTTTCCAACGTCTTGCAGTTACTGCAGGTAGATGGTTACTCATCCAACATTTCCATAGTTCCCGTCCTTGAAAGTCAGCTCTCAACAGATGCTTCACACTGCTGTCAATATGCAGAAAGCGGTACCAAGACATCTGAGAACGTAAGACAGGATTTTCAGAGCATGAAATTCATGTCTCCCAAATTATTGATGGGAATCGTGTACAGGTACACACATTCTGAAACAAACTCCAGAACAATTCGAAGAAGGATCACTGGACCCAAAACATTAACCCTGATTATCTCTCCACGGATGCTGCCTGACCTGTTCAGATTTTCCAGCAATTTCTGTTTTTGTTTCAGATTTCCAGCGTCTGCAGTTTTTTCGACATGCATTCTGAAGTTCCTTGCATCTTATCTGAAGTATGTGGACATATCTGTCAAATAGCCCTGGCTGCTACTGAAATCTCCATTAGAACTAACTAACTATTGGCAGCTTTGTTAATATTTAAATATTATTCATTTGTGACCTTATAGAGGTTTACAAAATTATGAGGGGCATGGATAGGATAAGTATATAAAGTATTTTCCCTGGGGTCAGGGTCAGAAAGTCCAGAACTAGAGGGCATAGGTTTAGGGTGAGCGGGAGAAGACATAAAAGAGATCTACGGGGCAACTTTTCCATACAGAGGGTGGTACGTGTATGGAATGAGCTGCCAGAGGAAGTGGTGGAGGCTGGTACAATTGCAACATTTAAAAGGCATTTGTATGGGTATATGAATAGGAAGGGTTTGGAGGAATATGGGCCGTATGCTGGCAGGTGGGACTAGTTTGTGTTGTGATACCTGGTTGGCATGGATGGGTTGGGCTGAAGAGTCTGTTCCCATGCTATACATCTCTAGGATTCTATGATTTTGACTGGTAGCAATAACAAGTGCATTTTGCATAGAGAATTAGCAAATAAGATTGTTACCTCCAGTCAGAGACACAGATTTACAAAATTACATCTGTGCAATCCAATTGGACCTTAATTTCCAGTTTTCTTTAATTCATAACTCTAAGTCACAGCACTTGACTTATTTTTAAATGTTGTGTTGTTGACTGTATCACTGTCAGAAAATATGTTCCAGTCTACCATTACACCATTTAAAAGGGCAAAACTGATCGAACACTTTAACACCTTTAACCCACATAATCATCGCAATGCTTCTTCCCACTGAATTGGTGATCAGAAAACTATCAATCTCTGAACATACTCAAAGATCGAACATCCAGAGTCCTTTGGGGTGGAGGATTCCACAAAGATCCATAACAGTGAAAAGAAATTCTCATCTCAGTCCGAAATGGCATTGTTATTTCAAATTGTGCCTCTCGGTTCTAGACTCCTCAAACAGGGGAAACCTCTTACGTGCATCTATCCTGTCTATCTCTTTAAGTTCTTTGCAAGTCTCAATTAGATTATCTCTTGTTAAACTGTGGAGAGTGCAAGTCCAATTTGCACAATCTCTCTTCTTAAGACAGTTCTACCATCAGAGGAACAAATCTGTTGAAGGTTCACTGGACTACTTCATAGCAATAATCTCTAACCTGAGATAAAAGTTAAAAATTACAAACCTGCTGTTGTGTAATTTTTAATTTTTCCACCCCAGTCTAATACCAGCACCTCCACATCATCCCGAGACAAGGAGACCGAAATAGCATACCGTGCTCTAGGTGCGGTCTAACCAAGTTACTTTACAACTGAAGCAAGACTTCACTAATCCTATACTCAAAACCTTTTATTATAAAGACTAAAATTTCATTAACCTTCCGATTAGTTGCTGCATCCGCATATTAGCCTTCAGTGTCTGGGACAAAGATACTTAGGTCCCTTTATATGTCTACATTTTTAAAAATTCTCGCCATTTAAGAAATACTCTGCATGCCTGTTCCTCCTACGAATGTGGATATCCTTACATTTTTGACATGACATTGCATCTGTCACATTACTGCCCAGTCATTAATCCTCTCCAAAACTACCTGAAGTTACTTTACATCTCTGTCATAATACTTAGTTTTCTATTATTTGCAAATTTGGAAATATTACATTTGGTCCACACAACTAAAATCATTTATATGTATTGTTAACAGTCGTGACCCAAGAACTGATTCTTGAGGCAACCCACTATCCAGGGTCATTTCTGTTTTCTATCTGAAGCCAATCATTAACCTTTGATTTGATTTAACTTACTTCCCTTTTGATAGCATTCCTTATTGAAATGCACATAGTTTTTAAAAATATTATTATTAGGGATATGTTTTTCTCGTGTTAACAGTAGCTTCACACCAATCAATGCACTTACAGTTTTCCTATGTCACTTTTCGATTTTGTGACGTTCAGCCTGGCTATCACATAGCTCTGGGTATAAGTGTGCACTGCAGTGCTGACTGTCTGTGCTCCTGGAAGAGGAGGGAAGGTCCCAAGCTTTGCTCTGCAAGTACAGTTGGCTCCACTTGAGGAAGGTTCCTGATCTTCACATACTTCCTCTCGCACTTTGGGCAAAATTGTTTTCAAAGATTCTTTCCTAATTCTCTAGCCAATTACGCTGAACCTATACCAACCATATAGTTATTGACCCATCTTATATTTGGTACTAGATCCTCCATATCTAGGCACCTTAAACTTTATGCCCATCAAAACGTTCCTCAACCACCTTCATTTCAAAGGAAGTATAGCAAGCCTGTCCAATCTTTCTTCAACGATAGTTCTATTGTTGGAAGCATCCTTCCCTTGTCCATTTCCTTGACACATGTTCTACTGCTGTCACATTTTCCCTGTAATGCAATGACAATAACTGCATCTACTACATCATTTGCAGTCTAAGTAACATTACATATAATTCCAGCAGACCCTACTCAACAAAGCAAAGCAATATGTCTGCTGAGCCAACTTATTCAGGGCTGACTCATTGAGCATGTTCAAAATCAATATTGATAGGTTTCTACAATTAAGACCAAGTGATGCAGAAAAAGCACAGGAAAATGGTATTGAAGTGGAAAGATCATCTGTGATCCCACTGAATAGCAGCATAGGCTTGATGAGCTGAATGGCTTACTCCTGCTCGTATTCTTTATATCTTAATTTACCAGCCCTGATGTTTTCAGGGACATGTGGATTTTT
The DNA here is from genome assembly GCF_037043375.1 of Chiloscyllium plagiosum. NCBI lineage: Eukaryota > Metazoa > Chordata > Chondrichthyes > Orectolobiformes > Hemiscylliidae > Chiloscyllium > Chiloscyllium plagiosum. Next base: position 57,465,571 of record NW_028270149.1, on the reverse strand, counting down.
GAAAAACATTCATTCGAGGATGAGCATGAGAAGGTGGTGGTGAGCTGACTTCTTGAATTATTGCAATCCATTTGATGCACATACACTCACAATGCCACTACAGAAAAAGTTTCAGGATTTTGACCCAGCAACACTGAGGGAATGGCAACAGATGGTGAGTAGCTTAAAGGCGAACTTGCAGATTGCTTTGTTCCCGTGAATCTGTTGCCCTTGACATTCTAGATGATAGCAGTTCTGGGTTTTGATGGTGCTATCTATGCAATCTTGGTAAATTTCTGCAGTGCATCTTATAGGTAGTACAGACTACTGCTACTGTGGAAGTGAACATCTGTGCATGTGGTGCCAATCAAGTGGCCGGCTTCAACCTGGATTGCATCAAGCCTCTTGGGTATTGTTTCAGCTGCAGTCATCCAGGTTGTAGTGTAGAGTATCAAAGCATTTCATCACACTCCTGACTTGTGCTTTATGCATGGTGGACAAACTTCAGGAAGTCAGGAGCTGAGTTACTTACTTGTTACAGGATTTCTTGTCTCCAACCTACATGTGAACACAGTATTTACTGTATATGGCTAGTCAAGTTCATTTTCTAGTCAATGATAACCCCCAGAAAATTGATGGAAAAGAATTCATTGATGTTGGTGCCATTGAATGTCAAAGGGCAATTGTTAGGCCTTATCTTGTGGAGATGATTATTGCCTGGTACTTACATTACTTGTCACTGGTCATCCCAACCTGAATTCTGTTCAGGTTTGCTACGTTGAACACAGACTTCTTCAATATCTGAGGAATCATGAATGATGCTGAACATTATGCAATCATCAGTGAACATCCCACTTCTGACCTAATGATGGAACAAAGGTCTTTGATGAAGCACCTGAAGATGGTTGGGCCGATGACATTCCCCTGAAGACTAGAGCTCTTGTGGCATAGTAGTGTCCCTACCTATTGGCAAGGAGGCAAGAGTTCAAGTTTCACCAGCTCCAGAGGTACCTTAGAATAGGTTCATTAGAAAATGTCCAAGGGAACTGTGATATTCTACCCCAATTTCTCATTTGAACCTGCCATTAGTTTTTTTTTTGTCATCTGCTGGGACATCGCCTTCTGTGGTTCTCAGGTTTCATTTAATATTCCCGAAGTGCCATGCCTAATTAGACTGATTAAAAGACATTATATAATGCAAATAGAACATAACAGCAAAGTACAGGCCCTTCAGCCCAACCTGTGAAACCAATCTAAAGCCTGTCTAACCTACACTATTCCAATATCATCCATATGTTTTTCCAATGGCCATTTAAATGCCCTTAAAGTTGCCAAGTCTATACTGTTGCAGGCAGGGCATTCCATGCCCTTACTACTCTGAGTATAGAACCTACCTCTGATATCTGTGCTATATCTATCACCCCACAATTTAAAGCTATGTCCCCTCATGCAAGCCATCACTATCTGAGGAAAATGGCTCTCACTGTCTACCCTACCTAATGCTCCGACCATCATGTACGTCGCTATGTAGTCACCTCTCGACCACCTTCTCTCTAACAAAAACAGACTCAAGTCCCTCAGCCTTTCCTCATAAGAGCTTCCCTCCATACCAGGCAACATCCTGGTAAATTTCCTCTGCATCCTAGAATCATAGAACCCTACAGTGTGGAAACAGGCCATTCTACCCAACAAGCCCACACCAACCCTCTGAAGAGTAACCCACCCAGACTCATTCCCCTACATTTATCCCTGACTAATGCATCTAACCTACACATTCCTGAACACTATGGGCAATTTATCACAGCCAATTCACCTAACCTGCACATCTTTGGATGGTGGGAGGAAACCAGAGCACCCAGAGAAAATCCATGCAGACAATGTGCAAACTCCACACAGACAGTCACCCAAGGCTAGAATTGAACCCTTGTCCCTGGCACTGTGAGGCAGCAGTGCTAACCACTGTGCCACCACTTTCCAATGTTTCCACATCCTTCCTATAATGTGGCAACCAGAATTGTACGCAATATTCCAAGTGCAGCCGCACCAGATTTTTCTACACCTGCAACATGACCTCTTGGCTCCAAAACTCAATCCCTCCACCAATAAAAGATAACACATCGTACACCTTCTTAACAACTTTATCAACCTGGTTAGGAACTTTCAGGGATCTATGTATATGGACACAGAGAACTCTCTGCTCATCCACACTACCAAGAATCTTACTATTAGCCCAGTATTCTGTATTCCTGTTGCTCCTTCCAAAGTGAATCACCTCACACTTTTCCGCATTAAACTCCATTTCCCATCTCTCAGCCCAGCTCTGCAGCTAATCTACATTCCTCTATAACCTGCAACATCCTTCGGCACGGTCCACAACTCCACTGACCTTAGTGTCATCCACAAATTTACTCACCCATCCTTCAATGCCCTCATCAGATCATTTATAAAAATGACAAACAGCAGTGGCCCCAAACAGATCCTTGCAGCACACCACTAGTAGTTGAACTCCAGGATGAACATTTCCAATCAACCACCATCTAGTCTTCTTTCAGCTAGCTAATTTCTGATCCAAACTGCTAAATCTCCCTCAATCCCATGCCTCCATATTTTCTGTATTAGCCTACTGTGGGGAACCTTATCAAATGCTTTACTGAAATCCTTATACACTACATCAACTGCTTTACCCCATTCACCTGTTTGGTCACCTTCTCAAAGAACTCAAGGTTTGTGAGGCACGACCTACCCTTCAAAAAACCATGTTGACTATCCCTAATCAAAATGCTTATAAATTCCCTCTCTCATAATCCTTTCCAACACTTTACCCACAACTGAAGTAAGGGTCACTGGTCTATAATTACGAGGGTTGTCTCTACTCCCCTTCTTGAACAAGGGACAATACTTGCTATCCTCTAATCTTCTGGCACTATTCATGTAGACAATGACAACATAAAAATTAAAGCCAAGGGTTCCGCAATCTATTCCCTAGCTTCCCAGAGAATCGTAGGATAAATCCCACTTATCTATTTTCACACTTTCCAAAATTGCTAACACTTCCTCCTATGAACCTCCATTCCTTCTAGAACCTCAGTATTCTCCTTGACAACATTGTCAGTATTCACACAGAAAAAAAGACAGAAAACGTTCATTTAGTGCCTCTCCTATCTCCTCTGACTCCACGCACAACTTCCCATTACTGTACTTGACTGGCCCTAATCTTCCTCTAGTCATTCTTTTATTCCTGACATATCTACAGACAGTTTTAGGGTTTTCCTTGATCCTACCTGCCAAAGACTTATCACATTCCCTGCTGGCTCTTTTTATCTCTCTCTTTAGTCCTTCCTGGCTAACTTGTAACTCTCAAGCGTCCTAACTGAGGCTTCACATCTCATCTTTACATAAGCCTCCTACTTCCTCTTGACAAGAGATTCAACTTCTTTTGTAAACCATGGTTCCCTCACTCGATTACTTCCTCCCTACCTGACAGGTACATACTTATCAAGGACATGCAGTAGCTGTTCCTTGAACAAGCTCCACGTTTCAATTGTGCCCATCCCCTGCAGTTTGATTCTCCATTCTATGAATCCTAAATCTTATCTAATCACATCATAATTGCCTTTCCCGCAGTTAGAATTCTTGCCCCGTGGTATATACCTTTCCCTTTCCATTGCGGAAATAAATGTAACCGAATTGTGGTCACTATCACCAAAGTTTTCATCTACCTCCTGGTTCATTATCCAGTACCAAAACCAACGTGGCCTATCTACATACTGTGTCTGGAAACCCTCCTGCACACATTGGACAAAATCTGACTCATTTAAAATACACGAGCTATAGCATTTGCAAATAATATTTGGAAAGTTAAAGCCCCCCCCTAACAACTACCCTATTACTTTTGCTCCTATCCAGATTCATCTTTGCAATCCTTTCCTCAACTTCTCTGGAAGTTTTCAGAGCCTATAGAAAACTCCCAACAGGGTGACCGATCCTTTCCTGTTTCTAACCTCAGCCCCATACTACCTCAGTCAATGATTCCTCATCAAACGTCTTTTCTGCCACTGTAATATGCTCCTTGACAATGCTACACCTCCCCCTCTTTTACCACCTTCCCTGTGCTTACTAAAATATCTAAACCCCAGAACCTGCAACAACCGTTCCTGTCTCTGCTCTATCCATGTCTCTGAAATGGCCACAACATCAAAGGGCCAGATACCAACCCATGCTGCAAGTTCACCTACCTTATTTCAGATGATCCTGGCATTGAAGTAGATACACTTCAAATCACCTTCCTGCTTGGCAGTTGACTCATGCGACCGTGAAACCTTATTTATGACCTCACTACTCTCAACCTCCTGTACATTAGAGCTACAAATCAGATTCCCAAGAGCATCATTGGAACAAAGGACATCAAAGATGGGGAAACCAACCAACTGCTGTCCGAACAGGAGCTTCCAGACATGGGCCTGTTCTGAACCAAGAAAACCAACAGCAAGAACCTGAGCAACCTGGGCAGCACAGTGGCTCAGTGGTTAGCACTGCTGCTTCACAGCACCAGGGACCCGGACTGTCAGTGTGGAGTTTGCACGTTCTTCCTGTGTCTGCGTGGGTTTCCTCTGCGTGCTCCAGTTTCCTCCCCGAGTCCAAAGATGTGCAGGTTAGTTTAATTGGCCATGCTAAATTGCACAGAGTGTTCAGGGACTGTGTAGGTTAGATGTATTAGTCAGGAATAAATGTAGAGTAATAGGATAGGGGAATGGGTCATTCTTGGAAGAGTTGATATGGACTTGTTGGGCCAAACGGCCTGTTTCCACACTGTCAGGATTCTATAATCCAAAACTATGTTTTCCTCAATGGCAAAACCCCAAAGTTCTGACCTAGCAAGCAGAGAGGTGAGTAGTGACAGTGGAAGGGGAGTAGTGACAGTGCATTGGAATCTCAAGCCTGATTAAAAGTATTTGTAATTAAAACTGTTGTCTTTAGATTCAAATAATGTTTAATCTAGCTAATAGTGTATTTAATAGCATTACTGTCCTCTGTATAGTTGATCATGTAAATTTCCCTTTTTGTTGCATTTACCTATATGTCTTATACTTACCTTCTATATTGTAAATCGATGCAGAGATTCTTTTGCCCTGAAACACCTGTTTACTGCCTTCTTATTTCACATTCCCTAAATATAAGTCCTGTATCTAGAACCAGGGATCTGAGTGTGATTTGAACAACCTAAAAATCAGAAAATAACTGACTGCAAACCAGAACCCTACACTATCAGCAGTGCAATGATAGGAAAAAAATAACTTTGCAATTGCAGAATGTACACTTGAAGATAAACAGAAGATGTATGAATTACGGGTTAACCACTTGGCGTTTGATTTAATGCTGATACATACTTTTTGCACAGGTAATGGCAGCTCTGAAGTGTATCGGTCACTGTTGTAAACTGGGGTTCCCTGTAAATCTGCATATTTTAGTATTCCATATTTGGTATTTCCTGTGTAGTATGAAACCTCATTTAATTGTGTTACAGTAGTAATAGCCTTTCACAAGCAAAAACAAAAGATTTATCAGGCCCCACGTCTATGAGTGCAATGTTCTGAAAATAAGAAGGGCTGTTCTTCGAAGCAATGAAAACTGACCTTCAAATAGAGGTAGGTAAGGGGACAATGATCATTTGGCATCATGAGTAGCTAGCTGCCCATTATCAAATGCCGAGAAGTTTTAGACAGGTGATTGGTACAGCATAGGTGCCCAGCCCCCAAAACAAAGACTATCAACAAGGATTGGTGGTGAGAGATGGTGAGCAAGAAAATCCGGGGAAATGTGCTTCCATCTTCTTGGGAATAAACCAGGAGTTCCACTATATCAGCCTGAGGGAAGAACAAAGACAAAGATACTGAAAACCACCAGCCCCGCTTATCCATTCTTCAGGATGTTTCATGATTGGTTAAGCATTCTCAAGGCAAGGTGATGGCCGAGTGGTATTCTTGCTACACTATTAATCCAGAAATTCAGCTAATGTTCTGGGGACACAGGTTTGAATTCCACCAAGACAGATGATAGAAACTCTAGTTTTGTTTTGTTGTTGAGTTCAGAGTTAAGAAATTACTAATGGCTATGAAACCATTGTTGATTGTGGGACAAACCCATCTGCTTCACTAATGTCCTTCAGGGAAAGAAATCCATCATCCTCACCTGTGACTACATGTGACTCCAGAGCCACAGCAAGTGGATCATAAAGGATATAGCTGGGTCTCTGGCAGGTGGTTGCTGAACCAACAAGAGGGAAAAACATATTGCATCCAGTCTACCTGTGGCAAATACATAGGTCCTGGACCTATCAGTAAGGGTGACCACTGCACAACTCTGTAGTCAAGAAGTCCCGCCTTTACTTTGATATGCCTTCACTTCATCATGTTGTGGCACCATCACTGTGCTAAATGAGGCAGACTTTGAATAGATCTAGTTTACTCAGGACTGAGCATCCATGAGGTGCTGTGGGTAAAGGACAGCAGAATCACACTCCAACACAATCTGCAACTTCATAGTCCAGCATATCTCCCACTTAACTTAGAATCAAACCTTGAGAAATATAGGCTTCAGTATTCACAGGATGTGTAATTTTACGCTCATTAAAGAGACCAGAGAGCTCTATTTTACTTTTTGTTCTGAAAATTTGCTTCTCATTGAAGAGTCTGGTCAGTTTCTCCTCGATCACCAGGTTCCTCAGGAGGGCATGCCAAGAGCAGCACCAGGTATATTTAGAAGTGATATCAACCTGGTGAAGGTGCAAACCAGGACTACTTGAATGCCAAACAGCAACTGGTAGATAGAGCTAAGCAGTCTCAAAACCAACAGATTACATCTAAGCTTTGCCATCCTGCCTCATCCAGTCATAATTGCTGGTGGACAATTGAACAACTCAATGGAGGAGGCGGCACCACAAATATTCACATCCTCAATGATGGAAGAGCCAAGTATATCAGTGCAAAAAAAGTAGAAGCATTTGTAACAATCCTCAGCCAGAAATGCAGAATTGATGATCCATCTTGTACTCCTCCAGTCATCCCCAGCATTAAAGATACCAGTCTTCAGCCAATTTGATTCACTCTACATGATATTAAGAAACAGTTAGAGGCACAGGATACTGCAAAGGCTATGGGCCCTCACAGCATTCTAGCCATATTATTGGAGACTCATATTCCAAGTTCAGCAGATATTAGGGAAGGCAAATCTAATGTTGGCCTTGATTTCAACAGGAATGCAATATCAAAGTTGTTACAACTATACAAGGCACTAGTTAGACCACACCTAGGAAACCTTTTCTCCACCATAAGGTCAGAAGTGGGAATGTTTGCCAATGATTGCAAAATGATCAGCACCATTCGCAGCTCCTCAGATACTGAAGCAGTCTATGTTCAAATGCAACAAGCTGTGGACAATGTCCAGGCTTGGGCTGACAAATGACAAGTAATATTTACGCCATACAAATGCCAGCCAATATCTAATTCCAAAGTCTAAAGAGACAATCTAACCATGTCCCTTGATCGTCAATGCTGTTACCATCACCGAATCCCTCACTTTCAACATCCTGGGGGTTATCATTGACCAGAAACTCAACTGCCATCATCATGTAAATACAGTAGCTCCAAGTGCAGGTCAAAGGTTATGAATACTGCAGCAAGTAACTCACCTCCTGACTCTCCACCATCTACAAGGCAAGAGTATGATGGAATATTCTCCACTTGCCTAGATGGGTACATTTCCAATTACACGAGGAAGGTTGACAATGTCCAGCACTAAGCAGCCTGTTTGAGAGACACCATATCCACAAGCATCCATTCCCTCTACCACCGACGCTCAATAATAGCAATATGTACTATAAACAAGATGCATTGCAGAAATTCACCAAAGATTCTTAGAGAACCTTCCAAACGCACGACCTTGTCCATCTAGAGGGACAAGGGCAACAGATATATGCATCAAGTTCCCCTCCAAGCCAGCCACCATCCTGACTTGGAAAAAATTCACCGCTGCTTCACTGTCATTGGATCAAAATCCTGGAATTTCCTCCCTAAAGGCATTGTAGATCTTCCTGCAGCACATGGACAGTACTTCAAGAAGGCAGCCCAGCACCACCTCCTCAAGGACGACTAGAGATAGACAATAAATATTAGCCAGCTAGAAAAGCCCATGTCTCAAGTGGATAAAAATAACTGTCACACTTGTATACTTGCCTAATTACTGATATATCATATCAAAACTGCTGCTTCTTAATGAATTGTCAGAAAATTGCTACATGACATCAACTGCATATTTAAGGTAACTGATTATGAAACCTCCAAAATCAACACTGGAAAGACCTGTTTTTCATTATCTCAACGAGTTTACTCTGGAGAACCATTAGTAAAACAAGATCTGTGCATGGAGAGTGTATGCAAAAGGGGTAATCATTAGACAGATACCATTTTATTAGTTTAAAGAACAACAAGTAATCAGACTATTGAAGGGGTCTTTGCTCTTGATCCTGTGCTTTATTTGATTTGATTCCCTCAACTGCAATCAGCTAATTCGACAAAAGACTACATCAAACTTCTCAATTATTTGCATGATCCACAATAATCATTGAATCGAGGCAGATGCCATTGTAACATTCAATGTAAATATTCAAGTTATACACAAAGTATTGCAGACAGCTGAGCCAGAGGACAAGATTCAATCTTTTCAGTGTTTACTTGGAGTTGATCATTAGAGAAGAACCCTGAAAGTCAGCCAGGTTGGCAGTACTAAGCAATGAAGAAGGCGCTCATACGCAGAAAACGGTTCATCCGAGGTGACATTAGATTACCTGCAGTTACACGTTCAGATTAAAACCGGTTTAAAAAACAACACCCCCTCCCCCACATTGTTGGCTAATATTTAATTGAACTATAGTTACATTTACCATTTTTGCACAAACCACGAACAGATTTAAGTAGCCCGGAATTTCCCACACAAAACCTAAAAGTAAATGTTTCCTAAAATTTCGAGCACGAATTCTGAACAGTCCTAAAATGTAAATATAGCAGCAACCAAAAATCAATATTATTGCTGGCGTTCTTTCTTACTTCGTGTAACTTAATTTGTCTGATTTTTCCCATATGAAAAACTGGATAAAGACCCTGCGTTAGTATACGCATAAATGATATTTCGATGGCTTTAAGCTTTTATTTTAATTTTGACATCTCTCCAAAGCCAACTTTAAAGTCCACTATTGTTAAAAATTGGAAATCACTGAAAAGCTGATCTCGAAATGTATTAAAGTCTCTCCCGACATACACCACGTTGAGTTCCACACAGAGTTATTTACAAGAAGCTGAGGCGAAACTCCTGCACATTCCCCCCTCCCCCCCCCGGTCCTCCAAGGCCCTACTCAAGTTTCCCTAACCCGGGGAACAGAACACCAGAGCGGCGGCATCCTGTGGATAGATTCGGCGGCTAACACTAGGCCTTACCGCTGCTCTTCCAACCAGGACCTCCTAGATAGAGGAACCGAAGAGAAACAACTTTTCAAAAACAAAAACAAGCAGCCACTTCCATCCAGTACGTCAAGACTAACAACAATTGAGATAACTAGGGTTTTAGCTGACCGCCCAATTCAGCCCATTCCCTCCCCTTCACCGCACATGCGTGAGCTACCCTCCAGCCCCATCCCTACCCTCCAGCCCCATCCCTACCCTCCCAACCACACAGCTGTCAATCAATGGTAAATCTAAAAGCCAAGAGGGTGCGCCTTTTCTGCCCTGTCAAGGATTGGTGGAGACCTGTCAATGTGGCAGCATCATCTTACATATCACCACATTTCTGTATTTGAAATCCGTTGTTTCCCATAATTAGACAGGATGAGTAAATAATGACCACAGTTTCATTAGTATACAATGTTAAACGGCTTCACCCTTATATTTTATTTTTATATATAAAATCACACAACACGACGTTATAGTCCCACATGTTTATTTGAAAGTACAAGCTTTCCGACCGCTGCTCCTTCGTCAAGTAGCTAGTTGGGCAGGATCATAGTACCATAGGACAGGGAATTTACATAAACTGCCAGACTGGTCGCTTAACCAAGGACACAATGGGGACTGCAGATCCTGGAGAAATCAGAGTTGATAAAGTGTGGCGCTGGAAAAGACACAACAAGTCAGGCAAAGTCGACGGTTCGGGCAGGACTCTGAACGAAACATCACCTCACGTTGGTGAGACACTGACAACAATGGGCAATATAAATTCTGATAAAGGGCTTTTGCCCGAAACGTCGATTCTCCTGCTCCTCGGATGCTGCCTGGCCTGATGGCTTGTCCAGCACCACACTCTTGCCTCTGATCTCCAGTCCTCTCTCTCCCAATGTTTTGTTTTCCTATGATTCTGTCCGAGTAGCTACCTGACGAAGGAGCAGGGCTCCGAAAGCTTGAACTTTCAGATAAACCTATTGGAGTATAACCTGGTGTTGTGATTTTAACTTTGTAAACATTCCATTGCTGATTTTTAACTTTGTCCACCAGCACCAGCCCAGATCTTTATATATGGAAGAACCGGGGCAACATGATCAAAGACCTATGCAAACGTTTTAACGACGCTTTGAAGGCGAGAAATGATGTTACAATCAATATGGATTTCAAATATCTGGCGTGCCAGAGACATGAGGGATAACCACGTTAGTCAAGAATGGGAGATAAAAGCTGAGGTATTGGGGCTGGAGGAATTGACAGACGAATAATTGCAGTAATTTGTAGAAAATTATCAACAAATCTGAATAGAAATACAAAATCCAATTAACTAAGAATCTATTCCCTTGTAACCCTCTGGGCCAGTCTTTCAGAACTGCTAGGTAAAAACAATGACTGCAGATGCTGGAAACCAGATTCTCGATTAGTGGTGCTGGAAGAGCACAGCAGTTCAGGCAGCATCCAAGGAGCACCTCCCTTTGGTGAGACACTGACAACAGAGGACAACGACGCATGCGTGTTTATTGGGGCACAAGCCATGTCCCATTACGCCATCACGTACACTTTGCGTTTGACGCATAGCCGTGCGCAGGGAAGCGCGCGCAGCTTTGAACAGGGTTAAGCGGTGGGGAGGAGGAATTCCCGGAGCGAGAAAGGAATAACAAGGGAGCCCAGGAAGTGGATGAGTTTTCCCACTCTGTCTCTTTTACTTCCAGCTCCTCGGCCCTAACACTGTATCCTCTCCCCGAATCTTGATCTCCTCTGACCCTTGTCCCAATCGCTCCCGCCCCACAATGAAATTCGCGCATGCGGGTTTCAAGTCGGTGGGCTCAGTGAAAGCACCACTTTGCGACTGTCGCAAACAGGGAGGATATGCCGTGCAGTGGTTGTTATGGAAATGACGTAATTGAAGCTCGTGACTGTGGCCTATGGTGATTCCGAAGCCTGACAGCAGCGATTGAGGAGGTGGTCGTGAAGGGAAAAGCCCGGACTAAATCAGGATATTCTGTAGGAGGGGGATGCCGAGCACAGCCATGAAGAAAAAGGTAAAATATAAAGTTGTACTTTGTAATATGGAAGGAGGTTAAGAAAAGTCAGCCTTTAGGGCTCACAATATCGAGTCCTGATATTGGGGTCCTGACACCTTTCATGATCCATTAGCCACTCCCGCCGCCCTGTTGTGACACTCAACCCATTTTCATCTTCTGATGGTCCTCACTAGCAGCTCGTCTTTCTCCCTGGCTGACCATCGTCCATCCTCTTTCCGATCCGTCTTTCTGTCCTTTGGGCTCGGTGTCCACTTATTGCTTACTCTTTTACCTTCCACACCGCCGCCCCCCCCCCCCCCCCGCCCCCCAACTCCTCTCTGTCTTCAGCACACTTTTTCCTAGCCACCGTAAGTTCCGCTATACCCAAAACATTAACTCTGCTTGGTATCTGCAAATGCCGCTAGACCTGCTGAGTTTCTCTAGCAATTTCTATATTTTGCCTCAGTCAGGAAAGGGGTTTCCAGGACAGTAGGATGAATTTAGGGATTTTGATTGGGATGATTGTGGGAAAATGTCTGCTTTACAATTAAAGCACATTACGAAGCAGGGTAATCCCTGTCCATGTTTGACTCAATGTTAATGCTTTCTCCACTTATGCTGTTAGATCTGTGGAGTTTCTGCAGCATTTTAAACTTCCTCTTCCCAAATCTGCTTTTTCCGTCAGAGCAACACAATTTCTCACTGAAACTGTCATCAGGTTAAATTGTACTTCCCCCAAGTCCTTTCCTTTGCTGCTACCACACAGAATCTGCAAACTGTCCTTGGCTTCAGCTGCAGTGTGGTTTTAATTTTCACCACCCCATCACTGCTCAGCTTCATGGATATCACTTGTTTTAGATCTTTAACCCAATTTCAATTGTGTCTGTACTGAGTGACCCTTGTAACTCCATGGTTGTGCACTCCAATACTGTATCTTTACCATTGAAGGTTGCTTCTCTCACTGTAAAAACAGAAGTAGGAACTGGTGTAGGCAGTTCAGTCCCTTTAGTCTGCTCCATATTTTGGATTATCATTGTTAATATCTTGGCTTCAACTCCACTTTCCTACCTGCCCTCATAACTCTTGAATGCATTACCAATTAAAAGTCTGTCTACCTCAATTTACTCAATGTCCCAGCATCTACAGCAGTCTGAGGTTGCGAATTCCACAGTTTCACAACCCTTTGAGAGACGTCATAGAGATGTACAGCACAGAAACAGACCTTTTGGTCCAACCTTGTCCTTGCTAACCAGATATCCTAATCTAGCCCCATTTGTCAGCACTTGGCCCGTATCCCTCTAAAATCTTTCTATTCATAAACCCATAAAAATGTCTTTTAAATGTTGTAATTGTACCAGCCTCCACTACTTCCTCTGGTAGTTCATTCCGTACATGTGCAACCCTCTGTGTGGAAAAAGTTGCCCCTTAGGTCTCTTTTATATCTTTCCCCTCTCACCCTAAACCTATGCCCTCTAGTTCTCGATGCTCTCACCCCAAGGAAAAGACTTTATTTATCCTATCCATGCCCCTCATGATTTTATAAACCTTGATAAGGTCACCCCTCAGTGTTCGACACTCCAGGGAAAACAGCCCCAGCCTATTCAGCCTCTCCCTATAGCTCAATTCCTCCAATCCTGGTAATCCTTGTAAATCTTTTCTGAGCCCTTTTAAGTTTCACAATGTCCTTCCAATAAGGAGACGAGTTGCACATGATATTCCAAAAGTGGCGTAATTTCTCCTTTGTTTTACATCTGTTACCCTAAAACTGTGATCGCATTCTAGATCACCCCACAAGGAGAAACATCCTCTCTACGTCTATCTTGTCTGTCTTTAGCATCTTGTATATCTGTTAGATCTCCTGTTGTTCTTCTAAATTCCAGAGAGTATAGGCTTAAACTGCTCAATCTCTTTGCATAAACAAGCTCCTCATCTCTGGAATAAATCCAGTGAACCTCCTTCAAGGTGCACACATTTCCACCCCCCCCCCCCCCCCCACCCTCAAGTAAACGGACCAAAATTGTAAACAATAATCCAGGTGCAGAATCACAAGGTTGAATACAGTTTGCAGCAATATTTCCCTAGTTTTAGAATATGGTATACCAGCATGTTAATTAACTGAACTGCATATATCTAAGAATGGCCTGTATTCACTATCAGTTCCAATACTTCCCATTAAAGGTAGCATAAGGTGTGGTCATCTTTCTTATAACAGGTTACATGAAATAATCTGTAAATTTCAGGAGAAAATACTTTGGTTTGCCACATCAGCTTAACTAATCTATGCCAGTCTTTATGTTCCATTTATGCATTCTCCCGTCTTTCATCATTTAAATCTGTCATTGTGAACATCCACTATTTTATTTCTCTCATACTTCAACTTCGTCTTCGTTGCATCTCTAAAATCTATTGTCCAAACAAAATTGGAAAATCAACACATCTAGGCTTCAAACATTTAATTAAACAATGAGGTGTTAGTCTAAAATGGGAAAAGCAGTTTTGTAGACATGCAAAGCAGACAGAGGAAGAAGACAGGGTGATGGTGGTGGGTTGTTTTTCAGACTGGAGACCTGTGACCAGTAGAGTGCCACAAGGATCGGTGCTGGGCCTTCTACTTTTTGTCATTACATAAATGATTTGGATGCGAGCATAAGAGGTACAGTTAGTAAGTTTGCACTTGACACCAAAATTGGAGGTGTAGTGGACAGCGAAGAGGGTTACTGCAGATTACAACAGGATCTGGACCAGATGGGCCAATGGGCTGAGAAGTGGCAGATGGAATTTAATTCAGATAAATGTGAGGTGCTGCATTTTGGGAAAGCAAATCTTAGCAGGACTTATACACTTAATGGTAAGGTCCTAGGGAGTGTTGCTGAACAAAGACCTTGGAGTGCAGGTTCATAGCTCCTTGAAAGTGGAGTCACAGGTAGATAGGATAGTGAAGAAGGCGTTTGGTATGCTTTCCTTTATTGGTCAGAGTATTGAGTACAGGAGGAGAAAGTGAGGTCTGCAGATGCTGGAGATCAAAGTTGAAACTTTATTGCTGGAACAGCACAGCAGGTCAGGCAGCATCCAGGGAACAGGAGATTCGACGTTTCGGGCACAGCTACCTGGACTACACCTCCTCCCATCCTGCCCCCTGTACAGCTACCTGGACTACACCTCCTCCCATCCTGCCCCCTGTACAGATACCTGGACTACACCTCCTCCCATCCTGCCCCCTGTATCGTGCTCCCACGAGGAGGTTGAACAGTTCATCCACTACACTAACACCTTCCACCCCGATCTCAAATTCACCTGGACAGTCTCGGACTCCTCCCTCCCCTTCCTAGACCTTTCTGTTTCTATCTCAGGCGACCGAATCAACACGGACATCTACTACAAACCAACCGACTCCCACAGCTACCTGGACTACACCTCCTCCCATCCTGCCCCCTGTAAAAACGCCATCCCATTCTCCCAATTCCTTCGTCTCCGCCGCATCTGCTCCCAGGAGGACCAATTCAAAATACGTACAACCCAGATGGCCTCCTTCTTCAAGGACCGCAATTTCCCCCCCGACGTGGTCGACGGTGCCCTCCACTGCATCTCCTCCACTTCCCGCTCCTCCGCCCTTGAGCCCCGCCCCTCCAACCACCACCAGGACAGAACCCCACTGGTCCTCACCTACCACCCCACCAATCTCCATGTACAGCGCATCATCCACCGTCACTTCCGCCACCTCCAAACAGACCCCAGCACCAAGGATATATTTCCCTCCCCTCCCCTATCAGCTTTCCGTAGAGACCACTCCCTCCACGACTCCCTTGTCAGATCCACACCCCCCACCGACCCAACCTCCACTCCCGGCACCTTCCCTTGCAACCGCAGGAGGTGCAACACTTGCGCCCACACCTCCCCCCTCACTTCTCTCCAAGGCCCCAAAGGAAACTTCCATATCCGCCACAGATTCACCTGCACCTCCACCCACATCATCTACTGCATCCGCTGCAGCCGGTGTGGCCTCCTCTATATTGGGGAGACGGGCCGCCTACTTGCGGAGCGATTCAGAGAGCACCTCTGGGCCACCCGGACGAACCAACCCAACCACCCTGTAGCACAGCATTTCAACTCCCCCTCCCACTCCACCGAGGATATGCAGGTCATTGGACACATCCACCGCCAAACCACAACAACGCGACGGTCGGAGGAGGAGCGTCTTATCTTCCGACTGGGAACCCTCCAACCACAGGGGATGAACTTGGACTTCACCAGTTTCTTCATCCCCCCCTCCCCCCACCTTGTCTCAGCCGAATCCCTCCAGCCCGGCACCGCCTTCCTGACCTGCAGTCTTCTTCTTGACCTCTCCGCCTCCATCCTACTCCGACCTATCACCCTCACCTTGACCTCTTTCCACCTATCACATTTCCAACGCCCCTCCTCCAAGTCCCTCCTCCCTACCTTTTATCTTCTCCTGCTGAACACTCTCTGCTCATTCCTGAAGAAGGGCCTGTGCCCGAAACGTCGAATCTCCTGTTCCCTGGATGCTGCCTGACCTGCTGTGCTGTTCCAGCAATAAAGTTTCAACTATTGAGTACAGGAGTTGGGAGGTCATGTTGCCGCTGTATAGGACATTGGTTAGGCCACTGTTGGAATATTGCGTGCAATTCTGGTCTCCTTCCTATTGGAAAGATGTTGTGATACTTGAAAGAGTTCAGAAAAGATTTACAAGGATGTTGCCAGGGTTGGAGGATTTGAGCTCCAGGGAGAGGCTGAACAGGCTGGGGCTGTTTTCCCTTGAGCGTCGGAGGCTATGGGGTGACCTTATAGAGGTTTACAAAATTGAGGGGCATGGATAGGATAAATAGACCAAGTCTTTTCCCTGGGGTTGGGGAGTCCAGAAGTAGAGGGCATAGGTTTAGGGTGAGAGGGGAAAGATATAAGGGAGATCTAAGGGGTAACCTTTTCAGACAGAGGGTGGTATGTGTATGGAATGTGCTGCCAGAGGATGCGGTGGAGGCTGGTACAGTTGCAACATTTAAAAGGCATTTGGATGGGTATTTGAATAGGAAGGGTTTGGAGGGATATGGGCTGGGTGCTGGCAGGTGGGACTAGATTGGGTTGGGATATCTGGTCAGCATGGACAGATTGGACCGAAGGGTCTGTTTCCAGTCTGTACATCTCTATGACATTTAAGTAGGGGAAGAATTGTGCTATAGGTGATTTGATCGCAACTGATCCAAAAACAAGATTAATTTACCTTTGTGTTCTTCCCTTGCGTCTTGCATCTGAAATGGTAAAATGGCCAGTCAACTTGCAGTTGTAGTAGGGTGGATGCTTTAATGTTTATTCAACTGACCAGCATGAATTTTATCTTCTAAAAATATGAAGGACACACCGATATTTTGCGGCTACTCTCAAAACACTTCCTTGTATCCAGTTGTTAATGGATGCCCCCTCTGTTCCTAATAATGAAAACCTGACTGTCCTATTAGTAAATGTATGTTGCTCCATTTAATCTCCTAGTCATTAGAAATTATGATGCCTGTACTGCTCAGGCCTCCAACTTTTCTCATAATGCAGAGCCACAAGCAGCTGCCTATCATCTTTTGATAGTTTGCTGACATTCATTGGGAAAGCACTGTGATGCATGACAGGTATTAACAACCAAAGCAGTTTGTATTTTGATAGCATCTGTAATAAAGCATCCAGGAAACTTGAAAGAGAAAATTATGATGGCTTATGGTGCAAGTTGGGAAACCTTTTTAAAAGGATAGCAATGGATAAGTAATGGCAAACATTCTAAGAATACATGGCTGAACTGCAACAATTGTTCATTCCTGCCTGGAGCAAAAGTTAAACAGAAAAGGTGGCCAAACCTTGGCTTATGAGAGAAATTATGGGAGGATTGGTTTGGAAAGGGAGAATAGAGTGTGAGAGCAAATTTGCGGGGATTGACCAAAGTACTTTCTATAGGTGTGCAAAGAAAAATCTAGGTCCTTTACACTCAGAAGTAGGGGAATTTAATAATGGGGAGCAAAGAAATGGCTGATTAACAAATACATACTTTGGTTCTGTGCTCCCAGAGGAGGGGACACACAACCTCCAAACATTTTAGGGGAACAGGAGGTTTAGTGTCAAGGAGGTACTGAAGGAAATCTGTGTTGGGGAAATTGGGATTGAAGACAGTTAAACCTCAGAACCTGATAAATTACATCCTCGAGTACTTAAGGAAGTGACCATAGAAATAGTGGGTGCATTGGTCATCATCCAAGATTCTATAGACTCGGGAACAGTTGCTACCGATAGAAGGATAGCTAATGTAACCGGTCTGTAGAAAGAGGGAGGCAGAGATTAAACTGAAAATTATAGACCAGTCAGTCTAATGTCAGTAGTGGGGAAAATGCTAGAGCCTACTATAAAAAATTTAATAGCTGAACACTTGGAAAACATTGACAGCATCAGACAGAGTCAGCATGGATATATAAAAGGGAAATCATGCTTGACAAATGTTCTGGAATTCTTTGAAGATATGACTCGTAGAGTTGAGGGTGGGGGGCATGTATATGGTTTATTTAAACTTTCGGAAGACTTTTGAAGTTCCATGTAACATATTAACATGTAAAATTAAAGCACATGCTATTGGAGTTAGTGTATTGAGATGGGTAGAAAATTAGTTACCAGACAGGAAACAGTAGGCTTGAAAAGGTCTTTGTTAGAATGGCAGACAGAAAGTGATGGAGTACTGCAGGGATCAATTCTAGGACCCCAGCTATTGACAATGTGTATTAATGATTTAGATGAGGGAACAAAATATATCTCCAAATTTGCAGAGTAACACAACTGATTGGGAGGGTGAACTGTAAGGAAAATATGGAGATGCTTCAGAGTGATTTGGACAAGCTGAGTGGGCAAATGCAAATAGCAGATGTAGCACAAAGTGGATAAATGTGAAGTTGTCAACTTTTGGGAGCACAAACAGGAAGGTGAATTATCTGGCTATAAATTGAGGAGAAAGCATGCAATGAAACATAAGTATCCTTGTGCACGAGCCAGTGAAGATAGACTTTGCAGGTTTAGTGGGCAATCAAGAGGGCTAATGGTATGTCGTTTTCATAGCAAGGGGATTCAAGTACAGGAGCAGGAATGTTTTACTGCAGTAATACAGCGCTTTGGTGAGACTACACCAGGGATATTGTGTGCAATTTTGGTCTCCTTATCTGAGGAGGGTTGCTCCTGTAAAAAGAGTGCAGTGAAGGTTCCAAATTGGTTCCTGGGATGAAAGGATCGACACGAGAAGTTGAATTAGTTACAGTTAGATTTGCTGGAGTTCAGAAGAATGAGAAGGGATCTCATAGAATCCTACAACATTCTAACAGAACTAGATAGGATACATGCAGAAAGAATGTTCCTGATGGCAAGTTCAGAACCAAGGGTCACAGTCTTAAGACATGGGCTAGACCCATTAGGACTAAGATGAGGAATTTCTTCATGCAGAAAGTGGTGAGCCTTTGGAATTTGCTACCCCAGAAAGAAGTCACATTCAAACCATTGTATGATTTCAAAAAGAGGTTGGATGTAGCAATAGTGGCGAAAGAATCAAAGGCTATGAAGGCATAATGAGTTCGATGATTTATTACGATGGTAATAATGGAACGGGCTCGAAGGGTTGAAAGGTGTATTCTTGCTCCTATTTTCCATGTTTGTGTGGATATAAAAATTGACACTGAACCATGTAAGGCAATATGAGGGCGTTTGCCAAAAGATTTGATCGTGCTGAGGTTTTCAGACAAGTTTTAAAGGTGGAAGAAGAGGTTTAGAGAAGAAAAGCTATTAAGAAGCAATGAGACAAGTTCCCTTGACTAATTCCTGTTCTTCACCAGTAATAGTTGCATGACTACTTCTATTTGTTTTTATCTGTTTTGTTTTGGGAGCGGGCTTCATTGTCAATGCCAGAGGTTCTTCCCCATCTTAATTGCCCTTACAAAGATGTTGATAATTTGCTTTGAACTGCTGTAATCCACATGGAGTTAGATACATGCGTAGAATTATGAGAGAAGCACTTCCGCAATTTTGATCAAGTGGTGTGAAGGAGCAGTGATATTTTCAAGTCAGGATGGTGCATTTGATGGGCAACTTGGCGATGGTGGTGCTCACATATTTCTTCTGGAATGTATAGGTTGTAGAATTGGAAAGAGGCATTTCTGAGATGCCTGAATGACATGCTGCAGTGGGCCGATGATGGATGGGTGCAAATTAAGCAATGCCTTGTTCCTGGACAAAGTTGAGATATTTGGTGATGACCTACAATAATCAAGGCAACTGGAGAGCATTCCGTTGCATTCCAGACCCTGTTTCCAGTAGAGGTGGTCAGACTTTGACTAGAGCTAATAATGTCTGACTTGCTCTTTTAGCTACTTTATATGGCTGGTCCAGTTCAGTTTCTGGTCAGCAGTAAAACCTGAATATTGATGGTATAATGTTCAGTGTTAATGGTATTTGCTGATAAAGGGAGATTAGATTCTTGATTCCTCTTGTTTATTGCCTGGAACCTCTGGCATATTATTATTTGCCATTTATCAACCCAATACTGAATCTTGTCCCTGTTTTGTTTGGGGCAGAGGCAGATTGTTTTAGTATCTGAACAGTTGCAAATTAAATGGAATACTGCAGTCTCGATATGACCAAAAGTGGGATGTTTAAGTGGATTGAAGATCACCGAATTGATTAAACATAGTTGAGACTTGAACATAACCTGAGGAACTCCTGAAGAAATGTCTGTCAATACCACTTTCCTTTGTGCTATCTATGACTCCAGTCATGGAGAGTTTCTCTGGTTTCAGTTGACAAGTATGCCGAGCTATCACAGACAAATGCAATTTTGATGTTGAACAGTTAATCTCACTTCACCTCATTATCCCCATGATAAAGTGATGGGGATGCAAAGGAGACCAGAGTGACTGGAGTGGTGTTTCCCAGTGAAGGAGGTGGTTATTACAAGAGTTTGTGCAGGTTTCAGGACTGAATGGCCTCCTCCTGTTCCTATTTGTGTGTTCCTGGCATGGCTCCAATTAGTTTAGAATTGTAGAAAGCTAATTAGTTATAAACCACCACAGCATAACCAAATGACACAAATTAATATTTTGGTGCTAATTTTTAATCTTACCCCCATTCTTTGAGCAAGAATTGAATGATGTTAAAAATTTAGAGGAGCAAGATTGTTGAGATTTAAACTAAGAATTATTCCAGATTCCAGTATGAGACTAAGGCCTGGAAGGCCATTCAGTCATTTGGATTTGCTCTGACATTTGATGAGAACTTGGACTGATCTGACAATCCTTAATTCTACATTTGTTCTTTTTCTCAGTAATCCGCTATTCTCTTACTGATTTAAAAATCTGTTATTATTAGCTTTGAATTTACTTAACGGCCTAGCCTCACCAACATTCTGTAGTAAAGATTTCCATAGATTTTCACTACCCTCTGAGAGAAGGAATTCCTCCTCATCCCTGACTTAAATGGGTGACCCTTTATTCTGAGATAATGTCCTCTTCTCCTAGACTCTTCCACAAATAGAACTAACCTTACCATGTCTGCCCTGCCAAGCTCCCTAACAATCTTGTGTTCAATATCGCCACTTCTCATTCCTCTAAATTCCAATGAGTGCAGGCTCAACCTCCTCTCATGAAAACAGTTGCTCCACACCTGGAATCAGCCTAATTAGCCATCTTTGCACTGCTATCAATGTCAGTTTATCTTTGACTGGGTCAGGAGCCCAAAACTGCTCAGTATTCCAGGTGTAGTCAGATTAGCGTCTTGCATAGTTTTAGCAAGACCTCCCTATTTTTATACTCCATTCTCTTGGAAATAAAAGCCAGTGTTCCATTTGCCTTCCACATTATTGGGTGAACTAGCTATCTTTTTTTGTGATTTATTCACAAGGACTCTCCAATCCTTTTTTTCTACATCTAATAATACTTGAAAGTTTTATTTAATAATATTTAGCATTTTTTTTCTTGCCAAAATGCATAACCTCACAGTTTCTGAACCTGTCTATATTCTTCTACAGATTCAGTCATCCTTATTACTTACCTTTCCAGCTATCTGTGTCATCATGAATTTGGTAGGTCAGTGAGGACAAGAGAGATGGTTAAGCAGGTAATTGTTGGGTAACGTCACAGTGGCAAAACTTTGGAACATCACATTTGCAAAATATTGTAAACCAGGTGATTATTAGAACAATATGATCGTTAGGTCAGAAATGTGTGGATAGCAGTTTGTGCTAAGGTTGGCAAAGTTATCAAGATGCAAGTAAATCGTCTTTCTGATGAGGATATGGATTGGATACCAAGGTTGGATACAGTCTGGATCTGTCTCAGGCAATGTTTAGAGAGAGTTGTGAAGGGTATTCTGGGGAATGTTTGCAGGGCTAAAAGATGGTGTTGCAGTGTTGGTAGAACTGATGAAAGCTGATACCATGTCTCTAGATGGTGTTGACCGTGGCCTAGCATGTAGCTGGGGACAGATACTTGGATGACATTGACTTTAAATGGGAAATTTTCTGTAATCATGCATATGTACCCTGAAACAATTCAACTTTGCCTGAATATCCACCTCTTCTTCCTGTGATGCAAATTAAGCATCTTTCCTATGAAATTGAATGATGGTAAGCTGTATTCTCATGCTTGTGCTGTTGAATACCATGTTACATACCCATTAATTTGTTCCATGATGTTGTTCTTTTACTAGGTGTTATTGATGGGAAAGAGTGGGTCTGGTAAGACTAGCATGAGATCCATTATCTTTGCAAACTACATAGCCAGAGACACACGACGCCTTGCAGCTACAAGTAAGTTCTGTGAATGACGGAAATTTGGTTTGAGACAATGTCTTAAGATGAAAGCTGCACTTGATTTTGTAATGCATTTTCAATTACATGATTGTTCAGAATAATTCAGTTAAAGAAAATTAAGTTTTATGCAGGCATTTTTTAGACTTTGTTATTCACCCTGATCTATGTTGGATAGTTGTTTGCAAAAGCAGCCACAGCTGACATATTTGGGACTTTCCAATGTAGACTTACTTTTGCAATAACTAATTTTAAGCTTTAGAGCAGTTTCTAGATAATGTAACATTATCAGGTTTTGGGATCTGAAATATATTTTCTGTTTTTATGTAGTCGATGTGGAACATTCACATGTCCGATTCCTGGGAAACCTCGTCCTGAATCTATGGGACTGTGGTGGGTAAGTGTTTCAAGATAGAATAAATTGGTTCCATCTCTTTTCTTGCTCTTATCCATGTATGTTTTACTGTATTTTTGGCCAAAAAGATTTGGAATTTAATTGGATACCTCTGATTAAAATAAAATCTGGGAGTGTAATACATAAGAGGAATTCAACATAGAATGTTGAGTAACTGCACAATAAAATTTGATAAAATATCACTGATCTGTCTACAAATAAGTGACAGTGTGCACATTGCAGTACTCTAAGTTGTAGAAATATATTCCTTATGTGGT
Source organism: Chiloscyllium plagiosum (assembly GCF_037043375.1). Taxonomy (NCBI): domain Eukaryota; kingdom Metazoa; phylum Chordata; class Chondrichthyes; order Orectolobiformes; family Hemiscylliidae; genus Chiloscyllium; species Chiloscyllium plagiosum. The sequence continues at coordinate 57,442,586 of NW_028270149.1, read as the reverse complement.
GGAATGGGCTCTTGAAGGTGAGATAGAGATTGTTCCTTAATCAAAGGGATTGAGGTCATTAATTTATATGGAAATTTTTTTTATAGTTAATTGTCCAATTGCCTGCCAATATGTTGCACAAAGAATGGGGGTAAGATTAAAAATTAGCACCAAAATATTAATTTGTCATTTTGATTATGCTGTGGTGGTTTATAACTAATTAGCTTTCTAAAACTCTAAACTAATTGGAGCCATGCCAGGAACACACACAAATAGGAACAGGAGGAGGCCATTCAGCCCTGAAACCTGCATAAAGAAAGATGGTGCGATTGTTTGAAGCCAGTTGTCTTGGGCCAAGGACATAGTAGGAGTTCCTTAGAGTCGTGTCCCAAACCACCTTCCATGCTTAACTGCTTCATTAATGATTCCCTCCATTGTCAGTGGGAAAGTTTGCTGACAATTGTGGAATGTTCAGAACCATTCTCAACTCTGATAATGAAGCAGTCCATGCAGCAGGACTTGAACTGTATCCAAGCTTGGTTGACAAGTGGCAAGTAATGTTTGTGCCATTTAATTGGTGGGCAATTATCATCTCTAACGAGTGAGAAACTAACCATCTTACCTTTTTTCAAGGAATCCATATTCAGGAAAGCTTTTAACTGTAGGTGGGAGAAATGAATTTTTAAAAATTGTAAATTTATCCTTGGGCTGGGGGACTTGTTTTTATTTAGACTAATTGAATGATAAGGAACTTGTTTTTCTCTTTTGGCTCTCAGTCAGGATACCTTTATGGAAAACTACTTTACTAGTCAACGAGACAACATATTCCGCAATGTGGAAGTTCTTATTTATGTTTTTGATGTGGAAAGTCGTGAATTAGAGAAAGATATGCACTATTACCAATCATGCTTGGAGGCAATTCTACAAAACTCTCCTGATGCCAAAATCTTCTGCCTTGTTCACAAAATGGATCTTGTGCAGGAAGATCAGCGAGACTTGGTAAGCAGAGGCTAGAAGTTCATCTGCAAATTAACGAATAAACAAAGATAAAATTTTGCATCTTCGACAAAGGAAAAGATTCATAAAAACGTGCAATGCAAAAACTTTTGGACTTGGGATTCAATTTACCCTCCGTTTAATTTTTTTTCTGACATTATAAACATTGTGTGCAGCAACTTTAATTCTTAATGAGTGTAGATCTACAGCACAAGTTTAAATATGGTTCAATATAAGTACGATATGAGTTAGTTCAAAAGATAAATGGTATTTGAAATGGCAAATGCAGGGAAGCATTAATGTTACAGTTTTATTTTAAGCTACTTTTTTGAAAAAAATACAAGAACTTCTCTGAATTGATCTTATGCAGACTTTGTGATATTGGAAATGGGGAAGTGTTTGGTTCTTGCACTAAATATCCCTCAGGTTTAATATCTTCATTTTTATTGGGTTTGTTAGATTTGCAGAAATATTTAAGGTTGGAAATTCCTGTGGTTTTGTAACACATCCTAGAATCGGAATTGCTCAATGTACATTTTACACTGTTGGGACACAAATGACTAAAATATACAGTTTCAGTTTATTATCTAATGCAGATATATTGGGGATAATAGCCTTTTTTCATGCTAGGATTGAACAACTAAATTCAATATCCAAATTTAATTTCTTTGTTATAGATTTTTAAGGAACGTGAAGATGACTTGAGGCGCTTGTCCCGTCCTCTAGAATGTACCTGCTTTAGAACCTCCATCTGGGATGAGACCTTGTATAAAGTAAGGTTGTTAATATGCCAAACTATCCATATAACGTGGGTCATAAATTCTACTGTTTATTTTCTAGGCTTTTGTTTTGAAGGAATCCCTTTTCTCTGTTATACTGTTACCTCATTTGTCCAAATCCAAGAGATAGAGATGAAAGCTGATTTATATTACTTATAGTTTCAATGTGCACTAATGAGAAAAGAATGCTATGCAATTATTGCGTAGAGAGGCACTTAACATTGATTGGATAGATTTGGAGTTTGTTCCACTTTGAGAAGGTTTGAAAATTGATCATAAATATAAGATGGTCTATAATTTCAATAAGAAATTCAGGAAAAACCTCTTCAAATATAGAATGTTGTGCCAATGAGTAGGTGGGGCAAAGAGCATAGACATAGGTAGAGGTTAAAATAGTGCATGAGGTAGAATGGAAGGATGGGATTAAGTGAACGGGGGTAGGAGAGGGCTTAAGGAGCATAGAAGTAACAGTCCAATTTCTGTGCAATAGGTTTGATGTGATGATGAGAGGAGTCAAAATAAATGGGGTGTAATAATCTTTCCAATTTAAATCTGTGGACAGGACTATAAAACTTGTTTGCTGAAATCATTTACTTGTCTCATAAGTGAGTACACTTAACAACGTTTCAGTTTGAAAGCTTTTTTCATCATCACCTTAACTGCTAGACGGCAGTCTGTTTTGCTAGAACGTCTGTTTTACTAGAACCTCTTTCTTCAACGCAAATTGGATTTAATGTGCTTGAAGAATCTAGATTGTCATTTATAGAATGCAAACTTTCCTTATCTGTATCAGCTACAACGCTATTCTGACCCCATTAGTTTAAATGGTGTGGATATTGTGCAATGTTTTTATAATGCGAGATCTTATGAGAACAGAACTATCATGTTATAGCAGAAGTGTGTAATGCAATTTTTGTAACTTGTAGCTGGACAGCAATGGAATGTACTGAAAGAACCTTCATGTGCTTTGAAGTTGTCCAAATTTTTCACGTGGAAATTGCCCAGTTTAAAGTGTCATGTAAAGGCAATGATTGGCAGAGTAGGCTTTAATTCATAAAGCACTGAATGACCTGTACTTCAGACAGTGTAATTTTTAAAATGATGTTGTGCTGGATTTCACATCAGATGAAGCCTTCAATTTATTATAAAATACATAGGTTTTTAGGAGGTGTGTCTGATTGTTACTACCATCCAGTTCACAATGTGGGTTAGTGTTTCTCGGAAAAGAAACAATTATCAAATTTCTTGGACCTGATCACGATCACGAAAAACTTCTACTGGAAGGTGTACTGTCATATCAAGATATTTTGGACTTGGTTGAATAGATCTTCATCTTTGGCCAATTATGCAAACAATGGTCAAAGTTTTTTTGGAAAGGAGAAAGTGGGGGAGAAATCAGTAACTCAAAATTGAGATTAAAGGCTATCATAAATCTACAGCTGCATCAAAATATTAGTTTGCATGTTTTGGAAGACTAATCTTTTCCAGGAGGAGGACTGATTTTTACTATTCTATAAATGCAATAAAAATTTATTGCTCAAATTAATCTGTTCCAAATGATGGAATTATTTTGCATCAGATGTGAGTAGCTTTTTGTGTTTCCTAATGTGCATGAGATTCACTTCTCAGGCTTGGTCAAGCATTGTGTACCAGCTGATCCCGAATGTACAACAACTGGAAACCAACTTGAGGAATTTTGCTCAGATTATTGAAGCGGATGAGGTGCTACTATTTGAAAGGGCCACATTCTTAGTAAGTGCTGCAGATTTTTTTCTCGTCTTATGATGACACAAAAATGTGTAGTTCCTCGAGTGTTGCTTGCATTCTGATAGTTTACATGATAATTAGATTATGGAGAATGATTGATTGTTAGTGGATTATGGAGTCAAACAGCAGTAATAAGATTTGAACTGTTTTCTAGACCCCTCAATGATTAGGTCAGTCACAACCACTAAACAGCTGTATTCAGTTTATTTATTGAATTTATGTTCACTCCTATTGTTAGTTAAGGAAGCTCAGACTTCTTGGCTGCAGTAACTTTCATTTGAGCATCCCCTCATGAAGTCACTTTATCATTCAGTAAAAATGTCTTAAGAATCCATTACAAAGAAGGATTTTTATGTAGTAGCACATTTCACGTCATTGGGGAGAGCAGGAACCACTGGCATCCATGATTTTCAGAGAGTCCTGCGCACGGAACAAAGCCAAATTAAAGGAAAACTAACAATTTTTGAGTCCACTACATCCCTCATTGGAACTGAAGGGGTCGGACAAGTGGTTGGTTTCATGATGCAGCAATAGAGGCTTGAAGGACCAAATGAAACAGTTGATAAGTGTCCAGAGGAAAAGGGAATATTAATGGTATCAAAGGTTATATAGGTACCTCCTGAAAAATAAAGCTTGTGTTGGGATTTGCTGGCATGCTGCAGCAGGCCTGGGTCAAAAGTGTTAACATGAGATCAAGATGGCAAGCAGTTGGAAGGTTGAGATCATTTTGCAGTTAGAAAATTGTTCCACAAAGTGCTTACCCTATCTGCATTTGGTCTCCAGTGTAGAGGAAACTGCAATGTGAACAGCAGATAGTGAACTAGATTGAAAGAAGTACAAGTTTGATTACTGCTTGATCTGGAAGATGTGCTTGGTGTCTTGGACAGTGAGGAGGTAAAAGGCAAATGTTACACATTGTGTGGTTACATGAGAAGACGCTGTGGAGGAGTGATTGAGCGCACCAGGGTGTTGCAGAGGGAACTGTGCCTGTGGGGTGCTAATGGAAGGGGAAAGGAAGATGTATTTGATGGTATCCTGCTGAAGATTGTGGAAACTGGTCCCTTGAGTGTAGAGGTTGTGAGATCTCAGTTTTGTCTATACTTGGCGCACACGTTTTGCAGCTTCATTTTGACACCTCATTATTAATATTCTTAGATCTTAGATGTATGCCGTCCTGTACTCGTCATTGAACCATGGATGACTCTCTGGCATGACAGTAATGGTGGATATACCAGGTCAACACTCCGAGTCAAACCTTTATAGGTTTGAGATTCTTGCACTTTGTGTGGACAAGAGTGGCAACAATAGAGAGGTTGAGCAAACTGGCCATAGTACATTCAAGAAGAGGGGGGCAAAAGAGAAATGTATTCAGGAATAGTATAGTCAGGGGAATAGACATTGTTGTCTGTGGGCAGAATTGAGAATGCTGAAGACTTCATCTGATGCCTGCGTTCAGGATATCTCATCTGGACTGCAGAGGAACTTGGAGTGCGAGGGGAAGATCCAGTTGTCATGGTCTAACTACCAACAATTAGAGGTAGAAAGAGGAAAGGGATTTTACTGACTGAATATGAATACTGGGGACTAAATCAGAAGGCAAAACCAAAAAAGTAGTAATCTCTGAACTGAGCCACAAGCAGATTGACATGATCAACAAGATTAAAGGTAAATGGGTAGTTCAAGTTAAATTGGTGCATGGTAAAATAGGACTGCATCTCCATGGTTTCATTAAGGGGTTCTCAAGTCTTACAAATCTGTTTGAATTCTTTTGAGGTAATGAGCAAATTAGACAAGGGAGAGCCAGTGAACATAATCTATTTGGATTTCCAGAAGGCCTTTGAAAAGGTGCAGTACAAAAGGTTGCTAAACAAGACATGCCTATGGTGTTTGGGGCAAGGTACTCTCATGGATAGAGGATTGATTGGCAGAAGGCAGAGGCTAGGGATAAAGGGGTCTCTTTCAGGATGGCAGCTGGTGACTAATGGAGTTCCACACGGGTGAGTGTTGGGATTATTCACGTTATAAATTAAAGATCTGGATGAAGGAACTGTGAGGGAATTGTTGCAAACTTTGCTGATAGTGCAAAGTGGAGGGACAGATTGTGTTGAGGAAGCAGGGAGGTTGCAGAACATCTTGGATAGGCTCGGAAAATGGGCAAAGATATGGCAGACAGAATATGATGAGGAAAGTGAGAGTTTATGCACTTTGATAGGAAGAATAGAGGCATAGACTATTTACTAAACAGAAAAGGCTTTGGAAATCTGAACCATAAAGGAACTTGGGTGTTCTAATTCAAGATTCTATTAAGGTTAACATGCAGGTTCAGTTGGCATTTAGGAAGGCAAGTACAATGTTAGTGTCAATTTTGAGTGGACTAGAATACAAGAGTCGCAATGTCCTGCTGAGGCATATGTAAAACTCTGGTCAGCCCCTTTTGGGTTACTGTGAGCAATTTTGGGCCCTGTACCTAAGGAAGGTGCCAGCATTGGAGGGGGTTCAGAGGAAGGTTTACAAGAATGATCCCAGGGATGCAGGGCATGTCATAGTAGGAGCTGTTGAGGACTCTGGGTCTGTAGTTTAGAAGGATGAGAGACATCTCATTGAAATTTACAGAATATGAAGACGACAAGATAAAAGTGAGCGTGGCGATCACGTTTTGATTTGGATCCAACAGCACAGCGTCGGTGAAGAGGTTACCCTTTAGAATGGAGCTGAGCTTAGTGAGAGGGTGGTGATTCAGTGGAATTAATTGCCACAGAAGGCAGTGGAGACTAAGTCATTGAAATGGTGGAGTACTCTTGATGGGCCAAATGACCTAATTCTGCTCCTGTATCTTATGGGCCATGAGGTTACAGATTGTACTGAAATACAGCTGTACTGTGATGGCAGTCATGGATGGCCAGTTTTGGTTTCTAGGTCTATTTAAAATCTATTCCATTTAGCATGATGGTAGAACCACCCAACATGTAGGGTATCCTCATTGTGACAATGGCACTTAACTCTCCAAAGTAGAGTGTGGTGGTCAGTCGTCCTCATGCTGTCATAGACCAAAGGATCTGCAGCAAATTTGGTGACTACGAGGTCAACCAGAACTTTCACTATTATTGGTTTGTTGCTGACTGCAGATCCAGTTTAGCGTAGAGCCATTGTTATAAAGCATGGAAAGACCCTTCCGTCCAACTCGTCCATGCCAACCAGGTTTACTAAATTGGACTAGTCCCATTTGGCAAGCCTGTACCTACCCAAATGTCTTTTCAATTTGTAATTGTATTTGCCACTATCACCACCTCTGGCAGCTTGTTCTATTTCCGTAGTACCCTCCCTTTTAAATCTTGCCCCTCTCACTTTAAACCTGTGCCTTCTAGTTTTGAACTCCCCTACTCTGAGGAAAATTACTTGGCTATTCACTTTATCCATGCTCCTCATGTTGTTATAAATCTCTATAAAATCACCCTTTAGCCTCCTACGCATCAGGGGGAAAAAAAGTGCCAGCCTCCTCTTATAACTCAAACTGCGCACTCTCTAACATCATTAAAATTCCTTTTTTTGCACCCTTTCCAATTTTATAGCAGCCTTCCTACATTAGGACGTCCAGATGTCTTGTACAGCCATAACATGATGTCCCAACTCCTGTACTCAGTGCTCTGACCGATGAAGCCAAGAGCACCAAATGCTGCTTTAACCACCCTGTCTGTCTGTGATGCCACTTTCAAGGAACTGTGTCCCTGCACCCCTAGATCTCTGTTCGACAACCTCTCCAGGTTCCTACTATTGACTGTGTAACCTACTATTGACTATGTAAGTCCTGCCCTGGTTTGTCTTTGCCAATACCGCACATTTATTTCAATTAAACTGCAACTGCCATTCCTCGACCCACTGGCTCAGTTGATCAAGATCCTGTTGTACTCTTAAGCAACAACTGTCACTGTCCACTGTACCACTAATTTTGGTAGCATCCGCAAATTTACTAACCATGCCTTCTATATTCTCCCCCAAATTGTTTATATAAGTGACAAACACTGCAGCCAGCACCAATTCTTGCTGCACCCCTCGGGTCACATGCTTTTAACTTGGATGACATTTGCAAATGTTATACATGACAAAACCATGAAAAAGTAAATTAATTCTTAAGTGCCAATTTTTTTTTTGGTTCTGCTATTGCTGCTTTCTTTTCAGTACATTGATTATAACTGGGCATGGGTGTATTTGACAGAGCTGTCTTTCAATAAAATATTTTGGTCTAGATTCTTTTGGGTGAGTGAGATACTGATGTATTTTAGTTTTCACTTTTAGGTGATCTCACACTATCAGTGCAAAGAACAGAGGGATGCACACAGATTTGAAAAGATCAGCAATATTATTAAGCAATTTAAGCTAAGCTGCAGGTAAACACCTCTTATTTTGTCTGTTTAATGTTATGCTTCTAAAAGTGAGAGATGAATGCTAGGTGTTAACCGCACCTTCCTTCTCTGTTCAAAACATTCCTAAGTAGGGTAATTAATAGATTTAGTCACAGGATAATCATCTCCAAAGTGCCTTTGTTTAAATCTCACCAAAACACGCCTCGCCACATTGGTACATAAGTATTTCTATTTTCTGTACCAGCTATCTCTTCTGGATTTGTTTCGAGCAAATGAAGATTGAATGCGGGCATTTTTGTTCTGTTTTGAGAACTGTTGGAAAACTACAGCCAAAACAAAGGAACTTGTAACCTCTGTTTTGACTTGACAAGAATACGCCATAATATCTTAAACCTGGTTTTAATTAGTTCGCAGATTTTGAAATTTGCTATCCACAGCTAATCCTTCAGTTGGACCCAATTTGTTAGACAATCTGCTCACATGGAAAGGGGGAGATGCTTGCAGAGTATTGTATTATTTGCCTTTAATATTGGCCATTTTATTAAATGTATTTTCCACACTGATCTTTTTATAGTAAATTGGCTGCCTCTTTCCAAAGTATGGAAGTTAGGAACTCCAATTTTGCAGCATTCATTGATGTCTTCACATCTAACACATATGTGATGGTAATCATGTCCGATCCTTCTATACGTAAGTAGACAAAGTTATTGCCAATTTGTCTCACTTATTTTACACAGGTGTTTAAATCCATCTGGATCTTCCTTTACTTGCTGTAAGTGACACTAAACCAGATTTGTTTGAAACCACATTGTATGGCTAATGGAATCTAACTCATTACTGAGGTTTGATCTTCAGCTTAATGCAAAAATCTGTAACAGATTGTATTTATGCAAATATCTTAGTTTTCTTGCGTTTTATCTGCTTATTCTAAGATTTGAAAATAAATAGAAATACATGTAATTAAAATATTAGATTTTCATGATTGCATTTGTGGTTTAATGTGTGCTGTAGTCTGCACTTAATTAATAACTGTATTCTTAACTCTTTACAGCTTCAGCAGCTACACTCATCAATATTCGTAATGCCCGAAAACATTTTGAAAAGCTGGAGAGAGTTGATGGTCCCAAACATAGTCTTTTGGTGCGCTGAAGATCATCTTTATTATAGAATGGATAACAGATGGGTGTATGACAGATTGATATTTCTTGATATAATTCTTTATATCGTGTCTGTTTTTTGAGTAATTGCTGCAGTTGTCACATTTTTTGTGACCTTGAGCGTCTTGTCAAATATATTTGTCATCTCCTGAAAGCAGCAGGATTCTCTTTATTCCAGACTCTGCTGTAAAACTCTAAGAACAAGAGATTTTACCACCACCCAGTAGAAGACCCATTTTTATGATAACCATACAGGAGCTGGAACCTTTTTAGGAAGCATCCGTGGAAGTCTCTCATAACAAGGCTTTTGACTTTGCATTCTGCACGTAAAATATACTGTCGTACTACTTTTTGACCTGACAATCTAACTTTCTGTTGAACTGCAAGTAAAAGCGCAATATGATCAGTTGTATCTGTTTAAAAAAACAACCTATACAAGTGGAATGGAAATCTACTTACCAAGGAGCTATGAAGATAATCACTTCCTGCAGTATTTATCCAATGTTCGTGCTGGAATGAATGGCATGGCTACTATCACCCCCACCTCCACCCCAGAAATAAATTGTTCAATTATACATTGTATGCAATTTACCTTTTTCTGCTTTTTTTTAATCTTCCAAAGTAATGGTGCTTTATTAAAAGAAGTTGAATAATCAATGGTTCCTTAGCACATTTAGATCATTCAGCATTCTCATGTTCCCCTCCATTCCCATGCATGAATTTGTCTTTACCGAGTTGTGATGCCCTAGCAGCAATTCCCCTCTTTTCTTTTCTCCCCTCCTTAACCCTCCAAGATGGGAGAAGCTGTGACCAGTTTTCCTCAGATACTTTAGTCCAATTTCTAGAATTTAATGGGCCAAACGTGAAAGAGTGGATTATCTGCCTATTTCCTGTTAAAATAATCCAAATAATTTAATGTCTGATTTGATATTGAATTATTTTGTACTTCCATAGGGTTACTCTGTAATGCTTATTTTGATTGTTCTTTACGAAACTGCACTTTTTAGCTGACGAGAAGGCTGTGTGCATTACATTGCAACTGATTTGGTACTTGAGTTTTGTTTTAAACCCAAGCATCAACAGACTGTTTAAACCATGTGATAGTGTTTTCTTTGTCAGTCCCACAGGATTGGTTCTCTGTTCCTCCAGCTGCACGTGGTAAATCATGTCTGTTGTGGTCTGTTGAATTTTCTGTTCTCCTCTCCAGTATATAACTTGAAGAAAACAAAATGACCTGAATAAAACAAAAAAAACTTCTCTGTAGTCAGTAAGAGTGAATAAGTGTGCATTTATTTTGTGCAGATCTTTGAATTTTAGTTACTGAGTATATCTTCTGTTGGCTGGACGCTGCCTTGCAATATTGAGTGATGCCATCAGCATGTGTTCAATTCTTGTACCTGCTGAGGTTACCATCAAAGTTCCACCTCTCGACCCCATTCATCACATGACCCTCAGGTTAAACCATTGCCAGTCATGTATCTGAAAGCAGTCTTGTAGACCTCTGGAGCTATAGCATTTTTACCTTATTTACTTGAAATCTAGATTGAAGAGAGTGATATAAATATTCAAATACTCTCAATTTTCTTGCTGTAAATTGAGGGTGGATGTTATTTTGGGTAGCAGTTTGTCTTTAATATTCTGGTATGGAAGACAAAGCCTTAAAATAATGACAGTTAAAATAGTTTTTAAGCCCTAAACTGATTTCATTACACTATAATTCACTTCTAAGCACATAACCAAGTGCACATGGACTGAATTGTTGATTATTGGGTGCAAACTGCTCTAGTACAAAAAGCACAGTTTTCCCAGGTGTTCCTGCAGCGACAGTTTCAAAAACTGTAAGCAGCTTTGAACTTTGATATTTGACAATACTGACAGGTTCAGAGGTGACCAAATAGCATTCTCGTACAGTCCAAATCCCACTTGACAGTAGCACACACAACTTGTGATTTAACGCAACTATCAAAGTAGCCAAAGTTATTTCGCTTTTCCTCTTATTTTATATTCTTGTGAATTGTCTTATTGAGTGCAAGACCAACAGCTCTGACCAATTTTTGTTTGGCAGTACTATTTACTGATGCACACACCATATATTCAAGTTGATATTAGCTGAATAGATTGGTCATTTGCAAGCAGCGGTGATATGTTCACGTTTCACTACTGCAAACAAATGATTGGAGAAATCAATGTGACTGCAGGCTTTTCTTTTTCAACCGTAGATGGTAAACTACTACCATTGCTAAAGATCCACATTTCTTTATATCTCAAAGTAATATAGAAGTAGTGTTGCACTCTGCTATTTTGACTAGCTTGACATCCACTTTCCAAGATGGTGGGTGGTTTACTGCTGAACTCATTGTATTGTTCCACTGCATTTGTTCTCCCTGGCATTTGTTTGTTTTTAATTTTATTCCCAACTGCCAGTATTTTCTGTATTTAGCTCTGGAATCTATTAGGGTATAACTTCCTCTGAACATTTTAAAGTTGTGTTCCAAGCCAACAGAAATTTTAATGAACAGCCAATGTAAGTCAGATCCAGTATCCTTACCTGTGAAAAGAGCAAATTATATAAATTATCCTTTACAGTCAATTGCAAACATACACCTACAAAATATACAGATTTACCTGCTCTGTTCCAAAAGCAAGAACAGTATTGTGTCAGGTAATTACGCTTAATATCAACAGATATATGTACAGATGTAATGAGTGGCTATCCCTCCTGTAATTCTATTATTTTGAAAGTGTTAAAGTTAGTATATAGAAATGTTTGAGTGACACAAAAACTGGTTGAGAGATAGTGGAAGCAATTCGTGAGAGAGAGGTATTTAGGGTGCAGCTTCTTACGAGTCATGTGGTACTGAGCTATTATTGAGCACGCTAAGCACACTTATAATTTCCTTTGGAGAAGTGTGACTGAATTGTGGAAACGAAAGATTTGCTTAATTGATGGCCTGACATTTCAACCAGATCAATGCAGCACATGACCCTCTGCTCCAATGCATCTTTTACTTCCCCAAAATAGCATTCTGCTATGCAACATCATCTTCACCAAGGTCTCACCTGACTGGAGGCCCACAATAGAGAGAACACAGACAACACTGTGATATAGCCCACTCTTATTTTTGGGGGGGCGGTGGAGGAAGGAATGGCATTAAATAGGAAATTAGAGATGCATGAATAAAGGAACATCTGTAATTGAGTGATTTTAATTTGCTCACAGATTGGCCAAATCAAATTAGTAACATATATTTGAATCATTTGTTTTGTTGGAATTTTATTCTCAAAGGGAATTTTATTTGTAACAACTTAATAAATTCTTTAAATATTTGTCATTTGTCTATTCTCATACATTTTAACTTGGTTTCTCAGTGCAGCGTAGCCCCAACTCTCTCCTCTTATCAATGTAGTTTGCTTTGTTCAGATTTACAAAATTAATTCCAAATTTAAATAAATCACCCTCGAACAATTTAAAATTCAATGACATTATGATAAATTTTTCCTAGGCATCTCTTTCACAACTCTTTCTCATTATACAATGTCTAATCTACTTCGGATCTACACTCTTGTACATTATTACTGACTTACTTGCAGTTTTTATTGTCTAATTGTGAGTGTTTAGTGTTCACTAGCTTCAAATATTTCCTGGAAAGAGTAAATTAGCAGCTGTAATAAAAATGATTGCGATTATCTGCAATTCATTGGTAAGATTCTTTTACAATGCTTTACTTGTAATATTGATACAGTACAATGGTGGTATGATATAGGCTATAATATTGTAATGCTAATGTGATGAAGTCATAAAATGAAAGCACAGAATGTAGTTATAGCAACAAGTTAAGAGTCTGAAATGTAATGGTGCAGTGACAGCAATAATGAGCATTAATAATGAAGAAAAAGTGAGAATAGGATAGCTGAAGTGTTAGCATTTTAGGCTACAACAGTATATGAGGGTGTAGTAATGGTGTATTGTGACAATGATAGCAGCATAGGGTATTAAAACAGTGATGGAAATGTGTTGCTGGAAAAGCGCAGCAGGTCAGGCAGCATCCAGGGAACAGGAGAATCGACGTTTCGGGTCCTATTAAAACAGTGACAATAGCGATAGTGTTGCTGTACAAAAATAAAGCAGCCCTCCTATAAAGATGAAGTGATATCATAGGGTGCTGCAGTTGAGGAAGGTTTATAGGAAATGTGTGAATGTAACAGTAGTTAAGGATGTAAAAGAATAGTGATGGTTTGGAGATGCAGTGTCAGTATGTGAGGCTGCAATGATTGTATGCAGTTTCTTAGAGCAGCATATTCGAGAATCAACCAGTGAGCACCTTTTATATTATGGTTGGTATTATGTAAAGAGACAGGATTAATGAATGATCTGAGTAAAGGCACTTATAGGCACTGATGACTCCAATTTGAATGAATTTGAAATCCAGTTTGAAAGGATGAAGAGTGGAACTGAGGTTAACTATGGGAATGGAAACTAAGTTAACTAAAGTGAATTGGCATGCAAGGTTAAGAGATGATGCAATGGAGAAATAGTGGCAGACAATTAAGGAAATACTTCAGAATATTCAGGATTAGTAGTTTCCTGCCATGAAAAGTTGAGAATACATTCATATCTACAGACTATGTGGAAAAAGGGAAGACATGGATCTGCTTGGACACTTTCTGATTGAATAGGATTTTTTAAGCAGGGTTTCTTGGAAAATGAAGTCAGCAGTGTAATGAGTGCAACTGGAACACAACATCTTACACTTACCTTTTAAAACAAGAAAAGCTTAGGTCTCGGCTATCTTCTTAAAATATCTTGAGGTTGTTTGGTCTGGTCCACAACAAATAATTAATTACCGGAAAGCCCAGTTTTAAGAAAGCTTATAGGGTCCTCTGTGCTGATGATTGTCCAGCAACTTCTTTCTGGGTTTGACTTCTGTTACAGACAGAGGAGGTCACACAAGTAAACCCCAGAGGCTGCAAGTTTCTCTGTCAAACTTTCCAAGAACTATATATAGTTTTGATATTTCTTTCTTATAAATCAGCTTTTCAAAAATTTGGATCCAGATTGATTTCAATCCAAAATAATCTTCCATTAGCTTATTCTATCAGCAATTGTACTTTGTTGACAAGAAATCTGGGAGAAGTCATAATTCTAACCTTTATTTGCAAATTTTTGGCCAGTAGGAATGTTTATCTTTCCTTTTTGATAAGGAACTGTCTCTGCAAGGCCTGTCTTTTGTGTTGTGTGTGTTCTAAGTTATACTTCTGGTGTTCGCACCTTGCTTTTAAGAATGAGTTTTGTTTTATAATATAGTGATTATATTTTGAGTTCTAAGGAAGTCTGATGAAAGTATCATTTAATCTGGATAGTAGTACAAAAGGCCATTTTCATCACTGTGACTCGTGGAGTATTGGGGCTTCATGACTGGCACATTGCTCTGTCATAGTTTTAACAGTAGGAAAATACCAAGGGCAGATCTTTGATCATTGTTAACTAATGAAGTTATAGAGTCATAGAGATGTACAGCATGGAAACAGACCCTTTGGTCCAGGCCGACCAGATATCCCAACCCAATCTAGTCCCACCTGTCAGCACCTGGCCTATATCCCTCCAAACCCTTCCTATTCATATAACCTTCCAAATGCCTTTTAAATGTCGCAATTGTACCAGCTTCCTCCATTTCCTGTGGCAGCTCATTCTGTATACATACACCCTCTGCGTGAAAAGGTTGCCCTTTAGGTCTCTTTTATATCTTTTCCCCTCTCACCTCCAGGGAAAAGAGTTTGTCTATATATCCTATCCATGCCCCTTATGATTTTATAAACCTTGATAAGGTCACCCCTCCGCCTCTGGGTTCTCCCTTTTAAAGAAAGGATTAGAGTTGAGAAAAATGTATACAACAGCACAAAGATGAGTGGCAGGTTAGATGATTTCACAGAATACAAAGAATGGCTGTGAATGATGAAAAGTTAATAAAAATTAAACTGAGAGGAAGCTAGCTAGAAAGGTAAAAATGAATAACGAGTTTCTGCCTATAAAATGGAAAAGAGTAAATAAGGTGTTAGTCCTCTAAAATGAGAATTAAGAGTTAATTGTAGATAATGAAATGAATAAATATTTCTCTTATCTCTGTAGAGGATATGAAAGCATTCCAGTAATAGCTGTACATTAGGAAGTACAAGTGAGAGGAGTGTAGCAAAATTACAATAATGATAAGCAAAGTTTGAAGCAAATTTTGTAGCTGCAGGCTGACAAGGCTCTGAGTCCAGATGTACTTTATACTAGGGCCTTAAAAGAGATTGCCAAGCAAGTAGAAGATTCATTGATTATTTTCCAAAATTCTCTAGATGCAGGAAACGTTCCATCAGATTGGAAAATAGAAAATATAACCCTCCTATTCAAGAAGGAAAAGAAGGAAACTACAAGCCAATTAAGCTGACTTATGTCATGAGGACAGTGTTGGAGCTGATTATAAAAAGGTTATAGCCAGTTACTTAGGAAAAATCCAACTGGAGGAACTGCAGATGCTGAAGATCAGAAGCAAAAGCAGAAATTGCTGGAAAAGCTCAGCACATCTGGCAGCATCTGTGGGGAGAAATCTGTTAATGTTTTGGGTTGAGTGATCATCAGAGGAAGTGGTGGAGGCTGACACAATTACAACATTTAAAAGGCATCTGGTCGGATATATGAATAGGAAGGGTTGAGAGGGATATTGGCCAAATGCTGGTAAATGGGACTAGGTCAAGTTTCAGACTTAAGCCCTTCATCAGGAATGTTATTGGGCAAGTAAGATCCCTGAATAAAATCTGGCTTGAAAATATTTTTTGACAAGTTGGTCTTTCACTGAAACACAAGCATGCAATACTGCAAATTTGGTTTTAGAAATAAAACTTTATTACATAAAGACAAAGAAAAATAATCCAAGCTACTTACATAACACCACTATGTGAAAGATTTTAAATTCATGGTAAAATGCAATCCTATCTATCCCATCAGTATCATTTTACAGTGCTCAAACAGCAGAGAGAGTTCAGTTCTGTATCACATTGGTTTAACAACTGTTTTCTTTCTAAACTCCCAGTCTTGAGACCCTTCAGTCCACTTCACCCAGGGCAACCAGACATCCCAATTCGACCCAGTCCCATTTCCAAGTTGGTCCGTATCCCTCGTAAACCCTTACTATTCATATACACATCCAGATCCCTTTTAGATGTTGTAATTGTACCAACCTCCAACCTTTCCTCTGAGGAGCTTCTGAGGGTCATTCAATCTGAGACGTTAATTTTTTGACATCCTTTCTCTTCATTAGTTACACAAAGAAGCTTTCTCAAATCTGATTTTCTCAGTTTCAAATAACCCATTCAATGTTCTGGTCAAACACATCTGGTCTGGAACTTGCAAACTACTTTCAAACTAAACTTTGAGGTAACCTATTTCATAAGATAATGAGACATGGGAGCAGAAATTAGGCCATTCAGCCCATCAAGTCTGCTCTGCCATTCAATCATGGTGGATACGTTTCTCAACCCCATTCTCCCCATAACCCTTGGTAGTCAAGAACCTATCTATCTCAATCTTAAATATACTCAATGACCTCACCTCCACAGCCTTCTCTGGCTGAATAAGTTTCTCCTCTCTGCTGTAAAAAGTCTTCCCATTAAGGCTATGCGCTCTGGCCCTAGTCATTCCTACCAATGGAAACCTCTTCCTAACATCTACTCTGACCAGGCCATTCAGTATTTTGTATGCTTCAATTAGATTACCCCTCTTTCTCCCCCCCCCCCCCATCCCCCGCCCAACCATCCTTCTAAACTCCATCAAGTGCAGTAAAATACCCCTCCTCCAAGTCCCTCCTCCCTACCTTTTATCTTCTCCTGCTGAACACTCTCTGCTCATTCCTGAAGAAGGGCCTGTGCCCGAAACGTCGAATCTCCTGTTCCCTGGATGCTGCCTGACCTGCTGTGCTGTTCCAGCAATAAAGTTTCAACAGTAAAATAATCCAAGCTAGTTATACAGAATAACTAACAATTCTAAACTTCCTTCGAGAGAAACTTTGTCATACATCTAATTGCAAGGACCATTGTGAACTGAAACAGAAAAGTTTCCAAGCTGAATTTTTTTCCTGAAGCTAAAAATACATTCTTGTTACTTATAAATCAAAAGCAAGCTAATGTTCCTCAATGTTTACTCTGTTTGTAAAGCTTTCACATCACAAACAGGATTCCCATTATCAACCAAGGGGCTCCTTCTCTTGTATTGGTTTAAAAGAAAATCATGGCTCCAGAACCATCAAACCCCTGGCAAGTTAAACATTAAACACCTTCGTACACACATACCAAAACCCACATTCCACAAACTCAAATTCCAAACTCTCTCTTTACGTATATCTTACATTTAACATCACAAACCTCTGTGGAATCTGTGCTGCGACCTCAGCTTGTCACAATTTACAATAAACGTATTTACATGAGGGGACTGAAGGCATGTGAACTAAATTTGCAAATAATCCAAAGAAAGGGAGGAAAGTATGTTGTAAAGAATACATAGGAAGTTGTAGATGTATATAGATTGGTTGAGGAAGTGAAGAAAAGTGGCAGATAGAGTACAGTGTTGGAAACTTTCAAATTTTTAACTTTGGCATTAGGAATGAAAAAGCTAATATTACTCAAACAGAAAACAATTGCAGCATTTTGAAGTGCAGATTGATCATTTTTTCCTGATGCATGAGACACAAAACGTTAGTGTGCAGATACAACAAATAAGCAAGAAGGCTTTCTTCTGAGAGGAATTGAACATTAATGTAGGTATGTTATATTTCAATTAAGCAGAACTTTGATAGGACCACATTTTAAATGCTGTGTGCAGTTTTGGCCTTTTTATTTAAGGAAAGATGTAGTTACATTGGAGACAGTTTGGATGAGATTTTCTAGATTGATACCTGAAATGAACGGTTATCTAAGGAAAAGTTGAACAGACTGCTTCTTTTTCACTGGAGTTTAGATTGAAGTGAATCTGAACAGTCTTGACAAAGGTAATTATGGAAATTATATTTCCTCTTCTGGCTGCAGATTGTGGTGACAGTGTGCAGAGACCAGAAGAAGCAGTGACAGTAAGACAGTGCAGAAACTGCATGAAGGTGACAGGAGATTGAGGGATAATATGAGGGTGCAGTGTCAGGGAATATGGGTGTGGGGATAGTAAGTGTGTACAGTGACAGTGAGTTAGGGTGCAGGGGCAAAGTATGAGGACATCATGAGAGAGGGTGCACGGACAATAAGAGAGGGCATGGTGACACTGTACGGGAAGATTGTGAGGATGCAGCATTCGAGTTTGAGTAAAAGAAAGTGCAGTGTCAATGAGATAGGGTGTAGGGACTGTGGGTTCAGGACAGTGGGAAGGTTCCTGGGACAATTTGTGGGTGAAGGGACATTGACAGAGGGAGAACTGACACTGGGTAAGGGTACAATGACAGAGGGTACAGGGAGAGAAGGTACAGTAACGATGAGACAGGGTGTAGGGACAGAGGGCACAGTAACAGTGAACCAGGGTGTGGGGACAGAAGGTACAGCAATACAGAGACAGTGCAGGGTCCGAGGGCACAGTAATAGTGAGAGAGGGTGTGGGGAGAGGATACAGTAACAGTGAGACAGGGTGCAGGGACAGAAGGTACAGTAATAGTGCAGGGAGAGAGGGTACAGTAATAATGAGACAGGGTGTAGGGTTAGGGGGTGCAGTAACAGATAGGTGGAGGGACAGAGGGTGCATTAACAGTGAGAGAGGGTGCAGGGACAGATGGTGCAGTAACAGTGAGACAGATTACATGGACAGAGGGTACAGTAACAGTGCCACAGGGTGCAGGAACAGAGAGCACAGTACCAGACAAGGAAGGATTCTGGGTAATCCAAGATAGAGGACGGGAAAAATATCTGGCTGTAAGAGCTGCTCCTTTTTTTTTGAGGTATTTTAGGCTGCTCCTCAAATTCCAGGAGCAGCAATTACTGTTTTATATGCTGTTGCATTGTTTTGGAACTTTGGAAAAAAAAAGTCAAAACAACAGCAGTTGAAAAGGGAGAAAAGCAGACAAAGGAAGCACATGGTGAGGACAGTGCAGGAGAGAGAGAGAGAGAACCTGCACAGTTACTGCCTTTGCTGTTTGAATTCATGTATCGCTGGACATCGGAGTGCATCTGGGAAAATTAACAAACAGTGAAATTCACAACTAATCTTGGAGGAACTGTTGGGCAAAGTTCACAGCACAGAATCAGATAAGTTAATTGTTGTTTTAAATCTGTCCAATAGAAAGGCTGCAGTAGTGGGTACAGTGGATTCTTTCTTGATTATGTGTTTTTGGAGATAAGGCTCTTGATTAAACTTAAAATATAAGCCATAGCTATTAATTTAACCTGGGGCAGTGTTTGTAGAGGAATAAGACAGTGTTATTTTCTGGGTCTGTAGATTGTGAAGGAGCAAAAATGGCCTTTGTAGTGATATGTACATCTTGTCAGATGTGAGCATTTAAAGAGAGTTTAAGGGTTACTGTGGATTATATCTGCCATAAATGCTGTTGGATGCGAATTTTATCAGATCGAGTGGATCGGTTGGAGAGTGATGAGATGCGATGAGGAATTTGCAACAGCAACAGTATGTGATGGATGGCAGTTATAGGAAGGGGGGAAAGTCTCAAATACAGTCACATAGATGGGTTAACTCCAGGAAGGGTGAGAGAGGTTGACACCTAGGGCAGGAGTCTTTTGTGGATATACCCATTTCAAACAGGTATGCTGTTTTGGAAAATGTAGGGGGTGATAGATTCTCAGGGGGACGTAGTACGAACAGCCAAGTTTCTGGGATTGAGACTGGCTCTATTGCAACGAGGGGTACGTCGGCTTCCAAGAGTTCAATTGTGTGAGGGGACTCTGTAGTCAGCGGTACAGACAGACGTTTCTGTGGCCAGCAGAGAAAAAGCAGAATGGTGTTTTGTTTCCCTGGTGCCTGGATCAAGGATGTCTCAGAGAGGGTGCAGAATGTTCTCACAGGGGAAAGGGGCCAGCAGGAGGTCATTGTCCACATTGGAACCAATGACATAGGAAGGGAAAAGGTTGAGACTCTGAAGGGAGATTACAGAGAGTTAGACAGAAATTTATAAAGGAGGTCCTCAGGGGTAGTAATATCTGGATTACTCCCAGTGCTACGAGGTAGTGAGGGCAGGAATAGGAGGATAGAGCAGATGAATACATGGCTGAGGAGCTGGTGTATGGGAGAAGGATTCACATTTTTGGATCATTGGAATCTCTTTTGGGGTAGAAGTGACCTGTACAAGAAGGACGGATTACACCTAAATTGGAAAGGAACTAATATACTGGCAGGGAAATTTGCTAGAACTGCTTGGGAGGATTTAAACTAGTAAGGTAGGGGGGTAGGAGCCAGGGAGATAGTGAGGAAAGAGATCGATCTGAGATGGGTACAGCTGAGAACAGAAGTGAGTCAAACAGTCAGGGCAGGCAGGGACAAGGTAGGACTAATAAATTAAACTGCATTTATTTCAATGCAAGGGGCCTAACAGGGAAGGCAGATGGACTCAGGGCATGGTTAGGAACATGGGACTGAGATGTCATAGCAATTACGGAAACATGACTCAGGGATGGGCCGGACTGGCAGCTTAATGTTCCAGGATACAAATGCAACAGGAAGGATAGAAAGGGAGGCAAGAGAGGAGGAAGGTGGTGGCATTTTTGATAAGAGATAGCATTGCACCTGTGCTGAGGGATGATATTCCCGGAAATACATCCAGGGAAGTTATTTGGGTGGAACTGAGAAATAAGAAAGGGATGATCACCTTATTGGGATTGTATTATAGACCCCCCCAGTAGTCAGAGGGAAATTGAGAAACAAACTTGTAAGGAGATCTCAGCTATCTGTAAGAATAATAGGGTAGTTATGGTAGGGGATTTTAACTTTCCAGACATAGACTGGGTCTGCCATAGTGTTAAAGGTTTAGATGGAGAGGAATTTCTTAAGTGTGTACAAGACAATTTTCTGCTTCAGTATGTGAATGTACCTACTAGAGAAGGTGCAAAACTTGACCTACTCTTGGGAAATAAGGCAGGGCAGGTGACTGAGGTATCAGTGGGGGAGCACTTTGGAGTCAGCGACCATAATTCTATTCGTTTTAAAATAGTGATGGAAAAGGATAGACAAGATCTAAAAGTTGAAGTTCTAAATTGGAGAAAGGCCAATTTTGATGGTATTAGACAAGAACCTTCGAAAGCAGATTGGAGGCAGTTGTTCGCAGGTAAAGGGACGGCTGGAAAATGGGAAGCCTTCAGAAATGAGACAACAAGAATCCAGAGAAAGTGTATTCCTGACAGGGTGAAAGGGAAGACTGGTAGGTATAGAGAATGCTGGATAACTAAAGAAATTGAGGGTTTGGTTAAGAAAAAGAAGGAAGCATATGTCAGGTATAGACAGGATAGATCGAGTGAATCCTTAGAAGAGTATAAAGGAAGTAGGAGTATACTTAAGAGGGAAATCAGGAGGGCAAAATGGGGACATGAGATAGCTTTGGCAAATAGAATTAAGGAGAATCCAAAGGGTTTTTACAAATATATTAAGGACAAGAGGGTAACTAGGGAGAGAATAGGGCCCCTCAAAGATCAGCAAGGCAGCCTTTGTGTGGAGCCATAGAAAATGGGGGAGATACTAAATGAATATTTTGCATCAGTATTTACTGTGGAAAAGGATATGGAAGATATAGACTGTAGGGAAATAGATGGTAACATCTTGCAAAATCTCCAGATTACAGAGGAGGAAGTGCTGGATGTCTTGAAATGATTAAAAGTGGATAAATCCCCAGGATCTGATCAGGTGTACCTGAGAACTCTGTGAGAAGCTAGAGAAGTGATTGCTGGTCTCTTGCTAAGATATTTGTATCATCGATAGTCACAGGTGAGGTGCTGGAAGACTGGAGGTTGGCAAACATGGTGCCACTGTTTAAGAAGGGTGGTAAAGACAAGCCAGGGAACTATAGACCGGTGAGCCTGACCTCGGTGGTGGGCAAGTTGTTGGAGGGAATCCTGAGGGACAGGATGTACATGTATTTGGAAAGGCAGGGATTGATTCGGGATAGTCAAAATGGCTTTGTGCGTGGGAAATCATGTCTCACAAATTTGATTGAGTTTTTTGAAGAAGTAACAAAGAAGATTGCTGAAGGCAGAGCAGTAGATGTGATCTATATGGACTTCAGTAGGGCATTCAACAAGGTTCCCCATGGGAGACTGATTTGCAAGGTTACATCTCATGGAATACAAGGAGAACTAGCCATTTGGATACAGAACTGGCTCAAAGATAGAAGACAGAGGGTGGTGGTGGAGGGTTGTTTTTCAGACTGGAGGCCTTTGACCAGTGGAGTGCCACAAGGATTGGTGCTGGGTTCTCTACTTTTTGTCATTTACATAAATGATTTGGATGCAAGCATAAGAGATACAGTTAGTAAGTTTGCAGATGACACCAAAATTGGAGGGGTAGTGGATAGCGACGAGGGTTACCTCAGATTACAACAGGATCTGGACCAGATGGGCCAATGGGCTGAGAAGTGGCAGATGGAGTTTAATTCAGATAAATGCGAGGTGCTGCATTTTGGGAAAGCAAATCTTAGCAGGACTTATATACTTAATGGTAAGGTCCTAGGGAGTGTTGCTGAACAAAGAGACCTTGGAGTGCAGGTTCATAGCTCCTTGAAAGTGGAGTCGCAGATAGATAGGATAGTGAAGAAGGCATTTGGTATGCTTTCCTTTATTGGTCAGAGTATTGAATACAGGAGTTGGGAGGTCATGTTGCAGCTGTACAGGACATTGGTTAGACCACTGTTGGAATATTGCATGCAATTCTGGTCTCCTTCCTATCGGAAAGATGTTGTGAAACTTGAAAGGGTTCAGAAAAGATTTACAAGGATGTTGCCAGGGTTGGAGGATTTGAGCTCCAGGGAGAGGCTGAACAGGCTGGGGCTGTTTTCCCTGGAGCGTCGGACGCTGAGGGGACCTTATAGAGGTTTACAGAATTATGAGGGGCATGGATATGGTAAATAGGCAAAGTCTTTTCCCTGGGGTTGGGGAGTCCAGAACTAGAGGGCATAGGTTTAGGGTGAGAGGGGAAACCTATAAAAGAGAGCTAAGGGGCAATCATTTCACGCAGAGGGTGGTATTTGTATGGAATGAGCGGCCAGAGGATGTGGTGGAGGCTGGTACAATTGCAACATTTAAGAGGCATTTGGATGGGTATTTGAATAGGAAGGGTTTGGAGGGATATAGGCTGAGTGCTGGCAAATGGGACTAGATTGGGTTGGGATATCTGGTCGGTATGGACGGGTTGGACCGAAGGGTCTGTTTCCATGCTGTACATCTCTATGACTCTAGGACTCTAAGGTGTAGGGACAGAGGGTGCTTTAACGATGACACAGTGTGCTGGGAGCAAGGATTTAGTAACAGACAGGTTGCCGGAGAGTGGGTACAGTAACAAGGTGGAGGGACAGAGAGTACAGAAACATGAGACAGGTTGCAGGGCCAGATGGTGCATTAACAGACGAGGTGCAGTAACAGACAGGGTCAGCGACAAAAGGGAGAGTTACAGAGAGACAGTGCAGGGACAGAGGATACAGTACAGTGCAGGGACAGAGGGTGGAGTAACAGTGATACAGGGTGCAGGGATAGAGGGTACAGTAACAATGAGACAGGTTGCAGAGACAGAGGGTACAGTAACAGTGAGACAGGTTGCAGGGACAGAGGGTGCTGTAATACGGAAACAGTTGGTGCATTAACAGAGAGATCGAGTGCAGGAACAGAGGGTGCAGTAACAGTGAGATAGGGTGCAGGGACAGAGGGTGCAGTAACAGTGAGGCAGTGTGCAGGTACAGAAGGTGCAGTAACAGTTAGAGATGGTGCAGGGACAGAGGTACAGTCACAGTGAGACAGGGAGTACAATAACAGGGACAGGGAGTACAATAACAGACAAGGTGGAGGGACAGGATGCAGAAACAGTGAGACAGGTTGCAGGGACAGAGGGTACAGTAATAGTGCGACAGAGTGCAGGGAGAGTGGGTCCAGTAACAGTGAGACAGATTGCAGGGACAGAGGGGGCAGTAACAGTGAGGCAGGGTGCAGGTACAGAGGGTGCAGTAACAGTGAGACATGCTGTAGGAACAAAGGGTACAGTAACAGTGAGGCAGTGTGCAGGTACAGAAGGTGCAGTAACAGTGAGACAGGGAGTACAATAACAGGGACAGAGAGTACAATAACAGACAAGGTGGAGGGACAGAGGATGCAGAAACAGTGAGACAGATTGCAGGGACAGAGGGTACAGTAATAGGGAAATAGTGCAGGGACTGATGGTGCAGTAACAGTGAAACATGTTGCAGGGATGGAGGGTACAGTAACAGTGAGACAGAGTCAGGGACAGAGGGTGCAGTAACAGTGAGACAGGGTCAGGGACAGAGGTTACAGGAATAGGGAAACAGTCGGTGCATTAACAGATCGAGTGCAGGAACAGAGGGTGCAGTAACAGGGAGACGGTGCAGCGGCGAAGAGCACAGTAACAAGCAGGGTGCAGGGACAGGGGGTGCAGTAGCAGTGAGACAGGGTGCAGGGGCAGGGGGGGGGGGGGGGCAGTAACAGTGAGACAGATTACATAGACAGAGGGTCCAGTAACATTGACACAGAGTGCAGGGACAGAGAGTATATTAACACACAAGGTGGAGTGACAGAAAGTACAGAAACATGAGACAGGGTCAGATGGTGCAGTAACAGACAGTGTGCAGGGACAGAGGGTGCAGGGACAGAGGGTGCAGTAATAGTGAGACAGGTTGCAGGGACAGAAGGTGCAGTAACAGTGAGACAGGGTGCAGGGACATTAGGTGGGGTAATAGTGAGACAGGTTGCAGGGACAGAGGGTACAGTAATAGTGAGACAGGGTGCAGGGACAGAGAGTGCAGTAACAGTAAGACAGGGTGCAGTGACAGAGGGTGCAGGGACAGAGGGTACAGTAACAGTGAGACAGGTTGCAGGGACAGAGAATGCAGTAACAGTGAGACAGGGTGCAGGGACAGAGGGTGCAGTAACAGTTAGAGAGGGTGCAGGGACAGAGGTTGCAGTAACAGTGAGGCAGGCTGCAGGGACAGAGGATACAGTAACAGACAGGTTGCAGGGACAGAGAATGCAGTAACAGTGAGACAGAGTGCAGGGACAGAGGGTGCAGTAACAGGGAGACAGGTTGCAGGGACAGAGGGTACAGAAATAGTGAGACAGAGTGCAGGGACAGAGGGTGCAGTAACAGTGAGACAGGGTGCAGGGACAGAGGGTGCAGTAACAGTTAGAGAGGGTGCAGGGACAGAGGGTGCAGTAACAGTGTGACAGGTTGCAGGGACAGAGGGTGCAGTAACAGCCAGGTTGCAGGGACAGAGCATGCAGTAACAGTGAGACAGGGTGCATGAACAGAGAGTGCAGTAACAGTGAGACAGGGTGCAGGGACAAAGGATACAGTAACAGACAGATTGCAGGGACAGAGAATGCAGTAACAGTGAGACAGAGGGCAGGGACAGAGGGTGCAGTAACAGGGAGACAGGTTGCAGGGACAGAGGATGCAGTAACAGTGAGACAGAGTGCAGGGACAGAGGGTGCAGTAACAGTGTGACAGGTTGCAGGGACAGAGGGTGCAGTAACAGCCAGGTTGCAGGGACAGAGCATGCAGTAACAGTGAGACAGGGTGCAGGAACAGAGAGTGCAGTAACAGTGAGACAGGGTGCAGGGACAGAGGGTGCAGTAACAGTGAGACAGAGTGCAGGGACAGAGGGTGCAGTAACACTGAGACATGTTGCATGGACAGAGGGTACAGTAATAGACAGGGTGCAGGGACAGAGGGTGCAGCAACAGTGAGACAGCATCAGGGACAGAGGGTGCAGTAACAGTGAGACAGGTTGCAGGGACAGAGGGTGCAGTAACAGATAGTTTGCAGTGACAGAGGGTATAGGAACAGTGAGACAGGGTGCAGGGACAGAGGGTGCAGTAACAGTGAGACAGGGTGCAGAGACAGAGGGTGCATTAACAGAGAGGCAGGGTGCAGGGATAGAGGGTGCAGTAACAGTGAGACAGGGTGCAGGGACAGAGCGTGCAGTAACAGTGAGAAAGATTACATAGACAGAGGGTCCAGAAACATTTACACAGAGTGTGGGGAGAGAGAGTACATTAACACACAAGGTGGAGGGACAGAAAGTACAGAAACATGAGGCAGGTTGCAGGGCCAGATGGTGAATAACAGATGGGTACAGGGACAGAGGGTGAATTAAGAGACGGGGTGCAGGGACAGAAGGTGGAGTTATAGAGAGACAGGGCAGGGACAGAGGATACAGTAATAGTGAAACAGTGCAGGGACAGAGGGTGCAGTAACCGCAATACAGGGTGCGGGGATGTAGCGTACAGTAGCAGTGAGGCAGGGTGCAGGGACAGAGGGTGCAGTAACAGTGAGACAGATTACATGGACAGAGGGTAAAGTAACAGTGAGACAGGGTACAGGGACAGTGTGTGCAGGGACAGAGAGACAGGATGCAGGGACAGAGTGTGCAGTAACAGTGAGGCAGGGTGCAGGGACAGAGGGTGCAATGACAGTGAGACAGGGTGCAGGGACAGTGTGTGCAGGAACAGAGAGACAGGATGCAGGGACAGAGTGTGCATTAACAGTCAGACAGGGTGAAGGGACAGAGGGTGCAGTGACAGTGAGACAGGATGCAGGGACAGAGAGTACAATAAGAGACAAAATGAAGGGACAAAAGGTACAGTAGCAGTGAGACGAGGGGCTGGTACAGAAGGTACAGTAACAGAGAGACCAGGGACAGAGGGTACAGTAACAGACAGGTTGCAGGGACAGCGGTTACAGTAACAGTGAAACAGTGCAGTGACAGAGGATACAGTGACAGTGAGACAGGTTGCAGGGATAGAGGGTACAGTAACAGACAGGTTGCAGGGACAGCGGGTACAGTAACAGTGAAACAGTGCAGTGACAGAGGGTATAGGAACAGTGAGACAGGGTGCAGGGATCAAGTGTGCTGCAACAGTGAGACAGGGTGCAGGGACAGAGCGTGCAGTAACAGTGAGAAAGATTACATAGACAGAGGGTCCAGTAACATTTACACAGAGTGTGGGGAGAGAGAGTACATTAACACACAAGGTGGAGGGACAGAAAGTACAGAGACATGAGGCAGGATGCAGGGCCAGATGGTGAATAACAGATGGGTGCAGGGACAGAGGGTGAATTAAGAGACGGGGTGCAGGGACAGAAGGTGGAGTTATAGAGAGACAGGGCAGGGACAGAGGATACAGTAATAGTGAAACAGTGCAGGGACAGAGGGTGCAGTAACCGCAATACAGGGTGCGGGGATGTAGCATACAGTAGCAGTGAGGCAGGTGCAGGGACAGAGGGTGCAGTAACAGTGAGACAGATTACATGGACAGAGGGTAAAGTAACAGTGAGACAGGGTGCAGGGACAGTGTGTGCAGGGACAGAGAGACAGGATGCAGGGACAGAGTGTGCAGTAACAGTGAGGCAGGGTACAGGGACAGAGGGTGCAATGACAGTGAGACAGGGTGCAGGGACAGAGTGTGCAGGGACAGAGAGACAGAGTGCAGGGACAGTGTGTGCAGGGACAGAGAGACAGGATGCAGGGACAGAGTGTGCAGTAACAGTCAGACAGGGTGAAGGGACAGAGGGTGCAGTGACAGTGAGACAGGGTCAGGGACAGAGGGTGCAGTAACAGTGAGACAGGATGCAGGGACAGAGAGTACAATAAGAGACAAAGTGGAGGGACAAAAGGTACAGTAGCAGTGAGATGAGGGGCTGGTACAGAAGGTACAGTAACAGAGAGACCAGGGACAGAGGGTACAGTAACAGACAGGTTGCAGGGACAGCGGTTACAGTAACAGTGAAACAATGCAGTGACAGAGGGTATAGGACCAGTGAGACAGGGTGCAGGGATCAAGTGTGCAGAAACACTGAGACAGGGTGCAGGGACAGAGTGTGCAGTAACAGTGAGGCAGAGTGCAGGATCAGCAGGTACAGTAACAGTGAGGCAGGGTGCAGGGACATAGGGTGCTGTAACAGTGTGACAGTGTGCAGGGACAGAGGGTGCAGTAACAGTGAGACAGGTAGCAGGGACAGAGGGTGCAGTAACAGACAGCATCAGGGACAGAGAATGCAGTAACAGACAGGGTGCAGGGACAGAGGGTGCAGTAACAGTGAGGCAGGTTGCAGGGACAGAGTGTACAGTAATAGTGAGACCGGGTGCAGGATCAGTGGGTGCAGTAACTGTAAGACAGTGTGCAGGGACAGAGGGTGCAGTAACAGTGAGACTGAGTGAGGGACAGAGGGTGCAGTAACAGTGAGGCAGGTTGTAGGGGCAGAGGGTGCAGTAACAGTGGGACAGGTTGCAGGGACAGAGGGTGCAATAACAGACTGGTTGCAGGGACAGCGGGTACATTACCAGTGAAACAGTGCAGTGACAGAGGGTATAGGACCAGTGAAACAGGGTGCAGGGATCAAGTGTGCAGAAACACTGAGACAGAGTGCAGGGACAGAGGGTGCAGTAACAGGGAGACAGGTTGCAGGGACAGAGGATGGAGTAACAGGGAGACAGGTTGCAGGGACAGAGGGTACAGTAACAGACAGGTTGCAGGGACAGAGAATGCAGTAACAGTGAGACAGAGTGCAGGGACAGAGGGTGCAGGAACAATGAGACAGAGTGCAGGGACAGAGGGTGCAGTAACAGGGAGACAGGTTGCAGGGACAGAGGGTGCAGTAACAGTGTGACAGGTTGCAGGGACAGAGGGTGCAGTAACAGCCAGGTTGCAGGGACAGAGCATGCAGTAACAGCCAGGTTGCAGGGACAGAGCATGCAGTAACAGTGAGACAGGTTGCAGGGACAGAGGGTGCAGTAACAGTGTGACAGGTTGCAGGGACAGAGGGTGCAGTAACAGCCAGGTTGCAGGGACAGAGCATGCAGTAACAGTGAGACAGGGTGCAGGGACAGAGGGTGCAGTAACAGTTAGAGAGGGTGCAGGGACAGAGGGTGCAGTAACAGTGTGACAGGTTGCAGGGACAGAGGGCGCAGTGACAGACAGCTTGCAGGGGCAGAGAATGCAGTAACAGTGAGACAGGGTGCCGGGACAAAGGGTGCAGTGCCAGTGAGATAGAGTGCAGGGACAGAGGGAGCAGTAACAGTGAGACAGGGTGCTGAGACAGAAGGAGTAGTAACAGTGAGACAGGTTGCAGGGACAGAGGGTGCCGTAACAGAAAGGGTGCAGGGACAGAGTGTGCAGCAACAGTGAGACGGAGTGCAGGAACAGTGGGTGCAGTAACAGTGAGACAGGGTGCAGAGACAGAAGGAGTAGTAACAGTGAGACAGGGTGCAGGGACAGAAGGTGTAGTAACAGTGAGACAGGTAGCAGGGACAGAGGGTGCAGTAACAGACAGCATCAGGGACAGAGAATGCAGTAACAGACAGGGTGCAGGGACAGAGGGTGCAGTAACAGTGAGGCAGGTTGCAGGGACTGAGTGTACAGTAATAGTGAGACCGGGTGCAGGATCAGTGGGTGCAGTAACTGTAAGACAGTGTGCAGGGACAGAGGGTGCAGTAACAGTGAGACTGAGTGCAGGGACAGAGGATGCAGTAACAGTGAGGCAGGTTGCAGGGGCAGAGGGTGCAGTAACAGTGGGACAGGTTGCAGGGACAGAGGGTGCAGTAACAGACTGGTTGCAGGGACAGCGGGTACATTACCAGTGAAACAGTGCAGTGACAGAGGGTATAAGACCAGTGAGACAGGGTGCAGGGATCAAGTGTGCAGAAACACTGAGACAGGGTGCAGGGACAGAGTGTGCAGTAACAGTGAGGCAGAGTGCAGGATCAGCAGGTACAGTAACAGTGAGGCAGGGTGCAGGGACATAGGGTGCAGTAACAGTTAGAGAGGGTGCAGGGACCGAAAATGCAGTCACAGTGAGACAGGGTGCAGGGACAGAGAGTGCAGTAACAGTGAGGCAGTGTGCAGGGAGAGACGGTGCAGAAACAGTTAGAGAGGGTGCAGGGACAGAGGGTGCAGTAACAGTTGGGAGGGTGTAGGGACTGAGGGTGCATCAACAGTGAGACAGGTTGCAGGGACACAGAAACAGTTAGAGAGGGTGCAGTGACAGAGGGTGCAGTAACAGCTAGGGAGGGTGTAGGGACTGAGGGTGCAGTAACAGTGAGACAGGGTGCAGGGACAGAGGGGGCAGTAACATGAGGCAGGATGCAGGGACAGAGGGTGCAGTAACAGTTAGAGACGGTGCAGGGTCAGAGGGTGCAGTAACAGTGAGAGAGAGCGCAGGGACAGAGGGTGCAGTAACAGTGAGAGAGAGCGCAGGGACAGAGGGTGCAGTAACAGGGAGACAGGTTGCAGGGACGGAGGATGCAGTAACAGTGTGACAGGTTGGAGGGACCTAGAGTGCAGTAACAGCCAGGTTGCAGGGACAGAGCATGCAGTAACAGTGAGACAGGGTGCAGGGACAGAGGGTGCAGTAACAGTGAGACAGTGTGCAGGGACAGAGGGTGCAGTAACAGTGAGACAGTGTGCAGGGACAGAGGGTGCAGTAACAGTGAGGCAGGGTGCAAGGACAGAGGATGCAGTAACAGTGAGGCAGGGTGCAGGGACAGAGGGTGCAGTAACAGTGAGACAGGGTGCAGGGACAGAGTGTGCAGTAACAGTGAGGCAGGGTGCAAGGAGAGAGAATACAGAAACAGGGAGACAGACTGAGGAACAGAGGGTGCAGTAACAGTGATACAGGGTGCAGGGATCGAGGGTACAGTAACAGTGAGGCAGGGTGCAGGAATAGAGGGTACAGTAATAGGCAGGTTGCAGTGTCAGAGGTTGTAGTAACAGTGAGACAGTTTGCAGGGTTAGATGGTACAGTAACAGTGAGAGAGGGTGCAGAAACACTGAGACAGATTATACAGACAGAGGGTCCAGTAACAGTGACACAAGGTGCAGGGGCTGGTACAGAAGGTACAGTAACAGAGACACCAGGGACAGAGGGTACAGTAGCAGACAGGTAGCAGGGACAGCAGGGACAGTAACAGTAACACGGTGGAGGGACAGCGGGTGCATTAACAGTGAGTCAGGTTGCAGGGACAGTGTGTGCAGGGACAGAGAGACAGGGTGCAGGGACAGAGTGTGCAGTAACAGTGAGACAGGGTGCAGGGACACAGAGTGCAGTGACAGTGAGACACGGTCAGGGACAGAGGGTGCAGTGACAGTGAGACGGGGTGCAGAGACAGAGTGTGCAGTAACAGTGAGGCAGGGTGCAGGGACAGAGGGTGCAGTGACAGTGACACAGGGTGCAGGGACAGAGGGTGCAATGACAGTGAGACAGGGTGCAGGGACAGAGTGTGCAGGGACAGAGAGACAGAGTGCAGGGACAGAGTGAGCAGTAATAGCGAGACAGGGTGCAGGGATAGTGTGTGCAGGGACAGAGAGACAGGGTGCAGGGACAGAGTGTGCAGTAACAGTCAGACAGGGTGAAGGGACAGAGGGTGCAGTGACAGAGCGTACAGTAACAGTTAGACAGGATGCAGGGACAGAGAGTACAATAAGAGACAAAGTGGAGGGACAAAAGGTACAGTAGCAGTGAGACGAGGGGCTGGTACAGAAGGTACAGTAACAGAGAGACCAGGGACAGAGGGTACAGTAACAGACAGGTTGCAGGGACAGTGGTTACAGTCACAGTGAAACAGTGCAGTGACAGAGGATACAGTGATAGTGAGACAGTTTGCAGGGACAGAGGGTACAGTAACAGACAGGTTGCAGGGACAGCGGGTACAGTAACAGTGAAACAGTGCAGTGACAGAGGGTATAGGAACAGTGAGACAGGGTGCAGGGATCAAGTGTGCTGTAACAGTGAGGCAGGGTGCAGGGACAGAGGGTGCAGTAACAGTGAGGCAGGGTGCAAGGACAGAGGGTGCAGTAACAGTGAGGCAGGGTGCAGGGACAGAGGGTGCAGTAACAGTGAGACAGGGTGCAGGGACAGAGGGCGCAGTAACAGTGAGACAGGGTGCAGGGGCAGAGAGTACAATTAGAGACAAGGTTGAGGGACAGAAGGTACAGTAGCAGTGAGACGAGGTGCAGAGACAGAGGGTACAGAAACAGACAGGTTGCAGGGACTGAGGATACAGTGACAGTGAGACAGGTTGCAGGGACAGAGGGTACAGTAACAGACAGGTTGCAGGGACAGAGAATGCAGTAACAGTGAGACAGAGTGCAGGGACAGAGGGTGCAGTAACAGTGAGACAGAGTGCAGGGACAGAGGGTGCAGTAACAGGGAGACAGGTTGCAGGGACAGAGGATGCAGTAACAGGGAGACAGAGTGCAGGGACAGAGGGTGCAGTAACAGTGAGACAGGGTGCAAGGACAGAGGGTGCAGTAACAGTGAGGCAGGGTGCAGGAACAGAGGCTGCAGTAACAGAGGGACAGGTTGCAGGGACAGAGGGTACAGTAATAGTGAGACAGGGTGCAAGGACAGAGGGTGCAGTAACAGTGAGATAGGTTGCAGGGACAGAGGGTACAGTAATAGTGTGACAGGTTGCAGGGACAGAGGACGCAGTAACAGACAGCTTGCAGGGACAGAGGGTGCAGTAACAGTGAGGCAGGGTGCAGGGACAGAGGGTGCAGTAACAGTGAGACAGGGTGCAGGGACAAAGGGCGCAGTAACAGTGAGACAGGGTGCAGGGGCAGAGAGTACAATTAGAGACAAGGTTGAGGGACAGAAGGTACAGTAGCAGTGAGACGAGGTGCAGAGACAGAGGGTACAGTAACAGACAGGTTGCAGGGACTGAGGATACAGTGACAGTGAGACAGGTTGCAGGGACAGAGGGTACAGTAACAGACAGGTTGCAGGGACAGAGAATGCAGTAACAGTGAGACAGAGTGCAGGGACAGAGGGTGCAGTAAATGTGAGACAGAGTGCAGGGACTGAGGGTGCAGTAACAGGGAGACAGGTTGCAGGGACAGAGGATGCAGTAACAGGGAGACAGAGTGCAGGGACAGAGGGTGCAGTAACAGTGAGACAGGGTGCAAGGACAGAGGGTGCAGTAACAGTGAGGCAGGGTGCAGGAACAGAGGCTGCAGTAACAGAGGGACAGGTTGCAGGGACAGAGGGTGCAGTAACAGTGAGACAGGGTGCAAGGACAGAGGGTGCAGTAACAGTGAGGCAGGGTGCAGGAACAGAGGCTGCAGTAACAGAGGGACAGGTTGCAGGGACAGAGGGTACAGTAATAGTGAGACAGGGTGCAAGGACAGAGGGTGCAGTAACAGTGCGATAGGTTGCAGGGACAGAGGGTACAGTAATAGTGTGACAGGTTGCAGGGACAGAGGACGCA
Source organism: Chiloscyllium plagiosum (assembly GCF_037043375.1). NCBI lineage: Eukaryota > Metazoa > Chordata > Chondrichthyes > Orectolobiformes > Hemiscylliidae > Chiloscyllium > Chiloscyllium plagiosum. Next base: position 57,409,116 of record NW_028270149.1, on the reverse strand, counting down.
GTAACAGACAGCTTGCAGGGACAGAGAATGCAGTAACAGTGAGACAGGGTGCAGGGACAGAGGGTGCAGTGACAGTGAGACAGAGTGCAGGGACAGTGCGAGCAGTAACAGTGAGACAGGGTGCAGAGACAGAATGAGTAGTAACAGTGAGACAGGTTGCAGGGACAGAGGGTGCAGTAACAGAAAGGGTGCATGGACAGAGGGTGCAGCAACAGTGAGACAGAGTGCAGGGACAGTGGGTGCAGGAACAGTGAGACAGGGTGCAGGGACAGAAGGTGTAGTAACACTGAGACAGGTAGCAGGGACAGAGGGTGCAGTAACAGACAGCATCAGGGACAGAGAATGCAGGAACACACAGGGTGCAGGGAAAGAGGGTGCAGTAACAGTGAGGCAGGGTGCAGGGACAGTGTGTACAGTAATAGTGAGACCGGGTGCAGGATCAGTGTGTGCAATAACTGTAAGATAGTGTGCAGGGACAGAGGGTGCAGTAGCAGTGAGACTGAGTGCAGGGAAAGAGGGTGCAGTAACAGTGAGGCAGGTTGCAGGGACAGAGAGTACAATTAGAGACAAGGTTGAGGGACAGAAGGTACAGTAGCAGTGAGACGAGGTGCAAGGACAGAGGGTACAGTAACAGACTGGTTGCAGGGACTGAAGATACAGTGACCGTGAGACAGGTTGCAGGGACAGGGGGTACAGTAACAGTTAGAGAGGGTGCAGGGACAGAGGGTGCTGTAACAGTGTGACAGTGTGCAGGGACAGAGGGTGCAGTAACAGTTAGATAGGGTGCAGGGACAGAGGGTGCAGTAACAGTGTGACAGGTTGCAGGGACAGAGGGTGCAGTAACAGCCAGGTTGCAGGGACAGAGCATGCAGTAACAGTGAGACAGGGTGCAGGGACAGAGGGTGCAGTAACAGTGAGACAGGGTGCAGGGACAGAGGGTGCAGTAACAGTGAGACAGAGTGCAGGGACAGAGGGTACAGTAGTGGTGAGACAGGGTGAAGGGACAGAGGGTGCAGTAACAGTGAGGCAGGGTGCAAGGACAGAGGGTGCAGTAACAGTGAGATAGGTTGCAGGGAGAGAGGGTAAGTAATAGTGTGACAGCTTGCAGGGATAGAGAATGCAGTAACAGTGAGACAGGGTGCAGGGACAGAGGGTGCAGTGACAGTGAGATAGAGTGCAGGGACAGAGGGAGCAGTAACAGTGAGACAGGGTGCAGAGAAAGAAGGAGTAGTAACAGTGAGACAGGGTGCAGGGACAGAATGTGTAGTAACAGTGAGACAGGTTGCAGGGACAGAGGGTGCAGTAACAGACAGCATCAGGGACAGAGAATGCAGTAACAGACAGGGTGCAGGGACAGAGGGTGCAGTAACAGTGAGGCAGGTTGCAGGGACAGAGTGTACAGTAATAGTGAGACCGGGTGCAGGATCAGTGGGTGCAGTAACTGTAAGACAGTGTGCAGGGACAGAGGGTGCAGTAACAGTGAGACTGAGTGCAGGGACAGAGGGTGCAGTAACAGTGAGGCAGGTTGTAGGGGCAGAGGGTGCAGTAACAGTGGGACAGGTTGCAGGGACAGAGGGTGCAGTAACAGACTGGTTGCAGGGACAGCGGGTACATTAACAGTGAAACAGTGCAGTGACAGAGGGTATAGGACCAGTGAGACAGGGTGCAGGGATCAAGTGTGCAGAAACACTGAGACAGGGTGCAGGGACAGAGTGTGCATTAACAGTGAGGCAGGGTGCAGGATCAGCAGGTACAGTAACAGTGAGGCAGGGTGCAGGGACATAGGGTGCAGTAACAGTGAGACAGTGTGCAGGGACCGAAAATGCAGTCACAGTGAGACAGGGTGCAGGGACAGAGAGTGCAGTAACAGTGAGGCAGTGTGCAGGGAGAGACGGTGCAGAAACAGATAGAGAGGGTGCAGGGACAGAGGGTGCAGTAACAGTTAGGGAGGGTGTAGGGACTGAGGGTGCATTAACAGTGAGACAGGTTGCAGGGACAGAGTGCACAGTAATAGTGAGACCAGTGCAGGATCAGTGTGTGCAGTAACTGTAAGACAGTGTGCAGTGACAGAGGGTGCAGTAACAGTGAGACAGGGTGCAGGGACAAAGGGCGCAGTAACAGTGAGACAGGGTGCAGGGGCAGAGAGTACAATTAGAGACAAGGTTGAGGGACAGAAGGTACAGTAGCAGTGAGAAGAGGTGCAGAGACAGAGGGTACAGTAACAGACAGGTTGCAGGGACTGAGGATACAGTGACAGTGAGACAGGTTGCAGGGACAGAGGGTACAGTAACAGACAGGTTGCAGGGACAGAGAATGCAGTAACAGTGAGACAGAGTGCAGGGACAGAGGGTGCAGTAACAGTGAGACAGAGTGCAGGGACAGAGGGTGCAGTAACAGGGAGACAGGTTGCAGGGACAGAGGATGCAGTAACAGGGAGACAGAGTGCAGGGACAGAGGGTGCAGTAACAGTGAGACAGGGTGCAAGGACAGAGGGTGCAGTAACAGTGAGGCAGGGTGCAGGAACAGAGGCTGCAGTAACAGAGGGACAGGTTGCAGGGACAGAGGGTACAGTAATAGTGAGACAGGGGTGCAAGGACAGAGGGTGCAGTAACAGTGAGATAGGTTGCAGGGACAGAGGGTACAGTAATAGTGTGACAGGTTGCAGGGACAGAGGACGCAGTAACAGACAGCTTGCAGGGACAGAGAATGCAGTAACAGTGAGACAGGGTGCAGGGACAGAGGGTGCAGTGACAGTGAGACAGAGTGCAGGGACAGTGCGAGCAGTAACAGTGAGACAGGGTGCAGAGACAGAATGAGTAGTAACAGTGAGACAGGGTGCAGGGACAGAATGTGTAGTAACAGTGAGACAGGTTGCAGGGGCAGAGGGTGCAGTAACAGTGAGACTGAGTGCAGGGACAGAGGGGTGCAGTAACAGTGAGGCAGGTTGCAGGGGCAGAGGGTGCAGTAACAGTGTGACAGGTTGTAGGGACAGAGGGTGCAGTAACAGACTGGTTGCAGGGACAGCTGGTACATTAACAGTGAAACAGTGCAGTGACAGAGGGTATAGGACCAGTGAGACAGGGTGCAGGGATCAAGTGTGCAGAAACACTGAGACAGGGTGCAGGGACAGAGTGTGCAGTTACAGTGAGGCAGGGTGCAGGATCAGCAGGTACAATAACAGTGAGGCAGGGTGCAGGGACAGAGAGTGCAGTAACAGTGAGGCAGTGTGCGGGGAGAGACGGTGCAGAAATAGTTAGAGAGGGTGCAGGGACAGAGGGTGCAGTAACAGTTAGGGAGGTTGTAGGGACTGAGGGTGCATTAACAGTGAGACAGGTTGCAGGGACACAGACACAGTTAGAGAGAGTGCAGGGACAGAGGGGGCAGTAACAGTTAGAGATGGTGCAGGGTCAGAGGGTGCAGTCACAGTGAGACAGAGTGCAGGGACAGAGGGTGCAGTAACAGTGAGACAGTGTGCAGGGACAGAGGGTGCAGTAACAGTGAGACAGGGTGCAGGGACAGAGGGTGCAGTAACAGACAGCATCAGGGACAGAGAATGCAGTAACAGACAGGGTGCAGGGACAGAGGGTGCAGTAACAGTGAGGCAGGTTGCAGGGACAGAGTGTACAGTAATAGTGAGACCGGGTGCAGGATCAGTGGGTGCAGTAACTGTAAGACAGTGTGCAGGGACAGAGGGTGCAGTAACAGTGAGGCAGGTTGCAGGGGCAGAGGGTGCAGTAACAGTGGGACAGGTTGCAGGGACAGAGGGTGCAGTAACAGACTGGTTGCAGGGACAGCGGGTACATTACCAGTGAAACAGTGCAGTGACAGAGGGTATAGGACCAGTGAGACAGGGTGCAGGGATCAAGTGTGCAGAAACACTGAGACAGGGTGCAGGGACAGAGTGTGCAGTAACAGTGAGGCAGGGTGCAGGATCAGCAGGTACAGTAACAGTGAGGCAGGGTTCAGGGACATAGGGTACAGTAACAGTTAGAGAGGGTGCAGGGACCGAAAATGCAGTCACAGTGAGACAGGGTGCAGGGACAGAGGGCGCAGTAACAGTGAGACAGGGTGCAGGGGCAGAGAGTACAATTAGAGACAAGGTTGAGGGACAGAAGGTACAGTAGAAGTGAGACGAGGTGCAGAGACAGAGGGTACAGTAACAGACAGGTTGCAGGGACTGAGGATACAGTGACAGTGAGACAGGTTGCAGGGACAGAGGGTACAGTAACAGACAGGTTGCAGGGACAGAGAATGCAGTAACAGTGAGACAGAGTGCAGGGACAGAGGGTGCAGTAACAGTGAGGCAGGTTGCAGGGGCAGAGGGTGCAGTAACAGTGGGACAGGTTGCAGGGACAGAGGGTGCAGTAACAGACTGGTTGCAGGGACAGCGGGTACATTACCAGTGAAACAGTGCAGTGACAGAGGGTATAGGACCAGTGAGACAGGGTGCAGGGATCAAGTGTGCAGAAACACTGAGACAGGGTGCAGGGACAGAGTGTGCAGTAACAGTGAGGCAGGGTGCAGGATCAGCAGGTACAGTAACAGTGAGGCAGGGTGCAGGGACAGTTAGAGAAGGTGCAGGGACCGAAAATGCAGTCACAGTGAGACAGGGTGCAGGGACAGAGGGTGCAGTAACAGTGAGGCAGTGTGCAGGGAGAGACGGTGCAGAAACAGTTAGAGAGGGTGCAGGGACAGAGGGTGCAGTAACAGTTGGGAGGGTGTAGGGACTGAGGGTGCATTAACAGTGAGACAGGTTGCAGGGACACAGAAACAGTTAGAGAGGGTGCAGTGACAGAGGGTGCAGTAACAGTTAGGGAGGGTGTAGGGACTGAGGGTGCAGTAACAGTGAGACAGGGTGCAGGGACAGAGGGGGCAGTAACAGTGAGGCAGGATGCAGGGACAGAGGGTGCAGTAACAGTTAGAGACGGTGCAGGGTCAGAGGGTGCAGTAACAGTGAGAGAGAGCGCAGGGACAGAGGGTGCAGTAACAGTGAGAGAGAGCGCAGGGACAGAGGGTGCAGTAACAGGGAGACAGGTTGCAGGGACGGAGGATGCAGTAACAGTGTGACAGGTTGGAGGGACCTAGAGTGCAGTAACAGTCAGGTTGCAGGGACAGAGGGTACAGTAACAGTGAGACAGGGTGCAGGGACAGAGGGTGCAGTAACAGTGAGACAGTGTGCAGGGACAGAGGGTGCAGTAACAGTGAGACAGTGTGCAGGGACAGAGGGTGCAGTAACAGTGAGGCAGGGTGCAAGGACAGAGGATGCAGTAACAGTGAGGCAGGGTGCAGGGACAGAGGGTGCAGTAACAGTGAGGCAGGGTGCAGGAACAGAGGCTGCAGTAACAGAGGGACAGGTTGCAGGGACAGAGGGTACAGTAATAGTGAGACAGGGTGCAAGGACAGAGGGTGCAGTAACAGTGAGATAGGTTGCAGGGACAGAGGGTACAGTAATAGTGTGACAGGTTGCAGGGACAGAGGACGCAGTAACAGACAGCTTGCAGGGACAGAGAATGCAGTAACAGTGAGACAGGGTGCAGGGACAGAGGGTGCAGTGACAGTGAGACAGAGTGCAGGGACAGTGGGAGCAGTAACAGTGAGACAGGGTGCAGAGACAGAATGAGTAGTAACAGTGAGACAGGTTGCAGGGACAGAGGGTGCAGTAACAGAAAGGGTGCATGGACAGAGGGTGCAGCAACAGTGAGACAGAGTGCAGGGACAGTGGGTGCAGTAACAGTGAGACAGGGTGCAGGGACAGAAGGTGTAGTAACAGTGAGACAGGTAGCAGGGACAGAGGGTGCAGTAACAGACAGCATCAGGGACAGAGAATGCAGGAACACACAGGGTGCAGGGAAAGAGGGTGCAGTAACAGTGAGGCAGGGTGCAGGGACAGTGTGTACAGTAATAGTGAGACCGGGTGCAGGATCAGTGTGTGCAGTAACTGTAAGATAGTGTGCAGGGACAGAGGGTGCAGTAACAGTGAGACTGAGTGCAGGGAAAGAGGGTGTAGTAACAGTGAGGCAGGTTGCAGGGACAGAGAGTACAATTAGAGACAAGGTTGAGGGACAGAAGGTACAGTAGCAGTGAGACGAGGTGCAAGGACAGAGGGTACAGTAACAGACTGGTTGCAGGGACAGCGGGTACATTACCAGTGAAACAGTGCAGTGACAGAGGGTATAGGACCAGTGAGACAGGGTGCAGGGATCAAGTGTGCAGAAACACTGAGACAGGGTGCAGGGACAGAGTGTGCAGTAACAGTGAGGCAGGGTGCAGGATCAGCAGGTACAGTAACAGTGAGGCAGGGTGCAGGGACATAGGGTGCAGTAACAGTTAGAGAAGGTGCAGGGACCGAAAATGCAGTCACAGTGAGACAGGGTGCAGGGACAGAGGGTGCAGTAACAGTGAGGCAGTGTGCAGGGAGAGACGGTGCAGAAACAGTTAGAGAGGGTGCAGGGACAGAGGGTGCAGTAACAGTTGGGAGGGTGTAGGGACTGAGGGTGCATTAACAGTGAGACAGGTTGCAGGGACACAGAAACAGTTAGAGAGGGTGCAGTGACAGAGGGTGCAGTAACAGTTAGGGAGGGTGTAGGGACTGAGGGTGCAGTAACAGTGAGACAGGGTGCAGGGACAGAGGGGGCAGTAACAGTGAGGCAGGATGCAGGGACAGAGGGTGCAGTAACAGTTAGAGACGGTGCAGGGTCAGAGGGTGCAGTAACAGTGAGAGAGAGCGCAGGGACAGAGGGTGCAGTAACAGTGAGAGAGAGCGCAGGGACAGAGGGTGCAGTAACAGGGAGACAGGTTGCAGGGACGGAGGATGCAGTAACAGTGTGACAGGTTGGAGGGACCTAGAGTGCAGTAACAGTCAGGTTGCAGGGACAGAGGGTACAGTAACAGTGAGACAGGGTGCAGGGACAGAGGGTGCAGTAACAGTGAGACAGTGTGCAGGGACAGAGGGTGCAGTAACAGTGAGACAGTGTGCAGGGACAGAGGGTGCAGTAACAGTGAGGCAGGGTGCAAGGACAGAGGATGCAGTAACAGTGAGGCAGGGTGCAGGGACAGAGGGTGCAGTAACAGTGAGGCAGGGTGCAGGAACAGAGGCTGCAGTAACAGAGGGACAGGTTGCAGGGACAGAGGGTACAGTAATAGTGAGACAGGGTGCAAGGACAGAGGGTGCAGTAACAGTGAGATAGGTTGCAGGGACAGAGGGTACAGTAATAGTGTGACAGGTTGCAGGGACAGAGGACGCAGTAACAGACAGCTTGCAGGGACAGAGAATGCAGTAACAGTGAGACAGGGTGCAGGGACAGAGGGTGCAGTGACAGTGAGACAGAGTGCAGGGACAGTGGGAGCAGTAACAGTGAGACAGGGTGCAGAGACAGAATGAGTAGTAACAGTGAGACAGGTTGCAGGGACAGAGGGTGCAGTAACAGAAAGGGTGCATGGACAGAGGGTGCAGCAACAGTGAGACAGAGTGCAGGGACAGTGGGTGCAGTAACAGTGAGACAGGGTGCAGGGACAGAAGGTGTAGTAACAGTGAGACAGGTAGCAGGGACAGAGGGTGCAGTAACAGACAGCATCAGGGACAGAGAATGCAGGAACACACAGGGTGCAGGGAAAGAGGGTGCAGTAACAGTGAGGCAGGGTGCAGGGACAGTGTGTACAGTAATAGTGAGACCGGGTGCAGGATCAGTGTGTGCAGTAACTGTAA